>NW_024412419.1:25800381-25835998 GCF_014898765.1 Herpailurus yagouaroundi | reverse complement strand
AAAGAAAAGAAAAGAAAAGAAAAGAAAAGAAAAGAAAAGAAAAAAGAAAAGAGCCCAGTCTTGATCTCTCCCCCAGCTTCCAGAAAGATCCCCAGGCTACAAGATTTTGTTAGACTTTGGGCTCCTACCATTGGTTTCCATGTGCCTCTATATTGTCTGAATTGCTGCTAATGACATATATTCTGATGAGTGAGAAGAATAACTTAGGGCAAAAAGAGCATTTCCCAGATGTGTTTTGAAAGAGGTAGCTGCATGGTAAAAGAGGAGCCCCCAGATCTGGAGTCAGATGATGGTGTTTAGGCCCTAACACAAGGGAAATTGAAGGTCTGTGTTGCCTTGCAGGGCTCACATTACGTCCTGGGCCTCAGTTTGTTTTGTTTTGTTTTAATCTGTGGGGAAATAGTACCTCCTACCCCACTTGCTCACTAAATTATTGTGAAGATCAAATGGTTCCATGGGTGTATTTTTCAAGTATAAGATACTATATCATCATTAGTTGTTAATTTCATCTTGCCAGTGTGGGAAATGACCAGTGATAATGACCTCCCTCTTTGGCAGATAGCTGGATGGCTTAGAGGCTTGCAGCCTACTGGGAAAGCAGGCACATAGATGGTGTGTCTCAGGCAAAGGGGCTGCTTTAAGTGCTATTCTCTAGAATAGCCTATTCCTTAGGCATGTTAGCAAACTCAAAGTTATCAATTTCTGCCAGTGTATGTAAGAGATGGCTCCAATAGTGGTCCCCAACCTCAAAGAATCTTCCTTTTAATTTATGTTCACATAGCCTATGGGTGGATATTCAAAAGCCCCTCATCCAACCCTAATTTTGGTTCCTGGACTTCATCAACCCAAAAGGTTCAAGGTGAAGAGTTGGGACTCAGTAGGTCCCAGAAGAGATCAAAGTCTCTTTCAGGTGGGAGTGATTTTATTGCATACCCAGCTGGGGTGATGTGAGGGCTGCCCCACATGCTCAGCCTTTGAGGTGCCAGATTCACCAGCCCAGTGAGACCACAGGGTTGGGAGCCTAGAAGAGTATGCCAGGAAGACCCCGCAGTCAAGAAAAATCTCCAGGATCGGAGACCACTGGGACCTCAGTCCCAGGGAATACTTGGGTGCTGTCTGATGGGACCCTGATACCTTTCTTCTATGCAGTGGGGATGATCCCGTTCTCTGCCTTCCGGGGTGCAGTGCAGCCTTTTCTGGAGACAGAGGCTGTGTGGGTCAGCTACCTCCTTGGGTTGAGGGGCTTGAGCCTATGTGGGGTGATGGCTGGCTCTGCACATGCACTTCCCGGCGGCCCAGCAAAGACACTTCTGTGCGCTCATGTTCCTTAACCCTCGACCATCCAGTGGGGCTGAGCGGGACCAAGCTGGGCTGCGGAGAAGGGGGCTGCGGGGCTTGCACGGTGATGCTTTCCAAATATGATCGTTTCCAGAACAAGATCGTGTATCCTTTGCCGGCTGACTGATTGTCCATGCAAGGACTGTGATGCAGGGGTCAGGTTGTGAGTGTGTGTGTGCATGCACATGAGACCTTTCTTGATGTTTATTTATTTTTGAGAAAGAGAGAGACAGAGCATGATGGGCGAGGGGCAGAGAGAGAGGGAGACACAGAATCCGAAGCAGGCTCCAGGCTTGAGCTGTCAGCACAGGCGGCACTCGAACTAACAAACGGCAAGATCATAACCTAAGCCAAAGTCAGAGGCTTAACCGACTGAGCCACCCAGACTCTCCTGAGACCTTTCTAAGATCCAGATTAATTTCCCATCCCACGAAATGCTTTACTTGGTCTCAACTGCCTACGGGATAAAGTCCAATCACTGTGCTTAGCACTCATGGCCCACACAGGAAGGTGTGCCCCACCTTTCCACCTCCCTTTCTCCCTTCATGGGAACAGCATCCCATCCTTAGGACAACTATGGACTCCTAACACTCTCTTCCCGCTGATTTCCTGGTCTTTGCATAAGTTGTTATCCAAGTCTTAGAGTGCCCTTTTTCTAGGCCTTCTCTACTTGGCTAACTCTTGCTAGCTCTTTCGGACTGGGTAAAATATTACCTCTTCCGAGAAGCCTTCCTTGACCTCCTAAGGTTGGGTTGGATACCCCTTGTCTGTGCAGGTCCCACAGCGCCCTGTGCTCAGCCCTCCTGAAACGCTTACTATAAACTCTTTAGATTGCAACTTTATGCTGGCTTCTATTTTCCTGAGTTGACCGGAGACTTCTAAAGAGCATCGTACACACCTCCATTTCTTCAGCCCTCAGCAGAATGCCTGGCATGTGACTGGCCCTCAGTAACTGATGTTGAGTAAATGGATGAGGGGTTCATAGAAAAATGGATATCAGGAAGCTCTGTGTAAGGGGCTGGTGTCTCATGTTTCCCGGGGACTGCCCCTCCCTGTTCCCCACAGAGGATGGGAGAAAAGGAGGTAGCTGAGAGCCGGAGAGCAAAAGGGACTGGAGCTTCTGAAACTGGAGAGGCTTTGGAAGGGCCGTACAGAGAGAGGAGCATGAGCTGGGCCTGGAACCTTTGGCAACTTCCTCTTGACTCAGTCTCCAGGGTCGGGCTAAGAGGTGACTGTGGGTGACCCTGGCGCCCGTACTCCAGCTCGGAGGCCTAGGATGCACTGATGCATGCTCCATAGGACCCTACAGGGGCTCTTGTCTCCCCGAGCCGTGGGGGGGGGGGGGGCGCTTCCTTTGTTGCTAACCCAGAGTCCTGGGTGGAGACTTGAGGACAGTGGTGGAAGAGGCCAGAATGTAACGTAGAGTGAGGAGTAATGACACAAAGCGTCTCAAAGTCTCTGATGAACTGTGTGGACAATGAAATGACCTTAATCTGGGGCTCCAGCCACTTTTCTGCCAATGCCTGCCTGGCCCCCATCTGCTCTTTGCATCATGTTGCCGTGACGACTGTGGAAGGAATAGGAAGCACCAAGTCGAGGCTGCATCCTGTGCAGGTAACTGGAGGAAACAGAAGCTCAGGCCAGGGCTACAGACTTTCTTGGGAATGTGAGGCTGAGTGTCACTGCCAGGCCGGGATGCGCTGTGGCCCGGTCGCCTCTCCATCTCTTCTGGGGGTGGTGAGGTGGAAAGACGAGGCCCCAGGTCTAAAGCTCCCACCTGGGACCATTGCATGACCCCGAGGGAACCACGAGGTCAACCAGATCTGGTGGCCGGGGCAGTCTGGTCATGCCAGACCCGGAGTGGGGAGCAGTGATGGATCTCCCCACCCAGCCCCCCGAGTGTGCTTAGGGAACCCCTGTCATCTCATATTCAAGATTCCAAAAGCTCTGTGCTCTTGATGAAGAAGCCTGCCTATTCCCTGCTCCCTCGAATGGTAATCCCATGGCTCCTCTCATGTCCTGCCTGCAGATAATACAGATGTGAGCTACAATGCCTCTATCCTCACTAACATGGAGGTTAGGACGGGCTTAAGAAGAGAATAGAGGCATCTGAATGTCTGACTGAGGCTTTTTTCCTGATGGTTATCAGGTCACCTGGCAGTGGATGGAAATTAGGTACAAAGAGTGGACAGTAATCTGAGAGGTTTTGTGGAGAGAATCCAATGCTTTGGGGCAACGTGGAAAGAAATGAAAGGCCATTGTTTCCAGAGCTCTTTGTGTGGGGAAACTGATGCAGGGGTCTTCTGGACATTATAGTCACAGAACGTACCAGAGGCAGGCCCACTGGCCGTTTGAGGAGACATGTTGCTCAGATCGTGCCTTTCTTGGGCACTTTATGTGAATGTGGGGCCAGGGCCTCTGGCTGAGCAAGCTGGCTGCATTCTACGGGAGGCGTGTCCTGACCAGTCACCTGAGGTCACAGGGGTAATGGTTCACCTCTATGGCTTCCTTTCTTAGGGAGCAATAGGGGGAAATCATTAAACTTTTCCAACCAGCAGGAGATGTTAGATTGGTAATTCGAGCTTGTAATTTGCTTTGAAACAAGCAGATGAAAGACAGAACAGTTTAACCACAGGGATCGTATCTGAATAATCAGCCAAAACCCGCATTTCCAATGGTACAGATTCTTATTCCCAATGCACTTATTTTGGCCCCAAGTAAGTTGTAGAGCCAGATTCACTTCTGCTTTTCCATTGGCTTTTTTCTTGTGGTTCCTATGACACTACGCTTTGCTCGAATTCCTCCTACTTCCAAGTTGGCGCCCACATTCATCTCGTTCTTAATAAACACTGGTTGAGGAGTGCCGGGATGGCTCAGTCGGTTTAGCCTCTGACCTCGGCTCGGGTCATGATCTCACAGTTCTTGGGTTTGAGCCCGCGTCGGGCTCTGTGCTGACAGCTCAGAGCCTGGAGCCTGCTTCGGATTCTATGTGTCCCTCTCTCTCTGACCCTCCCCTGCTCACACTCTGTCTCTATCTGTCTCTGAAAAGTAAATAAACATAAAAAATGTTTTTAAAATGCTGATTGAGTTGGATTGCAGGCTAGTGTATTAAAAGAATATGACACAGCTCTTCCATTCACCATGTGTGATTTTGGCTAAACCTTTTAAAACTCTGGGCCTGCTTCGTCCTGTGTTCAGTGCAGAGAATGGAGGATGAGAAGCCCTTCCGGTTCTACTGGTCAGTTTTCTTTGAAGAGGCTTTTCTGTGAATAACTAGCATTGGTCGACTACCTGTTATGTGCCAAGTATGATAATGTCAAGGGTGTCATGTGAATTATGTCATTAAATCCTCACCACAGCCCCAGAGATAAGTACTAGGGTGGTCGTCATGATACAGATGAGGGGCCTATGGCTCCCGAGAGGGTTGCTAACCTGGCCAAGGCCACAGTTGGCACTAAGACTGACTTTGTGCAGTGACTGCTACCCCTCGTGACATGTCGACATGGACTGGCTTCAGCTGGGTCATCTAGAGAGCCTGAGAGCGTTTGTGCCAATGCATATGTCTACGTGGTCTGTCCCTTTTAGGAGAGAATTGCCAAAAGCCATGGCTCCCAGTGTGGGTTCTGCACCCCTGGCATCGTCATGAGCATGTACACGCTGCTCCGGAACCAGCCTGAGCCCACCATTGAGGAGATCGAGGATGCCTTCCAAGGTACGGGCCTGGAGGCACAGCCTAAGGGGTCGAATAGCAGCTGGGGCTTTGCGGAGGTTAGGGAAGGGCCAGAGTGTCAGCCAGGAATGGGTTGGGAGATGGGACACTGCCTTTTGGAGGAAAGGCTCAGGTACCCCAGCTTGGTGGCTACGGTCTGCTGGGAGCTTAGCCCTCTCTGAGTTTGAAGAACACTCCCATAGTCTGGAGACCTCCTGGGTCTCCTGCCTTAGTGTTCATCTTCCCAAGGTGTCCTTCAGCGCTCGGATGGGGTGGCACTGCCTGGTTGGCACAGGAGGAGATCATGTGGAAAATTCCACAGAGGCTAGTCACGTGGCTTCCATTCTTCTCAGCTTTTATTAGACAGGATTCTGCAAAGGCCACTTAATGAGGAAGGTGGCTGTGATTCTGAGCCTTGGGCAGGAACTGGCTTCCCACTTGGCCTTTTGTGAATGGGCCTTTTGTGAATGGTGTCTGTGCCTCTGAATTGAACAGAGAAGACTTGCATCCTTTCACCATTTTAATTCATCATCGACTCAATCAGTTGTATTGAGTCCTATCATATGTCAGGCACTATACAAGGTACAAGGGACACAGGGATGTCCCAGGGGATGAAAGATGGTCTCTACACTCACGGAGTTTGCAGTCTGAATGGGAAGAGAGATTATAATGTAGTTTGATAAACTCATTGAGAAGGCCATGACCAGACAGCAGGGGAGCGCTCAGAAGACACCTGATTCGGTCTGGGCAGTGTAGGAAGGCTTCCTGGAAGAAGTGATAGATGTTTTGAAGTCAGAAATACGAGGAGGAGGATAGGGTGTTCCAGGCAGAGAAAACAGAATATGTAAAGTGAGTATTCAACCGAGCCAGGAGTAAAGTCACAAGCCCCTCACCTGCCCCCGGTGCTGTGCTGACAATGCAGCTTTGTCCCTTGGCCCACAGGAAACCTGTGTCGCTGCACGGGCTACAGACCCATCCTCCAGGGCTTCCGGACCTTCGCCAGGGTAAGTGGGGGCTCTGGGACAGCTCTCAAGCAGCGACACTCCAAAATCCCAGTTGGCAGGGTCCAAGGGCCCCTGGAGGAAGAGGAAAAGGGGGGATGGCCAGCTGGTGGATCTACCTGCGTTGGACTCTGTTGTCTTTGTTCAGTCCACGTCAGTAGCATGAGGACTTCCCTTCCAGGGAAGGCTTGTTCCTGGAAGAGGCACGATGCCCAAGGCTAATTTCCTCCAGGGCATTTGGGTCTGACAGTGCTCTTGTGGCCCAGGTGCTGAGCCCTGGTGTTAAGTAACAACCCAGCCCACCCCGCAGCTGCGCCTCTCCTCCTTCCTCTCCGAGCTGCTTTCTGTGGTTGGCACTCTGCGGGGCCTATAAACCTGCTAATGAGATCTCCAGACAGTGTGAATCCCTGCAGTGTTCGTACACCTCCGAGGGAGAAGTCTGGGGCTGGCTGTGCGGGCACTGATTACATAAACACGACACACACCTGCCATCTGCCAGGGGAGGGGGGCAGAGGGCTGGCCTCTCCCTTCTTGGCTTCTCTCCCCAGCTTCTACCTGCCCCCCAACAGGGTCGAGTTGACTCTGATCCCAATCAAACCGTCTCATCTCAATTTAATTTTGGGTTGGGGGCAGAGTCAGATGCCTTTCACTGACCTTTCGGGGTGCTACATTAGGAAAAGGATATTGTATCCAGATGACCACAAAGAGTGGAGACACAGACAGAGCCTATGGGAGGGAGGGCAGCCCACTCTGCTGAAGGCGTTTGATGACAAAGAACAAGGAGGTGCGGATTTAAATGAAAAAGATCCAAAGACTCCTCCAGTCTTGGTGTCTGCAGACCTGGGTTCAAATCCTAGTCTTTCACTTACCCGATGTATGACCCTGGGCAACTTCCTTGTTTCTCAAATGGGGATTATAATGGCACATACAATATTATAACGTTATAATAATACATATATAATTATAATAATATTACAAAATTATAATAATGCCTATAATAATTCTTATAGTGTTTGTGGAAAGTACTTCTTGTAAAGCCCTTAGAACAGTGCCTGGCACATCTTAAATATTAAGTATTTCTTCCCTCACGCAATATTTGATCTACATTGCTCAAGCTTCCCTGAGAGCCAAGGATTGTTAATCTAGCCCACGTATTTATTTCTTAAGAGGCTTCTCAAAGAGCTACAATCTTATCAGCCCTCCTACTTTCTGAAAAAGTGAAGGGCTTTTGAGTGTAATAGATGGTCATGTCCCTTGTCAGGGTTGGAGTTTTATCATCGTTGAAATGGTCCTCGACCAGCTGCCAGGTGGTGTAGAGCTGAGTGGCCTGAGCGCTTCAAATGACTCGCACACAGGGTGTGCTCAGAAGCTCATGCACACCAGTCGTTGGAGACCGCTGTCCCCAAGGTCTTATTCAGAGCCTTTGAACTCTGACTTTACCCACAGTTCTAACAAACCTGCCTACCTCATTTTCATGCCCATAGCACACATTAGGTAAGTGAGGAGGATTTGCCGGAAGGAGGCACACTGTTCACAGCAAGAAATGGCACTGTCCATCTAGCAGCAGGGAAGGAAATGGAGGAACAGTAAAACGAGCACAAGCCTAGTAGTCTAGTACGCTGAGAAAAGGAGAAATCTCTCCAGGGGAGAAAAACCCAGCCTTATCCAACCTCATTGACATTAGACATTGAGGGAGTGACACATTATTGTACATCCCAGTAATTTATGTCATGGCCATGGCAATGGATTATCAAGAAGAACGATGTCAGGAAGAATGAGCTGACACTTCATCTGGAAAGGGTACTTTGGTGAAATATGTCCTTCCCCCGCCAAGCACCGGGTGAGCGAGGCCGATGGCTTGCTGTATGCAGGTTCCCTCGCTTTGGTTAGGGCCTGGTGATTCTCCTGCATCACCCCTCTCCAGGAAGACAGCTGAGAAGAGACACTACAGGGACATTTATTTCTTCCAGAGGAAAAGGCAAGGCCGTTGGTGGGAGGGTCCAGAGGAGACAGCACTGTGACATCCAAGGCAAGGCTGTGAGTGCAGAAGGCGGCTGTGCACGGGGCAGCACGTGCAGGGGCTGAGGCCAGGGCAGGGTTCTCTGCTGGTGACAGGTCTGACAGCACTTCCTTAAAGGCCATACTTTCAGCCTCCGTGGCCCTTTGGCTTTCCTGGGCCCACTAGTGGGGTGTGACTCATCCACTGGGAACTGGCAGCACGGAATGGTGTTTCCCATGATTCAAGAGCAGAAGGGCCACCCCAGACCTGCTGCTGTAGGAACTGGCTGCCTTGGAGGCGTGCCCGGGGCATTGTCTGGGAGTTTATCCCACCTTTGCCTCTGAGCATGATTCCATGATTCCAGAGTGTCTCCCAGGTCCTGAGCTGAGACTCCCGTCTTCTCAGGATGGATCACTCAGGTGGACCCACCCCTTCCCCACCCTCATTTCCTTCGTTCTGGGAACTCTACCCTGTGCTCTGCCCCTGGCACCCTGAAAGATCTTGAGCTAGTCTTTCCCCAGGGTGATGGGTCATCAGACCTGTACACATCCTCAAGCATAGGATCACAGTGAGGAAGGAAGTATGTCTAGCTTTCGTGAGGTCATCTGGCACACTGGCTGGACACCTCTTTGAACCCAACACTGGGCCCAGACATGCTTTGAAGGAGCTCCACCAGACCCCAGCCTGGAAAGAGGCCATCCGGGCCCCCTCAGAGCTTGACTGATGTAGAAGCAGAGGCTCTTGGGGGCCCAGAGAATAAAGGGGGAAAATGGACCTAAAGATATGTTTTGGTAGAGTAGGACTTAGCTTTAATAGAGACATTTTCTCAAATTTTCCTGGTGCTTCCAGGTGAGATCTTACTTGTCTAGTCATGAGTGACTTAGTCTCCATCAACCAAGAAAGGGAGAGTGGTTAGAGCAGAGGTCTTCCGTCTGCGCAGAGGTCAGTGGAATGGGAGCGGCTGGCGGCTGTTTCTACTGATGCTGGCACAGCAGCAGGCCTCAATTTCGTTGAATATTCACGATCCAGGTCTGTAGCTTCTGTGATAACTCTTTGCAAATATTTCTGTGTGAATATCTGTCATCTTTCTAGGATGGTGGGTGCTGCGGAGGAAGTGGGAATGACCTGAACTGTTGCATGAACCAGAAGACAGACCACAAGGTGAGTGAGACTTCCTTTCCCTGGAAGCCTGGGGGCCAATCTCAGATCCAAGGAGCAGCGGACTCTCTTCACAACCTCAGCAGTGCGGCCAGAAGAGGAAACGTTGATGCCCACCCTGAGCAGGGGGTGAATGTGCACATTAGCCCCGGGGCCTCTGGCGAGACCTCCTTTTTCCTGCTTCCCAGGAGCAGCACGGCCCCCACCAAGCCTGCTGGGGTGGGGGTGGGGAGGTGCAAACAAGCTCGCTTGGACAAAGGATTGGGTAGATCATACAGGCGTTTAGAGGAGGAGATGAGGTATCACTCATCTGTTCCCTTTCCCAGCAGATCACTCTCTCGCCATCTCTATTCAACCCGGAGGAGTTCATGCCCCTGGATCCCACCCAGGAACCCATCTTCCCCCCAGAGTTGCTGGTAGGTGATGCCCCGCGGAGAGGCCCCGCTAAGTCTGTGTGCCATAAGGCCCTGGAGACCCACTTTATTCATACCAATGGGGACCTTTGTGTCCTTGTCCTTTGGGTTTTCCTTTCCCCTTCTGACACTGGAGGTCAAGTCCCTCTGTCACATACTCCCAAAGGGACCCACACTTGTCGCACACATGTCACTCTGAGCACAGAGAGTGGATCCCTCCAGGACCCTGTGCAGAGTAACAGGTGCTCCAGAAGCATCTGCTGACCTGGCTACGTCGAATGTAAAAGTAAGTCCCTTAGCACCCATTCTCCTCCTTGCAAGCAGTCCATTATTTTACAAACCAACAACAAAGAAGCAAAGCTGTACTCAGAGGGCACAATGCATGGCTTGCTGCTCTGGTTTAAGGACACTCTCACACCCACCCTCCCACCATGACGATTCTGCTTCTTCGCTCCCACATTCATGGCAAGGAAAGAATCGTGCCTCTCTCTAAGGTCCCGAGTGCAGATTCCCTGGGGGGTGTTGAGCACATGAAGACAGCCTGTTGAGTCCAATGAAACAGAAGGAAGGGCTTTGGGGCAGGCCACCGGCACACCTTTCTCTGGATTGTGTAACCTTGAACAAACTGTCAGTTTGATTTGGGGTTTGTCTCTCCCGGCCCCACGTCACCCCTCACACACTAGAACCAGCCTCTGCTGCGTTCCCTCCTGACACCCCTTCCTTTGCTACCTCATCCCCCCCACACCTTGTGCACTGCACCTACTGGGGACAGCGGGGGTGGGGCAGGGGGCACTGCACTGAACCTGGGCTTTTGGTCAGAGCAGTCCAGGTCACCTGGTGGCAGGTGAAGGTCCCATAACCTCCTGGGTCCTTAGGTTCATCCTGCACCTGCGAAAGGTGGGGCTAATGATGCTTCCTCCCCGGAGGTCTCCTAAAGCCTAAGTGAGATCATGTGTGTGCCACGTCCTCCCTGCCTCAGTACGTGCAAGTTCCCCTCCCTTCTCCCCGGACCTGGATCCTTGTTCTGAATTCAGTATTGAACGAATCAGTAGAAGACTAGACCCCTTTGGGGACCTAAATTCATCAGGGAATGGCCGTAGGAAGGAGACTGTGTGGCAAGAAACTACATTTTCCAGAGGCTGAAAGATACTCCTCAGAAGCAGCTGCGTTTTGAAGGCGAGCGAGTGACCTGGATCCAGGCCTCAACCCTGCAGGAGCTGCTGGATCTCAAAGCCCAGGACCCCGAGGCCAAGCTGGTGGTGGGGAACACGGAGATAGGTGAGAGTGGGGCCGGCCTGCGGCCTGCAGGGGGCCAGTCTGCCTGGGCAACCCCACGCTGGCTGTGTGTCCTCAGAAAACTTGCTTTTCCTCCCCTGGCCCTGGTTCCCATTATATATAGGGGGGAATAATACCTCCTCAAAGGGTTGTTCTGAGTATTGGATGAGATCCTTACTGACCACTCTCCGGAAACATGTCGGGTGCCAGCTATGTCCTGGGAACTGTGGGAGGAGCTGGGCTACCCAGAGCAGTGTCTTAGTTCGTTCTCTGGAGTACCTCCCAGTGGAAGTGAGGGGGGAGCAGTGGAAGTCAAGGTTCTAGGCCAGTAACAGATGATAGGGGTTCCAGAAATGACATTCTCTTGTCCCCCACTTTTTCTGGGGGGTGATGTGGTAAAGGCAAAGGAGAGATGTGCCAATGTGACTGTGTCTGTGTTGCCCATGACTGTGGCCACCGGCCCTGTTCCTGCCACCACCTGGGACGTGAAGCTCACAAGACGTGAATGGGCCAGGGTGGCTGAGGGATGTGTAGCTCTCTTCCCCAGTGTCAAAGGGATGGAAGCAGAGGTGCCCAGGTCGCTGCTAATGTCCATCCGTTCCTGGAGGTGACTTGGCCCTTTTCTCCTTTGCTGGCTCCCAAGCCCAGGGAGGCTCCAAGGAGAGGATCGTGGCATAGCCAAGGTCTTAGAGGACCTCTGGTTTCGGGGCAATCGACATACTTTTAAGCCGCCACAACCATCCTGTGGGAGACTCCTGGCTATTGTTCTGGAAAGAGTCCCCTGGGTCCTGGGTTTTTCTTGGATCTGAGGACACAGAGAGGAGGGCCTGGCTTGGCTCTAAGCTAGCAGGGTACAGATGCGGCCCCGGCTCGTGAGCACAAGTGTGGTACAGAGACCCCAGCTGCAGTAACGTGGACATGTGAGATATGCCTCAGGTGATGTGGTCCTGAGGGTCTGCGTAGCTGTGGCCCTGGGGTCCAGGGTAGCACGAGTTAAAGTGGAGGACGACTGTCTGGAAGAGTCTTTGATCTCCTTTGACATGTGACATGTTCCTTGTCATGGGTCACCTAACATCCTGGACCCAGTTAGATTCTAATAGAAGGGAATCCATAAAAATTTCATGAGCTCCAAGTGAGAGGGAATTTCTTACGACCACTCCCTCTGCCTCACCCCTTCTCCCTTATACATACATGCAGCAGTGTAACCACTGACAGTCAGGGTAGGGTGCTGGGGAAGCTGGGCATAGAGAGAACCTTGTCAAGACAGGCCATGGGTGGCCTCTGTCTGCAGTCTTTATCCTGGGAACCGGTATTCAAACAGGCCAGACTCCGCAAAGCCTGGGCCACCCATCAGACACTCTGAATAGTCCCGGAGAGGGTGGGGAGGATGGGCAGACATTTCTTTTTGAACCTTCCCATCTGTAGGTCTGTGGGAGGGGCTGGGAGGTGCAGAGCTAACCAGGTCTCAGGAACAGAACAGAGGGGCGTCTGCTCGCAGACCTTTCTAACTTGAAGAAGGCTGGTAGAGATGTGTGGTCCTGCAAAGTCCTGCTCAGGCAGGTGTCGGGGACCAGGAGGCAGATTTGATGTTTTCTCTCTCAGACGATTTTCCTTTTTGTCTGAATGCTAGACTTTCGTGTTATTAGGACTATTATACCCCAACTCTAAGAATTGTCTGTTCTTAGGTGTGTAATGTGGGCAAGAGCCTCACCTTCCTGTGCCTCAGTTTCTCTTCCTATAAACTGAACATCACAGTATCTGCCAAGGCTATTGTGAGGATTTAATGAGTTAAAACATGTAAAGCGCTTACACGGGTTCCTGACATATTTTAGCATGCTGCGGCTTCATCTACTATCCCCCACCCCTGACCCACACACAGACACACACTCACACACACAGGTTAAGTCACATTTCACCTCATTTAACACTAAAAGACAGGTCAGCAGGGCCTATGGTGGTTCCATGTGTGCCAAGTGTGTATGACAGGATCAAGCAGGCTCTCCTTACTGAAGAGCAGAAAATCTGAAGGTGTTGAAGGTCCAAGCACAGAGTCAGAAAGCTAAATTTAAAAAAAAGGAAGCTTTTTTGGGTGATAAAAGAAATCAAAAGGCAAAAAAGAATTTCATCTCATCTGAATTCCACGAGGATTTTTGGGGGGAGGGAGAGAAAGACACAGTTTGCCGGCTGATAGCGTGGAAACCGCAGTCCTAAGACACCCACAGAGCATGATGATATCGTGAATATGTCATAGGTCCTGTGTGCGTGGTGGGAACAATGCCGAGGCCCGCCTGGTAGTAGCCTGTTAACTTCGGGTTTCTTGTTTTTCTCGAGGCATTGAGATGAAATTTAAGAATATGCTGTTTCCTAAGATGGTCTGCCCAGCCTGGATCCCTGAGCTGAATTCAGTGGAGCATGGACCTGAGGGTAAGGAGGGGTTTGCCCTGAGCCCACGGAAGGCTGGGATGCAGGGGATGGGTCCCTTGGGAGGGGTGGCCGGTGCCAGGAGAGCCTCTCCTTTGGCTGCGCCGCCACCTGCTTCTCCTGGAGCTGCCTTGCGTGGGGAGCAGGGATGCCCTTCATTGCCTTCCTCCACTGAGCATCTGTGGCAGACTGCCAGTGGGCAAGGGGGGCTGTGAGATTCTCCACAGTCATTCTCAATCCTGGCTCCACATTAGAATCGCTCACAGGGGGAGGGGGTCAGTGCTGGGAGGTCTTGGGTACTTTAATAAAGAAACAGGACTTCTCCCTCAGAGATCTGATTTTATTGAGGTGAGAACCATGGTTTAGAGAAGAGAGCATGCTGGTTGTAGGATCAAGAGGGCTGTGGTTGAGCCCTGGCTGGTGTATTAGCTGGGTGGCATGGGGCAAGTCACTTCACCTCTCTGGGCATTAATTTCCTCATCCCTATAAGGATGTGAGAGCTGGTTCATCATCACTCAGGTACCAGTAAAGCATGGTAGGGGCTGTGTGTCCAAGTGTTTTCTGAACTGTGAAGGGAATCGCTGTTTTTCTGTGCATGTGTTCCCAGGTATCTCCTTCGGAGCCTCGTGTCCCTTGAGCTTTGTGGAAAAGACGCTGCTCGATGCAGTCACCAACCTTCCTGCCCACCAAACAGAGGTGTTCAAAGGTGTTTTGGAGCAGCTGCGCTGGTTTGCTGGGAAGCAGGTCAAGTCTGTGGCGGTGAGTCCCTGTTCAGGAGCCCTCAAGGCTGAGGTCATGGGGTCTTTTGTCACAAGGCAGATGCGCTAGTCTGTCCTCTGCTGAAGATCCGGTGCGCCCCAAACTCTAGTGCTTAGAACTTGTGGGGTGTTTGTTAAAAATGCAGTTTCCTGGGCACTGTTCTCAGAGATTCCGACTCAGTAGGGCTGGGATGGAGCCCCAAAGGTGCTCTAGGGAAGGGGGCCTGTGGGTCACTCTTGGAAACACATGCTGTGTGCCTCAGTCTTTACCCCTGAGGTTGGCAAGATGGAGCCTCCTGCCCACCTTGTTCCTGAACTTGGCCAAAGCTATCAGCAAGTGGATGAGAGATTGAGCCAATTGTAGTCTTGGACTACATTTCATCGTTGGGGGGAGTGCCAGAGGTAGACACCCCCAGAGAGGAGGGAGGGGTCCAGCTGTTGACTGTTCACAACTAACTCCAGACTAGCCCCCGGGTTCCCCATTTGCTAGCAGCATTCACACACCCAGTACCATTGGCGGCTCACAACAGCTGATGGTGTAGGGTTGGCGGGGGTGGGGGGGGAAGGAAAGCCACCCCGTCCATTCTATTTTGTTGTTTTCAATTAGAACAAAACCCAAAGGAAACAGCCCCCACACCGTTCCCTCACCCTACCCCAAGCACCTGACATCTCTGATTGTGGCTGAGTAGACAGAAGCTCAGAAACCTCCACTAAATTCTCCAGCTGTGTGGAATCTACTTCCAGGAAGTATTTGCTTGCATCATGTGATAAACCACCTCAACCCTTTCAGAAAAAGTTTGGATGAAATTGGGCAGATTTCAAGGAGCTGACCCACATTACCAACGAGTAAATTTTAGAGCTGAGATCCAATCCCAAGTGTTCGGATCTCAGGTTTTGCACGTGGTTCTGGATGGTTGAGTTACGCCTGTCTTGTGCCTTCAGTGAGCAGGTGTCCCCCACCTGCCCTGTGTTCTGCAGCCTGCTGTGAGAGCAAGGTTTTCCTGAGTGGGCTGGGCTCTCACGCACACTCTCTGCTTTTTCTAGTCCATCGGAGGGAACATCATCACCGCCAGCCCCATCTCTGACCTCAACCCTGTGTTCATGGCCAGTGGGGCCAAGCTGACCATCGTGTCCACAGGTGAGAGCTACGTCATGCGGAAGTCAGGAAAGAGGGCCCCATGGGGGAGAAGGCTCACAAGATAGGTGACTTTTTGGAGAGACAGGGCCCACAAGTCAATGACCCAGCCGTCCTAAGGTTTGGATCCCTGGGAACTGCAAGGGAGATATACCCAGATTGGGGGCCAGGAGAGCCAGACCATTTCCTTATTAAGAATTCCACCCCCCCAAAAAAAAAAAAAAAAAAAGGGCGCCTGGGTGGCGCAGTCGGTTAAGCGTCCGACTTCAGCCAGGTCACAATCTCGCAGTCCGTGAGTTCGAGCCCCGCGTCGGGCTCTGGGCTGATGGCTCAGAGCCTGGAGCCTGTTTCCGATTCTGTGTCTCCCTCTCTCTCTGCCCCTCCCCCGTTCATGCTCTGTCTCTCTCTGTTCCAAAAATAAATAAACGTTGAAAAAAAAAAAATAAGAATTCCCAACAGGATCTGCCACCTAGAAGCCTTACCTAGTAGTGTGCTAGAGCCAGAATGCACTGGCTCGCCACAGCCCACAGCTGGATTTTCAGGGAGTCTGTGAGTGTTTGATAGACATGGCCATTATTAAAAATTGAATTGTAGAAACTTACAATAAAATAAATTACATTAAAAATAAAGGTAATAAGTGCTCAAAATTCATCACGTCCTAATATTTGAGTTTATTTTACTATTGCCCATGCCCTTAGAGTTATTCCCATCTGTTATATCTGTAGAGTGGAAATGCTAAGTAATGATATGCTGCTATGCACCGTCCTTGTTGGAGGGTCCTCGAGACCATCCCCAGTTTTGATGACTCCTAGGAAGTCAGGGAGGACTCCCAGGACTCAGCCTATCGTCATACTCATGGCCATGACTTATTAAGTGGGAGGACACAAAGTAAACTTGGCAAAGTGAAGAGGGACATGGAGCACAGTCTGGAGGAATCCAGGCACAAGCTTCCAGAGACTTCTCCTGGTGGCGTCACACAGGTCATAAGCTGCATTGTGATAATGCACGTGAAGTGTTGTCTGCCGGGAAAGCTCGTCAGAGACTGAACAGCTAGGGCTTTTTGGGGGGTTGGTTGCGTAGCCCTTCTTGGCAGGTACCAAAAGCCCAGGCACCCGGACAGAAAGCAGATGTTCAGCATAAACCATGCTGTTTGTAAGAACAGTTTAGACACAGTCAGTCATCTTATCGGGGAATCTGCTGAAATCCAAGTTCCCAGAAGACAGCCATGGCCAACCTTTGTAGGCAGTCCTTTCAGAGGACAGCAGGCGTGTCGTGTCAACTCTCTGCCACCCTCTTTCCAACTTCATGTTCACTGATGTCACTCCGGGAGCCTGAAATTGGCTATGGTGGGAGTATTGATACCGTAGAAATTAGCAAGTACTGCAAATCTGGACTCCCTCCGCCCACACATAGTCCATTGTTAAACATTCACCAGCACATCCCTGCGTAAGGATTTTAGATGGAGGACCTTGGCCCTAATTGTGCCAGCACTGCCCTCTGACTGTGGGTACCAGAGACCAGGATGGGGAATTTACCAGTGCCTCGTTCTCTGCTTTCTCACATCTCTGCATCCGGCCTGTGTACAGGCACCAGGAGAACGGTTCGGATGGATCACACCTTCTTCCCCGCGTACAGAAAGACCCTGCTAGCTCCGGAGGAGATACTGCTTTCCATCGAGATCCCCTACAGCAGGGAGGTGAGCTGCTCAGGAGCGTCCTATATCACTCTTACCGCAGCGAGGCTCCAGACAAGAGACCAGAGTCTGCCTCGGGGACCAAGCTTAGCATCTCTCAACTTTAACAAAGTCTCTGAACACTGCCTTTCACCAGCCATAGTGTTCTCTGGGCAATGAAGAGCTTCAGGGCAGGGAAGAGGGCATTCCATGGACTCATGGCACGTGATCCTGGGCAAATCGTTTCAGATTTCTGAGCCTCGGCTTCCTCGTCTGTAAAACGGACACAGTGTTACCTACCCGGGAGGTTATTGTGAGGATTGAAATCAGGAATGCCTAAGGTTCCAGGCCGATGTCCAGAAACCGGTGGGGATCTCCATCTGGTAGCTAGCAACATGATTTCAAGAGCACATCCAGCCACTGAGCACTTCTGCCCCAGGTCAGAGGAGACTGGGGCTTGCATGCTGAGTGGAGGGGCTGGCCGTGGGTCAGGCCCACACATGTTGATGAGGTGTTTATTTGCTGACCTTGCTCTGAGTTGGCGTGGTTGCAGTTCTGCTCATGGGAGGTTTTTCTGTCCTGTTGAGGCAAGTCTGGGCACTTCTGGCTGCCTCGCTGTTGTTCCTGGGGGCCCGTGGTGTCGTCATCAGGTGCCTCTCTCTCCTCCCTCACCAGCTACACATTCCATAATGGGCCGTGTAGAAAAGTGATCTGTGTGAGGCTGGGAAAGCAGCTGTAATGGAGAGTATTAGGAGTTTTGCCCAGGTAGCGCCTGAGCGCACATTACAAGGCATGTTCGCCCTTGCTAATTTTGGCCCCCTTAATGAGAATGCTAATTAAATTAGAGCCATGATGTCCCTGAGGTGGTTTCTTACTGATTTTCTAGCTTGTCCTTATAGACCATTTTGAGCAGTGATTCCCAGAGTTTTTGTATTTCACAGATCAGTAAATTTTCCTCTTTTTAATTATGAGCTGGAGAAGGGAGGAGGGAACAGGCATACAAGAGTCCGGTTTTTATTTTGCCAGATAGGGACATTAGCCAAAAACATGTCATGGGGCGCCCGGGCAGCTCAGTCAGCTAAGCTTCCGACTTCAGCTCAGGTCACAATCTCACGGTTCGTGAGTGCAAGCCCCACATCGGGCTCTCTGCTGTCAGCACAGAGCCTGCTTCAGACCCTCTGTCCCCCTCTCTCTGTCTCTGTCCCTCCTCTGCTCATTCTGTCTCTCTCTCAAAAATAAATAAATACACTGAAGAAAATCTTTAAAAACAAAAAACATGTCATGACAGAAAGGAGATTTTAATACCCAGAAGTAGGGAGGCTTTCTCAAGAAAGGACAGCTGCCAATCTGACACTGACATGGTGTGGCACCCCGGTGGACACGTCACCGTGGACTGGCACAGTCCTGTTCCAGAACCAAGCCCAGACTCCAGGCTCACGGTCCCGGGGCCATGTTTGACATCGGGAATCCGGACTAGCGTCACGGTCAGGAGGAAGCCCGATGACTTCTTCGAACAGAAGCTTGTGGCCAGTGTGGGCGTAAACAGTGAGCTTCGCTGGGCTTTCTCAACAACGCTTCCCTTAAGCCTCTGCCTTTGACGTTAATCAGAATTTGCGGTGCCAGGTGGGTTCAGACTTCCAGCAGAACCTGGCCAGAAAGGGCTTGATAGGAGATCGTTCTTACCTGGAAAGTGACTCACGCGGGCCTCCTATCCTGACAGACAGGGCCTGCCTGGAGCCCAGCGGGAAATGTGTGCTCAAAGCACAAAGGCAGCTAGTGTTTCATAGTGTGGTTCATTCTTTCAGGAAGCAAGGTTTCTAACCGTGAACAATAGACCAGTGGGAGAGACAAGCTAGAGAGAGCACGTGCACAGGCGTGGGTGAGGGTGCGTTCACACTCCCGGTGGCATCAGGTTGTATCTGCTCGAGAGGCAGTTAAGCCAACAGAGGTTTGGGCACAGCCGAGAGGCTGGGTGGGCGCTGAAGCTGGGCACCAGGATGGGAGGACTGGGGGCTGGGGGACCCTGAGCAGCCTTTGTGAACATGTCTTTCCTCTTCCCAGCTGTTGGTTGAGAGAACCCTGCTCTCCTTTTCCTTGACTTTGGGTGTTCCTGGCCGACAGGGGAAATCTCGCCCCTTTCCCGGCTGCTGGGAGTGTTGTCCGGGCCTCGTGCTGAGCACGGGACAGTCGGCGCCGCCCACATCTTTGAGTCCCACCTGCAGCCCCTTGCGGGGTTGCCATGGCCCTGTCCCTTCACCTGCCCTTTCACCCCCGTGCTTCAGCCTCACCCTCTGCAGTTGTAGCAAATGCAGGGGAGAAGCAGGAACCTTTCTCTTGTTTTGCAGGGTGAGTATTTCTCAGCCTTCAAGCAGGCCTCTCGGAGAGAAGATGACATCGCCAAGGTGACCAGCGGCATGAGGGTCCTGTTCAACCCGGGAACCGCGCAGGTGAAGGAGCTGGCCCTTTGCTACGGCGGAATGCACGACAGAACCGTCTCAGCCCTCAAGACCACGCGGAAGCAGATATCAAAGTGAGAGCTGCCGGCAGAGTGAAACGGCCAGTGCCGCCCCGACTCCCGCAGTGCTGCTAGCTGCCGGGACTGCCGGCGGCGTTACTCTTGCCACCGCTACAGCCATGACTTCCGCCCTCACCGGGGTTACCGCTGCTGCTACCCTGAATGCCGCTACCCGTAGCTCCATTCCTGGTAGCATGGCTGTGGCTGCGCCGGTTCCGCCCTGCCTGCTACGGCTCCGCTGCCCTTGGTACCGCTGGGCCCGCCGTTGCTGCGGCCACGAGCGGCCACCGTTGCCATTGCTCTCACGGCTGGGCCTCTACCCCAGTTACTGCGGCTGGCACTACTCACACTGGTACTGCTACTTCTGTTGCTCCTCTTGCCGCTGCTGCCACTGCTGCTGTTTCTGCCACCGTCACTCCTCGGACTAGTGTTGCCGCTGTGGCTTCCACTGCTGTTCCCAGCGATGCCACCACTGCAGTCTCTCTACCGCCGATGCTCGTATTGTGGCTCTACTCTTCCTGCGGCTCCTCCCGAGAGTACTGCCCACAGCGTTCCTGCTGCCACTGTGTTAATGCTGTTGCTGCCACTGTTGTGTGTGTCCCCACCGTGACTCTCGCCACGACTCACGGTCGCGCCTCTGCTGCTCCTCCCGCTACTAGTCACAGTGTCGCCAGCGCTGCTGCTACTGCTCTCACCACTGTTCCTCTTTCCACGACTTCTACGCCTTCTGCTTTCGCTTCTACCACGGCTGTTACTTCTGCTGCTACTGTTCGGCCACTGCTAGTATCCCTCCTACGGTATTGCTGCTGCCACTCCCGCTGCACTCTGACTGCGGCTACTCCTACTACTATGGCTAGTGTGTGGCAGCAGTTATCCCGAGCCCTTCCCCAGCGCTGGCCTCTGTAACGCTGCCAATAACCAGATGGGTAAATAAGGCTTACGTTTGGCGTTTGGTTCTTTGGTTCCGATGCCTGGCTCCAACACTTTCCAGACGGCTCAGAGAAGTCAAGTTACCGAATCTTCCCATGCCTCAGTTTCCTCATCGGTAAAGGAGTATACAAATTTTCCATGCTACACTTTTACATGGAAATGGAAAGTGATCTTTCGTAAAAAGCACGGAGGACGTTGCTTAGGGCGTTATAAGGACTGAATAGATTTAATTAGTGTAATTTTGTGGTCGTTTTAAAATTGTGTCTATTTTTATTTGTATTATTTCTGTATTTATTTATATTTATTTTTATATTTTAGAGAGAGAGAGAGAGAGAGCAAGAGCAGGGGAGAGGAACAGAGGGACAGACAGTGAGAGACAGAGAGAGAGAGAATCTTAAGAAGTGGGGCTGACCTGAGCGGAAATGAAGAGTTGGGTGCTCAACCGACTGAGCCATCAAGGCACCCAAATTGTGTCTAGTTTTAAAAGTTAGGAAACTGAGCGGTGCCCGGGTGCCTCACTCGGTTAAGTGTCTGACTTTGGCTTGATCTCAGGGTCATGATCTCAGGGTTCATGAGTTTGAGCCCCGCGTCAGGTCTGTGCCGACAGCGCGGAGCCTGGAGCCTGCTTCAGATTCCTAGTGTCCCTCCTCCCTGCCCCTCCCCTGCTTGACTTCCATCTCTCTTTCTCAAAAAGAAACATTAAAAAAAGGTTTTTTAAAGAAGATGAGGAAACTAAGGCTCAAGCCAGTACCTTACCTAAAGTTACACAAGTATAAGTATCCAAGCCAAATTTTGAACCAAGTTTCATATGACTACGGCCCTGTGCCTACCACCCCACACAAGTGATTCTGATGGCTGAGTAGGAGCGCTCTCCCACCTTCTGCTCTCTGGCAGTTTCTGGAACGAGGAGCTGCTGCAGAACGTGTGCTCGGGCCTGGCGGAGGAGTTATCCCTGGCCCCCGACGCCCCTGGCGGCATGGTGGAGTTTCGGCGTACCCTCACCCTCAGCTTCTTCTTCAAGTTCTACCTGACAGTGCTTCAGAAACTGGGCATACAGAACTCGAAAGATGTGAGTGTGGGGTGTGGGCAAGATACAGACTCTCTGCAGGACTTTTGTTTGGGAATTTACGAAGCCAGTCTGAGGGAGGGGTACAGTGGACCAGGTGGTAAATTGGCTTCTCCCTTCTGACATCTATGGACAGAGGGGCCTTTGCTCCAAGGACACACGGCCCAGGGAGCCACATGGAGATGGGAACCAACGGGATGGTTGAGAGGCAGAACACTGAACTGGGCGTCAACGACTAGGGTTCTGGTCCCGACTGCATCGTTACCTCACTTGAAACTTCAATAGGTCACAACTCTCTTTAAGTCTCAGTTGGGAAATCTGCTGATCTGGGTGGTAGACCAGATGATCCTTTTGACAGGCTAGCTGTTTCAACTGTGGTTTTGTAGTTAGAATGGAACGTGGAGTGAGATGAGAAGGTAGAGGGTGGAATGAGAATGTAACAGGTGCTGCTACAGTCAGGAGACGGTGGTCACTGAGAGGGTGTGCGTTCTGGAAAGGGTGTGGCTGAGCGGAAGCCCAGCTCCCCATATTGGTTCAGTAAGCATTTACTTTGCACCGTCTATGCATAACATTGCACTTGGCACCGGGGGTGGCCTCGTGTGGGAGAGAACGTGATCACTAAAGGCCAGCCTAGAGTGACAACTGAGCAGATGGCGTGGGGAGTGCAAAGGGGAGAAGCTTCCACAGATGTGGGGACCGCAGACAGAAATCCCTCTTTAAAAAGCATCCCTAATAGCTTTCTTCTTTTTCTTTTTAAAAAGCGTTTATTTATTTATTTTGAGAGATAGAGAGAGAGAGTCCATGCGTGCACGTGAGCGGGCAGGGGCAGAGAGAGAATCCCAAGTAGGCTCTGCACTGACAGTACAGAACCCAACGTGGGGCTCGACCTCAGAACTGTGAGATCATGACCTGAGCTGAAAGCAAGGGTCAGATGCTTAATTGACTGAGCCACCCAAGCACCTTGAGTTTGTTCTGATTATAAGAGTAATACATTTCCTGTGGCAAACTTAAAAACACAGAAATATATTAAAAATTAAAATAGAAAATTAAAAAACATTTCAACTTTTTAAATAAAAAATTAAATACTTTTTTTATTACTTTTCTTTTTAATTAAATATGCTTTTCTCTCAGATTCTAGAGGAAACCACTGCTACTAGTCTTGCTTTTTCCTCTGATCTTTTTCCTACATTCATTTGTCCATCTTCTGTCATTCTCTCTTTTCTCTTTCTCTTTCTAGCTCTCCATCCATCCCTCTCTCTATATACCTGTCATCTTCCTATCTTTTGATCTGCACACATCATTTTCTAAACAGATTTAGGGTCATGCTGCATATAGAGTTTTCCATTTCCCCTGATTCTGTTGAGATTATATTGTGCGCATTTTCCATTTCATTAAATATTTCCCATAGAAATGAGAAGGAAGAAGGTTTCCAGCAAGGCAAGGAGAGAGAGAGAGAGCAGCGTGAATAAATGCAGGAGGGAGGGAAACCATTTGGTGTGTTGGAGGAAGCACAAACCATTCACATGCAGGCTGCAGGGGTGGGAAGGGGCCCGAGGCTGTTATAAAATGCTGGGCTCTCAGAGCCCACGTTCTGACGTTGAGATAGATCCAGCCGGCACGAGGAGTGTACAATGAGGAGGTGAGGGGAACAGTTGTTACGGTTGCCACTTGGGGACAACCAAGGGTGGGATCAATGATAGAACTAGTCATGATCACTACTGTTAACTTACCTCCACAGAAGTGTGGCAAGCTGGACCCCACCCATGCCAGTGCCACCTTACTCTTTCAGAAAGACCCTCCAGCCAACGTCCAGTTCTTCCAAGTGAGTATACCTGATGTATGGCTGATCTCACAGGCCCTTGCAGGGCACATCAGATGATGCTGACCTTTGGTGAATGACTGGCTTTAGTTGTGTGTGGGTGCTCAAAGCTCCTACTGCTTTGCATAAATATCCGGTGAAGAAAATGGGAATCGTATTAATGTCAATGAAGCTCTTTTCCTCGTTCCTTACCTAAATTTTGTCTCTCTTGGGATTACTCTCATCTTCACCTGCTCCTTAAAGAATAAAAAAAAAATTTCCCAATTTTGTCTTTTCTGATGCCTCTGTGGGGCTGATGTGCAAAGCCAGGAGTTCTCCTGGTCATAACAACAAAACCACAACTTTCTGTCAATGGCAAGTGTTTGAGAAGCACTGGGTAAGGAGTCAACTTTTTCTGTAGACACTTTGGATTTTGTGGGCCCTGTAGTTTCAGTTGATACTCCTCAACTTTGTCATTATAGCATAAAAGCAACCAGAGGTAATACATAAATGAATGTGTGTGGTATGTACCAATAAAACTTTATTTATAGAAGCAGGCAGTGGGCCAGATTTGGCCCACAGGCCACAATTTGTGGAACCATGCAGCAGAGGCTAGTGGTCCAGAGTGTGAACTCTGGGCTCCACTGCCACGACTGGAATTCAAACTCTGCCAGTTTGTAACTGTGTAACCTCGACAAGTCACTTCCTCTGTGTGGCTTTTGGGCAAGTTAATTATGCCCACCTGCAAGTGTCCCTAATGATGGCACCTGTTTCCTAGGATGGTTCTGAGGATTAAATGTGTTAGTAAAAGTAAATAGCTTAGATTAGCTCCTGGCATATATTAAATACTCAGTGACATGTTAGCCATTATTATTATGTCTTTGAAAAACCACATACAACAGAATTTTGTTACAAATCCATTTTGGAACACTTTGGCAAGTACAGAAAGATATAAAGAAGAAAACAAAAATGACCCAAGATCCCACCTCCAAGAGAAAATCATGATATTTTTGTTGACTTCTTTCCATTTTTTCCTATGCATATATGGACATTGACACGCTATGTTTATAACATACACATTTTTCCTACAGAATTCAAATGATCATACTCACACACAATGTTTTATGTCCTGTGTTTACATGTAATGTGAACATTCTTGCCTTCTAATTTAAAGTCTTCAAAAGTATGTCTTAATAGTTGCATACCGTTTGATTGGATGCACGTAGCACCAGGTTTTTACTCCACCCCCCATGAGTGCACATTGAGGTTCTTCTTCAGTTATTTATTCTCCCCCCCGTACAGGGACACTATGACCACCTCTGCTCTGCCTTTCTGTACCTTTGCCCTGTGTCCCTCCTGCCTCCTCCGTCTTCACTCAGATTTGCTTTGGCCTGAAGCTCCCTGCAGTTTCCCCAGGCCTGTAGGGAAACAGTGTCTTATGCAGCTCAGCTTGACTGATGACCATGTTGTTCCAGGAGGTGCCCAAGGGTCAGTGCGAGGAGGACATGGTGGGTCGGCCCCTGCCCCACCTGGCCGCGGCCATGCAAGCGTCTGGGGAGGCCGTGTACTGTGACGACATCCCTCGCTACGAGAATGAGCTGTCCCTCCGGTTGGTCACCAGCACCCGGGCCCACGCCAAGATCAAGTGAGTGGAGTAAATATCCTGAGGGAGGAGGGTGATGGGAGGCTCCTCCAGGGCCTTCCAGTCTAGAGAGGGACTGGGAACTCACCTGAAAACCAGCCTGGAGAGGAGCGGCAGAGGTTAGGGACTCAGTGGTGCCTGAGAGGGTGAGGGGATGCTGAGGCATAGGCAGGGGCCAGAACAAGAGAGCCTCGGAATGCTGAACCGGGACATTGCACTTGAGCCAAAAAGCAGTGAGGAGCTTTTAACAGGAGCAGGTCAGCTCTGCACTTTGATATTGGGCTAAACTTCAATGCAGTATTTCAGGAGAACTTGAGTCAGCACTAAGGGGAAGAGCGTGGCCTTAGAGTCAGACCGACCCGGGATTGAGTCTCTGTTCCAGTGTTTACCAGCTGTGACCTTGGCCTGGGATGCCTAAGCTCGCAGTTTCTCTATTCATAGCCGGGTGTTTTCATGATGATCAGTGACAGAGTCTGCAAAGGACCTAGCAGAGAAGAGCCACCCGTGCCCGTCTGTTGAATTTGGAAAGCCCAAATGACAAGCATCGCTACCTCTATAATAATACTAGTACCCAACACTCATGTGGCACTTAATATTTGCTGTGGCCTTTAAAGCATTTTACATACATTGGCACCTTTACTCCTCGCAACAACCCTACAGGCAGGTCCTGTTATGATCCCCATGTTCCTGATGAGGAAGCTGAGGCACAAGGGCGGTAAGTGACATGCCCGAGGGCACAGAGTTGGTAAGCAGCCAAGAGGGAGTTTGAAGCCAGGCAGCATTAGCAGCCAAGCTTTGCTGCCTCTTGATGTTCAGGCCAGAGACTGCATTGATCTCCTGGTGGGCATCAGACACATATCCTGTTGAACAGAGCAGCTAGGAGAAACCCTCCCTTGGGCGCTGCCACTGCTTGGATTAGGGATCCCGTCTCCCCATCACTGGTTTCTCCCTCTGCCGCTCCTAGCTGCCTGGAGACAGGCTGCAGGAATGGTAGCCTGGACACCGAGAAAACTTAACAGGTAAGTAAAGTCTTCCAGTTCTCTGAAAAAAACTGTTTCAGATGATGTGGTTGCCATCTCTAGGGTAAATTCGTCTGCTTTATCCCTGTCTTGAGCCCACACTGACCACACTGGCCACGATCCACATTGTCTACGTTCTTTGCTCCATCTGAGCCATGTGTGAATGGATGGAGGAGGGTGGGGGGCTCTGTAGTAACGGCAATGACCTGGGCTTTCCCGGCTGCGTGCACTTGGAAAGAAGCGAGGACCTGGCTTTGGCTTTTCATAACCTAACCTCAGTCCTAATCCCACCTACGTTGCTCTCTGGCTGGGTGACTTCGGAAAAGCTGCTCAATTTCCCTGAGCTTGAGCTGCCCCAAATGTAGAAGGAGGATAATGATGATGACGTTCTGGGCTCTGGTGAGGTTTGCCTGTTGGAAGTTGCTTGGCTCTTCAGAGTGGTTTCCATACCTTTCTGTGGGGTGCCTCTGCTCTATCTCCTCTTGGGGGCCCGGGCCAGAGTGAGCAGAACATAGTTGAGACTGTTATTAGTGAAACAGTCTCCAGATGTTCTCCCTCTCGGGCCTGATGATGGCTGGGCTGCCCTGCTCTTCTGGGATAGCTTCATGAAGGTGGGGAGACAAATTTGGCTGTGTGACGATGTTCAGGGACATTCGATCAGTGGTGCAGGAAGGGCCCAAAAGTGCTGATTCTGTGTGGGTATTAGCTGTGATGTGGGTGTGAGCTGGAGTTCTCAAGAGTAAATGCTACTCACTGTGATGTGGTTCCATAGTAGAAGGTCCATGGGGGTGGGCCTGTCCCGTTCATTTTCTGTTCTCCGCAGCACTCAGCATGGTGGCCTTCACAGGGTACGTATTTCATGAGCATTTGCAGAATAGGATAGGGTAGGATAGCCTATGGAATGTAGGATAGGATAGAATATAGAATGCAGATAGGATAGCATAGACAAGGGATGGAGAAGGAAGGAATTTGAGTGGAGGAAAAATCAACATGAGGACAGTGGTATCCAGTTGGTGGTGGGTCTTCTGCTTCAGTTTCCCGCCTGGGCCCCTCACTGTGCTCATTCTTGCAGGTCCATAGATACTTCAGAAGCTCAGAAGGTGCCAGGGTTTGTCTGCTTTATCTCTGCTGATGATGTTCCTGGGAGTAATATAACTGGAATTGGTAATGATGAAATGGTGTTTGCAAAGGATAAGGTATGTGTTGGATTTTGTTTTTAGATATGAAGTTAGTGGAATGGGCACTTGAGTTTTAGTTTGTGCTCATTCCTCCAAATCCCTAATCGTAAAAAGATTACACATTGGTACATACTGTGGCCTTCATCGTGCAGGGCGATCAGTACAGGGATGGAATCGGTCTGGCGGCACTTTTAACTTTCACTTAGTGTTTACTTGTTTATTTCCTTGTTGGCGGCTTGTTGCACATGTTAGGATGACTCCAGGCCAAACTGGTATTAAAACAAGATTGGTGATTATTTTTTAAACTGCCAGTTAGGTTCTTCAGGGGATAAATAACTCCTTTGTGAAAAGAAAATAAAAATATGGTAAACAAACTACCAGAATAAAAATCACAATACTGTCACTATGTGTATTGAAAATTCACTTATACGAAAATTCATCTATTGCTGTCAAGCATATATGGAGTTTTGACACACACGGGCACACACACACATTTCGAAACTTTCAGGGTGGAAGTCACTTGACAATTTTAATACAGTTCAAATGCAAATTGGAGATGAGTTGGCGTTGCCTAAGGGCATATTCACTTTATTATTAATGTACAAGAGAAAGAGAGAATAAAAAACTACAACTATGAGACACAAGGACTCCATTTAACAAGAGAACAAATTGCTTTTGAAAATTTCGAGAACCTCTAAGACTACTGCTAACATGATGGTTAGTGAGAATTAGCTGGGATAAACCACCACAGCCCAATCAATTAAGTTAACAACTCAACTGGGTCCTCAAGAGATAACTATCAGAGACAGTATAGCTTTCCACCGTCAGAAACCTCATATTGCAAAGCGATGAGTTGGACAATTTTTTTTTTTGGTTCATGTTTGGGGATTTTTGGAAGAAAAATGCCTCTGAAGGAATGGAATCATTAAGTGGTGAGAAAATGACAATCATTGTTCTGAAAATCTAACAAAAAACTGGTTTATTTATCAAGTCTGAGAACCAGAATGTGGGAAGTACTGCTTCTGGGCATCTAGATGAAGTGTAAGACATGATTGCTGCCTTTGAGAAACTTTTGGTGTAAATCTGGAAACAGAAATTCAAAGGGAGAGGGGTTCTAGAAAGAATATGAACCGGAAGCCAGGGCCTGAGATTTAGTCATGGTCTATTAATGAGCCAAGGCAAGACCATGATCTTGCCTTCTGGGTCTGCGTCTCTTCACCTGAAGAACAAGGGTGTTGGAGTGCATCTGAGTCAATAAATAGACTTCGTGCTTCCATACAGTCCATTCTGCTCACGGCGACATGACTAATCAATCACCACTTTCTATCCTGGGCAACTTCTCAACAAGCTGCCAGCGGTAAATCATGAAATTGGTCCCTGAGATAAATCGAGTTTGCCATCTTGATACTCGTGATCTCCAAGTCCTAGTCCAGTTCCACTACTTCTAAATCCTCAATGAAGAAGCACATAATCCCAAACAGTAGGACAAAGACATGCCAAGACCCCAGAGGCATTCCTGGATGTCCCTTAAGGAAACTGTGGGGGCAAGGACTTCCTTCGCCTTTTGGGCAATCCAAAATCGTTTGCTTCATGAGGAGTGCATTATATGCATTAACAGTTTGGCTCGGTTCCCAGGTGACTTGCATTGGGCACATCATTGGTGCTGTGGTCACCGACACCCGAGAACATGCCCAGAGAGCCGCTCAAGCGGTGAGAATCACCTATGAAGATCTTCCAGCCATTATCACAATAGAGGTAACTGAGAAAGGACTGCATGGGGAGGGGTGAGCCCCCTGTCCCTGGAGGCACCTTTCCTGGGATACTTTAGGGGGGTTCCAGCAGCAGGTGGGATTCGATTAGACAGGAAGAGGTAAACCCTTCAGCCCCAGGATTGTGTGGTCTTCAGAAAACTTCCCCATCATGATCCCAGACTCAGTCTGCCAGAGGCCAGACTAGGTCCCTCCTTCCAATGCCAGTTCCTGTTGGTTCCTTGAGGGACTCTACTTTTCCTCAAGATCCAAGCGTGTCCAACTATCTCTGAGGAAATGGAGGCACATGGCCCCTGGCTACATGCAAGCTTACTTGAAGCCTGTGTAAGACCCTTGTACAGATGCCCTTGTGAGAAGAGGGAGGGTGGTTCCAACAGCCTCTCTTCCCCCTGGTGGGAAATAACCTTTCTTCTCCTGAAAGTCTGGTCACTGAATCGTCTTTGTGGTCCTCAGGATGCTATAGCAAAAGACTCCTTTTATGAGCCTGAGCTGAAGATAGAGAAAGGAAACCTCACGAAGGGGTTTTCGGAAGCAGACAACATTGTTTCAGGTACGGCCGTGCCATACAGTCCTGGGGTATGGGCTGGCCCTGGTTTATGAATTAAATTCAAGAGCTGGACCTTGAGTCCTGGAGCAGGGGAGTGAATTTTTAATAGAAGAGTCCTCCTGATGTTTGTAGCAAAATAGTGGACAGTTGGCAGGGAAAGACCCTCTCTCTCTTTTTTTAAATTTTTAAATGTTTATTTATTTGTGTGTGTGTGAGAGAGAGAGAGAGAGAGACAGAGCATAGGCTGGGGAGGGGTAGAGAGAGAGGGAGACACAGATTTGGAAAAAGGCTCCAGGCTCTGAGCTGTCTGCACAGAGCCCTACAAAGGGCTCAAACTCACCAACCAGGATCATGACCTGAGCCGAAGTCGAACGCTTCATTGACTGAGCCACCCAGGTGCCCCTAGACCCTCTGCCATCTTAATGTCCACCTCCTGTCTCCAGGTTACATATGTGTATGTGGTTCTGGGTAGCTGGGAGTGTGTCAAATTTAGAAGGCTGTCCGGGGAATTAGTGGCTACAGGTCCTGGCCCTCCCTGTGGGCCTGCGGGGCACCCGTCTGCTGGTGACATCCCTTTGGGTATTGTTTCCTACATTGTCCATAGTGTATTCCTAAGCCACTGGTGAGTCAACTCTGCAACTGGCCTAATAGCTTCTGTTCCAGAAGATGCTCTCATTTTTAGCTTTTCAGTCACATCTGTTAATTCCTTCTTTACCATTCTCCAAATTTTACCAAAGAGTTTGAAGGTCTGCAGTGAAAGAAAGCTTCATGCCTGATGCATTTTGGTATCATTCTGGTTTCTTTGTTGGGGTGGGGGATTTGGCTCCCCCAGGTGGCTAAGGCTTTGAGACCCTTTTCACCCCTGCTGGGAACCTAGAGGTACCAGTGTGTGAGCAGCTGGTTGCTGCCCAGGGCCCTGGCGAAGTGCACTCTCCTTCAGCAAACTCTGGATCACCATGGGGGTCACATTGCCTCCCCAGGCGAGTTGTACATTGGTGGCCAAGAGCACTTCTACCTGGAGACTCACTGCACCATCGCTGTCCCCAAAGGCGAGGCAGGGGAGATGGAGCTCTTTGTGTCTACACAGAACACCACGAAGACCCAGGTACCGTCCTGTGGGTCAGCTCCAGGGCCTGGGCATGGCACTGGGGAGCTTCTGGCCAACTAGGAGTTGGTGATGTAGGACATGGGAAAAGGGAGATCTGGGCTGGTCCAGAAGGGGATCTGAGGGTAGTGGTCCTGGAGCCAGACCCTATCAACCAACAAGCTTGTGTCACTGAGTTGTGACATGACCTTTCTTGGTTTCCTCTTCCATATAATGGGCCTGGTAGGGTGTTGTAATGACTAGTTGTTTACTACTTGGATGGCATCTAATAAGAGTTGGTTTTTATTTTTCCAGTGAGATATGGCCTTGGTCAAATCATATCCGATCTCAGGCTCCTCATCTGTAAAATGTGGGTGATGGGTTTAGTGATCGCCACAGAGACCACTAAATTATCTGTGGCAGCTCAAATATGGCGGCTCCCCATTTCTCTATTGCTGGTAAGGCGACAGTACTGGCCAGCATTTTGGGCAGCTGGTCCTACCCCCACAACTCACCAGTTCTTGGCTGGATGAAATGAACTTTGGCTCTGAAAGTCTGCTGTGGCCAGCCGCTGACCCCCCTTGCTAGAAACAAGTGTCTGAATTCAGTCTGCAGTGACTAATGAGTGTTAGACTCCAGCACCTCGAGATCAAGGGCTGCCTGGGGAGGTGAGGGGGATTCAGGAATCAAGGAATTTCAGAATTGACGGCACTAATTAGGCTTGCGGAGGGCGGGCGGCTCTAGGTCAGGGTGAGGTAAGTCCAGATGATGTGTTCAGTGCAAGTAATTTTTCTTTTGTCCACAGAGCTTTGTTGCAAACATGTTGGGGATTCCGGCAAACCGGATTTTGGTCCGGGTGAAGAGAATGGGAGGAGGCTTTGGGGGGAAAGAGACCCGGAGCACTGTGGTATCCACGGCAGTGGCTCTGGCTGCATACAAGTGAGTCCCCCTAGCCAGCTCAGAGAAGGAAATAAGGCTGCCTCTGCCAAGAAGGCTTTCTAGATTTTTCCCTTTTAGAAGCAGATTTCCCTTGCTTTGAATTTTCACAGCCTTCTGCTTTTAGAACTCTTGGGCATTGGGGTGAGGGTAACACCATCTGTTTCTTTGTGTTCGATGCATGGATCCATGTTTAGCCTCCCCTGCCTGCGTGTGAGGGCCCTCAAGGCAAGGGCACACATCATATCCTTACATTCCCCATGTGTCCAGCAGCTTTATTTCTAGACAGTGAAGCAACCCAGCCCCAGTCTGCTTGTGCACCAGGTGGAAGAAGAAGTCTCCCATGCTTCCTCCCTGAGACCCAAAGACTGGGCTGTTGCAGAAGCTCCCAGGGTTCTAACCTTCTGATGCCTCCCTTAGGACGGGCCGCCCCGTGCGCTGCATGCTGGATCGTGACGAGGACATGCTGATAACTGGTGGCAGACATCCCTTCTTGGCCAGATACAAGGTTCTAGTTGTCGGGAGCTATGTCGGGGCGTAAGGGGAATGCCATCTCACTGGGAAACCTGGAGGTGAAGATCCAGGGATCCTGGGATGTACTCTTACATTTTTCACAAATACCTGTAGAAGTTCAAAGAAGAAATAGCAATGAGAAAAATTTTAATCTGCCAGCAGCCACATAGAAGGGCGATGCTGGCCGGCCACTTCCCTAGTGAGGTCACAGCATGGTGTTTACACCTTTTGTGAATTTTCTCTGCCCCATACCTAGTCTTTCTCCTCTCAGGGTCGGAAGCATGAGTTTTCAGCAGCCCTGGGATAAATCCCTCCTGCAGAATGACCTAATGTGTTCATAGCCAGATGTAAAGATCAGAATGATTACTTTGTAATTTACAGTGAGAAATAAAGCTTCCAGGTTGTTAGGGTGGGCACCTGCTCCACCAGACCAGGGGTGGGGTCCCTTTGCTGAGTCTCTGTGGATGACCAGCATCCTGTCCCTCTAAACACTAGTACAACCTGACAGATCCCAGTCTGGGAGCCCTTTCTCTCCATTAGGTGGCTTTGAACATCCCCCTGTGACCTCTTCTCGTTTTGTTTCATGATTGAACTCCCCCGAAGGGATTATATTTCCCTTCTTCCCAAATTCTTGCAGACCTGAAGAAAGTCCCAGGTCCTTACTTATGAAACGGCCTATAAAATTTGTTCTGATGGCTACCTGAGGTCAGGGATTTGAAAGCATATTCCTGCTTGTTGTGCACATTCCTGGTTGCTGTGGCTTGCTGGCCAAAATGTGTGAGGCGTATCTCCAGTATCTCTCTGTTTCTCTTCCCGGCTCTCCCTTCTCTGCCTCCTCACTCCCTCTCGTAAAATCAGAGCCAGTGTAGGTAGAAGGAAGGGGGAGCGTGGGGAGAGGGTGTGTCCAGGGTTGAGGACCCATGGAGCGTCACTGGAGAGATGTCAGGTCCTCTCTGCTTCACCTGTTAGCTCCGGTGACCTTATTTTCATGGTATGATGTCTTGTTCTTTCTGCTTCCTCCGGGTAGCATGAGTGGGAGAGGATGACTCAGGTTAGGCAGAGGAAAGGGACTATCGAGAACTCTCTCCTTTTCATCAGGTTGGCTTCATGAAGACTGGGAGGGTTGTGGCTCTGAAGGTGGAGCATTACAGCAATGCGGGGAACACCCTGGATCTCTCCCAGAGTGTAAGTAGGGTGCACCCATGCCTCTGGGTGGGGGGTGACTGGGAGGTCACGGGCAGGCCCCACAGCCCCACAGGCATAGACCTCCTCACTTCCTGCCTGGGATTATTGCAGTAGCCTCCCCGTTGGTCCCCACCTTGAGGCTCTCCACCCCTGGTTAAGCTCTAAAGCACAGAGATAATCCTATTACTTTTCTGATTGGAAATTCTTCCTTTGGGGTACCGGGGTAGCTCAGTCAGTTAAGCATCATCGGATTTCAGCTCAGGTCATGATCTCACGGTCTGAGATCGAGTCCTGCATCAAAAAAAAAAAAAAAAAAATCATAGTAATAATAAAAAGAAAAGGAAATCCTTCCTTATTTTTCAGATATTTTGCCAAGCCAGCCAAGTCAGTTACAAAACTTTATGCAGAGTATGGTGACATTGTATGTATGTGTCTGTAAGATGAATATACCTCTATTATAGATATAATGATGTGCCTGGAAAATTCCAAAAGAACATATACTAAACAGTGATTGGATGGGTTGAAGGGAGGGGCACTCACTGTCATTTTCTTTGTAACATATTTTTGTGATGTTTGAATTTTAAGTAATGAATTTCTTCTTTTTTTTGGTAACAGTTTCACTGAAATATACAATTTAAGGGTTTTTAGTAAATTTTAAGAATTATGTAACCATTATCATACTGTAGTTTTCGAACACTTCCATCACCTGAACGCGATCTCTTTCCGTCACTCCCGTTCTCACCCCCTACCCAGCCCAGACATCCACCAATCTACTTTCTGTCTTTATAGGTTCTCCTCTTGTAGTCCATTCATATAAATAGACTCTACACTGTGTAATCTTTTGTGTTCGGCTTTTTTTCTCAGGATTGATTATTTATTTATAGTTTTATTTATTTAAGTGATCTCTGCACCCAACATGGGGCTCAAACTCACAAGCCCGGGATCAAGAGTTGCACGCTTCTCTGACTGAGCCAGTCAGGTGCCCCTCAGGATAATGTTTTAAGATTCCTTAGTCCTTCATTCTTTTGTCTTGATAATATTTCATTATATGGATAGGCCATTTTTTGTTTTCTACTCACCACTGAAAATACTTTTGAGTTGTTCCCTGTTTTCAGCTTTTACGGGTAAGGCTACTTTGAACATTCTCATGCTAGTCTTGTGTAGACATGAAATTTTGTTAATCTGTGTTAATTTTGTGTTAATTTTATTAATTTTGAGATTACCAGTTACCTTTGTGGTACTACTTTTTATAACTATTTTAAATCCGAATTTTATAACCATACTAGGTACAAACGCGTAGATTTTTCTTATAAAAGTCAGTCAGACATTTCAGGGCAAACAGAAGTTCCTGTTAGCCCCCACTCCCCATGCCACTCCTCTTTGCTAGGGGCTAACTGGTTCCATTATAAAAACTTCACACTTCAGATGCAGTGTAAAAACTGCTCAAAAAAAGCAACACATTTAGTCTTCTCACCATTTGCAACCTGGGCCTCTTGGTGTTTTGGAAAAATCAGGTTGGAAAAGATACAGTGCTTGTCCCCAAAGATCTTAGAAGCTTTGAAATCCAATCCAGCGAACATTTATTGAGCGCCTAGGGTGGCAACATAAAGAATAGATGGCATTGTTTCTGCCCCGGGAGGTTCATGGTACGGTGGGGGAGACAGATAACAAAAGACAAAATGAGGTGTGCCTGGGTGGCTCAGTCGGTTAAGCGTCCGACTTCGGCCCAGGTCATGATCTCGCAGTTTGTGGGTTCGAGCCCCGCATCAGGCTCTGTGCTGACAGCTCAGAGCCTGGAGCCTGTTTCATATTCTGTGTCTCCCTCCCTCTCTCTGACCCACCCCTGTTCATGTTCTGTCTCTCTCTGTCTCAAAAATCAATAAACGTTAAAAAAAAATTTAAAAAAAGACAAAATGAAATAGAAGTACGAGTTAGACAGAGTGCTAAGGGAAAGCAAAAACTGAATTAATTGAGACATACTCAAAACATCTAGGATGACTAAGACTAAAATAATCAAGGGCACAAAAAACAGCCTGTGAGAGAGAGAGAATATACATGGGGAAGTAAACCAAACCCAAAATGAAACGAACAAATAAAAGCTGCCATTGATCTCATCAGGAAGATGAGTTATTACACCTTCGAGAAAGAATAGGAGGCCATGAACAAGAAGCATTTGGAGAATGAAAACTAACTCTGGTGAGATAAAACTCTGAAAGCAAAAGGGTTGAAAGACACTTCAGCAAATCTCTCCAAACAAAAGAAAAAAAATACAGAAAAATTGGAAAGAAAATACAACGAAATTCGAGGACTAGTCCAGGAGACCCAAACGATAGAAATTTCAGAGAGAAAAATGGAAACAAGAGAGAGGAGGCAACTATCAAGAAGTAACTCAAGAAATCTCCCCAAACTACGGAACTAGAGAGTGTTATGCTAAGTGAAATGAGCCATACAGACAAAGACAGATACCATATGGTTTCACTCTTATGTGGATCCTGAGAAACTTAACAGAAACCTATGGGGGAGGGGAAGGAAAAAAAAAAAAAAAAAGAGGTTAGA
>NW_024412419.1:25784714-25799981 GCF_014898765.1 Herpailurus yagouaroundi | reverse complement strand
GGAAACCAATTTGACAATAAACTTCATATATTGAAAAAAAAAAGAAATCTCCCCAAACTAATGGGCATACAGTTTAAGATTAAAAGAGCCCATCCAGTAACAAGCACAATGAAGGAAAAGAGAACTATGCTAAGTTATATCACTGTGACTTGGAGAAACCTGGAGATAAAGATTTACAACTTGCAGGGAGGAGAAAAACACAACTATTTCCAAGAACTGGAAAGACATTGATTGGATTTGTCAATACTGGAGAGCTCGAATGCACTACCAAAATGCCTTCAGAATGTTGAGGGAAACTGGAAAACCTAATTCCAACCAAGAATCCTATATATATCCAAATCATTAGTTAAGGGTAAGAGGAGAAGAAAGACATTTCAGACATGCAAGTTTCAAAAATGTACCCCATGAAGTATTTGACTCTTTAAACTACTTGCCATACAAATTCAATGGGAAAAGAAACTGCTTTAAAAAGAATTCAAGGGTGCCTGGGTGGCTCAGTCAGTTAAGCGTCCGACTTTGGCTCAGGACATGATCTCGTGGTCCGTGAGTTTGAGCCCTGCATCAGGCTCTGTGCTAACAGCTCTGAGCCTGGAGCCTGCTTCAGATTCTGTCTCCCTCTCTCTTCCCCTCCCCCACTTGTGCTCTCTCTATCATTCAAGAAAATAAATAAACATTAAAAAATTAAAAATAATTCATAAAATCACCGCTTTTTAAATTTCTTTTTTAAGAGAGGCAACTGACCAGTCCTAACTGGGGAGTCTGGGAAGGGCTTCCCCAGGGAGGAACTGAATAAGGATGTTAGTAGGTGGGAAAGGTGCAGGGGAGGGCGGGCATGTCAGATGAGAGTAACATGTAGTCAGAAGAGAGGAAAAAATATATTGGGGAAAAGTCATAAAGAGTCTTGAGTTCCATGCTGAAAGATGTATGAACTTTACTCCGAAGAGATTAAGTGCCATTTTTAAGCAAGAGGTTGACACGAAATGACCTTATGTTGTAGTTTGAGGCAGAGATTAGAGGAGGGAGAGACACAGAGGCCAGGAGCCCAGTAAGGAGTCTGTTGCAGTACCAGAGAAGAAATAATTTGGGCCTGAGGAGGAGCAGTGACCAGTGGGGCTGGAAAGGCAAGGATGGGTGCAGCCCTCAACATCCCTTTCTTGAGGAGCCAATGAAATCGGTGCACTGCTGTCTCCCATTTTGGTTTCCTCTGCTGCAGATAATGGAACGAGCTCTCTTCCACATGGACAACTGTTATAACATCCCCAACATCCGGGGCACTGGGCGGATGTGCAAGACCAACCTGCCCTCCAACACAGCTTTCAGGGGCTTTGGGGGGCCCCAGGGAATGTTCATTGCTGAGCATTGGATGAGTGAAGTTGCAGTGACCTGTGGGCTGCCGGCAGAGGAGGTAAGCTGGGAATTTGGTGGCACAGGTTAACCTACTTTGAGGGGACATTGGCTTTGTGTCTTGGGCATCTCCCACGGGGGCAGAGGAGAGGGGTTGGAACCTTAACTTTAGGTTGTATCCGTTCATCTCTTGCCACCAACAAGGCCTCAGTGTCTCTCTCCTTGCAAAGGTGCGAAGGAAAAACATGTATAAGGAAGGAGACCTGACCCACTTCAACCAGAAGCTTGAGGGGTTCACCTTGCCCAGGTGCTGGGAGGAATGCCTAGCAAGCTCTCAGTATCATGCCCGGAAGAGGGAGGTTGACAAGTTCAACGAGTAAGCACCGGGAGGGGAGGAGTCTGATATTCTGGCATTCTCTCGGGTTTCATATCCTACAGCACATTTGCGATACTCATAATACCAAGCTAGTAAGGTGCTTGAGGGTGCTGAGTTTGCTGACCCACTCCCAGCCATCTCTTTAAGATACTCAAATGATTTGTTCAGCCTGGGGGCAGATGGGCATATACAGCCTGCACTCAGTATCATAGCCCATCGATATGGTTCACCTTTACACTCATCTGCTGTTGGAGCACACCAGCCGAGGACTAAGAACACCACAGTGATGCAGCAGCCTCTAACATGAATCTATCACTGTGACCTTACAGTCACTCCATTTTCTTAGGCCCCAGTTTCAACATCTGTAAAATGGGGGTAATTACACCGGCCCTCTTTCCTCACTAAGTTACCCAGAAAACCAAACAGAAAGCACAGAGAAGGTGTTACCACTATCATCAGTGAGTGTCATAAGTGACTGTCTTCCCTGGTACAGTCACAGCACCCTGACTCTGTTTGAGCTCCACTCTGGGAGGAAGTTTTGATACTTTCAAGTGCAGACCCTCAGGGATGGGTCCTCCTTCAGCGCAGCTGAAGAACACAAATCGCACCCCTTTTTCATTTGGTTTGCCCAACTGGGGCACAACTCAGTTATGATAAGTACCATGTGGGCAGCTCCAAAGATGCCTTGTTCCAACTTTACAAAGATGTTGACTGAAACTACATCTAAGCTGACACAACCATGATAGAAAATGTTCTATGCGAATCTTCCTTTTTTTCTCCAGGGAGAATTGTTGGAAGAAGAGAGGGTTGTCCATAATTCCTACCAAGTTTGGAATAAGCTTCACTCTTCCTTTTCTGAATCAGGTAATTGCCTTGTATAATTTTGTGCCTCTCCACTGGACTGGGGCCCCATTTCCCTCTCTGTCTGCACTATCACATGGGAAAGGTCGTTGTGGCTGGTGCCAGAGCAGAGTGGAGGGGCTCTCTGCTGTTTAAATGGACTTGAACTTGCATATCCCTATTTGTCCAGGATGTCACAGGTCAGTGAGGGCAGCACGGGACTCAGACATCTGGGGTCAACTCTCAGGTCTCCTTCGTCCTGACTGAAGGGCTACAGACAGCTACTCTGCCTTTCTGATCCTATGGCTTCATCTGAGAATGAGCACAAAGACATTTGACCTCCTTCCCTCTGTGGAAGACACACAGAAAGAGAGAGAGTGGAAATTTTTCGGGAACTGTTGAAGGGCTACATGATTAAATCACAAGATTCACGGTGCTTTAATTGGAGTCTGAGGCTTTAATCCAAATGCTGCTTCCAGTTTTCTTTCTCCTGGGCTCCAGAAATATTGGCCCCAAGCATCTGGCTGAGTTAGGATTGACCCAATTTTGTGTTTGGAATCCTTCTCTTCCTGTAGGCAGGAGCCCTGGTTCACGTGTATACAGATGGCTCTGTGCTGCTGACCCATGGAGGCACTGAGATGGGCCAAGGCCTTCACACCAAGATGGTCCAGGTGAGCAGCCTGCACATGGGGGGGTCCTCTCTGACATCATGGCATCCACGTGAGGGAGGACGCTATGAGCAAGTGAGTGGTGGCACACCTTAGAAGCAGAAACCGGCCTCAGCTGTGGTCGGTCCCGGCTCCGCTGCCCATTTACGTGTGACCTCGGACAAGTCTTCTCCCCTCTCGGCCTCTGTGTCTTCCTCTGTGCAAAGCGGTTGGCCGGGTGACCACTCAGGTCACTTCTGTTACCCACATTCTAGGGCCGTGGGGTTGTGTTGGTTTACAAGTTGCTCGAGAGCTTCTTGGGAGTAATCTGAAACTGGCCCCTGTACTCAGAGGGCAGAGGCAGACAGAAAAAAGAGGCCCAGGTTGGCAGGTCACAGTTTTAAGATGCAAAGGGAACTTACCTGAGAGGCTTGCCTTGGGTGGCAGCAAGACAAATGGATCCCTACCCCCGCCCACCAAATCTTAAAAGTTTGTAGGGAGAGAGGCCTCAACTGGGTTGAGCCAAGTTACTGTGCAGGTGTTCTCAATCCCACGTCATCATCTCGAGGCTGTATCCTAGAAGCAGCCCCTGGGAGCCAGAAAGGCAAGCAGAACCCACATTCCAAGGACAGGGGAAGTGGTGAGGAGCCTCTGATCCTTTGAGTCCAGCTCATGGGTCAACTGGTGGTCACATTTAAAAACAAATGTTTATTTATTTATTTTGAGAGAGAAAGAGAGCATGAGCAACGGAGGGACAAAGAGAGAGGGAGAGAGAGTTCTGCACTGTCAGTGTGCGGAACCTGACTTGGGGCTTGAACTCATGAACTGTGAGATCATGACCTGTGCTGAAACCAAGAGTAAGACACTTAACCAACTGAGCCCCCAGGGAGCCCCCCGGTAGGTCACATATTTTTGGTGACCTTCCCTAACACTATGTAAGAGGCTGTGTTGTGTGTATAAAGGTTTCCCCCACACAGAGGAGCTAGGACGTTGGAACTGGAGTAGACTTGGAACACCTGCTTAGCTCATGGACTGGCCAGAGTAGATTTTTTAAAAAGCCAAGGTTAGCTTTAGAAAGCACTGCTAGTCACCATTAGGATTATGAATTTTTTTATGCAACAAAATCACTCCATAATGTTCTGCTTCAAATTGAGACAGATATAAGAACATCCCAGTCTCAATAGGCTTATAGCTTATAAAATTATTTTATTGCCTGTAATGATGAAGCTGAAACGGTCTTGGGGAGAAGGCAACCAAGCCCCATGCCAAGCCTTCCCTGAGAAAGTGATGTTGTCTCCTTTTCTCAGGTGGCCAGCAGAACACTGAAAATCCCCACCTCTAAGATTTACATCAGCGAGACAAGCACAAACACCGTGCCTAACACTTCTCCCACAGCTGCCTCCGTCAGCACTGACCTCAACGGACAGGCCGTCTATGTAAGGAGCCTGGGGAGCCAGCAGAGCTGAGGGCCAGTCAAGGGCTTTGGGCCCAGAGAGCTCACTGGGGTGGAAGCTGGAATGGTCCTTATAGGCTCTTTGGCTGTGGCCATGCCTTTGGCTGTCTTATCCAAGAGAATGCTGTTCCTCCCAACACCATGTTGAAAGAGAGACCTAAAAGCCACAATCACTTCTGTCAAAGTCGAGAAGGATGAGTGTAGTATGGGGAGGAGACTTGGAGAGTCCCAGGGGACGTTCTGGAAAGACATACTCCCCAGTGTTAGAACTGGCCACAAGACCATGGACTGAAATTGGAATTTGATTTTGCAGCTGGCCGGGTCCCACCAACTTACTTCTCTTTCCACATAGGGGTTGTAATTAACAGAGGAATTTGATGGGAGAAGTCAGTTCCTTTGGGTTCCCTCACATATTTCATCTTCTGTAGCCTAAGAACCGGGTGTTCTCCCAGCAAGGGCCAATGCCAGTTCCTGTGGCAGGGTCCTGGAGTGGAAGCCACCCAGTCATTCTTAAGACGGTGGCAAGACTCTTTGAGTGGCACCTTGGGCACAGCATTACTTGGAGGTAGCCTTGCTGAGGCCCTTGGGATTTTGCCTGGGCCAAGAAATACGGAAGACTGATATGTCTGGTGTGTGGGCATGTGTTCTTAGGAAGCTTGTCAGACCATTCTGAAAAGGCTGGAACCCTTCAAGAAAAAGAATCCCAGTGGCTCCTGGGAAGACTGGGTAAGTCTGAGCTGATCCAACGTGCTTTTGAAGAGGAGAGAAATTAAAGGCAGGTTCTCTGTCCCTGCCACAGCAGGAATAGGTCACGATCTAGTCCCAGAGGCAGAGAAGCTGAGTGGTCCGTAGGGTTTCACAGCACAAGTAAATGCTCCACCTTGCTGGGCCCCTTTCTCCATGGTTTTCATAGTGGAGGGAAGGCACTGGAGGAAAACTTCTGAGCCAGGATCTTGACAACCCCATGGCGACTGGGGCTTTGGCTGCCCTGAGCCTGAGAAGGTAGGGCGACTGCTGAAGGTGCCTGACTCGGGCCTGGTTCCGTACCCCGCTTGTCCTGAGGCTTGAGGAGTCTGGTTTTCCTCAAACCTGCTCTCAGAGGGCTGCTTCGCAGCACTTCCCCTTCCTCAGCTCTGGAGTCTGGGTCCACTGAGGCTCCATCTGTGAAGGAGTGGGGAAAAAGACATTTCCCAAGAGTTTATATCCTTCCTGTGGTTTTACAAGTGGCAGGCAAGCCACTCTTCTCCTCACAAGAATGAGCCCAGTTCTCTGGTTTCTGGTTTGGTGCCTGTGTGTCGGGAACCCTCAGAGGGAAGCGTTAAGGAAGTCTCTCTCTGGGGGCAGGCGGGGGGCTTCATCTCTTCCAACAAGCAGACATCTCAGGGGCAGCCCTGCTTTACCATCTCCCAGAGTAGGGTTGGGGTGGGAAAGTGAGCACAGTGGGAACATAGAAAATGAGCCCACACCTGACCCACCTCAGATTGTACTAGTCTCCCTCCATAGACTCAAAGAAAATAAGCTATTTTTCTCAGACCCACTCACCTTACTGTGCCGCACGTGACCTCTACTTCCCTTCCTACACTCACAGATACCGCACACATAAATACCCCATGAATGTAGGTTGACTTTGGTAGTTTGGATTTTTAGCATGGAGACCCAGAGAGGCAAACTTGAGCTGGTCGTTGAGGGGAGAAAATTATTGGGACAAGTACAATGCAGGAACCACACGAATGGAGGTGCAGAGGTGTGGGGACAAGGAAGGACTAAAATACATCAGTTTGGCTGGCGTGGCGATGACGCGTGGGCAACATAAAGCCAGAGAGAGGATTGGGGTCCTTAATGTGAAGCATTTGCTCTATGGACAAGGGGGAGTCAGCCAAAATTGTAGAGTAGGGGAGTGATGTAGGCAGTATGGTATGTTAAGATGCTCACTGTGGTTGGGTTGGGCTACCTGGCAGCATGGGGAGGCTACATGATGGGGGAAGACCAGTTAAGAGGCTACTGTAGCCCCCCAGGCTTCCAATGGCGGGGACCTAGTGCAGGTGAGAGCACAGTGCGGTCACCCAGTGCAGTGAGAATGTGAGGCAGGGTGTGGAAGCGAGGACCACCGGTACAAATAGTTGGTCAGCTTCCGGAGGAGGAGGGGAAGCTCATGAAATCTTAGTGCTGGGTCAGGGATTCTGGCACCCATGCTAAGCCCTTCCTGTTGTCTCTTTCCTCTCCTCAGGTCACAGCTGCCTACCTGGACGCAGTGAGCTTGTCTGCTACCGGGTTTTATAAGTAAGGACAATGCTGCTGTCACCCACCTCACAAACTGTGGTCATCCTAGCCTCTGAAGTCCCCTCCCGCACCAAATGCTCTCAGCCTTTGGTCAGGAGAGAGCAGTCCCACCGAGACGCTTCAGGGGACTTGTGTCAATTTCAATTGAAAGATGCTCTGAAATACCTGGCATTGCCAACCTATGTGCCAACGAGGCAAAAGCATGAGCTGCCATTAAGAGAAGACCTGTGTTCTAGTTCTGGTCTTAAAGTGTACCATTCCATTTGGAGAAATGAGGGATTCTTTCTGAGCCCTTTTCCTCATTTACGACGTGGTGGGACCATCCTCCCTCGGCATTCCCCTAGACCCAGGGCTGTCTGCTGTGTGGCGTTCCCCTTGTGTGTTAGTTACTCTGCTGTGTGCGTTGGCTTTCTTTACGGAGGCTTTCCTGGGACAGAAAGAGAGGAAGATTTAGAACACGTGGTCTCGTTCCAAAGCGCAGAGTTCAGGGGAACTTGACGTGGGACTTGGAAAAGAGCACACGCCTTCTGCTACTTTGAACTCCAGTAGCAGTAAGAAGAGCTAGAGACCCCGCCCAGTTGATGTAAAGGCTGGAAGAAGATGCGATCCAATTTGCTATCTCCCATAATGTTCTAGTTTTCTCTGGAGAATTTAATTAGGACCTTTTCTTTCACAGATCAGTGGGTTTGGAAAAATAGTTCAGTATGCATTTTAGGCAAAGTCACGTTTTGCCAGTGCTCCCTGGGTTATGTGACATTTGACCTGCACAGGCAGAGATTAGAGCAGATGTTCTCGGACGTTCTCGTTCCGTTGTCAGAGTTGGTAAGACTGGGTAGGATACAGGAACACCCAGGTGAAGATGATGACCTCAGAGGTCAAAGGAGGTGGTGGGTTCTCCTGGGAGAAGCCTTTTCCCTCAGCTCCGAGTTGGTTTTGTTTTCATGCAGATTCCGATCCCTTCAGCTCACATTATTTCTGTGTCATGCGTAGAAAAACAGAGAGGCAGAGTACTGTGAACTCCAGGTGGGAGAATATGCACGCACACACGTGTGGCTCGTGTGAACTTGGAATTGTGTAAGATACTCAGGATCAAAGAAGAATAACGTAGAAGAGAGCATCTGCTTTTATGAATAGCACTTTCCCCGAATCATTTGTTGACACCGAGAAGGGGCCAGTAGCCGAGGAGAAATGCAGGCAAGGGGTTAAAGGTACACCCAGGCTGACATGAGATGCTGACCTTAACTCTCCCCTGGAGAAAGGTGAGCAGCAGCCCAGGAGGTGGCACAGGGAGGGGCTTTGGTTCTGAGAGCTTGAACTCTAATCCAACACTTCCTTTGGGTGTGGTTTTCGTGTCCTTCGTGAGCTTGGGCAAATGTGTCACCTGCTTCTACCACACAGAGGCGGGCACACGGATACTATACACCCCTGGGCTGTACAGAAGGCGTCACATAAGGGCATTGGCAGATCCTAGCAGACATGAGGCAAGAAACTCTGGAATACCTGGGTTTCATTAACAGGTCCAAAATACTAAAAACACGTGGACTCTTTTGAAGGGCAGCTGAATGAAAAAATAAAACCTGTGGAGTCTTAGGATTTTGTGGGACAAGCTGTGTGTGTGTGTGTGTGTGTGTGTGTGTGTGTGTGCGTGTGTGTGTAGGTGGGGGGGGGCATGTTAATCTTAATACATATGCAGTGTTTTCTGTTGTCTCCTCCAGAACACCCAACCTTGGCTACAGCTTTGAGACGAACTCTGGGAATCCCTTCCACTACTTCAGCTATGGGGTGGCTTGCTCTGAAGTGGAAATCGACTGCTTAACAGGAGATCATAAAGTAAGAAGTTTGCAAAATCTTAGTACTAAGTTAGGGGAAAGAGAAGAGAAACAAGTGAGTTGCAAACATCAAGAACCAATAGAGACACACTTTCTGGCTGGGAGAATAATGCGTGATGTCACAGCCTGGCAAACTTCCGATGAAGGACCAGAGAGTAAATATTTGAGGCTTTCTGGGCCACAAAGACTCTGCCTCAACTACTCAATTCCATCACTGTAGCACAAGATCAGCCATAGATGTATGCAAACAAATGGGCATGGCTGTGTTCCAGTATGATGTGATTTGTGCACACTGAATGTGAATTTCTCATAGTTTTCACATGTCGCGACATATTCTTATTTTTGTCAGTCATCTAAAACCGTAAACACCATTGGGGCACCTGGGTGGCTCAGTCGGTTAATGTCCGGCTTGGGCTCAGGTCCTGATGTCACGGTTGATGGATCTGGACCCCACATTCGGCTCTGTGCTAATAGCTCAGAGCCTGGAGCCTGCTTCAGACTCTGTGTCTCCCTCTCTCTCTATCCCTGCCCTGCTCGTACTCTGTCTCTCTCTCTCTCTCACAAATAAACAAAACATTCCAAAAATTGTAAGAAAACGTAAACACCATAATTAGCTCACAGGGCCTACAAAAACAGGGCACAGACTGGAATCAGCCTGTGGAATGTAGTTTGTTGTCCCCTTCCTTACACTATCTGTCCAGACTCAGGTTCCAAGTCCCAGGAGCCTGGGAACCAGCCTTCCTGCTCATGGGTGTGTGTGTGTGTGTGTGTGTGTGTGTGTGTGTGTGTGTCCACAGTTCCTTCTGATCGCCTGAAGAGTGTGGCCACTCCCTTCCCCTGCCTAGTGGTCACAGACTCAAACCTCGGCATTCACGATACCAGTGCAGACTGACAGGGATAGGAGCACCCTGCCTGAGCATGCCCGGGGCACGCTGCTTCTGAAAGTCCTATCTGGGTTGACACAATAATTTAAGGGTCACTGAGCCCCATCTATCATTCCGCACATTCCTTTCTTCTCACACCATTTGTATTTTGCCATCCACTTTAGAACCTCCGCACAGATATTGTCATGGATGTCGGCTCCAGTCTGAACCCTGCCATTGATATTGGACAGGTAAGGCACATGGGTGACCAGGGTGGTCACGGACTTGGCCAACCTTCAGTGCTAATGCCTTTGCTCTGCCTACACCGCTGCCTGGCGAAGGCCCAGATAGCTGATCCCAGGCCGGGCAGGAGCCAGCTGGGCTGTCTGCAGAGGGCTGTGTTCAGCTTCTTTCCACACCCACTCCCCGTGGGGCTTGGCGCCTATTGTGGGAAGCGGTATCTGTCCTTGGGGAGGGGTAGGCAGAGTGGCCACGGTCTCTGTCTGGCCTGCAGGTAGAAGGGGCGTTTGTCCAGGGCCTTGGCCTGTTCACCCTGGAGGAGCTGCACTACTCCCCGGAGGGGAGCCTGCACACCCGTGGCCCCAGCACCTACAAGATCCCTGCGTTTGGCAGCATCCCCAGTGAGTTCAGGGTGTCGCTGCTCCGTGACTGTCCCAACAAGAAGGCCATCTATGCGTCCAAGGTACTGTTGCCCTGGGTCTGCACTGTAGGAGGACATGGGGGTAAGACCCACCTACCGCGTGGGTCTGCAGGGGCCTTGTCTGGAAGAGACCAGGGTGCTTGACACGAGTTTTGGTGAGGATGGTGGAGCGATGGGCAGTCCCTGCCTGGGAAAAAGAAAACTGGGATGACACCAGCTCTGTGTGGTCAAGGCCAGCTCCTTTGGGCGCACTCGGAGAGATGCCTTTAATCCAGTCCTGTAGGTCAAGTCCTGACTGACATCTATGTCGCAGGTGTGCATCTTGAGCTTGGTCCTAAAGAGGACCCCACAGGTACACACCCCTCCCTGTTATCCCTTAAAAATAGCACATTCACTGCAGATGGGGCAATACTTCTGTGCAAACTCTTGTGCCTCCTTCAGTGGCCGGCACCTGACTTGAAACTCGATCTGCATGCCTCAAGGATTAGAATCATCCCTTATTTCCTCCCGGTCCCCAGTAATTATGAAAACTGGTTGAAAATCCCATAAGCTGATTGATACAGTCCTAATCTAAGAAGGAAAACACGTAATCACTTGTAACCAGTGAAACATACCCATTTGTTCCTTTCATGATTTACTTCACCGTGGTTGGGTCCGGGACACTTTGTGATCTCGCCATCGACTCTCATGCTTTAGCATGCCTTGGGATCACTGCAGGCTCACGAAAAAATACATTTTGGTGAGACCTGTCCTTAGAAATTTGATTCAGGAGGGCTGGAGTAGGACCCTGCAACATGCATTTTTAATAAGCATCTCTAGTGCTTTTGATACATGGAATTTCTGGTCAGTGCTTTGGGGGAACAAAACCAACTCTGCTAGAAAATGTTCAATTCCTACTGGTCGTGATGCTTAGATTCCAGACGACGCTGTAAGTATAATTAGGGTGCCTACAAGTATAATTAAGGTGCCTGTAAATGTGGGTGTCAGAGTTGCAGGTAGAGGATTCCCCCAGCCTTATAACTGTGAGGAAGGGTCCAAATTCATGTCAGACACTTTGTCCATAAAATATAATTATTTAAAACAGCTTTGAATGGTACATTTTCTTTGCATGGTGTCATCAGAGAAAAGTGACACAGTAAGAGTTGAGAACGCCATCGAGGTTGAGTCATTTACCAGATTGATTGTTCTCAGCCCTGACGAATTATGAGCAGCCTTCCTGTCTTGCTGGCCGTGGCCCGCTGGGGCTGGCTGGGGTTCCTGGCATCTCCAGCCCTCCTGGCGCAGAGGCTGGGGTCCTGTTGCCTGACTCCCTGTCCTGCGCTCTGTCCGCCCAGGCTGTCGGCGAACCGCCCCTCTTCCTGGCAGCCTCCATCTTCTTCGCCATCAAGGATGCCATCCATGCAGCTCGAGCTGGGAACCCGGATTGTAAGACGAAGAAGCTTTTCCAGCTAAACAGCCCCGCCACCCCGGAGAAGATCCGCAACGCCTGCGTGGACCAGTTCACCAGGCTGGTATGAGGCCCCTCGAGCGCCCACTCCGTTGGGGGGAGGCCGGGCAGAGGCGGCCCATGCAGAGAGGAGAGCGGGATGCCAGGCTCCCTGTCCACTGGGCAGCCTTGGGTCCTCGCTGCCTTCCTTGTGCCGTTGAGGCACCCCCTCGATCTTGCTGGAAAAGAGCAAGAAATGAAGTTTGTAGCTGGGCTTCCTCAGAGGAAAGAGGGCTCTTTGGTGCACAGCTGTCAACCACAGATTTAATTTTTTCCCTTGAAGATGGGGGTGATGGGTAAACGTCCAGAAGAGCCTAGTCTTTAGCGTCCATCACTAGCACTTTGGGGACCCTTCTTTGCGAAAGCCACCGTGTGAGTGCTGTGGAGACAGAGACAAAAAGCGGAGTTAAGGAATTGATTAGATGCACCACGTTCGTTCTGCGATGACTACATGCCATACCGATGCTGGCACACACGGGTGCCCACAGAGACTTTGTGGTCTTTTAGGAAACCAGCTAATTGTATTTTGCGGTGGCTGGTTACGACCTTAGTGTACATAGCAGCATGTAGGAGGAATTCTATGGTCTTTGGACCGTGGGAAGCGCTTCCATGATACTTGTAGTGCACAACGCCTGGCCACAGAGGACCATGCAGGGACAGGTTCTTCCCCTGTTGCCTCTGAGTTGTGCTGAAGCGGGCTCCGCCCACACAGGACCCTCCAACTGCCGTTGCAACAGCAGCCTCTGTTGAGTTAGCAGAGCCAGATTCTTCCTGATAACCCAAGTTGGATTTCCTCCTGGGTATTTGTGGAAGATTTGTTGGGCCTTTTTGGTTTAGAGGTGAAATGGGTACTCGTGGACCAAAAGGGTTCCAGGCATGGGAGGTTGCGGGAGAGTCTTGACAGCAGGCCAGTCTGCCTTTTCAGGCCTCAGCACCAAGGGTGAGGGAGACCGAGGGGTCCCCAGGTAGGCCACTGTCATCTGCCAATAGCTTTAGCTATGGGGTAAGACCACCAGACCACGTGTCGAGTTTCCAGGCAGCGAGGATGCCCACAACTCTGCAGCAACCTTCCCACAGCCCAGAACCTTCTCACCATGGCCACATGCTGACAGTTTCCCAATCCCTTCCCCGGGAGACGAGGTGCTGCCTGGCTCCCGATAAGCTTACCCAGGTGGCCAAGTTAGCTCCTTGAAAAGAGTCTGATGCAGAACTCATTGATTTAATGAAGCCCTCCAGGTCCTCGGACCTAAAGCACAGATTCTGACCCAAGCCCCTTTGCTCTGTTATAACACACCAGTGAGTTAAATCCCTGCAGCAGGTTTACATGAGCAACTGATTCTATGACCCAACCATGATTTCAGGGACTGTGTGTAGCACGTGTGAAGGGACCACTTCCGTATTTGGTCATTCCTGTGGCTTCGGGGCCTACTAGAGTGCCTCCCACGTGGGAAGTGCTTGGCGAAACTAAAGGAACGAGTAGGCAGTTAGGGGGCCCTGACCTGGGGGCACTCCCAACAGCTGAGACTGCAGAGGGATGGCTGGCCTTGGAATGGTGGCCGGCAGTGGTGGGAGGTGGCATGGGCATCCGAGTGGGCAACGTGTCCTGTGCTATGGGAAGACCCTGGTGATGAGTTTTCTATCATTCCTTCCTAGTGTGTCACTGGCACTGCAGAAAGCTGTAAGCCCTGGTCTGTGAGGGTCTGACGACAAAGCCCCCAGCAGAGGCTGCTTATTATGCGCGGGAGTTTCCATGGAGCATGAGACATGACATGCCTGCAGAACATGATCTATACATGTCATGGGGTGACGGTGCTGTGAGTCATCAGGATGATGTGTGGAAGCACACGGAATGCATTGGAAGATTTTGTTTTGTTTTCGCTGAAGATTTTGATCAAAAATATGGTTTGCAAACATAATGATAAGCAAATTCAGAACTCTTAGGCCCATGTGGCTAATATGCAATGAGAATCTTTGTATGTCTGCTTTAATCATGTATGTCAAATAGGTGTACGTGCTCTGTCCCAGCTCACAGGCAAGGCTGTATAGCCTCAGATGCTGACAGTGTCTGTCCTTCAAAGAAGATGCCCCCCCAGCCTCCGGAAGCTTCCATCCTAAACCAGAAAGTCTTCCCTTCAAACCAATGAACATCACATTATAACCGCTGACCCATAGTCAACTTTGCAATGGGACAGTGGGGTGAGATTCAAATCCCTAACCACCTTTGATCATTGAAGAGAATAGACACTGAAACGAATTCAAGGTTAATCTAACCTTGTTAAGTGGCAGCAAGGAAATTATTCTATACCATCCAAAGCCGACCAACACATTTACTGAGCACCTACAATGTGCTAGGTTTCTTTCTCTTCCCCTTTGTACAGTAAAAGAAATCAGGTTTAAAATGTTTCACTCGAGGGGCTCCTGGGTGGCTCAGTTGGTTAAACGTCTGATTCTTGATTTCGGCTCAGGTCATGATGTCACGGTTCGTCAGATCGAGCCCCGCGCCGGGCTCTGTGCTGACAGTGCACAGAGCCTGATTGGGATCTTCTCTCTCTCTCTCTCCCTCTGTCTCTGCCTCTCCCATGTGCGTGTTCTCTCTGTCTCTCGAAACCAATAAACTTTATAAAAAATTAAAAATCTTCATTCGTTGCCAGAGTAATTTCCATTTAGAAATCATGCTACGAAAATCAAGATCAACCCGAAGAATCACAGTCAAGAAGCCTGGGTTCTCATCCCAGCGGCGTCTCTATCTGTGTGACCTCAGTCTGTCACTTCTCTTTTCTGTGCTTTTCCTTACTCTAGAAGGAAAGAACTGGACTGGACTAACCTCTAAAGCCTTCCCTGGCTCTGAAAGTCTATAAATATACGACCCGAAAACTCCAGTTACATAAGGGATCTGCAGCTATCAGAGACATGGCTCCCTTACTGTGATGTGACATCTGGGCTTATTGAACTCTGCTTCGATTCTCCCAAGTTCTTGAACTTGATAAAGAGCACAGGAGAGGAGCAAGCATCCCTCTAGCTTTTCCCACAGGTGATTTCGTCGCTGTATGGTGCTGGGTGAACGATGTGACATCATCCTGCGCCTTCACTGCTCCAAACACCCAACCTTGTCCCAGATGGGGCCATGGCTCTGGCCACGGAGGGAGAAGAGGGGAAACCATACAGTTGAGCCCAGCGCTTAATGCCACTAAGAAAAGAAACGGTCAACTGGTTGGCATGTGAGAAATGCTTATTAACCATCATGATCTCACCAAATGCGAATATCTGCCATACCTTAGCCAGTCTTCATTTCTAGAGAACACAGGCACACAGAACACTCACACACGTGCCCTCACACTACACACACACACTTTCTTACAAAATTCCTTTCCTCAGAATAGTCTAGATATGCCAGCCATGTTACAACACAGTTAAAAGTGAGGAACATTTTATTTTTATTTTATTTTATTTTATTTTATTTTATTTTATTTTATTTTATTTTATTTTAT
>NW_024412419.1:25670898-25784704 GCF_014898765.1 Herpailurus yagouaroundi | reverse complement strand
ATTTTATTTTATTTTATTTTATTTTATTTTATTTTATTTTATTTTATATGTAACTTGTTGTCAAATTGGTTTCCATACAACAATCAGTGCTCATCCCAATAGGTACCCTCCTCAATGCCCATCACCCATATTCCCCTCACCCCACCCCTCCCATCAACCCTCAGTTTGTTCTCAGTATTTAAGAGTCTCTTAGAGTTTGCCTCCTTCCCTTTCTGTAACTCCCCCACCACCACCATTCTCCTCCCCCCTAGTCTTCTGTGGAGTTTCTCAGGATCCACATATGAGTGAAAACATACGGTATCTGTCTTTCTTTCCTGACTTATTTCACTCACCATAACACTCTCCGGTTCCATCCACATTGCTACAAATGGCCAGATTTCATTCTTTAAAAGTGAGGGACAGTTTAAGTTGAACTACTAGTTCCATGGAGATCCATGCAGGTCCGTTTCATTGACTATTTGGAATGTTCTAGAACATTTGGACAGTAGCCTAAGATGGGGATGTGTCAGCTGTTATTAGCCAGGCTGTAAGCACTGGATAATGACTGTGAATTCTCTCCTGAGCTTAGCAACAGAGGCAAGGCAGGGTGGTTAAGAAAATCAAACAAGCGAGCGCTCTGTGCGCTGTACATCACTGTTATGCCGAGCTGGTGTTCTCAGACACCTGGCCTTGCCCTGCTGTCCTAACCTGTAAACCTTCTGGAGTCTGTGAGGCAGGGTGCCTGGTGTTCCTGCCAACAGCGCCTGCAGTATCGCAACGCGACCTGCAGAGGGCGGAAGACGACCGGACACGAGACCAAAGCCTCCAGGGGCACCACCTCTGGGATCAGTTACCAGGGAACTGACTGAGCATCTCAGAGTGGACCGAGTGTCTTCAAAGGTCCCTCCAAGAGTTGGACCTAAAGCCGACTTAGGGCTTCAGAATGGCAAAATCTCCGCCAAAGAGCCCGTGGCAGTGAGCTTTTGATGCGGGGCTAGTATGGGGAAGGGAAAGGCAAGTCTTCTTTCCTGAGCATCTGCAACTTGCCAGATGCCACATTTCGTGCTTTACCTGCAGGGTTTCCTTGAACCCTCCCAGGGGCCTTAAGAAAGTGTTCACTGAATCTCTGAAGGAGAAGCCCTACCCGCAACTCCACAGAGGACTTTCCAGTCGGGGGTGTTTACTGCTGGGGAAACACCACAGGCGGTGCCCTCGGCGAGCCTGCTGTAGACCGGGAGTCGTTGAGCCTGACAGCGTGGACTCGGGCTCAGCAGGCTGGCAGAGGCTGCCGGAGGCCCCTGGATGCTATCTCTTTCCCCGGAGGCGGTGTTGGGTTGTAACGCTGGCGTGGCCAAGCTGCTGAACTGTTGTCCAAAGGCAGCTGAGGAACGTGGCCCTGCTCCAGAGCTGGGGTGGCTGGAGGGCCAGGATGGAGACGACAGGATGCATGGAGATCACAGGAGGAACCCCAGGCAAAGGCTGGGAACAGAAAGGGGCCTAGCCTATCGGTTTAGGACTGGGAACATCCCTGAGCCTTGGTTATTTTTATCTCTAGCCGAGGGGGAGCCTGGAAACCATTTGCTGCCTATTTTAGGTCCTGGGATAAGGCTGTTTGGAACATGTAGCTTCCTGGACCTGCTGAAGCTTGACATCACCCTGCGGCCCCTGGGCCTGGGGGCCTGCCCTTTCGTTTTGTCTCTATCCTGAATTAGAAGAGTACGCGTTCCCAAGGCAGGAGACAGATCTTGTGACAATCTTGTCACCTGCAACACAGCAGCCCATGGATGGAAGGGGGAATATGAGGCTTTGCCCTTGAACTGGCCCAGCCCTGGTCTTGCACCATCCCCCAGATCAACTCAGCGCTCTGGAGTGTGGGTACCATCAAGGTCAAGCTCTTTGTTTCAGACCTGAGAAACCTAAGCCCAGAGAGGGTAATTGACTTGTTTGGGGTCCCACAGCCCTTCAGCGTGGAGAGACACGGGCTTACGATAAGGGTGCCAGATTCCTGGTCCAGACTCTCTAAATCACACCTCTGCTCATCAAGTGGGCCTTCTCTTATGCAAATGGGTCAGATTTCTGGGGGGTCAGATAGAAATCCAGTTATGCTGGTTGGGAAGAAGATATGGAAGGCTTGGGGCCCAAGACAAACACTGTGGCAAGGGGGGCAGGATGCTAAAATGGGATTCTTTCTTAAGCCCCACAGATTGGAATAAAACAGTAAGTGGAAAACATCCCCCTCATTCCAGAGTGAGATGCTCAGTCACCTACGCAAGACTTGTAGAGGGGGTAGCTGGAAACGGAGTCATTTAGCTCATCACCTACCTCCAGGAAACAAAGGGTTGAAATGGAATTTGAGAGATTGGAGACAGAGGATTTCTCTGAAGATAGCCAGCTGTACATCCTCCCTGCCAAAGAGGAGAGAGAGGGGTGGGGTGGGAGGGGGAGAGGAAGAGTATGTGTGTATTATAGGGGGAAGGTCTCCCCAACCAGGCCATTGGAGGGGGAGTTTCCAGTGGACCACTCAAGGATCCAAACCGTGACCTTCGCTTGAGAAGCTGTGGTTGGATGAGCCAGAAGCAGCAGGAAGGGAGTGTGAGCGAGCCACGCGTTCTCCAGTGTCCAGGCAAGGGTACCGGTGTGACCACAGGGGAAGTCGAAGGTTACTCTGCATCTTGTTTACACTTGGCTTTTCCATCTTTAAAATTTTTTTTTACATTTAATTTTTGAGAGAGAGAGAGAACAAGAAAGAGTGAGAGAGAGGGAGAGAAAGAGCCCGAGTAGGGGTGGGGCAGAGAAAGAGAGAGACACACAGAATCGGAAGCAGGTTCCAGGCTCTGAGCTGTCAGCACAGAGCCTGATGCGGCGCTCAAACTCATGGACTGTGAGATCATGACCCGAGCTGAAGTGGGACGCTTAACCGACTGAGCCACCCAATAGTTTCTCAACTTTTATTTTTTATTTTTTTTATTTTTTAATAATTTGAAATCCTTTTTTATTAATTTTTTTCATAGGAAATTGATTGTCAAATTGGTTTCCATACAACAACCAGTGCTCATCCCAACAGGTGCCCTCCTCAATGCCCATCACCCACTTTCCCCTCCCTCCCACCCCCCATCAACCCTCAGTTTAGTCTCAGTTTTTAAGAGTCTTATGGTTTGCCTCCCTCTCTCTCTGTAACTTTTTTTTTTTCCTTTCCCTCCCCCATGGTCTTCTGTTAAGTTTCTCAGGATCCACATAAGAGTGGAAATATATGGTATCTTTCTCTGTATGACTTATTTCACTTAGCATGACACTGCCTGGTTCCATCCATGTTGCTAGAAAAGGCCATATTTCATTCTTTCTCATTGCCAGGTAGTACTCCATTGTGTATATAAACCACAATTTCTGTATCCAGTCATCAGTTGATGGACATTTAGGCTCTTTCCACAATTTGGCTATTGTTGAGAGTGCTGCTATAAACATTAGGGTACAAGTGCTCCTATGCATCAGCACTCCTGTATCCCTGGGGTAAATTCCTAGCAGTGCTATTGCTGGGTCATAGGGTAGATCTTTTTTTAATGCTTTGAGGAAGCTCCACACTGTTTTCCAGAGAGGCTGCAACAGTTTGCACTCCCAACAGTGCAAGAGGGTTCTCGTTTCTCCACATCCTCGCCAGCATCTATGGTCTCCTGATTTGTTCATTTTAGCCACTCTGACTGGCATGAGGTTATCTCAGTGTGGTTTTGATTTGTATTTCCCTGATGAGGAGTGATGTTGAGCATCTGTAATGTGCCTGTTGGCCACATGGATATCTTCTTTAGAGAAGTGTCTATTCATGCCTTCTGCCCATTTCTTCATTGGATTATTTGTTTTCTTGGGTGTGAAGTTTGGTGAGTTCTTTATAGATTTTGGATACTAGCCATTTGTCCGATACGTCATTTGCAAATATCTTTTCCCATTCTGTCAGTTGCCTTTTTGTTTTGTTGATTGTTTCCTTTGCAGTGCAGAAGCTTTTTATCTTCATGAGGTCCCAATAGTTCATTTTTGCTTTTAATTCCCTTGCCTTTGGGGATGTGTCAAGTAAGAAACTGCTGTGGCTGAGGTCAGAGAGGTTTTTTCCTGCTTTCACTTCTAGGGTTTTGATGGTTTCCTGTCTCACATTCAGGTCCTTTATGCATTTTGAGTTTATTTTTGTGAATGGTGTAAGAAAGTCGTCTAGTTTCATTCTTCTGCATGTTGCTGTCTAGTTCTCCCAGCACCATTTGTTAAAGAGAGTGTCTTTTTTTCCATTAGATATTCTTTCCTGCTTTGTCAAAGATTAGTTGGCCATACTTTTATGGGTCCAATTCTGGAGTCTCTATTCTATTCCATTGGTCTATGTGTCTGTTTTTGTGCCAATACCATACTGTCTTGAGGATTAGAGCTTTGTGGTAGAGGCTAAAGTCTGGGATTGTGATGCCTTCTGCTTTGGTCTTCTTCAATATTACTTTGGCTATTTGGGGTCTTTTGTGGTTCCATAGAAATTTTAGGATTGCTTGTTCCAGCTTCGAGAAGAATGCTGGTGCAATTTTGATTGGGATTGCATTGAATGTGTAGATTGCGTTGGGTAGTATTGATAGTTTAACAATATTCTTCCAATCCATGAGCACGGAATGTTTTTCCATTTCTTTATATCTTCTTTAATTTCTTCACAAGCTTTCTATAGTTTTCAGCATACAGATCTTTTATATCTTTGGTTAGGTTTATTCCTAGGTATTTTATGCTTCTTGGTGCAACTGTGAATGGGATCAGTTTCTTTATGTGTCTTTCTGTTGCTTCATCATTAGTGTAGAAGAATGCAACTGATTTCTGTACATTAATTTTGTATCCTGCAACTTTGCTGAATTCATGTATCAGTTCTAGCATTCTTTTGGTGGAGTCTTTTGGGTTTTCCAGTTTTTCATCTGTTAAATGTTAGCTATTCTAGTGGTGGATGGATATGATTTTACAACACACTCATGCACAAGTACTGTGCATTGCATCTGGATATACACATAGAAAATATACAAACATGAATGGGAAGGATGGACACCGACCTCAGGACACTGACTACCTCCAGGCTGAGAGGAAAGCCTGAGGGTAGAAGATACAACAGAAGGCTTCACGATACTCACAACATTAATTTTTAAACACGGCAAAGAAACATTTTTAGAACTGGGTGGGAAATGTATGTGTGTCTTTGATTTATCTCCATGATACTTAGGTTTGATTTATACTATAATTAATTTTTTTCATTTAAGGAAAAAAGCTCTTAAAAGAAAAACGACACCCTTCATACAGAAGCAAACAAAGTCACAGTGTATCTAGTTATAAAATACACCACTTGAAACTTGGCTAATAGATCAGACATTCCCCTCCTGGGTATAACTGTGTGAATATATAGAAATGTTTTAAGAAACTGTAGTACAGAATAAATAATAGGACTGGAAGCAAATATTAAAGGTGGACATCTTCATAATACATGTATATATTGCAAGGAGGGTAATTCCTCATGCTTGGTGATACGTCTCAAGTGTCCATTGAAAAAGACTGGGAGATCATGACCTGAGCCGAAGTCGGGTGAGCCATCCAGCCGCTCAGGTAATTGTGACATTTTTAACCTGCCCACTGTCTTTAGCAAAGGAAACATTTATTTACTATTCATACGCTGTCAGCACACAGAGAAGAACCTTGAATGCATCCACTGGGATCTTCGTCTCCCACCACGCCGTCATCACTGAGTGCTGTTTCCCCTGCTTGGAACAGTCATGGCGGTGTTATTCCTGAAGAGTCTGATATTTACTTGTACTCATGTTTAGCTTTGGTTTTCTCATCCCAGCTTTCATAACCCACTCCTTCCTTCTGCGTTCACTTTCCTTCTTTCAGAAACACATCCTTTAGCAGTTTTTTCAGACATTATAAATGGTCAACTCAGTCTTTTGTAAAAATGCTTTATTTTTTCCTTCCTTCTCAAATAATGCTTTCGCTGGGCACTGCATTGCAGGTGGCAGTGGTGTCTCCCAATCTTGGACCATGTTTTTTTGATGTCAACCTAAGGGTCATTCCTTGGCAGGTAAAATACCTGTGTCACTAACTGCTTTTCTTCTTTTTTTTTTTATTAGCTTTTTTGAATAATTCCTTTTAAATTTTTTTTTATTTTTTAAAATTTACATCTAAATTAGGTATCATATCGTGCGACAGTGATTTCAGGAGTAGATTCCTTAGTGTCCCTTACCCATTTAGCCCACCCCCCTCCCACAGCCCCTCCAGCAACCCTCAGTTTGTTCTCCATATTTATGAGTCTATTCTGTTTTGTCCCCCTCCCTGTTTTATATTATTTTTGTTTCCATTCCGTTATGTTCATCTGTTTTGTGTCTTAAAGTCCTCATATGAGTGAAGTCATATGATTTTTGTCTTTCTCTAATTTCACTTAGTGTAATACCCTCCAGTTCCATTCATGTAGTTGCAAATGGCAAGATTTCCTTCTTTTTGATTGCCAAGTAATACTCCATTGTACATATATACCATATTTTCTTTATCCATTCATCCATCTAGGGACATTTGGGCTCTTTCCATACTTTGGCTATTGTTAATAGTACTGCTATAAACATGGGGGTGCATGTGTCCCTCTGAAACAGCACACCTGTATCCCTTAGATAAATCCCTAGTAGTGCAAGTGCTGGGTTCTAGGGTAGTTCTATTTTTAGTTCTTTGAGGAGCCTCCATACTGTTTTCCAGAGTGGCTGCACCAGTTTGCATTCCCACCAACAGTGCAAAAGAGATCCTCTTTCTCTGCATCCTCGCCAACATCTGTTGTTGCCTGAGTTGTTCATGTTAGCCATTCTGACAGGTGTGAGGTGGTATCTCATTGTGATTTTGATTTGTGTTTCCCTGATGATTAGTGATGTGGAGTATGTTTTCATGTGTCGGTTGGCCATCTGGATGTCTTCTTTGGAGTAGTGTCTATTCATGTCTTTTGCCCATTTCTTCACTGGATTATTTGTTTTTTGGGTGTTGAGTTTGATAAATTCTTTATAGATTATGGATACTAACCCTTTATCTGATATGTCATTTGCAAGTATCTTCTCCCATTCTGTCAGTTGCCTTTTAGTTTTGCTGATTGTTTCCTTTGTTGTGCAGAAGGTTTTTATTTTGATGAGGTCCCTAGCTCATTTTTGCTTTTGTTTCCCTTGCCTCCGGAGATGTGTTGAGTAAGAAGTTGCTGCGGCCCGGATCAAAGAGGTTTTTGCCTGCTTTCTCCTCGAGGATTGTGATGGCTTCCTGTCTTACTGAGGTCTTTCATCCATTTTGAGTTTGTCTTTGTGTATGGTATATGGTCCAGGTTCATTCTTCTGCATGTCGCTGTCCAGTTTTCCCAGCACCACTTGCTGAAGAGACTGTCTTGATTCCTTTGGATATTCTTTCCTGCTTTGTCAAAGATTAGTTGGCCATACATTTGTGGGTCTGTGTCTGGATCTGTATTCTGTTCTATTGATCTGAGTGTCTGTTCTTGTGCCAGTACCATATTGTCTTCATGATTACAGCTTTGTAGTATAGCTTGAAGTCCGGGATTGTGATGCCTCCTGCTTTGGTTTTCTTTTTCAAGATTGCTTTGGCTATTCGGGGTCTTTTCTGGTTCCATACAAATTTTAGGATTGCTTGTTCTAGCTCTGTGAAAAATTCTGGTGTTATTTTAATAGTGATTGCATTGAATATGTAGATTGCTTTGAGTAGTATTGACATTTTAACTCTATTTGTTCTTCCTATCCAAGAGCATGGAAATCTTTTTCCATTTTTTGTGTCTTCTTCAATTTCTTTCATAAGCTTACTATAGTTTTCAGTGTATAGATTTTTCACCTCTTTGGTTAGATTTATTCCTAGGTATTTTATGCTTTTTGGTGCAATTGTAAACGGGATGGATTCCTTGATTTCTATTTCTGTTGCTTCATTGTTGGTGTATAGGAATGCAACTGATTTCTGTGCATTGATTTTATATCCTGCAACTTTGCTGAATTCATGAATCAGTTCTAACAGTTTTTTTGGTGGAATCTTTTGGGTTTTCCATGTAGAGTATCATGTCATCTGTGAAGAGTGGAAGTTTGACCTCCTCCTGGCCGATATGGATGCATTTTATTTCTTTGTGTTGTCTGATTGAAGAGGTTAAGACTTCCAATACTGTGTTGAATAAAAATGGCGAGAGTGGACATCCCTGTCTTGTTCCTGACCTCAGGGCAAAAGCTGTCACTTTTTCCCCATCAAGGATGATATTAGTGTTGGGTTGTTCATATATGGCTTTTTGATCTCGAGGTATGCTCCTTCTATCCCTAGTTTCTTGAGGGTTTTTATTAAGAAAGGATGCTGTATTTTGTCAAATGCTTTCTCTGCATCTATTGAGAGGATCATATAGTTCTTGTCCTTTCTTTTATTGATGTGATGAATCACATTGATTGTTTTGTGGATATTGAACTAGCCCTGCATCCCAGGTATGAATCCTGCTTGGTCATGGTGAATAATTTTTTTAAAGTATTGTTGGATCCAGTTGGCTAATACCTTGCTGAGGATTGTTGCATCCATGTTCACCAGGGAAATTGGTCTCCTTTTTAGTGGGGTCTCTGTCTGGTTTGGGAATCAAGGTAATGCTGGCTTCATAGAAAGAGTTTGGAAGTTTTCCTTCCATTTCTATTTTTTGGAACAGTTTCAAGAGAATAGGTATTAACTCTTCTTAAATGTTTCGTAGAATTTCCCTGGAAAGCCATCAGGCCCTGCACTCTTATTTTTTGGTAGATTTTTGATTACTAATTCTATTTCCTTACTGGTTATGGGTCTGTTCAAATATTCTATTTCTTCCTGTTTCAGTTTTGGTAGTGTATATGTTTCTAGGAATTTGTCCATTTCTTCCAGATTGCCCATTTTATTGGCATAAAATTTCTCATAATATTCTCTTATTGTTGTTTTTATTTCTGTTGTGTTGGTTGTGATCTCTCCTCTTTCATTCTTGATGTTATTTATTTGGGTCCTTTCCTTTTTATTCTTGATCAAACTGGCTATGGTTTATCAATTTTGTTAATTCTTTCAAGGAACCAGTTTCTTGTTTCATTGATCTGTTCTACTGTTTTTTTTTGGGGGGGGGCTTTGATAGCATTAATTTCTTCTCTAATCTTTATTATTTCCTGTCTTCTGCTGGTTTGGGGTTTTATTTGCTGTTCTTTTTCCAGCTCCTTAAGGCATAAGGTTAGGTTGTGCATCTGAGATCTTTCTTCCTTCTTTAGTAAGGCCTGGATTGCTATATACTTTCCTCTTATGACCACCTTTGCTGCCTCCCAGAGGTTTTGGGTTGTGGTGTTATCATTTTCTTTGACTTCCATATACTTTTTAATTTCCTTTTTAACTGCTTGGTTAGCCCATTCATTCCTTAGTAGGATGTTCTTCAGTCTCATCTGATATACTCATCTCAATACTTTATACCGCTGGATAAAGTATTTGTTACCTTTCCAAATTTTTTCTTGTGGTTGATTTCGAGTGTCATAGCATTGTGGTCTGAAAATATGCACGGTATGATCTTGATCTTTTTGTACTTACTTAGGGCTGATTTGTGTCCCAGTATATGGTATATTCTGGAGAACGTTCCATGTGCACTGGAGAAGAATGTATATTCTGCTGCTTTAGGATGAAATGTTCTGAACATATCTGTTAAGTGCATCTGGTCCAGTGTGTCATTCAAAGCCATTGTTTCCTTGTTGATTTTTTGATTAGATAATCTATCCATTGTTGTGAGTGGGATGCTGAAGTCTCCTACCATTATGGTATTACTATTGATGAGTTTCTTTGTGTTTGTGATTAATTGGTTTACGTATTTGGTTGCTTCTGCCTTTGGACCATAAATGTTTACAACTGTTAGGTCTTCTTGGTGGATAGACCCCTTGATTATGATATAATGCCCTTCTGCATCTCTCGATACAGTCTTTATTTTAAAGTCTAGATTGTCTGATATGAGTATGGCTACTCTGGCTTTCTTTTGTTGGCCATTAGCATGATAGATCGTTATCCATCCCCTTATTTTCAATCTGAAGGTGTCTTTAGGTCTAAGTGGGTCTCTTGTAAATAGCATATTGATGGCTGTTGTTTTCTTATCCATTTTGTTACCCTGTGTCTTTTGATTGGAGCATTGAGTCCATTGACATTTAGAGTACTGAAAGATATGAATTTATTGCCATTATAATGCTGTAGAGTTGGAATTTCTGGTGGTGTTCTCTGGTCCTTTTTGATCTTTTGTTGCTTTGGTATATATATACATATATACCATATATATATATGTATATGTATGCTTTGGTATATATATATATATATATATATATATATATATACCATAAATATATATGTATATATATATATTTTTGTTGTTGTTGTTTATCTGGGAAACTTTTTATCTCTCCTTCTATTTTGAATGACAGCCTTGCTGGATAAAGAATTCTTGTCTGCATATTTTTCTGATTCTAGTTGCTTTTCTTCTGTTAAGATATTTTATTTTAGGGTGTTCCATTATCTAGGTATGGAGAAACTTTTTATTTATTTTTTATAAATATATATTTATTTTGGGGGTGGGGAACAGAGAGAGGGAGAGAGACAATCCCAAGCAGGCTCTGATGTCAGCACAGAGTCTGATGCAGGACTCGAACTCACAAACCATGAGATAATGACCTGAGCCAAAGTTGGACGCTTAACCCACTGAGCCACCCAGGTGTCCTGGTATGGAGAAACTTTTAATTTATTATGCTAGGGATTTAGTTTCTTCAGTCCCATGTCAACATCAAAGGATGTTGGTGGGGGTCTACTCTACATAATCACTCAGAGTCCAAGGATAACATAGGCCCCCCCCATCTGGTAGTTGCACCAACTGGGTTAGGAATCTCTTTTTGGAGCTCTTGCTCTCGACATTCTGACTTTGAGTTCCCTTTTCTTTTCCAGAACTTGGGGATTTCCCCTTCTCTCTTTTGAGCTCAGCTGGGTGCTAAATGATTTTACATTTTCTACATTTATATCCATTTGAAGCAGCAGAAGAACATTCCTTTAATTAAAACTTCACGTTGCCAGAAGTTGAATGTTTTAAGAGGTTATATTCTAAAACATTTTAGATCCCAACTTTCCTATTTATTTTGTGTACGAATTTACATCTCAGAGCCAACTGCCAGAGTGCTCAGATTCCAAGCATCCAAAAATTAGCATATCCTATTTCTGCACATTCTGGGTTTTCTTAGGCTGTCAGTTTCTATCATCAGTCGGCTACTCCTTTGGATATCTGCAAATATTCCTGGGGTCCATTACCACAGCAATTCATTTTATTAAACAATAGCCACCCATAGAGGTCATGGGACATCCTTCCAGCAAAAATTTAACAGTGTTTACCTATGAGGTATGTGCTATGCCCTGGAAGGAAAATAAAGATGAGGAAGCCTCAGATATGGCCCCAAGTAGCACACAGTCTGGTAGGAGAGACAGGACATGTATGTAAATAACCTTTATATAGGTGGACCATGATAATGGCTGAAGAAACTCAGGAGCAGCAGAATGCTTTGAGGATTCAGAGGGGACACACTCATTTGTAGATGGAGAAACCAGAGAAGGCTTCATGGAAGTGGTGTTTGTACTGGTGCTCAAGGATGGTGTGTTAGCTTTCCATTGTTAGCCTAACAAATTACCACAAGTTTAGTGCACGGACACAACACCTTATAAGGTACAGCATGGGGCTATAGTGAACAATACTGCATAGCCTGTTTGAAAGCTGCTAAGAGAGTTACTGTCCTAAAGTTCTGTAGGTCAGAAGTGTGAGTACAGTGAGGCTCCTCTGGGTCCCTTGCTTAGTTTCACAAAGTCAAAATCAAGGTGTTGGGAGGGCTGCGTTCCGTTCTGGAGCCCCTGGGGATGAATCTCACTCAGGTTGCTTAGTTCCTTGTGGCAACAGGACCGAGGTCCCATATCCCTGTCAGCTGTCATCTGGGGGCCTGTCTTTGCTCCTAGAGGCCACCACATTCCCCCCTGTGTTTTATATGTCACCCTCTTCAGCAGTGGGAGGTGAGTCCCTCTCAGGCTTTTAATCTCTCCTTCTGCCACATCTCTTCTGACCCCAGCTGGAGAAAGTTCTCTGCTCTTAAGGGCTCCCATGATCATATCTCCACCTGGAGAGTCTAGGCAACTCTCCCTGTTTTCAGGTCTGTAACCTACATTGCACCTGCAGAGTCCCCTTTGCCATGCAAGGTAACTAACATGTTTACAGGATCCTGGAATTAGGCCGTGGGCATCTTTGGAGCACCATCACCTGGTGCCTACCCCTGATGGTTAGAATTTACACATGCTGGGCCACGTCAGAGGGTTCCTCGTGCAGAGGGAATGGAGAGGACAAACCGTGGAGGCAGGAGACCACGTGCAAGGAGAGTGAGAACAGCTGGCTTTGCTAGAGTATAAAATGGCCAGCTTCCTCCAAATGATGAGATACGTGGGCAAGCTCATGGGTAGAGTCAGACCTTCTGAACGAGAGTAAGGCAGCCACAGACCCCCGAGGGCCTGGAGAGTGACGTGCCATTGCATTAGCACTGCGGGTGAAATTGCTGTGGTAGCACTTCCACGCTTCCTGCGCAGACTTCCTTCCTCGCGATTTAACCGTGTAAAAGCTGGGCGCCTTCAGTAAGTAACTTTTACATATTATTAAATATCCGTTTTACAAAGTAGTGGCGAATCAGAAGAACATAATAATCACCCATCACCCGAAACTCTCAGAACTGTTGCTATGTGAGATGCTAATGCTAATGCTTTGTGAGATGCCTTTAAAAGTTAGTAATGCATGCGCTCCGCTTTCCAGGTCTATTAATATTCTCCCTCGATGTTATTTTTAATGGCTATGTGGTTTTCTATTGTATGGGTGGCACCACAGTTTGTTTACTGCGTTCCCCGATGTTGACATTTGGCTCCCTCCCAAGTTGCTTTACTATCATAAACAACTCTGAGATGAACACGACAAGAGTTGTTTTTACGGGGCATGTTGACCAGGATGTCAGCAGACCCTAGGCGGGACTGCAGAGGGGGGCCTGGGTGTGGTCCCAGCTGTAGGGTGCGTGGCCCCTCGCCCAGTTTCTTCACCCAGGCCTCTCGGCTGTGCCCAGGTGTGTGGTTTGTTGTTAACTTGATCCAGCTGCACCCGAGGGTTCTGCCTGGGACCCTGGAGCTGTGGCCGCGCCACAGGAGGGGCGCGGAGCAGGGGCTGAGGGCTACGGAGGGCAGTGGGAGCTCAGCTGCGGGGGGAACCTGACGCAGGTGTGGGGGGCTGGGCAGGCCCTGAGTCCTGGTGAGAGGGGGCCTCTAGGGAGACCCAGCCAAGCTTCCCAGGAGGTCTCTTGGAAGTTGTTTCCCTTGGAAGGAAAGGGAAGAAAACAGCAAAGGCATGTTGCTTTAACAGGCTGTAGGGAGGATGAACAAACCGTGGCTGCAGGCTGTGACTAGGACAGTGACAATATTTGTGCTTCCTTGGCTGCTTCCAACTCCTGCTACCCTGTTTTCTCCTCCCCTGCCTCCAGCTGCCTGAGCAAAATGGAAGGTCTGAGTGGGAGACCGCACAGGGATCTTTCTGGGGCCATGGAAACATTCTGTCTGTTAAATGGGGTGTGCGTTTTGCATCTATTAAAACTCACGGAATGGTGCACTTAAGGGCTATGTATTTCACTGCATATAAATGATCCTCAATATTTACCAAAAAAATTAAGGGTTCTACGTTTGCAAACCAGCAGGATCTTGCGATTTTTGTGCAAGGGAACAAATGGTTTAAGGCGGAGTACAAACAGGAAGGAAGGCCCAGGAGGGGCTGACCTCCTCGGTATCCAAGTCAAGGGATCCCTGGTGAGAGGCTCAGTGTAGTGGGCTCTGACCCTCAGCCCTCATCTGCACGAAGGAGACAAAGCCCACCTTGCAGGGGGGTGCTGTGGTGCAGGTTTAAGATCCTGTATAAGACAGCCGAGCACCGGGTCTGACGAAGGACAGGGAGTGAACATGTGGGAACCATTCCTAAAACTTTGCCAGGGATATCAGGCTGCCACTGTGCTCTGTGATTCCCTATGCAGGATGGGGAAGAGTCAAGGGGCCCCCTGGGAAGAGGGGAAAGAAGCTAGGCCTGGGGATGCTTCTAAGTATTTCTGAGTGCCAGGAAAACCCCCATCCAGGATTGCTACCCTGTGCCTTGGCAGGGTGGGCACTAGGGGAAGCGGCGAGTGGGGAAAGACTCTAAGGGGGCGAGGCAGGGCCCCAAGGACTTGGCAGTTCTGACCGAAGGAGGTAACACGGGTGCAAAGCCAGCAAAAAGGAAGGGCCCCATAGCCCCGCGGGGCGCAGTGCTGGTCACATGACTCTTCTTGAGGTCGGCCAACCCCACCCTTTATTCTGCCGCCTGTAAAATAAACCTGGTTACAACAATAAAGTATTAATCTAAAGTAAATTTTGGAGAGATTATAGAAATACACATCTGCTTTAGCTTTAATATTATTCATACTTGAACAGCAAGCTGCACGTGTTAAAGTCTAGTTCCTGAGAACGCACGTATAGGCTACGCTCGTGTTGATATCTGTACCCACTAAGTACTATAGGGCTCACCACGCACCCTGTAATAAGTTAAATCGACAACAATGAACCAACCGTAAATTATTACCAAAGGCTTAGAAGAGCAGCAATTTAAAATCATGACAACAGGGGCGATCCTCTGATTATAGTGAGTCCTTCTAAACCTACTGGGGACCTGCAGTGAGTTTTTTGGACATAGGCCTCATAGAGTCCACAGGATGGCCTTGTACTGCATGGCTGCCCTCTTCCTGGGGAGAACAGTGAGTTGGGGTCCACTGTAAAACTGAGTAAATTTTATTAAAATTTTTTTAAAAATTTATTTTTGAGAGAGATACATAGAGTGTGAGTCGGGGAGGGGCAGAGAGAGAGGGAGACAGAATCCAATGCAGGCTCCAGGCTGTGAGCGGTCAGCACAGAGCCCAATGTGGGCTGGAACCCACGAACCCGGTGAGATCACGACCTGAGCTGAAGTTGGATGCTGAACCGACTGAGCCACCCAGGTGTCCCTAAAACTTAGTAAGTTAATTTTTTTTTTATTAGAGAGAGAGAGAGAGAGAGAGAGAGAGAGAGAGAAAGCATGAGTGGGGGAGAGGGGCAGAAGGAGACAGAGAATCTCCACACTCAGCATGGAGCCCAAGTCAGGGCTCAATCCCACAACCCTTGGGATCATGACCTGAGACAAAATCAAGAGACACTGAACCAACTGAGCCACCCACGTGCCCCAAACCTTAGTAAATTTTTAACGTGAGTTTACAAATCCCAAATAATAGTAATTCACTTAATAACTCATTAGATAGGTATTTGCTAAGTAATCTTTTGATGTAAAATGAAATTATATACAAATGAAAGGGAGGGTCGGTGAGTGATTTACCAGAACCCTCCCAGCACTCCATGGGACTAAATATTATACACTGCAAAGCCTTGGCCTTGAGCCATGGACTTGCCTCAGCTGGTTATTGAAAATGCAGCTTCTAGCCCCCTGCCTCCCCTTGCAGAGATTATAGGAGTTAAAAGTGGGATCTAGGAATCTGCACTTTAAACAAGCTCTTGAAGGGATGCTAATGTTAAATGGTCCACAAGTAGGAAATGATTGAGAATGCCCTGGAAAAGAGGGGGTCACTCTAGGCCAGGTGCCGTGCACACCTGCTATTCTGAGAATGTCTCCAGCATGCCTGTGTGTTTCTTTATGAGTTTTGGGTGGATCAGGGGTTAGGCTGGTTCCTACAGCCAGAGGCAGGGAAGGCAGTGAGGAAGGGCCCAAACACGGTGGGCTCTCTATTTGGGAAGAATGTTGTGGTTGGTCAATGAGTGGTGGCAGCCTAGAGAGAACTCAGGGCCTCTCACTGAGGGTGGGGCTGAGGGATGAGAGACTTAGAAGTTGAGGAGAGAGGGGGAGAGGGAGAGCACCATGGAGAAGACTGGAAAGTCATAGGGGAAGTAGCAAAGGAAAAGTAATGCACACAGCACCAATTACCTACCTCATTCACAGCTCTGAGCTGGGCACTAACATACCCTCCTACATGTGGGGAGATGGTGCTGGGCAAGGTTAACCAATTGGCTAAAATGAATATGGATGTCAGGTTTCCATTCCAGGCTCATACAGTTCCTGAGCTCTTCTCTTTACCTAATGCTTCGTAAAGCAAGTAAATGATTTGTAGCCACTCCAGCCAATGTTTTATCAGTATTTTATTCATGCATCCGGCATGATTGAGCTTCTACTAAGTGTGAGGTGCTGAGATAGGGGCAGGGGTTTGATTGGTAAATTAAAAAGACACTTTCTGAGACTGAGTTACGTGTAACTCTAACTTTGCAAATAGTTGCAAGAACTAAAAAGGAAAATCGCAGGCTTCATAAGCAAGACAGCAGGGGCTCTTAATTTAGACTGGGGGAATCAGGAAAGTCTCTGCAAGAATGTGATATTTGAGTTGAGACTTGAAAGATGGGTAGGAATTAGCCAAGCTCAAGTGTGAAGAAGAATGTTCCAGAACTATACTTCCCAAAGGAATTTTCTGTGATGATAGAAATATTCCATATCTGTGCAATCCAACATGGTAGCCACAAGACACATGTGATGATTGAGCACTTGAAATCTGTCTAGTGTGACCGAGGAACTGAAGTCTTTTTTTTTTTTAATGCTTTATTTTGATTTCTGAGAGAGAGAGAAAGAGAGTGAACTAGTGGGAGAGGGGCAGAGAGAGAGGGAGACAGAGGATCCAAAGTGGGCTCTGTGCTGACAGCAGCAAGCCTGATGCGTGGCTTGAACTCATGAGCCATGAGATCATGACCTGAGCTGAAGTCAGATGCTCAACTAACTGAGCCACCCAGGCACCCCAAGGAACTGAATTTCTAATTTTATTTAATTTCAGTTGATTTGAATATATATATATATATAGAGAGAGAGAGAGAGAGAGAGAGAGAGAATGAGAATGTGTCACATGTGTCTAGTGGCCATTATATTGGGCAGCACATCTCTAGAACCAAGTGAAAGTTTGTGCAAAGCACTTGAGTTCAAAAAGGCTTCTAGAATGTTGGGTAAAAGGGGTAGGCGGGAGGCGGGAGCAGGCAAGGCCTGGAGGGAATGGTGTTCAGAGTGCAGGCACCTGTGGGCTTCATGGGGTTTTCAGTTTTATAGCTATGGGGACGTTGAAGGGTTTTGAGAAGAGGAATACTGTGGTAAGTTTTATATTTTAAGAAAATTGCTCAGGCACCTGGGTGGCTCAGTTGAATTGAGCATCTGACTTTGGCTCAGGTCGTGATCTCACAGCTCGTGGGTTTAGGCCCTGCGTCGGGCTCTGTCCTGACAGCATGGAGCCTGGAGCCTGCTTTGAGTTCTGTGTCTCCCTCTCCTTCTGCCCCTCCCCATCTCATGCTCTGTCTCTCACTCTGCACTGTGGCAAAAGCATTATAGCAGGTGAAAGTGGGAGAAGAGAAACCAAGGATGAAGAGATGCTGGTGGTTCACTAGAAATGATGACAAGTGGGTGGATTTGTGGTCTAGTTTTCAGGTAGAACTGATGGAACCCATGGTTTGAAAGGCACAGAATCTGGCTTCCTAGATCTGTGTTGTCTAATATGGTAACCACCAGCCCCTGTGGCGACTCACATTTAAATTCATTAAAATAAATGAAATAAATGGTGTTTCTTGCCTGCACTGGGCACATTTCATGGGCTCAGTGACCACATGGGCCCACTGGCTGCCATTATGGGACAGCGAAGCTTTAGTGACCTTTCCCACCATCGCAGAAACCTCTACTGGATAGTGCTGAGGTCACTTGGAAAAGTATTTACAATAGGATCTAGAAGAGATCAAAGAGGTCATCAAGTCAAACACCTTCATGTTAGAGGTGATGGGCCAGAGGACTCTCAGCTGATGTCCCTAGAGTGGTACATACACCAGGTTCTCAGCCAGCAGCCTCCTCCACTCGCAAGCTTTGTAAGCATCACTGGCAGAAACACCAGCTTCCCAAAGGGTTTTGCTTCCCAAGGGAAAAGCCTTGCTTCAAGAACAAGAACAGAGCACTTCTTGCTTTTCCCCAAGTTTTGTCCGGAGGAGGGGAATGGGAGCAGGGGAGAAGGGCACGCGGATGGCCTGATGACCCCATTGACAGAAGGTTAAGTAAAGAGCTACTGGCAGTGGCTGAGTAAGCAAAGCCCTCTGGAAGTCTCAGGCCTGATTCTGACTCAGACCATTTAATCATTGCATAGTCGCCTGGAGAAGGAAGAGTGAGATACAAACAGCAAGATGCAACCGCCATTATTGTTTCTAGCTAGCATGGCCCAGTGCTGGAGGCCCAGGGACCAGGGTTTCCATCCCTTCTGCAGAAAAGAACTCACGGCCTTCTGAGACCACACTGCACACGGCGGGGCCCATTTTGTCATTCAGCCCCATACCCTCGCTTGGTGTCTCCAAAGACATCCCAAAGAAGTGGGTGCCAAATAACTACCACCAGCTTACACTTTACATATGAGTCTAGACCCCAAGTAGGTCTTGTTTCCAGAGAAGCAAAAAGAAACAATAAGGAAAAAAAAACCTGAGCTAGCAAAGCTTCCTGGTGACTTGGTAATTCTGAGAACAATGAAGTGAGTACACAGGAAGTAGGTAAAAAGAGAAAGAAAAAAAAAACTTGTTTTTGTCACCTCTGAACTTTTGGTTATGGTCAGGGCTTAGTTTCAGATAAGTCAGGTGGTAGAAGGGGAGGGAGAGGCTGCCTGAGAGCGGGCTTGGGAAGTTGAGGAACACACAGTGGAAGCCAGCAGATGTCTAAGGGCCTGTGATGCTCCAGGACCTTGACTTGCTGAACCTGAGACAGCTTCCCTGTGGACAGTGGCATGGGTTTCTCACCATCTCCCCTCCCAGCTCAGGCTGCTCAGGACTGCAGGACTCAGGTTCGCGGCTCACAGTAGACCGCCATATTCCCCCTTGATGAAGGCAGGTGTGTTCTGGTGGCCTTTCAGCATTTCCTGCCACTCTCTGCCTTCTTGGACTATGGGCAGATGACCCATTACTATGACACAGTAATATGTCCTCTCCTTCAGTCAACGCTTGGATTCACATCTCTCCTATTAGTGTTGTCATCAGTGTTTGAACAGGACAACCATCAGCTGAGCGCTGTGTGCTGGGCACTGTGGTGAATGCTTCTCGTGCATTACCTCAAATAAACATCTCAATACTCTGTAGGACTATGTTATCTCCACTTTACCAGTGAGGAAAGTGAGGCTCAGAAAAGTTAGAGCAACCATATGATCCAGCAATAGCGTTCTTCAGTATTTACTCAAATGAGCTGAAAACTTATGTCCACACAGAAACCTGCACATGGATGTTTATAGCAGCTTTATTCATAATTGCCAAAACTTGGAAGCAACCAAGATGTCCTTCAGTAGGTGGAGAGATAAATAAACTGTGGTATAGCTAAACAGTGGAATATTATTCAGTGCTAACAAGAAATGAGTTATCAACTCATGAAAAGACATGGGGAAACCTTAAATAGATATTACTAAGTGAAAAAAGCCAACCTGATAAGGCTACATATTGTAGGATTCCAACTATATCCCATTGTGGAAAAGGCAAAACGATGGAGACAATAAAAAGACAAGTGGTTGCCAGGGGTTCAGGGGAGGGATGGATGAATAGGTGGGACACAGAATTTCCAGGGCAGTGAAATCATTCCCTATGACACTATAATGGTGGATACGTATCATTTTTTATTTGTCCAAATCCACAGAATGTACAATACCAAAATGAACCCTGATGTAGGCTATTGGCTCTGGGTGACGATTTGTCAGTGTAGGGTTCATTGATTGTAACAGATATGCTGTTCTGAAGGGGGAGGCTGTTGCAGGGATTGAGGTATATGGAATGCTGTGATTTCCATTCAAGTTTTCTGTGAACCTAAGAGTGCTCTGAAAAATAAAGTCCATATTAAAAAATGTTTCAGTACCCATCCAAGATCATAGCACTAGTGAACAAGGGGACTGGGACCCAAATGCTGGACTCTTTAATTCCAAATACAGTAAAACCTTGGATTGTGAGTAACTTCTGCAAGTGTTCTGTAAGATGAGCAAACATTTCTAGTAAATTTTTACTTGATAAATGAGGGATGTCTTGTAATATGAGTAGTACATGATGCCAAATGTCACATGATCACAACTGCATCGATGGTTCTTGAAATTCGGTTTGATAAACAAATGCTTTGGATTACAGGCATGCTTCTGGAATGAATTATGCTCACAAACCAAGGTTGTTCTGTACCATATCCTTCACCTTCATGCTATCCCACCTCACTGTAGTCTTTTGTACCTCACAAGTAGTTTTATTTTTCACTGTGATTCCATGATGTGGCGATTAATTCCATTTTCCAGATAAGGAAGTAGGCTCAGAGCGCCTAGCCAACTCACTTGAGTCACCAACTTGATGGGGGAGTAGCTGAGTGGGAACTTGAATCTATGTCAGAGGATTCAAAACTCTGTTCTTATCAGATAACACTTTGACCCTCTGATCTAGAAACTCAGTTGGCCTCGAAACACAAAGTAGTGTCTTGACTGATTGCCTCCACCTCCCAGGTACTACATTGCCCCATGTTGACTTATTCCATCAGCTGCTGAAAGTGGATGGAGCCCTGTGAGTCCAGGACTTGGGTCATGTCTCCACCAAGGCAAGATGCACAAAAAACAGCTTTGTCACTGGTCCACACCCTGAATAAAGGGGTGTGTGATAAATGCAGAGAAGGGGTCAGGGATGTAACTGGGCTCCCTTCACTTCTCATCAGAGAAGGCTCAGTTTTTCCTGTGAAGATAATGTGATTCTGGGCTGGCTAGACCTCCTGGTTTTGTGGGGGGAAACTTGCAACAGGGATGGAGAGGCTCTTTGGAAACACTGGGAACATTCAGGACTCCCTTCTTTCTGTGTCCCCTCTTTAGAGGGAAGTTTGACAATGCCTTCTCCTCCTCTGTGGGCTGAAATGTGCCTGAAATAAATCCTGACTACATTGGTCTTCCCCTCCTCCTTGTCTTTCTTCCCTTTGCTTCTAGGTCATGCCCCCTTCCCTGTTCACTCAGGAAAGATGGAGGCTGCTGGCCATGTCTGTAGGATTCCATGTCTGTCAGGCTGGCACCTCTCTTTCTTGGCCAAAATCTATACTCTAGCTCAATGATTTCACTGTTCTATGGGGCGGTGGGGGGACAACCTGCGAGACAGTAAAATATTGAGTGCACAGCCACCCTGCTGTGGAAAAGGAACTCAAAACTTAAGGTGATAACCATTGAGGCTGCCAATGTGGGTTAGGCAGGTTGTGCACTGTCCAAAGGTGGATGGTGGGGGAAGGAGTGATGAGTGGGGTCTGAGATAGAGACCTTCGTGTCTTGACCGAGCCGTGCCACCTCAGTCCAGAGAGGTGTTCTAATAAACACAGAAGTGCCAGGTGGCCTGAGGTGGTTTAAAGAGCAATGGTGATCACTGTTCATAATCAGCATTACTGTTATTTTTATTCCTAAATACTATTTGGCATAGCATGGAAAGGGGCTGGGCTTGGGAGTCATGTCCTGGGTTCAATCTAACTTCTCCACGTACCAGAGGTAAGAACTTTGTAAGTCTCTTGGCCTCAATGCATCACCCCAAAATGCTTCCAAATGCATATGTTCACACACACACACACACACACACACACACACACACACACACCAAAGAACAAAGACTCTGTAAGGAAAGCAAAGCATGGGTTACCATTCTTGTTTAACAGAGGTAAAGTTAAGTGATTTGCTCAAGGGCACTGAGTTGTAAATGGCAGAGAAAGGATGGAAGCTGGTCTTCTCTCTTGGCTCCAGCGCAGCTCACCCCCACCCCCACGTGCACACAAAGTGCTTCATACCTGTGTGTACCAGCATGATGTTCAGAGCACTCACATGTTCATTATCTTATGTGAGTTTCAAGGAGAAGCAGGTGAGGAGGATGGTGGATGCATTTAGGGTGATCAGACAGATGTCTGTTTTATCCAACACTAGGGCATGCGTATCCAGCATTAGCCACGAGTACAGTTAGGGAACACAGTTCACCAGCCATTTGCTGAACGATATTCTTTAGTTTTTGCAGAGACCTTTGCAGTTCCAAATGCACTTCCAAATATAATATTGAAGATCTCGTTTGATCTCTACAGCTCAGGAAGGAAGTGACTGTTTTGCAGATCAGGGGGTGGGGGCTGTGAGGAGCAGGCTGGCCGGAGCGCGCCCATCTGAAGGGCCAGAAGTGCCACCCAAACGGCGTTATAGTGCTGAGCCAGCCAGCACCCTCCCCAGGACACCCTTTACCAAGTCCATGGCTGCCTTTCTGTGTATCTGTGTATCCCCACCTATTCTCTCTCTCCCTCTCTTCCCTTCACACACACACACACACACACACACACACACACACACACACACACACGCACACACTCTCTCTCACACATTCACACTCACTCACACATCATTAGGCTATAGACTTGGACCTCCCGCCCCCCGACCTGGCCACAAACACACATCCTAGAGGTGGGGTGTAGACTTTGGCCCCCTCCATACATGTACACACACACACACACACACACACACACACACACCAGCTGTGGGGTGTAGGCTTGGACCACAGCCTGCTCCCTCCAGGGTGGAAACTTTCCTTTGCCTCAGCCCCTCTCCCGGGCTGGCTCTCCCCTACACACAGACCCGGGCTGTCCTCATCCTGAAAAGGCAAGGAAGGTCCTGGAAGCTGGAGTCGTGGAGGAGGCATCGGGGAAGCAAACGTACCAACTTCCCGACTTGGTGGTCACATAGGCTTTTCTGTTTTTACTTCATTGGACTTTACAGCTATCGGGGAAATACACAGAACTTAGTTGGGTTTCTTTCTAAGTAAGAATCAACAGGGGCGCCTGGGTGGCTCAATCGGTTGAGCGTCCAACTTTGGCTCAGGTCATGATCTCGCAGTTCGTGAGTTCAAGCCCCACGTCGGGCTCTGTGCTGACAGCTCAAAGCCTGGAGGCTGTTTCAGATTCTGTGCCTCCCTCTCTCTCTCTCTGACCCTCCCCGTTCATGCTCTGTCTCTCTCTGTCTCAAAAATAAATAAACGTTAAAAAAAAAAAAAAGAATCAACAGGCCTCCTGTATCATGTCTTCTAGGACCTTCCAAGCCCCAGAAACACTTCTGTTTGCAGTCTCCTCACCAAAGGCCCTCAGAGCAAGGCCTGAAGGCCCTGTGGCAGTGGCTGCAGCCTCGCTTCCTCTTCTAGGGGCTGCTCTGTGTCAGGGTCCTGGTGAGGAAGGTGACCCTTTAAGAGCTCTGGATATTTTCAGTCATGGAGCGTTCATGTGACCTGGAATGGGAAAGGGCTTAGGGGGAGCTCTGTGGGCTTTCTCTTATTCCTAGACCCTCAGTGGAGCAGAAATTCCAGGCTGTGTGTATTTTTTTAAAGGTTAATTTATTTTTGAGAGAAAGTGGCAGGGTAGGGTAGAGAGAGGGAGACACAGAATCTGAAGCAGGTTCCAGGCTCTGAGCTGTCAGCACAGAGCCTGATGCAGGGCTCAAACTCACGGACTATGAGATCATGACCTAAGCCGAAGTCGGACGCTTAACTGACTGAGCCACCCAGGAGCCCCTGCGTTGTGTGTATTTAGAGAAGGCCACAGGAACCCTGAGAGAGGAAGGTAACTGGCCTCCATTCTGATGGGTACCTGGGAGTTCAGAGGCTTCTCCTTTCTATTCCGGATGCTCCAAACCCAGGACTCTGTCCAGGGGCTCCCCTAGCTGTGCCAGGGAGAGAGGGGAACCCAGCAGCAGAGTCTCTCATGGGCCTGGCTTTGGACCTGAGCTGTCACCCACTTCTGCCCCTGCCAAGTCTGCAGGTATTTCCAGAATGTCTCTTGTGGGTGTGCTGTGCTTTCCTCAGCCCCGGGGGAAATTGCTGAACTCTGGGTCACTTAAGGAGGGACCTGAGAGATGGTGATGCCAGCCTGGCCCCTGGTGCATAGGACTACCCAGTAAATACTCAGGAAGTGGGTACTTATTCCTGGCTGATATCAATAGCCTGTTGCTGACTCTGTATGTGAGCTTTCATTCCAGCCCCAGCTATAGCTACACCAGGCCACGTGGCAGCCCCCAAGGGTATGAAAAGAACAGAAAGCAGGCATCACGGTCTGCTGATTTAATTACTGCTCTACAGAGCAGCCGAGGTTTGGTCTGGAAAGCTCCTAATGGCAGGTCTGTCTGTGCAACAAGAGCAGACATTGTGAGCTTTAAATAAGGGGTTGACAGGCCACTGCTCACAGCAATGTCAGACCAGCCAGTCAGGGCAGACTCCTCTGGCTTCCACTCACTTTCTTTTTGGCCTCAGGCACCAGGCGTGGTGCTCAGATGAGCTCCACACTGGCCTGGAGGAGCCTGTGGCCAGGATGGGTAGAGTGAGATGGGCCAGCCCTCTGCGAAAGCCGAGACTCTATTGTGATGTCCAAAATGTGCATGTTCTTTTCATTTATCCACTCAAACGTTTATCAAGCACCTAGCGTTTGCCAAATGCTGTCCTTCCCTGGGGACATGATCGTGAATGGGGTCCTTTCCTGGGGATGTGATCGTGAATGGTGAATCTGGTGGTGAATGGTCAAACACCCTGTCTTTGTGAGACTTTTTGTTCTCCAGTGCACTTCAGCTGGTGCTTGTGCCTGGCTGTGAGTTCACGGAACAAAGGAGGGCTCTCCAGCCAGTGTTCTTGTGCATCATGTGGAATTTGGCCCCAGGTCTGAGGTGACTTCAGTGTTGACCCTCAAAACCCCCAGTGAAGGAGTGTGGTCCTGTTTGCATCCCACTCCCCAGGCAAATCATGGCTGCCCTACATGGCCCGAGGGGCTAGTCAGTCCAGTGGCCAACGCTCATGCTCCCCCAGGTGGCCACTTTGTGCATGTGCGTGTGTGTGGTTGGGTAATTTCATTTGTGTTCAAGCTAGAGGTCAGTGCCTCATTTATCCCACTTAGTTGTTTTTTTTTTTTCTCCTAAATCGGGATTATTTTCTTTTTCTTGATCAAGTTGAAGGCCTTGCTTTTTCTTTCTTTTTATGATGCTAGTGTAACTTTATTTTAAAAATTTTTAATTGAGAGATAGTTGACATGTAACATTATATAATTTTCAGGTGTGCAACATAATGATGAGAGAGAGAGAGAGAGAGAGAGAGAGAGAGAGAGAAAGTGAGAAATGATCACAATATGTCTGTTTAACATCCACAACCACACATAGTTACACTTTCTTCTTTCTGGCCCAGATGGCCAAACACACACAGCATGTGTTTTGTGGGGGAAGGGCAAACTTTTCTCTGTAAGGACTGGCTGTTATTTCAGATCTTCTCAGGGAGGAAACTCATAGGCAGCCGACGCATTTCCCGGGGCATGTATGTAGACTGAACTGTAGGATGTCATGACCCATCCGCTTGCATCGGGGCTGTTCAGAGACGCCACGCAAGGCCTCTGTCAGGGCTCTGGGGGCTGCCCCGCTCCATCCCTCCTTCCACCCAAGCCAGCGAGAAGGAGCCACGCCATCTCCCCACGGACTGCTCTGGGTACACATCCCTTCCTTTGGCCTCCGTGGCATTGCTCTTGCCCTTGAAGCCTTCAGTCTGGTATGGCTGAGAGTGAAGAACCATGCAATGCGGTGATGTTAGCATGGAGAGGATTCAGATAGGACACCTGAACACCAAAGGATCAGATGGCCGGTTCCCTCTCTCTGTGTTATTCTCCATTTACTCTCCCAATTTCTTGTCTTATGTGCTTTCATTTGAAACTAATAATGAGGGCCAACTCCGTGCCGGGTGCTGCATTTGTATGAATTGTTTGGCCCAGTATCTCCATGGTCTGACCTCAGATCTCCTGCCCCAGTCACTGCAGTATGCAGACCCTCCAGGACAGGTGATGCCCATGTCATGCGTGTCTCATTCACGGTCAAGGCTAAACTTTGTCCTTGAACCTGTCATTCAATTAGTTCAAGAAGGTGGCTGACATTTTTTGTTTCTTGCTTATAAGACCTGAGGCTCCACCTCTCCATGCCCTTGGGTGAAACCTGCCCAGGCCTATAGCCCACAGGTCCCATAAGCATCACTTGCCTTTTCTAGGTCCACCATCATAGATGCCCCCCAAAGGGACCCTCCCTGAGGGGGGGGGGTGTTGATGGCAAAACTACCCATGAAGTCCTGCTCCAATGTCCATTCTCTGCATGATCTTTAGGCAAGTTCATAAAGCCTCAGTCTCATCATCTGGGAAATGGAAGTAAAATGAGAATCTACCTCATGCTGCTGTTGCTGAATTATGTGCCGTATCTTGCTGTAGGCATTTAGCAGAGTTGACACATAATAAGCACTCAACAATTACTACCTATTATAGGTCCACAGCCTGTTATCTACAACTATAAAGTAGAAAAAGCTCTGAAAATTGTATGGTTGGTGTCAAAACTCATTTGGAAGCAAAGCCTATCCTGAAGTGGCACACAGTTATATTTAGAAACGCTAATGAGCGAGTGCTCTGGAGCCCTTGGGGGCTGTTACATGATGTACACACCGCATTCCCCGTCTAAACTCTGAAGCATTCTGAATTCTGAAACACACCTGGTTCCCAGGGTTTCAGATAAGGGATTGTGAACCTGGACTACTTAGAAGTGCAGAGTCAGTATGTCCTCTGACTGACTTTCAATAGCAGTGACTGTCAGCTCTGGAACTCTGAGAGCCAAAATCTTAGAAGGAATGGAATTAACTCTTTTCTCCTAGAAGAAGTCGCAGATTGGTAATGAAGGGCAGAAAGGACCAGGGGTGAGGCTGTCAGTTGAAACAATATATTTCTTGCTTCTTTGCTCTTGTGATCATTGGAGAGTTTCTACAGGAATCTGGTCCTGGAAGAGAACTATCTTTTCGGCCCATTTCTGTTCCCAGATCCCAGGGTGCCGTGGTCACTTTCTGCTTGTTCAGTGTTTTGCTAGGCAGAGCTGGGGAAAGGGAAAGCAGAACAATTGTCTTCTCTCCAGTAATCTCCGGCCTTACTGAGGATAAAAGGTGTGCACTCTTGAAACAGGTGGGAAATATGTTAGAAGATTAGGTTAGATCAGAATATATTAGAAGATTAAGAAATCAATGTTCAAGTGAGTAACAGAACTAGTAAGTACTGTATGTAGGAGTCCAGAAGGGGTCCCCCAGGGGGGAGGGGCTAATCTAAGGCCAGTTAAGTCTTAGAAAAGCCCATGGAAGGAGGAATAAAGGAGAGAAGAAGCAGCACTGACATTGGAACAGAAGGAAAAGCGGAGACTTTGGAACTCAGTCTATACCCGTTGAGTCCCAGCTGTGTGGTTTGGACAACCTGGCTAACTTTTCTGAGCCTCAGCTTCCTCACCTCTACAGTAGAGATAGAGATAGTTGATCTCACTCCAGCTACAGTTATTATACATGTTAGGTAAAATACTATATGTAAAGGGTTATCAGAACACCCCTTCTTCTTTTGGTGACCATTGTCCTTGCCCTTTGTCTTTCAGAATCTTAGCTCTCATTGGTTCCATGGCAAAGGCATATCAGCCAGGAGGAAACAAATAACCAAACAACCATTCAGTTGGTCAAAACCTCAAACAGATCTGCCTCTCCCCCCACCCCACCCCCCAGGGCAACATTTGACAGCTCTCTGGCACTCAGCCCCTCCCAGCGCTGTAGTGAAGTCACATCTTCCATCATGCAGTGGACTGGGAGAGGTGGTTGGCCAGTGGAACTTTGCCCTCAAGTCAGAGATATTTGCTCTCAGGAGATCTCATTTTATTTTCTTCTTAGGACCTCTTGGCCTGTTGACACACAGCACCACCCCATGAGAATATTCCCCATAGATGCCAATTGTCCTGCTATCTTGATTCCAATGTCCCTGTCCAGCTTCAATAGGTCATAAAAATACCCAAACTATATAAATCCTACATATCAACTAGGGGAGAGGTCAAGGGGAAATGTAAAACAAAGGAGAGCAGAGGTTATCCTGGTAGAAATGCAGGGTGAGAGAAGGCTGAACCTTATCTAATATAGTAGGAAAAGGGGAAGAAACAGCCGCCAGGGAGGAGTTAACACCAGAGCCAGCCACCCAAGCAGGGAGCTCAGGAAGGCTGTCTCATTCTGAGGGGAAGCATCCGCACCCCAATATCAGCACTTTGGAGAGCTGGAACAGAGATGGCTTTGGCTGAAGGGAAGCTTTCATAGTATAGCAGCAGGAGTCTGGGAGCATTATCATCATCATCTAGCTTTGAAGGATGAAGGTTCACGAGGATCCTTTCTCTTGCGGGGGCTGGTCAGGAAGAGCACATGGGCCTCTGTGGCCGGTGACAGTGGGGACAGCAGTCTGGCTCACGTAGACAGGATGCTTGGTGGTTTAGATGCAGAGATTGGGGGATTTTGAACACCGAACTGAAACTTCATCTGCATTCACTGGGGTGCCGTTGGGCATTGTTGAGAGAGCTAACATGGTGACTAAAAATGGTGTGAAAGGAGCCCTGTGATGACAGGTGAGTGTGAATGTTTAAATGAGGAAGGGAAAGAAGTCAGGGAAACTAGTAGGAATAAAAAGGAAAGGATGGGCCCTGGTGATTTTTTGTTTGTTTATTCCAATTTGTTTTATGTTATTTTATCCACTTAAGGTTTTATATGATTTACTGAGGTGAAATTCACATGCAATTAACCATTGTAGAGGGAACAATTCAGTTGCACTTAGAATAGTCATAATGTTGTGCAACCACCACCTTTCTCAAGTTGTAAACTTCTCCTTTACTACAAAGTAAGACCCTGTACCCATGAGACAGTTCTTCTCCCTCCAGCCCCTGGTAGCCACCAGCAGTCTTCTTTCTTTATGGATTTATCCCTGTGGGATGTCGCATCAATGGAATCACACAGTATGTGACCTCTGGTTTCTGGCATCTTTCACTCAACATGTTTTCGAGTTTCATCCACATTGTAGCACATATCAGTACTTCATTCCTTTTAAGGGCTGAATAGTATTCCATTATGTGGATAGACCAGATTTGTTTACTCGTTCATCTTTAGTGGACATTTGGGGTGTTCCACAATTTGGCTATTGTGGACAGTCAGTAAGAACATATGTGTACAATCCTGATGACATTTAAAAAAATTTTACCTATTTATTTATTTTGAGACAGAGAGAGCAGGGGAGGGGAAGAGAGAGAATACCAAGCAGGCTCCATGCTGTCAGTTCAGAGTCCGATGCAGGGCTTGAACCCACAAACCATGAGATCATGACCCGAGCTGAAACCAAGAGTTGGACGCTTAGCTGACTATGCCATCCAGGCACCCCTCCCCCTCCCGATGACATTTGGAAGATGACTTTAATACTGTGTCTTTGTGTATACTTTGCCTGGATGCTGTGAACCTCTGACATGTATTTCAGAGGTTAGGGGCCCAATTTTAGTCACTGGTGAGCCAGGACACCGGCATCAGTAGGCAGAAGAAGCTATATATTGAATATCCCCCATCCTGTTGAAACAGCTCCAAGTCAGCTCAAGAAGCCTGGGAGAGAGAGAGAGCACCGTCTGGTCGCAAGCACCTTAGGTTGGGGTCAGAAAGCAGGCCAGTGTTTAAGTGGTGGCCCTGCCACTCCCAGGCTGGGCAGTAGCTTGTACGTCTCTCAGGGTGTGCCTCGACCCCTGCTGGCCTTCCTCATAGTGTGTTGAAAGGTTGAAGGACCTGTCTTCTGGAGGGGCTTCTCAAACAGTCAAGGATCACGCATTTGTGCTCTATTATTTCCCTGTTAGATGATGTGCAAGCTGACCCTTCTTAGTCACCCTCTGTATACTCGTGTGTTAGTCACAAGGCGTTGTTTGCAAGTATTAGAAAATGAAAATGTTCAGAAGGCGACTGGGTAGCCCGCAGAATTGGAGAAATGAATAATCGGGCTCACAAGGGCAGGGACCGCACAAGAACTGGGTCATTTTTTTGCCTTGCGTGGCTCCACTCAAGGTTCCCGCTCCCAGGAGAGGGTCTGGATGATGGGCTACTCACTGGACCAGGGGAGGGCAAGACTTCCTGACTGAAAGCTCCATCAGGCCTGCCCCCTGGGGGGGAGGAGGTGGCTCTCCAAATGCAAACAAGGGAGCTGGTACCAGAAGGAAGAGGAAGTGAATGCTGGGAGGCCCCAGAACCTCAAATGTCCACCAGAGACAGTCTTCGAACGGTTTGTGCAGAAGTCAGCTGGGGCTCTGGTGCTTCCCTTCTGTGCCACGTTCTGCACGTGAGGTCCGACAGCTCTGCCCGAAAAGTTCAGACCAAATGGCATCTGGCAACTAAAAATACCCTGGGCTCCAGGGAACCAGCAGAAAGAGGTCTTCCGAAGCCAGCCAAGGTCCTCGATGTATGTAGGAAACTATTAATCACACCCTGTGATTCTTCTTGGCAGGAGTTGTCTTTACACTTTAAAAATAAATCAATGTGAACTGAGGCCCACCGGCCCCTCCTTTCTTTAATTATCCATGCCGGAAGTAGTTGGTAACCACCCCACTGTCCATGCCCCCCACCCTCCAGCAGGGTGCCCTGCTCCATGGGAAAACAAGAATTTCTTATCAGGTCAACAGGAAATTCTATTTTTATTGATGTTAGAATTAAAAACACCAAAGGGAGAGAAAGCACTCTCCTATCCGAGGCGGGCACTAAATTTATCCCCTCCCCGAGGCGCTCCCCTTCGAAATCGTTACTCCAGCGCTCAGTCCTGGGTCTGCTCCCAGGCACGGTGACGCAGGAGATGTGACATCCTGACTTGTTTTTTCCCTCTAACCTGGGGCAGCAGTGCTGCCATGAAGGTCACATGTGGCCGCAGGAGGGCCGTGCTCCATGCGGGCCATGGTCAGGTCTGGGGAGCTACGCCAGAGACGCTCACAAATCTGCTGAGACAGCTACCTCAGAGGTCCTGGCCAAGAGTGGCCCTTCAGCGCCAACACTCCCTTCCCCCAAACAGTTAGGAGAACGGCATTGGTTTGCTGTGAGAAACCAGCCTCAGGAAGATCAGGGAAGGAAAGCCAACATTTACTGAGGCCTGACTGTGTGCCGAGGATGTACCTGGCAGGGCCAGGCCTTTTGATCTTCCCAGCAGCCGTCAAGTCGCATCAGCACCTTCCCCATTTTACAGGGGAAAGAGCAGAGACTCAGAGAGGATTCTTGGGCATTGGAACCTGGGTCAACTCGATTCCAGAACCCACACTCTTTTCTCTTCACCACCAATATCTTGTTTAACATCCTGCTGCAGTTCAGAAGCCAAGCTAATGGACCCAGTGGCCACTAGTGGGGGCGCTGCTGGCTGGGGGAGGGGCAGCCCTGCAGGACTCCTTTCTCTTGGAAGGGACATCTGTCTGTTGTGCAGGGAGGCTGCCTCCGCTTGGCTTTCAGTGTAGCACAAATAAGCACCTCCTGCAGAGGGTGGTAAGAAATTCTCTCAACATGCAGCTTGCTTGGACTGAAAGTCATGTGACTCCTTATAACGCTGCTAATGTACCCTGAGCCGTTTGTCTGGGATTTGTATAAACCAACATCTTATTTGCTTGCCGAGTGGCACTTTTTGGTCTCTTCTGGGTTTTGTTTTGGTTCAGTTTGGTTTTGGTTTTAGCGGTACAGCTAAAAGAATGTTGCATAACACCTAGGCTTTAACTCCGCCTTGGGGGCCGGGATCTTGATGGAATTCACTTCTCATCTTGGAGCTTCAGTTTCCTCATCTGTAGTAATAAGAGGCTGTTACAGCTGTGCCCTCAATCCAGAGGCCACGAGTCACAAGTGAGTACCCTAAATGTGACTCATCTAAACTGCGATGTGCGGTAAAATGTAAAACACACGCTGACTTTCAAAGATAGCGTCCCCCGAAAGAATGTAAACTTTCTCAACAGTAATTATATTGATTACCTGTCAAAATGATATTAGTTTGGGTGTAATGGGTTAAATAAAATGTATTATTCAAATTAATTTTACCTGCCTATTTCTTTTTACTAATGTGGCTATTAGATCATTTGAAATATATTTATGTGATCAGGAGAGTGGTTCTCACGGGCAGGTCAAATTACACCTCCCGGGTTCCTTTCCATCTGTGGTCTGGTCAGTTAACTTGTGCAGGCTCAGGTAGAAGGGGAGCTTCACTGAAGGCTCTTGAGGCGGCAGGGACCCCTGCCTCTGGCTGTTCCTCCTCTGCTGTTGGTCCTATGTCCTCCATGTTGCTAACTCACAATGGAAAGGGGCAAGTCCACAGCCGCCAGTGTCCTTGTGAACCGGTGTCTGCGGCAAAATGTTTGCTCTGACAGGCACTGCACTAGCTCGCAGGATCTCTGCCCCCAGTAAGAAGAGGTCACCCATACTCTGAGATCCTTCCTGCTCTGGGGTTGACCACCCCCTTAAGAATGCGAGGCATGTGGCTAATGGCTGAGGGGCAGCCCCAACTTTGCCACTGTATTCAGGAGTATGAGATAGTCTGCCACATGTTAGAACCATGATAAGTGTCTTAACTTTCAAAGAATTGGTTCTTTTTGCACAGAGACAACCTAGAGAAAGGAGATCAAACGACAAAAGAAAAGGGCTTAAGAGCTAGTCCTGGACAGAAACACAATGACCCAGTTAAAAGGCTGAAAGTCTTAGGATACTCAAGAATGGGGGTGTGATAAGAAAAGACAAAAGAAGCCCCCTCAGGACGAAGCAAGTCCACACCTCTCCTTGTAGGGCACACCTACTGCCAAGAAACAGGTACTTTTGTAGCATCAGTTAAGGTCTGTGAAGGTTCATTCAGGGAGGGACAGCTAACAGCGGGGTCTGGTAGATGAGACCAGCAGAAGCTCCTGCCTGTGGGCAACTGTGTGGGGACCTAGAAGGTGGGAAGAGAGATTCGAGAGTGGGTCAGCGCCTCTGCCTGGCCTTTGCCCCACCTGGAGAAAGCAGTGTTGGTCATTCCCACGGGAGAGCTGGGATACGCCAAAGACCACTGTGGATCACATCGTAAGTGCCTCCTCTGTGCAAGGCACGTAGTGAACGCTGTGGGGAAGATCATGCACACAGAGGGGCACATAGCAAGGCAGACTTAGGGGTTTTTGTCCCATGTTCTCATTCTAGAAGAGGAGAAACTGAGGCCTGTGAGCAGGAGTGACTTACCTAGGATCACATAGCTACGTCATGGTGGGGAGGGGTTGGGATCCCAGACTCCTGTTTTAGGTCCTTGTCTCACGGATCTACAGGATGGTGTCAGGAAAGAAGCATTGGACCAGAGGTTAGGGGTACCTAGTTCTAGACCTGAGTCTCTATTAATGATGGGACCTTGGGTAAGTCCTTTCACTTCTCCCAAGCCTTAGTTTCCTTACCTGTGAAGCAGAGGATGGGACTAGGTGGCCTCTTAGGTCTCCAGTTACGGCCATCAGGACAAACTAGATTTTGCCGTGATGACAAACACCCTGCAAATCTCGGTGGCTCAGGAAACGAGGGCGACTTGGAGAGCCAGTAGGAGGGCCGTGTGCCTTATCTTCTAGGCCCTGAAAGTTCTGAGCAGGTCTGTGAACTTGTAAAGCAGTGTGGGGATGGCACCAGCAACGCCAGAGAAGGGGTGGGGGAGACCAGGTAGGAGGCCACTGATATCCTCGGGGCAGGAGGTGAGGGGGAGGGGGGGGGGTTGATAGTTGACAGTGTATAAGAAGAGGGAGAAATAAATATAAGCAGGAGGTTTTGAGTTCATATGACTAGAAGAAAGGGGTATTATCTACAGAATGAAGGAAATCAGGATAGGGAGCTGGTCTGGAGTGAGGGAGGTGGGGAGGTGCCCTCAGCTCTAGAAGGGGGGGTCTGTTCTCTTCTCCAGGGAGGACAGAAGGCAAGGGAGTGTGTGGAGAGCCCTAGACAATTGTCGAATGTGCAGGTGGGCTGAAGCCGTCCCCCTGGGTGTGAAATTTCAAGCCAGTTTTCCCAGAACCCCCAGAGGGGATCCTCTAGCTGTCCAGCCTGGGCTGTCTGAGCATGTGCAGATGCCCCGAAGGGCACCCTGTGGCTTTCCTGAGAGGGAAAAGGGGTAACTCCGAAGGCTTGGGGGGCTCCCTCCTGAACTCTAAGGTGAGAATCCGGCTGAGTGACAGAAAGGATACTTCTTCCTGGTCTAGAGTCATGGTCAAAGGGATGGGCAAAGTGCCTTGACAAACGAAGGGCAACCCCATGCATCAGATATCCCTTCTCACTCCCGACTGGCCATTTTGTGCATTTTGTCCAGATCTCAACTAGCCGTTTCTAAAGCAATGGCCCTGAGTTAATCTAGAAAAGATGTTGACACACCCTCTCAACCCCTGCTGCTCGTGAGGATCCGAGACTCGGAGGATAATTATTTAAAGTAATAATGAAAAGCAAAACAGGAAATTCTTATCTGTTTTGGCAGGAAATTCTTTAGCTGCATGGAAGGTGCTGCTCTGGGGGTTGGTGCCCTCCAGGAACTGTTTGGAAATGATTTATGGTTCAAGATGGTGCCAGTCCTTTCTCAACCCACCGCAGTAGACAAGGGAGGGATAAGCTGGACCCTGGGAAGCACAGCCTGCCCTATCTCGGAATGTGCGTTGCTGTTGATAACACGTTCATTGTCTCCACACATAAGTTATGGTCCTGTTTTCGTCTTGCCCCTGGAATGGGACATGCCAAATTCAGGCAAAATAAAGATGTTCCATTTCAAACTTGTTCCTTAGTATATATTTATGAGGAGTCTGAGGTAGTATGACTTAGGCGGGGAAGGTTTACATTTATTGAGGACACATGAGGTCCACGTACTGTGACCCTTGTACACATGTCGCATTGTCTTCTCTAATTCTGGGTGTTATTATCCCCAGTCTCATGGATGTGAAAATTGAGGCTCACTGACATTAAGTAATCTGGCTTAGGTCACATAAGTAGTAAAGCTTAGAACCAGAAGAAATGATGCTTTCGGTAGACTCTGAATTATCTGAATCCACTGTGTCCACGGCACCTGGTGTTATGGGCTGAACTGTGTCCCTTCCAAAATTCATATGTGGACTCACCCCCAGTACCTCAGAATATGACTGTATGTGGAGATACGGTTTTCAGGAGGTAATTAAGGTTAAATGAGATCGTTAGTGTGAGTCCGAATTCAATGTGACTGGTGTTCTTATAAAAAAGAAGCCATCGGGACACAGAGAACACAGAGGAAAGACCATATGAAGATACATGGAGAAGATGAGCCAAAGAGAAAGGCCTCAGAAGAAACCATTGCCCCTTGCTCTTGGACTGCCAGTCTCTAGGACCGTGAGGATATGAATTTCCGTTGCTCAGTCTGTGGGACTGCATTACGGCCGCCCCAGCAGCCTCATACCACTAGTCTCTCTCTGTGTCTCATTACCTGTTGGGCGTTATGTCCCTCTGTTGGCTCCTTGAACGCTTTTTATTGCACTTTTATCTCAGAATTTGCATCAGGACAAGGCCAGTGTTGAAAACGGTCTGAGGCTCATCTTGAGCTGAGGATCATAGAAGATCCGTGTTCGTGTCTGCCTTGTCCACAGGCCCTGGGCTCTCCCCTGACATCTGAACAAAGTGTTGCTTGCGGTCAGAAGATCTACATTCCCTTAGCAGGCCTGCCATAAACTGGCAAGCTCTTCTACTCTCTCAGCAGCTTTCTAGATCCCTATTTGTTTGCTTGGCAAAGGTTTTGTTTTTAACTGATTTTTTTTTAATGTTTATTTATTTATTTATTTTGAGAGAGAGCAAGCTTGTGCATGTGACTTCAAGCAGGGGGGAGGGGCAGAAGGAGAGGGAGAGAGAGAATCTCAAGCAGGTTCTGCACTGTCAGCACAGAGCCCAACATGGGGCTCGAGCCCACAAACCATGAGATCATGACCTGAGCTGAAACCAAGAGTTGGAGGCTTGGGTGAGCCACCCAGCTGCCCTGCTTTTGACTGATTTTTAAATATCTCCCTATTAAAGGACACACATTCCCCAGCTCACCACGAGCCAGTAGGTCTATTGTCTTAGACCTCTCTGCTTGACTTGTCTCCATTCAGGTCTACACCACGTCTGGCTCCCACAGCCTCCGTTATGGGATTCTAGGATGGTTTAGCACACAGCGTATACCATGCGCTTGGCCTCATAGGTAGCAGGCTTCTCACGGCCAGAGCACAGTCTGCCACCATGACACGTTCTCTGTGACCAGTGCTTTGCCCCTGGTGTGCTGCCATCTTGTCTGTCTTCACACCTCCGACTTACTTCAAACTTCTGTCTTCGCGAACTTGTCTCTGCTCACATTGTTTTTATACCTAGGTTAGCATTGACTGGGTTATAGGCTCTGCACAGGTCTGACTGACCTTAGCGATTCCACATTTGTCCATTAATTTATTCATCCATTCAACAGATCTTTATTGCTGGGCTTTCCAGTATGTCTTTTTTAACTGATTATTTCCTCCTGTGCTGCCAACTTATTTATGGCATGTCTAAGAATTTACAATTCCTTTTTTTAAGGTTTTCATTTTGTTTATTTATTTATTTATTTATTTATTTATTTATTTATTTTTTTTTTTTGAGAGAGAAAACAGAAAGCACAAGCAGGGGAGGGGCAGAGAGAGAGGGAGAGAGAAAGAATCCACACTGTCAGTGCAGAGCCTATGCGGGGCTTGAACTCACGAACTGTAAGGTCGTGACTGGGACTGAAGTCAGACACTCCACCGACTGAGCCACCCAGGTGCCCCAAGAATTTAGAATTCTTTATAGTGTGTCTAAGAATTTTGTTTATCCTTCTCATTTGATTAGGCTGGCCCTGGGCAATAGGTGTTACACCCATTTTACAGATATAGGAATGAAGGCTTAGACATCTTGAATTACTTATCCAGAGGCACATGGCTAACAGCAGCACAGCCAGGGCTGTTCCTGATTTTCTAGACACCTTGTTTTCTTCTAACTCCTGCAGGTATAAAGGGGAGAGGTTTGTCAACTTTGGAGAAGTTCCTAAACTCTGAGAGAAGATTCACTACACAGGAATTGTGTGCCTAACCCGTGCTCCTAGGAAGCCACTGTAGAAAAAAGTGGGTCCCAGATGGGAGAGGCTGGGTATGACACAGTGTCAAAGGGAGATTTCAGGATGTGGGCTCCATAGGGATGTCACCAGATGGGAGGGGAAGAAGGGTGAGGGGACATTCTAGAACGTCTTTGGGCATGCTGCGGGCCCGGGTGCTTCCTGCCCCTGCAGCATTTCGGAGAAGCTTGGCCTGGGGCCTCGGTTCCCAGGAGCTATATTTGTCAGGAACTGAGGACTCACAGTGAAAGCCTGAGTTAGAGAGTTGAAGAGTTGGAGAGCAGAGAGCTGGAAGGTCAGTGACCAAAAGGCTCTAGATAATTCAGTGAGCCAATCAAGAGCATGAAATGAGAACTAGCATAGACACCCAGACTTCACCCTGCGCCAAACTCCTTGAGCAACTGAGAATGTGTTTCTATAATTCATACACCCACGTGTCCTTTGTGCACCAGGATGCTTCTCGGTAGCATGAAAATGGGCGTATAGAGAGAATTCACTGTCCTTTTTCGGTTAGCCTTTCTGCCTCTTCCAGGATCCTATAAATCTCTCTCTCCATCCCCATACTGTCCTATTTGCATTTTGTAGGATGACTTATTTATCTGGGTTTGCCTGGGTCTTTGCCAGTTTTAGCACTGAAAGTCCCACATCCCAGGAAACTTCTCAGTTCTGGGAAAACCAGGATGGTAGGTCACCCTAAAGATTTTTCCCTCCACTGGCTTCTTCCTCACCTGCGAACAGGCCCAAGACTCCTCTTCTTTAAACAATTCTGCCTCCCCTTGATGTCCTATTCCACTCCCTTTCACCTATGGATTGCTAGACTTCTTCCACATGGAATACATAATCTCACTATGTCCCATTACTTTCCAGACAACTCCTGAACCTTCCCTATCAAACTTCACCAGCCCTCATTCTTGATAACCACTGGGTTCTGGGATGCCAGTTTCTCCTTCTGGCTCAAGCTGCTGCTTCTCTGTCTCAGGTCTAGGGCATGAGTGCTCCCTCTGCTCTCTCTCTGCCTATTTGCAACACCCCTACAGGCTCAGGTCTTGGCCCTGTGCCCTCACTGATCTGCACAAATGCCTATACAGGTCAGGCAGGCAGGTAAGGTGATCTATTAGGCAGACTGAGTAAGGATAGGAAGAACTGGAGACGATGTGCTCCATCTAGAGAGGTTTTCACATTAACAGGTTTTCATGAGAATTGGCCACCCTTGGTTTGAGTGCACAACTTTTTTTTTTTTAACGTTTGTTCAGTTTTGAGAGACCGAGCCAGACAGAGCATGAGCATGGGAGGGGCAGAGAGAGGAGGAGACACAGGGTCAGAAGCAGGCTCCAGGCTCTGAGCTGTCAGCACAGAGCCGGACATGGGGCTTGAACCCACGAACTGTGAGATCATGACCTGAGCTGAAGTTGGACGCTCAACCCACTGAGCCACCCAGGCGCCCCTTCAGTGCACAACTTTTGAAGTTTGGCTATTGCATGAAGTAAGGAGAAGGAGACCTTATCAACCAACCTGTGAATAGAATATTTCCACCCAAAAGCATAGAAGGAAATCTGGATATATCTTTGGCAAGAACTCTGAGTTTTTGGAAATCTCCTGTCCTTGACTTGGGAGAAGAGTTCTTGTCCTTACGTTGGCATGAGAAGGCTCTCTCTTCACCTGCCTTTGTACCCTCCCCACCCCCAACCCCTGACATGTAATCAAGTTCCTAATCACAAGGCTCTCACAGTACAGTCAGGACCCTGATGGGGACAGGTAAGAACCAGTTGGTCAAATCCTGGGAGCTCTGTTCACATGGAAAGCAATTCTCTTAGTTGATAAAGGCCTTTTCACTCATCGCAGGCTCATTCATTTTTCCGTTGGAATTCAGGGGCAGAACGGGGCACTCCAGTGAGTGATGATGGTCGGAAACTAATGAACAGGTAGATCACACCAAATTGCAGACATGAACAAGGTCAACAGCTTGATTGGTTAAGCTATTTTTAGTATCCAGTGTTAAAGTCTAGAAAGGACTTTGAAGAATAGTTTGTCTATTCTTTTTTGTCTCTAGTGGAGCTGTATGAAAATAATCTCTGGTTTTCTATATTCTAATTCCTATTTCTCTGAGGAGTTCACGCCCTTTTCTCCTGAAAAAAAGACAAAAACAACAAAATGAAACAGAAAACCTCCTTCGTTCTTTTATTAAGCATTTTTTTGTGTTTTAAAAAAACTATACAGTTGGATATAAAACAGGTAGAAGGTATACTTTTTATCCTTAAAAGTCTCCAATTACAGATGGAAAGACAAGGCATACATAAGAATAACAACTCTTGAAAAGACTTCCTGTTGCTTTTCCTAGACTTGCCACTTAATGGACGTCAACTTTGAGCAAGTAACTCTGACATCTCATCTGAGACTTTTTAAGTTTCTTGCCTAATAGGGGTCATAAGAGTGCTTACATTACGAGGCTGTTCTGGGGTCCAGATAGCCTGGTATACAGTAAGTACTTAACAAATGTTAGCAATCATTAATAACTTTAATTCTTACAAAAGTTCTGGGGGTAAAAGCATCATTGTCTTTATTTTATAGGTGAAAAACACTAATATTTAGTCACTCGGGGCTAATATATGGTAGATTTGGGCTTCCAGCTTGGGTCTTTGACTCCCTAGAATCAGTAGTTACGCACAGCTGGATGAGTACCTTCCCCATGCAGGGTAATAGTGCCTCCATAACACCAAGAGCTTCTGGAAAGTAAACTAGAAGGCTTTTGTGCTCGGGGAGGTGAATTTCACAACTGGTCCAAAAGTAAGTGATGGTTATAGAAGTTGAGGTTATGTAGGTTTCTGGGTATCTGGAGTCTCCAGTGGGGAAAGGGAGCCACTGACATCAGGCACCAGCTTGCCTTCCAAGATCTGTCCTTGTTGCCTTTGCTTGCCTCAATTTCAGAGGATAGAAGAGGCACAAGGTTTGAGTATGGGAGGACTGGAGAACTCTCCTCTAGTGGCCAGAACTCTAGTGGTCCTGCTGTGCTGGAGACTTCTCTGGTGGCAGACCTCCCGGGACTCAATTGTCCCAATTTGTCCAGCACCAAACACCCAGCCTCAGGTTAGTCCAGGCAGTTTAGGAGGAAACAAGAGGCAAAGGAAACCCCAGGCTGCCTTCTGGTACCATATAGTCTGGTTGGCAGACAAAACAAAGACGCTTGAGACCCTTAATAAGCAGCTCAGCTTTTTGTTATTAGACGCTGACTTTGTGGGTACTATCAAGTTCAGGAAAGGGAGAGCCACTGGGGACTTGGAACCGGGGCTGAAAAGAGGGGAAAGTGGTGACAGCCAGAGCGGGCTCATTCCCTGGCCATTTTGTGTGGAAGCGTGTCCAGCAGGCAGGGCCGGGAGGGAAGGGTATAGAGCCATGCCTTGGCCCCAGTGCTACAAAGAAGGGAGAGGGAGGAAGGCGATTGCTATTTATTGAGCACATCTTCTGTGCAGTTCCATTGCAGACATCCTCCAGTTTTATTTTCGGGACAACCCCGTGACAGTGGGTTAATTATCTGTAGTTTACAGATGGGGTTCAGAGACGGGTTCAATTACCTGCCCAGATGATATGCCGCAGAGGCACTGGTAATGCGCTTGGTGGCCTTGAGAGAGGACTGTTTCATAATATGTAAACATCATCCTGAATCTTCAAATTGCTCAGCTGGAGGCACTTTTCAAAGTTGCTTTTCCAAAGCCAGAATTGCTTAATAGAAGCAGGATTGGAAGGTTCTGTTACGGCATTTTGCAAAGTTGTTCCTGAGGACTCTCCAGAGCTTTGGTACCACTTAGAGAACCAGGACAAAACTGTTAACACACACATGCACAAATAAACACACACAAGGCACACACACAGATGAACACAGACTCTCTCTCTCTCTCTCTCTCTCTCTCTCTCTCTCTCTCTCTCTCACACACACACACACACACACACACACACACACACACACACACAGATGCTGAATCCCTGTAGACACTGCAGTACTCCCAATACATACTTTGCCAAAAATGTTGGATTAGGGCCAGAAACTACAATAACTGAAATAACTTTGTAAGAAACCCTTGCAGCCTTGTGGGCAGTGGGAAAAGCCAGGGGAAGGGCATTAGAAGGATTCTCTTACTTTTCTTGCTTGTTTAATGTTCACAGAGAAAGGAAGCAGTCTGAAATTGATCACCCTCTCTAACCCAAGCTCTTTTTTCATTAAAAACAAACAAACAAACAAACAAAAAACAAGACAATGGTTTGAGACACATGAATGATACATTTGGTTTTCAAAGGAAATTTTATTTTTGCATTGGGAGACATTTAAAGACTTTTTTTTAGACTTATCTAGAGAGTTGCATTTCCTGAGCTGTAAAGGAAAATTCTTTCCCTACTCGCAACTTATCTCCTTTTCTTTCAACAACAAGTCATCTTGAGTAATTTTTTTTTCCATGCCCAAACCAAACGGGACCCACACCAAAGAGAAGTGACCTCAATTAAAGAACCAAAGTGGGGTGCTGAGAAGGGGGTCGGGGGACAAGGGAAACCCTGTGTGCCCAAGATGAGTTGCCCTTGTAAAGATAAGGACATTGCAGATAATTAATTAGATGAGTATCTATTTACATCTTCTCTCTTTTCTAGACCCAAATTCCTCCAACTCGAAACTCAATCCCTCACAATACCCAACAATCATGCATTTTATTTTGCCTACATGAGATGGGAAAGAGCCAGGGAACCCAGCTGGTTGACCCCAGAGTTCATGCCCACAGTGTGTCAACACTGCATAGAGGTATTGAGCTCCACATGTACAGGGAGGGCCTGACTTCTTTCTTCCTTTCTTAAAATTAATAAACTATTTTCAGAGAAGTTTTAGGTTCACAGCAAAACTGAGCAGAAAGTACAGAGTTCCCATTATACTGCCTGTCCCCACGCAGACACCTGCTCCCCTCTCTCAGCACCCCACACAGCACGGCCCATTGTTACATAGGAGGAGCCTATGCTGATGCAGCGTCATCATGCAAAGCCCACAGTTGACATTAGCTTGCTCCTGGTGTCCCACATTTTATGGGTTTTGACAAGTGTGTACTGACCCTACTTTCTTTTCTGATGCAGTTCTATGTGCCTGTTGATAAGGCAAAGTATTGTAATAACCAGATAGTGACTGCGGGAAGATATTGCATCCAGAAGAAATAGGTCCTGACATGTGGGTGGCCAGGGACAGTCATAAGGTGACAGAACTCCATTGGTGGGTGTCTGAGGCTGCGTGGACACGATGATTTCCAAGGGCCCATGCAGCTCCAGGTTCTGCAGCTCTATAACCTGGCCATCCACAGTCAGGAACAGACCTATGAAGCCGTATTCCATGGGGCGCTGCTCCCCCATTCTGCCCACTCTGCCCAACAAATCTTTATCATAATGATCAGTTGGGATTCATGGTGTCCAGGCTTCTATTTGTTTGATAGTATCTTTAAAAAAATTTTTTTTAACGGTATTTATTTCTGAGACAGAGAGAAACAGAGCATGAGTGGGGGAGGGGCATAGAGGGAGACTCAGAATCTGAAACAGGCTCCAGGCTCTGAGCTGTCAGCACAGAGCCCAGTGTGGGACTCAAACCCACGAACCATGAGATCATGACCTGAGCCAAAGTCAGACGCTTAACCGACTGAGCCACCCAGGCGCCCCTGTTTGATAGTATCTTAAGAGGATTGTTTCTTGCCACACTTTGCAAAGATGATAAAACGACTGAGTGTATGGAATAAGATCTGCATGGCTTATTACACTATTAACTGTGTATAGCATATCATTGTTTATATAATAAGCTTCATATAATATGCAATATGGCTCCAGTACTAAATCTGATTCCCATCACCAGGGCTTTTATATCAAATGTAGGAACGTTAAAGCATCTGTATGCAGTCGTCTGAGCTCCCGCTTAAGGACAGCCTCTCCAACCCGTTTTGTTCCTCAGGACGCGTCCTTCCCTCTAATGCTTACTTCTTGAGAAGCCGGGGCTGGAGTTGCGGCCCAGGAAAGAATACTGTCTCCCCCGACTACTGATCTCTGTCTCTCTCAGAGCTGTGGCGTGTCCCAGAATGCGAGGGATTTGCTTTTGGTAAGAAGGGCAGAAATTACAGATTGAGGATGGCTTGCAAAATGGTGTCATTCTGCGCAGAGTGAGAGTCTTGCAGCCTCTCACTCGTAAACAGTCTTCTGGCTGGAGCCACCTGAGGTGTACTTCCAAAATTCCGAAGCCATCTCTGGCTTTTCTCATGTGTGCCATCGCTCCAGCTTCTCCCGGTAACTCAAAGTGGCCTGCCAAGTGGGGTCTGGTGCCCCGTGGCACTCATTCCCTGGCAAGGCCGCTGCCCCTATTTACATGGTCAGCTTACTAGTCCCCGTGAGGCCATTCCGATCGGATTTGCCACGGAGGCATTGGCTGTTCAATTATGCGAACCAGCATTTATTGAGCAGCTCCTGTTTGCCGGGCCCTCTGCTGTAGGTTGGGTGCCCCGGGGGAGCCAACTCTGAGATGGAGTTTAGCATGCAGGAAGTTTGTTAGAGAATGCTCTTGGGTTCAACACTGGGAAAGGGGAGGGGAAGGAGGCAGAGTGGGCGGAGGTGGTCACCCTGCTGCCGTGTGGTCATGAGGGCTCAGCTAACCCGCCGGGAGTTCCAAAGCCCAGATGGCCCAGCACAGCTATTCCAGGTTGGGGGATATTTCCTCACTGACCACTCAAGGATGCAGCTGTCCCGGGAAGAGGGTGTGGCCCCCACGGAAGCAGATTTCTGCAGCCGAGAGCAATTTCTGGGGTCAGCCGGAAGTTGAGGGCTGGCAGCTAGCAGGACTGCCTGTGGTGGGGGCAATAAACACTCCAGGACGACTTAGGGGGTGCGGCGAGGAGCCCACAGGACCGTGCTCGGCGCTCTGTGTCCTTAAGGAGCTTATTGTCTGGACGGTGGAGTTCAGTAATGCCAATGACAAAGCTAGCAGGCGGTGGCAGGCAGATGGAGGGGAGGAGGGTGGAGGGAGACGGGTCACATCTGCTTGGGGAGAGTATTTGGTCTTTTAATTTTTTTAATGGGTATTAATTTTTTTTTTTAATTTTTTTTCAACGTTTATTTATTTTTGGGACAGAGAGACACGGAGCATGAACGGGGGAGGGGCAGAGAGAGAGGGAGACACAGAATCGGAAACAGGCTCCAGGCTCCGAGCCATCAGCCCAGAGCCCGACGCGGGGCTCGAACTCACGGACCGCGAGATCGTGACCTGGCTGAAGTCGGACGCTTAACCGACTGCGCCACCCAGGCGCCCCAATGGGTATTTATTTTTGAGAGAGAGCGAGACAGAGCACAAGTGGGAGAGGGGCAGAGAGAGAGGAGACACAGAATCCGAAGCAGGCTCCAGGCTCCAAGCTGTCCGCACAGGGCCCGACACAGGGCTCGAACTCATGGACCGTGAGACCATGACCTGAGCCGAAGTCAGAGGCTCAACCGATTGAGCCCCCCAGTCATCCCTTGGGGACAGCATTGGAATTGAGTCTTGGAAAATACTGCCTCGAGTTTTGTCATTACCCTGTCCAGGTAGCCTGATTGAAATGGTTGGTGCATGAAGTGGGGCTTCGTTTACACAGACCACTGGGCCCAAATCCCAAACTAGACGTCAAGTCCATCCCTGGGACTGAGGAGTGCCGTCTGGTCCAGTGCTGCGGCTCAGAGGCGGTTTGCTTGCTTTCTCTTTATCTCAAGAAGTTCCAGGAAATGTCGCTGAAGAGTTCAGGGCTGCTGTTATCTCAGGCCTCACTTCCTGTGGCCACTGGACACGCCAGGGTATCAAGAGGACAAGCCGCATCTGTTCTGGGGCCTAGGCAGCGACTCTGCTTGGGGACAAGAGTGCCAGCTGACCTCCCTGGAGTGAATTCTGTCTTTTCGTTCCGCGGCATGTTCCTGAGGAGTAGGATTTTCTGCAATGAGGGGAATTACTATGTCCTGCTGGGAAAGCTGTGGAGGCATTTAGGAAGCAGATAAGATCCAGAGGGGAAGGCTGCATGTGAGCAGGTGCCGGCGTGGGGTCGTGCCCCAACACCTGCCTGACCCTGACGCTCTTGCCTTCTGCGCTGCCACATTGCCAGGAACCTCTCTCACTGGGCTCCTGCTTCACTCCTAGCTGGGATTGACCTGTGACCAGAGTCCCAGCAGCAGCAGGTCCCACGGTCACACGAGCAGACCCTTGGTTCCCCAGATTGGCAGAGCGAGACCCGGAGCAGACCCTTGCGAATGGTGCGTGTGTATGTGTGCGCGTGTGGGGGCGTCGCTGGCCTGCACAGGACAGAAGCCCGGTCAGGAGAAGGGAGGTGCTCTGGCCTCCTGGGATGGGGGGTGGGAAGGAGAACAGGAGTAACAGGGAAGAAGGTGGCAGTGGCCTAGAAGGGAAACCTGGACCGAAGTCCCATTTTACCAGTTTCGTCATTATGCCAATACATGTGAGATTTTCTCCAAGGTGAACCGAACCCCGGTCCTGCCCCAAGATGGGACTGGGGTGCAGTGAGGGTCATCTCTCTACACTGAGCTGGCCTTTGCTACTTAAACAAGGATTGAGAAATGCTAGGAAAAGACACTAGCTGGCAGAAAAGGAGTCTTCACCTTACACAACAGCGTGATCCAGAAACTTTGTGGAGGAAGAGGTTTGCCATCTGGGTTGTATATTCAGTGTGCCCCGGGGTCAGCCGTCACCTGTGAAATTCTTGGGTGGCCTGCATGGGAGCCCATCATGTCGCCACCCTCCCCTGCCAAAACCCACCCGGATGGGTGCTTCTTGAGCATCCACAGCCCGCTGTCAGCACGAGCTCACGGTGGCCAGGAGGCCAGGCAGGGGCCACAGAGGGCCAGACCTGCAGGTCCCCATCAGTCTCCCCGCCCCAGGCCACCGTTCAGATATGCAAGCACTCTTCCCTTCCCCGATCCTCCACAGTCCCTTTCTTCTCTGCACCTTTCCAGGGCTTTCCTTCCTGTCCATGGGATTCTCACCCCTTCTGGAAACGAACCTCTTCTAGCGACATCAACAGCACTCACACATGCGTTAGTGTTCTGGGGAAACTGTCCCTCTCTTAGCATTCCTCACGATATCTCCGAAACATTGAAATGACCCCCCACATAAAGGGAAAGTAGATGGAGGCAGAGAGGCCACACAGCTTGTCCTGAGCTGGAATCCGGGCATCTGTTGTCCCCTGCCAGTCACCTCCTAACCTGGCCTCAGGCCCTGGTTCCACCTTAGTGCTTCAGTACGTCCCCTGGGGTCGGGGTGTGAAACCACCCTGTGAAAGTGAAATTCTGCGTGAGGAGAACTGCTGTTTTTAAACATTTCTTCGGGGCACCTGGGTGGCTCAATCAGTTAAGCATCTGACTTCTGCTCAAGGAATGATCTCACCGTTCATTAAGTTTGAGCCCCGTGTCAGGCTCTGTGCTGATGGCTCAGAGCCTGGAGCCTCCTTGAGATTCTGTGTCTCCCTCTCTCTGTTCCCCGCCCCCACTCACACTCTCTTTCTCAAAAATAAACATTAAAAATAATAACATAAGTAAACATTTCCTTATTCTATGGTCTCAAGTGTTCTAAGTGCACACATTCCTACCGTCTGGATCCTTAGAAAAGGATTATTACTTTGAAAGTTCCCCAGCCATCGTTCCCTCTGGAAAGCCCTGCGGTACCCTCTCCTCCTCACTTATGCAGCAAGAACCACACACACACACACACACACACACACACACACCCTCCAGGAAGCCTCCCCTGCTGCAGTCCGGGTCCCCTCTGCCCATCGCAGCAGTGCTCAGGCACCATGGTTAGGTAGGCAAACACTAGGTGGCACATGGCCGATTACCACTGCTTCATCTGTCCTCACAAACAAGACTCCCAGCCTCTTGAGCGTGGAAAGGCAGCTGCAAAGCCAGGAAGCTGTTGTGTTAGCTGCCGGGTCTGCCTCTGGTGTGGTCCGCTTCGGCAAACTCTCCCATGAGTGTATCTGGTTGGCAGGGCCAAAGTCACATCCTGAACCTGGTTGCGAGGGGGTCTGGGAATTATAGTTTGTCTCTTTCCAACTTGCACACCCTCTGCCTAGCTCTAGGCAGACAAAGGCCCTGTCAGTCCCCAGCATCTATATCATTGCAGGAAAAAGACAGGTCCCCTCAGTGTCTGACTCCATTGGTGCCAAGTTCCCCAGCCTAAATGGTGATGTTGAAGGGCCAGCAGTGATGTTGGGAGATGCTACAGAATGTGGCTCAGGCAATGAAAGACGGAACAATTCTCACATGTCTTCAGCTCCAGGTGACCTTGGTCGTTGAGAAGACAGGAGCTCCGCCTCCCAGAAGTTCTCTCCTTTACACCCACTCAGGGAGCTAAACTACCGGAAGAACTCACCGGGTACCTTGGTCATGATAGTCTAGGTTATGAGGTGGGATAAATAGCCCACGACCACCAGTGTTCTGGCATTAACATGACCATGGCTTCCATCATGGTCATGCCACCTATCCAGGGCAGACTGGTCAGGGACTTCCAAGTGCTCCAGGGCCTTGGGCTGACCCCAGCTCCCTCTTCACACCCGCTCCTGCATGCATTCCTGGCGAGGCAGAAAAAATAGAAGGTGGCCAACTACACACTCGCTTCTACAAGGAAGGGACATGTTGTTTACACTCGTGTTTCCCTAGCCCAAGCAAGTCGCACAGTTTGCCCAGCGTCAAGGGGGTAGAGCTTCAATCTTCCTTGTGCTGGAAGGATGGAGAACCAAAGTGTAGTGAACAACACGATCACCTCTGGTGGGAGGTGGACAGGAGAGCCGTGCCCTGTCCACGGTCCTGGTTTCCTCATGGCTCCAGCTGGGGCAACTTAACATTCCTCTATTACCATGTTTCTTTTTCCTCCAGGCACTGAAAAGTTCAGCTTTAAAGATACTGATACAGTTTTTTCTTGAAAATGGCCTGTGAGAAACCATCACAATCCCCAGAGGCAAAATTCTCATCATGCTTTTCTTCAAATACATCTGTGGTTCTCAGTGGGTCATGATTTTGTGGGCTGGGAATGCTGCGTGTTTACTTTTGCATAAACACTCTGCTTATCTTTCCTGAATTAGGGAGGGAAGGTGACTGGCACGAAAGACGCAGCCGGGCAAGTTTCTCAGGTTCAGGTCAAGTGCCTCACCCCCAGCCAGGCTTGCTCCGACCACCTTCTCCCCAGCTGGAAGCCATCTGCTCTCATGAGTCCCTACTTGGCCTGTGCTCTCCCCACCCCCCACCCCTGGCACATTCTCCTGCTGCATTATCAACGTTTGTATAAATGCCTCACTTCCCCCACTAGCTCTTCGAGAGCCAGAACTTGATTTGATCCACGTAGAATTGTCCCTGCAGCACAGATGGTGTTTACTAAGTATTTTTGAATAGGTCGGAGAATAAATCTCTACCTTAGGGCTTTTTCTGCTGGACAGTCTCTGTGTCTTGTGACTCAAAGAAAGGATGGATGGATGGGTGGGTGGGTGGGTGGGACAAATGAAAGAATAAAGGATTGAATATGTATAGAGGCCAGTTAACCTCTCATAGGGAAAATAAGCAAGCCTGTTCTCTCCAGATGCTTCTGCTGATTCTGACCAGCTAGCACATAAATATAGACTCTTGGAACAGAGGGGACAGGTGGAAGTGGGGTGACTCGGGGCCACCTCTCTCCACTCTACAGACTGGGGCAGGGGCATAGAGCATTGCTCCTCCTGACGTTTTCCGTGGCCCCGGCTGAGCAGTGTGGGGGAAGGAGTGACAGGACATGGGGTCTCTAGGGATTCCTGCCTGTGAAACTGCCGTGCCCGTTTTCTACCTCAGATAGTTTCCAGGCTGAGGCCCGAGCTTCAGGCCCCGAAGCCTGAAGGAGATCAGTAGACTGAGACAGCAGGAGCCAGAGGGACGGCCCCAGAGAAAGTGCCTTTTGAATGTTCCCTCGACCATGGAGAGGAGCCTCAAGCACCATTTCCTCCTTCTCAGGAGATCGGCACCACGCCCCCACACACTCCCCTGCCTCACAGGTCCCTCGAGGCCAGGCCGGAGTCTTGAAGAGGCGGGGAGGAGAGGCAGATATTATGCAGGGCAGGAAGGTGCCCACGGGTCCAAGTGGCAAGGGGTGGAGGGGCTACACACACCCTTCTTTCTTCCGCGATAAAAAAAACAAAAACTTTACCTCTTTTCGCTGCCTCCTTCGTCTCAAAGAAAGGCATAGAGCTGAGAAATGGTCCCTCTGCTGTGCTAAGCTCTCAACTTAGAGGAGGTTAGACCTCTTGGCTTTGGTCTTCCCTTGCCCTTCATTCCGTGAGAAAGCGAAATGTGCATGCAGAAGGGAACGCAGAGCTGGGGGCCATCTGCACTCCAGAGGGCAGTGGTTCCCTCCGGTCAGCCTGGACGGTCCCTGGGCCTGGAGGCTTCAGGCCAATGGGATGCTCCCTCCCTCGACCTCCCCGAGCCTACTTCGGAATGATGCTCTGTGGCCAAGCAGGTACCAAAGGATAAATGTGCTATATTAACGTGAGTACGATGGACAAATGCACTGCAGTAGTAAGCACGTCATAGATACATAGAATATTGTCTCTCTAGTCTGAACATAGATAGAAAATAAGTTATACTTGTTTTTGTTTTCCATCACAGTAGGAGGATAGCATACAAAGTGATTGGTTCAGTGGCCACAAAGCAAGCCAAGGGAGAAACCATAAAGGAGGGCGTAGGGCACGGAGAATGGTGGCGATGTGCCAAGGACGCTGCAGAGTCGTGGGGGCTCCTGCAGGGAACAGGACCTCAGACCTCTCAGGTCAGCCTTCTGAGTTAGCACGAGGTCCCACTTGATGACAGCCGGTGGCTGCATCTGAGCTGGGATGATTCAGGCCCCTGGGTGGGCGGCGGAGCGGGGACAGGCGCAAACAGCATCCAGCAGGCCAGCCCACTCTCCCGCTGGCGCTATTGGACTTCTGTGATTTTAGGAACACGGGCCGCAGAGCCAGACGGCACGGTTTGCTTCTGTGATGTGACAGATGGCCAGACTGATGGCCCACCACATGCTGGCTGGCCCTCCTCCCTCACCAGCCGGCTCTGGGGGGCCGAGGTGCCCTGCGTGCTTGGCCTGTTCTCCAAGGTTCATAGCCCACTAGCGATGCTGGGATCCTGCACATATTGCCACAGCAGAAGGAAGGGTCTTAGGTCTTGGCTCTGAATCCTTTCTCTACCACATGTGACCTCTGTGACTTCGGGAAGGTCACCTGAACTCCTCTGAGTCTCAAGTTCCTCATCTGCAAAGTGGGGGGGGGGGAACTGATGCTTACTTCCTTGGGGGCTGGCAAGGGCCGAGCGGGATGCTGTATGTAAGGTGCCCAACACGGCTGGCTCCTGGCACACAGGAGGGGCTGGATACATGGGAGATGGATCTGAGCTTCCAGACATCAGGGCTGGGTGAGAAAACACCAACCTCACAAAATCTGGGGAATAAAGCCACCTTGAGTGGCTTAGGGTTGAGGATTTAGGGCAATTTCTTTACCTTCTTTCCTGCCAATTTTTTCTCCTCTCTCCAGGTCTGGGATTCTTTGAAATGAAGTAGGGGTAGGGTTCAAGGGCAGGTTTGCCGAGGCAGACACAGCCCGAGCCTAGGAAAGCACACAGCTCAAGGTCGTGTCTCTTCACATCTGGGACCAGGTAGAGGATGCTTCTTCCTTCCCCGCCATCCCTCCCGCCAACCCCTGCTCCCCACAGCAGCCCCTAACTCCCATCTCTCAGACCTGGACCATTTTTCCCCACTGGGAAGCCGAAGAGTGGGGGACGGCACTGAAAACAGTGAGCGCCTATTGAGTGAGAAGCATTTTCCATCTGTTCTGAGCCCAGGGAATCTGGAGGTGGATGGGCCACCCGCGGACAGGTGAACTGCCTCTGCAGGTGGTGGGAGATGGGAGGGAAAGAGGGATGGAGACCTGGTCTTGAACCTGGGGCCCTGGGAGCACTCCTGTGCTTCTACCAATGCTGAGAACTTGGAGATGTGTCCAAAGACCAGCCTGGAAGCCTGGGGCTCCCTGTCCCCTCTCATCTGCAGTGTACTTCTCAAGATCTGTGTGTGTACGTGTGTGTATCTGTGTGTGTGTGCGTGCGCGCACACACGCACACATCTCATTCTCCCCCGTCCCCTCTAACACCTGCCCGCCCTGAACCTCCTCCTCCATCCATCACTCAGCAACTTTCCTCTTGGATGGAGGCAGCAGGTGGGCGGGCAGCTCGTTGGGCAGCTCGTGCCCCTCCAGCTTGACCTTGATCAGGTGGTTGGCCAGTGCAAACTCCTCGTCATCCAGCATGCCGTCCTTGTCGATGTCAGCCAGCTTCCAGATCTTGCCCAGCACGCTGTTGGGCAGCTTGGAACGCACCATCTCCTTCTTGGCATTGGCCCCTGTGATCTTGCCGTCCACCGGTGACAGGGTGTAGAAGATCTCGTCGTACATGGGCTTGTCCCTGGCCACCACCCACTCGGCGTCATCGATGCCCTCCCCAGCCCCCTCCCCGTAGCCATGCCCGAAGGGGCCATGCAGGGTGCCCTCGAACGCCCCGCCCTTCACCATCTGCACAGGCCGCTGTGTCTCCTCCTGCCGCACTAGCACCATGAGCTGGGCGATGTCGTGGGCCAACATATCATCCACCACCTCCAACAGCTTGCTTTTCAGTGGCTGGAATTTGCTAAAGTCCTGGGCCTGCAGCTGGTCCTGGGAAGAGGAAGAGAAAAGAAGGTGAGCGTAGGAGGCAAGGGAAGGAGCTATTTCCCCTTGTTGGGGATGCTGCCTTCTGCTAATGCTGGAATGTTCACAGCCCTGGAAGCTAAGCTGATCGCAAAATAATGAAATATTGAAAAGATATGAGAGAGGAGAAGAAAAAAAGGCACAGTGGCTCTTGGTGGAAGTTTTCAGGAGAGGACAGTCGCAGGGTCTAGGGAAGAAAAGGAAATGGAACAAATATTGGTTTGATCCATTTATCTGGATTCCCTTTAATACGCTGGAAACAATTACATTTCTCTTTCAGCTAGTTTTGGCTATTGAAGGATGGTTCCTGAATGCTTTGTCCTCTGAGACCGAGGCGTATGTGTCTCTGTGCTCTAACCACGGTGGTAATACTGGGGAACACTGCAAATGCCTCACTGCGTGATCTCATTCGCTCTTCCGGGGCCTTTCAGAGGGAGGGGAATCACATTCTATCCCCATTAAGGGAAGGAAAGACGGAGGCACAGGCAACTGAAAACAAATCCTAATAGAAGCCAAGGCTCATCTCCAAACCAGTGATTCTTACTCATGCTGCTCATCGGAATTAGCTGGAGAGTTTTCAGATACCTGCGTCTCCCCTGAGGGTTCTGACACAGTAGACACAGGCAGGCAGATTCTGTAAAAGCCTGCCTTCCCGGGACACCCACACCACATGGTGGAAGAAATATGTTCCACTTGGCGCATCTCTGCGATTTTGAGGCGTCTGAGTCGAGAACACCCGGCTGCTCCTTGGCCTTTTCAGTGACAAGGTGAGAGCTTTCTGCTCCGGCCGTTGGCTCTGACCACAACAATCTCAGGACACTGGGCAGAGGCCAGTGCACAGAAATCTCAGGGACAAGCACATCGAGTTCCCGGCAGAAAAATTCAGAAAACACCCACGGTGACATTTTAAGAGCGAGTGTCAGCCTGTGCGTTTCTCACCTCCCCTCTAAGGCAGGGCCAAGCCTAGGAGGCAGGTGGGGGCCGGTGGGGGTGTGCAGGGCAGAAGCAGACTAGCCCAAGGTCCCTGGCATCTCTCTCAGCCTGTCCACGTCGAGGTGTATCTGGTGGGCTCCCAAACGGGCAACCTAATATCTTCCAGGGGGCACAGTGGGTGCTCCCATCACCCCACATCGATGGACCGCCAGGCGGCCATTTACATGGTTGGTTCAGGGCACCGGACAACAGATCCTAACGTGTGACTGGCAAACAGATAAGAAGGTGAAATCTGTATGCGGCAAAAGGATTCCTCACATTAAAAATGGGGTCGTGTGGTCCCTTTCGAATGCTATCTTCCTAAATGTTTGGTTCTAGAGCACAACATTCTTTTCTGATTTTAATTTGTTTATTTTAGAGAGAGAGAGTGCACGCGCGCACATGAGCAGGGGAGAGGGACAGAGGGAGAGACAATCTCAAGCAGGCTCCATGCCCCCAGCATGGAGCCCGATGCAGGGCTCGATCCCACGACCCTGGGATCGTGGCCTGAGCCGAAATCAAGAGTCGGACGCTCAACCGACTGAGCCACCCGGGCGCCCCCAGATCATTACCTTCTTAACAGAAAGAGAAGCTGAACGTTGAAGTATTCCAAGCCACAGCTGAGTGACAAACCTGAGTTATGTTAAAGTAATTCTGCAATTAGTAACTGGCTTGTGGTAGGTGGTTCCAGGAATGAATGGATACATGAACGCATGCACTATTTGAATGTCTATTTTTTTCTCTTCCTTTTAGCACATAGGAAACTAAAAATGCCTGTTTGGGACCGTACTGATGTTCTGAACCTCCAGTCTTAAACTGAGAAACGATCAAAAGATCAAAATCAGCAACGAGAGCAAAAAACAGTTATTACAACTACATGTGCTGCTCTTCTTAAAAAAATTCCCTAATTCTCAGAAACCTTTTTTATTTTTTTAATGTTTATTTATTTCTGAGACAGAGACAGAGCATGAATGGGGAAGGGGCAGAGAGAGAGGGGGACACAGAATCCGAAGCAGGCTCCAGGCTCTGAGCTGTCAGCATAGAGCCCGACTCGGGGCTCGAACTCACAGACCGTGAGATGATGACCTGGAGCCGAAGTCGGACGCTCAACCGACTGAGCCACCCAGGCGCCCCAGAGAAAGCTTTTATTTTTAAATAAAATAACTAACTATTTTAACTATTTAACAGCCTAACTCGAGGCTGCGTTTTAAGAGCCAGGCCCTGGGCTAAGCACCTGGCAAATATTATCTCACTGATGATGCTCATAGCATACATCTAAGGTGGGTGCATCGGAGCCTGAGGTTACAGATGAAGAGTCAGAGTCTCAGAGAGGATCCAGTTAGCATTCGTGTGGTGGCTTCTCGCTTGGACTGTGGGGATATTCTGACTTTTCTACCAGCAGCCTGTGTGAACAGCACACTCAGCAAACTGCCAGCCATTAATTGCACAGGTCAGTTAGCTTTGTAGACCTCAGTTGGCTCCTCTGTAAAAGGAGGAAGAAGAACGCCTCCCTCAGAGGACCCCTTTGGGGACTAACGTGAGAAACCAGGTGTGATGGTGCTAGGCCAAGATAGGAGCCCATGGTGTACCCCGAAGAGAGCAGGCTTCAGTGCACACTTCTGTTTCTTCATGGCTTGTGTCCCAAACTGCTCCCAAGTGGGAGCTCAGAGGTAAACTTAGGCACTCGAGGGCCTGGAGACCCCGTGTCAGGTGACATTCCGTATCACGTGGCATGGCAGGGATTCCAAGCTTGTGGTGGCCGTGACTGGGCGAGGTCTAAACTGGAGGTATCGGGTCCCAAGCATCAGGATACCCCAGCCTCCCTGGGAGCAGTGGGGCTCTGTGTTCTCCCCAGACCCAGGTAGGACACCTGCTGGGCCAGCGGTGGTCCAGCACGGAGGGCAGACCTGGGGCCATCTCCTTGCCTTCTGATTCTGGGCAGTCGGACTGTCCCTTGTCCTGGAGCCCCAGGCCCCTAGTTACCTGCATCCTTTTCAGGTTGGGAAAGTCCCCAGGTGAGATCTGGTGCTCGCGCTCGATCCGGCCGTAAATCTCAGCCAGGTTGTTCACCAGCTCCTTCTTCTTGTTATCCTTTCCGAATACCGACGGCATCTCCTTCTTCAGGGAGCTGATGATGTAGGCATGAACCTGAGAACCAGGAGAAGAGAGCAACCTTCCGATCAAGACCCTTGATCCATTTCTTCCCTCCAGGGTGGCTCTGGCCCCCTCTCTTCCCATAAATCCCTCCTCCTGCTGCTACCTCTGCAATCATTTCTATCTCACCCCCTTGCTCTCTCATCGCTTGCAGCGCTGAGCTGTTTTCCTAGATCACATGGGAAAGGTGAGACTATGGGGGGAGGTTAAGGTCAAGGCAGTTATAGGGATGGTAATACTGGTAATGACGTTGAGGACGAGGAAGCCAGCAACAGCTAACGTTTCCTGAGCACCTCTAACGATGCCAGGCACTGTGACGGAGCTGTTACATTCCTTACCTTACTTCACCCTCCAACCCCTTCATTTTACAGACATGGAAAGAGGCACAGGGAGACTAAGGACCTTGCCAGGTTGGGATCACATTTCATAAACTCCAATCTGGCCACCTGATGCCAGGGCCTGTGACCAGAACCACCACACTATCCTGCCCCCAGCTACTGGGGGGGCTCAGCTGGTGCCCATGATGCAGGAGCTAGAGGACACCGACCACCCCCTGGCCCGCCCCAGCAGGCGATAGCTCAGGGTTGCAGGCGGCAGCCCCTGACCGACCCACCCCGAACCTCCCCGTCTTCCGGGGGACAGCCTCACCTTGGCCAGCCTGGCTCTCTTGATGAGGTCGTTGAGCTTGCGCAGGGCAGCATTTCGCGGCAGACTCTGAATATCTCGGAACAGGTCCTGCTCCTCCGCCTCGAAGAGCTTCCGGTTGTCGGGGATGAGAAGGGGGTGGGACCAGAAGGAGCCGATGTAGACCCGGATCACCTCCGGGGTGTTCACAATCTTCCCCAGGGACCACATGAGGGCCCCGTACACCCGCATCAGCTGCTGCGTCTCGATCTGGTCCGCCTTGTTCAGCACCACGCGCATCTTGTCCTCGTGGTTCTTGAGGGCCTTGATGACCTCTGAGAACTCGTCAGAGATGTCCAGCTTGTGGGCGTCAAAGAGCAGGATGATGCGGTCCACCCGCTCGGCGAACCACTCGAGGACGGCCGCGAAGTCGTACCCTGTGGCAGAGGGGCGGTCAGGAGGGGGGGGGGGGGGGCTCCGTGGCACAGGGAGGGGCCTGGGGACAGGAGGCCAGGCACTGGACACAGAGTCTAGGGAGTCATGCCTGGGTTCCAGCCCCCCACCCCCCATGTCCACTCTTTGGCCTTGAACATGTTAGCGTTCCTGAGTGTTCTCTCACCCATAGATGGACAAACTAATAGCACCTGACTAATGGAATTATAAGGACTAAGTACTCTCCGAGCCCAGCACATAGTTATTAGTAACATCATTATTCCCATTTAGTCTTCTTGTTCAGGCAAAGAGGCTCTTTCCATTCAGCGACAGGGCTCAAGAAAGTGCTTCGGGGGCGGGCTCTGCCCAGCAACCAGGCAGGGGCCTGGTCAGTGCCACGGAGATACGGGGGCACAGTGACTCAGCCAAGACCACCTTGCTTGTAGGCAGCCGCTGGGGCACAGAACCCAGCTCTGCAACCCCAAGTTCAGCTCTTGTTCTGGCGGGCAAGACGTTCACTTCATGGCCCCATTTCACCCCCTTTGAGATACGCAGGATGAGGAGACTCACCCCGGCTTTTCAGAGGAGGAAACAGGTTCAGAGATGAGGTGACAGTCAAACGGCCCCTAAACGGTGGGGCCAGGGCTGGACCGCACCACCTGGGCCCTGGGCTCCCCGCACATGCGGAGGGCAGCTGTCTTGCACGTGGCTACCTCCCTGCCTCTCCACCCTTTCTCCTTCCCTCCCCAGGGCCCAGGCCCACCCAGTAGCTCCCACAGAGTCCAAGAGGCCTGTGCATTCCTGCTCCAGGCGAGCCTGCAGCCTGCACCCACTCTCCTGCTCTCTGGAGCCCAGAACCGGCAAGCCTGCCCCCCTTGGTGGCTGGGGAGGGCAGCAGGGATCATTCCCAACTGTGGCTGTGGCGTGCAGGCCTCGGGCAGGGCAGCCCAGAGAGCATGCTGCAGCTCCTTGTAAACAAATCCCAGAGTGGCCACTCCCAGTCAGCTGGGCAGCTAGAGTCCAGCACTTAGTCGACAAGGAAGCAGAGGCTCAGAGAGTGCGCAAGGCCCCCAAGGGAGGGGTGGAAGCAGGGTCATGTCTCCCCACCCCAAATCAGGCCCTCTGGTCACCCCTCCATGGACTCAGGAAAGCAAAGGGGCCGAAGGCGGGCGGGGGGGGGGGGGCGCTGCAAAGGCTTGGGGGGAAGTAAGGGCAAGGCTGACCAGCCCCCACTTCGGGGTGGGGAGGGACAGTAGTAGCTCAGTGTGGCCAGAAGATGACGGCCCCCTGCCCATTCCTGTCAGCCCAGTGTTCTTGAGGTAGGGTGTGCTCCGAAGGGGTCGCCTGAGTAGCACTGGCCTGGCAAGCTTACTTCTAGTTTCTGTTCAGCCATTAAGGTGCTGTGTGTTCTTGGGCAAAGAGCCTTCCGTCGTCGCTGGTCCCCGGTCTCTCTGCCTGTCAAAGCAGGGAGCTGGACAGGAAGACCTCTGAGCTTCCCTTCTCCCTGCTTCTAAGACCAGAGGGGTGAGGGTGGAGAGCAGGACGGATGAAGGGGAGACACGAGGAAGTCCTTGCCAGACCGGGAGAAAGGAGGCTGGGGGCCTCTGTCTTAAACACCTTGGGGGGGCCTGTGTGAAATCTGCTCTTGCTTGAGGACAGGCTTCTGGAAACCTTTTCTGGGATTTCATAAGCACAGAGGCTTCCTATTCATCTTCCCACTTTTGCAAATTCTGCATGCTGTGATGAGTGCTATCAAACTGCAAAGTCCGTAATGCCAGGTGCTTTCTCCCGAGGTTTGGCCACGAGGACCGGAGGACCAGGTGATGAGGGCGTAGGCTTCCTCAGAAGCTCAGCCTTCCTGCTCCCAGCTATTCAGAGCCTAGCAGCCTCCAGGACAGGTAATTGTCTCTGGGATGGGGGGTGGGGGGCGGACAGGGCTTAGGCACATCCAGGAATGGGAGCATCTGAAAGGCACAGATGGACCCATTAAGCAAAAGGCAGGGAACTAGCTCTCTCATTTATCTTCCGTGTGACCTTAGCAAATCTGAACCTCAGTTTTCTCAGGTGTCAAATGGGGATGATAACACCTGACCAATGAGGGGTCAGTGATAGAGCCACGGCAATAGGATTCAAGAGCATAGGGAGGGCCTGGATCAGTCTGGAGGCTCTGCTCTAATGTCTGGGGTCATAGGTCCCCTTCCCTGGCTGGTCTTGGGAATGGCTCTGAGACCCCCCAGCAGGGACTCGTGAGCACCTGCAGCAGCTCAAGGGCTTATAAGACACGAACTAGGAGGTGGAGGGAGATTTAAGCCCCGAGAGACTGAGCAGCAAAGCTGGTCTTCCCGGAAACCCTGGGATTACGTGCAGCAAGTCTGGCTCCAGGAGATCTGGTCTGCAGGCATCAGGCCCAGAGGACTGGAAAGAAAGCATTTCTAAGTAATGCCAGGCAGGAGGAAATCAATGAGACAAACACAATAGGCAAGGCAACTCCTTAATCACCCACCGGCTTCCCGCATATTCTGAAGAGCAAAGCAGGGACGCTGACAGGCAGCACATTTCTTTGTATTTTCAACCACACCATCTCATTTGATCCTCATAACTGTCCACATGCCAGGAGCTACACAGGGCACACACATCTTACAGGAAGGGGAGGGGACAGAGAGGTTAGGGGCTGGCCAAGCTCACACAGGCAGGTTGTGGCGAACTCGGGACTAGACCCCAGACCCTTGACTCGGGTCCACACTCTCTTCCTATGCATAGCCATGTGTGAGGCTGGAGCTCAGAGGTCTGAGCCCTCAAACCAGGCACTTGTGGTGGGTGCACAAAAGGTCCTATCCTGCCTCCCAAAATCCCTTTTGAGATTTAAAGACATTTTAGCAGAAGAGAAATAAAAGGGCATCAATTTTCAAAACGTGGGAAGAGTTCAGATGCCAATGGGGAACAAACACCACACTACATGCCTCTGAGAAGTAACCTTGGAAGTGGCCTGAGAGACTCATCATAGGCCTCCGATGACCATAAGGCTGCCGGCAAGCCCTTGTGACATGCCTCAGGACTCTGCTGCTCTGCCCTGGCTCGTGGTGCCCACACAGGAGCATAGATACAGCATGGAGTCTGGGGCCCCACTCCAGTGAGGGTCCAGGGACAGACCAGGCACGTGAGGCTGCCAGGACCAGCCTGGACCCTCCAAGGTGCCCCCGGGGGGACCGGAGATGAGAGCCAGCCCCATTCTACTCCCCAAGCTCCTCCTGGGCAGGTGATGATAAACCACTCAAAAGCCACTAGACTGGGTCTAAGGAGACCAGCCTGCGTTGCAGCTTTATAGCTCGGGCTTTTCCCTGCCTGTGGGGATTCTAGCTGACAAGTAGCCAGGAAATGAGGGTCCCAAGTGTGAGGACACTCAGGCTTCCGGAGCCCCTCCCACTTCTGCTGCATTTTGCTTCTTCCCAGTAATGAGCCTGGGGCTGGGCACATCCTGTCACTTCCAGGAACTGCCTCCTCTGCCGCCCATCCCAGGTCATCTTCATCCAGAGACAAGTGCTGGCCCAGGACCTCCTGAGCTCAGATTCCCGGACATCCCCTGCTTCCTTTCTCCCCCTCAGACACCCACCCGAGGCCTGGGCGCAGGGGCCATACCCTGAACAAGGGCCACGCTTCTTCCAGCTCTGGCCCAAGGCTGGGTGCTCCATCCCGTGAAGCTTGAGGCCTGGGGAGCCCTTGGGAGCAGCTCACTTTCGAGAATGGGGCACCCTGGGGCCACCGGGCGAGAGGCGGCTCTGTGCAGATTTGATAATGGTGCCCCTTTTGGCTGGTGAGACACAGCACTGTGCCTGGCATGAAGCTCAGTGAATGGAGTGTGGGCTGGATTGTAGGCTCTACGCGCCTCTCTGCCGGGTGAGCTTGTACAGGGCACGACCCACAGGGCCATGTCCTGTCCTGAGCTGGCTAGAGGAAGGACAGAAACACCAAATCTGTGGTATGGCCAAACCCAGAGCTCTGAGGGCCCCAGGCAAGAAACCGCACACAGAACATTTGGTTCTGTGCACACACGGGTGTGTGTGTGTGTGTGTGTGTGTGTGTGTCTGGGGGGGGGGGGAAGGGTTATTGGGAGGGAGGGGTGGGTGCGTATAGACGTGGGGGTGTATATGTGTGTAGGTATAAACCAGAACTGCCAGGTTCTATGGCAGAGAAAGGATGAGAGGTTCTGCATACTGGAAACTTTCCTGACACCTGAGGGTATCTGATGCCCTTTCATTCCTGGTCTCCTTGGAGCGCTGAGGGCAGCACTGCCCAGGCTGGCGATACAGTGCCAGTGCCCAGCTCCCAGCTCTGGTTTTTATCACAGGCTGCAGGGAAGGCAGAGGACTGACTGGCTTGTGTAGCCATTCGTGGGCCATCACTTCTAGAGGTCAGTGTGGGGTGGGAGGGGACAGGAAGGCAGGTAAGGAAACCAAGCACCCAATTTGCTGAGGGCAGCCACTGAGGTCCAAAGATGAAAGCAGGCAGGAAAATACAAGAACAGGGAACGAATGGAATGGGACAGGAGCTGAGGAAGGCAGGAGTCCCTAGAAGTAGGCTGCCATATACAGCTGCACAGGCTGTGCACTGCACAACTATAAGGGAGGCCATTCATACAGATTACTCATTACTGTATAATGGGCAACCCTGGCTGGCAGATAAAGGGGAGAGAAGGGAGCTCACTGTCATCCAGGCCCAGAGCTGATGTCTGGGTTTCCATTACCATCTGTAGGTAATGGAAGGTCCTATGATAGGTATCATTATCCTTGTTACAGAAGTGGACACAGGCTCAGGGGGAAAAATGTGGCCTGTTGAGACCCATACTGGTTCTAAAAACCGGGGCTTTGACCTCCCAGTCCAGTGCCCTTGGAAATCCCAGAGGCTGAAGTCCTCCCCGGGCCTACCTGCCAGGCTGCACTGCCTTACAGGTCTATGTGCCACCTCCCCGCTCCCCAGCCCCCAGGTAGTTCGGATTGAAAAGTCATGGCTCTCCTGAGCCTTCCTTAAGGACACCCAGGCGGCTAGTGTGAAACAGTAAATCCCCTTTAGGCCTAAACTCAGGATGGGCCCAGATGAAACTTGGGCAGGGCGGGGGAAGGGGGGGTGCTGGTAAGGAGGGAGGGGAGTATTTAGGGAAACAAATAGAAGCCACACGGAGAGCCACCAGAGCCTCCCCTCCACAAGGGTTGGACCCGAGCACCGCAGTGCTCACGAAGGTCCAGAGGAGAGGGTAGGTGAGCCTGTCTTCCCAGGGCCGTGGGCTCTATGTCTCCAAACCAGCTCCGCCTCAGCCCCAGCACCACCCGGAGCCCAGGCTCCCCCACTGACGTCCCACTGATTACATGGCATGTTCACACAAGGCCCTTCCTTTCTTCTTTGCCCCTCGTCCCAGGTGTCACCTCCTCACTGAAATGGGAGGGAGGCGCAGGGCATTTTTGTTGGGGCCTCTACCTACCCCTGCTCCCACCTACTCCAGACTGAGGTCCTGACAGCAGGCTCTGTCTTTCCTGCAGGACAGACCGGGGTCCAGAGGCCCTGGAGTGGGCTGCTGACCTGAGGGCCTCTCCCGCCATCTTCCCTGTCTACCCTCTGTCAGGCTGGCTGTACCCACCCACACGGCCATGGGGGACACCCCCCCCCTCCTGACGCCCAGGGCTGAGCTGGGTCCTGCCACCCCAGAAAGCGACCTGCTCCCCGCAGAGAGGAAGCCGGGCCAGCTGGCAGGAATGCTCAGGGCGGCCTAGCTCCGAAACTATGGGCCTGTACCCAGGCCAGCACCAGTGGCACTTGGGCCCCCTTAGTACAGACCTGGGGGCACTGGCTTGTTGCCAGTGAGGCAGTGGGCTCTCCTCCCGGGGGGCCCGGGGCTAAGCGGGTGCCGGCGCCTGCAGGCCATGCCCTTGGCCTGGGCCCCACCATGGCGGCACAGACATGCTGCAGGACAGACCTTGGCGGGCTGCAGAGCACATGGGCCAAGGCACATGCGGGAGGGAAGCAGACAGTCAACTAAGGCCACTGCCCAGAGAACCTCTCTGCCAGTCCCAAGACTTTCCTTCCCGGAGGCTGACTTCTGAGTGCGGACTTGGCTCCAGCCCAGCTCCTGGCTCCAGTACTGGGGTGGGAGTGGCTTGGCATGGCTCGCCAGAGACACAGCCCAGAAAGGGCAGGGGGGCTACCCAGGGCACACAGCAGGAGGTGGTGGGAGAGGCTGGGGTGGGACGCCAGGGGCAGACTTCTAGTTTTGTACAGCATCGTCTAGCATTTTAGAGCTAGAAAAAAAACAGTGATGATGATGATGATGATGATGTTTTTCATGTTTACTGGGCACTTGCTACGTGCCGGGCAGAGGGCTTTTTGTACCTATATTATTTCTTTTAATCCTCAAACAAGCCTATAAGTAGAGAGAACAATTTCCCCCTATCTTACAGAGGCGTAACTGAAGAACCCTGCCCGAGCTCATGCAGCTAGGACGCGGCAAAGCAGGCTCGGCACGCTGGCCATCGGGCACCGAGGTTCCATCCGCTAACTGCCATGCCTGGGGACCTCCCTTAGTGAGCAGTTACCCCAGATCTGTCTGGAGTTTTCAAAGTGCTGTTACATACCAGCTCCCCACTCTTAGGCCCAGAGCACGCTTGCCTCCCCACGTCACTGGATGAAGTTCTCTGCAGGTATATGCCTTCCCTGCAGATCTCCCCAGGCCAGGGACCACAGGACCTTCAGAAGCAAACCAGGTCTGGCCCGGGGGTGGTGCCTCTTGGGGAACGAATCAACCCAATGAGGTAAATAAGGCAGATAATCGCTGTGTCCTTTTACAGAGGAGGAGACGGAGGCCGGCTGTCGCCTGAGCCACAGTGGACCCAAACTGTCCCCTGGCCCCTGCCTAGGACTGTCCCCACAGCACACCAGGTGGTGCCAGCTCATCAAGGTAGGGCAGGGTCCTGGGGGGGTCTAGCTCATATATATATGTATATATATATTTAATGTTTATTCATTTTTGAGAGAGAGCGCACGCAGGGAGGGGCAGAGAGAGGGAGACCCAGAGTCTGAAGCAGGTTCAAGGCTCTGAACTGTCAGCACAGAGCCCAATGCGGGGTTTGAACCCACGAACTGTGAGATCACGTCCTAAGCCGAAGTCGGACGCTTAACCGACTGAGCCACCCAGGCGCCCGGGGTCTAGCTCATAGTACGGAAGCAAAAGAACATACCGGAAAGGACACAGCACAGAGCCAGGGTCCATCCTCGCAGGTGTGTCGCTTACCTCGGCTGATCCTCTGTTTCTCCCCGGAGAGGATCCCTGGGGTGTCGATGACGCTGATGCTCTCCAGCACCGGGTTGGGCAGCTGGGCACACACAAACCTGCACGGGGCGAAAGCAAACCCGCGCTGTCCTCTCACTGGCTCCCGCACACCCTCACACGTGCAGACGCACGCCAGCCTTCCCAGCCCTGGGGGGCGGACGTCCAGAAGCCTGGCTGCCTTCTGACGCCGACCCCCAGGCTCCAATCCAGACTCAGCCTTGGCACCAGGCCCGGGACCTGCACTTTGAGGAAGCTCCCTGGCTGATCCTGAGGCAGCCATGGTCCTGAATTTGTGCAGCCCTGCTATCAGGGACACTAGGATGTCCAAACCTCAGTCTCTGGCCCCACAGTGCACAGTCCGGTGGGGAGAGGAGGCACGTGTGTGGGCCACCACAATATGAGGTGGGATGGGACCAGCATGTCGAGGGGGGTCAGGTAAAGGGCTCGGGAAATCCAAGGTGCAGAGATGGCTTCCAGGGATGGCTTCTTGGAGGACGCGGCTCGGGAGCTGGCCTTGATGAAGGAGTCCCACCACCCGGGAACATTTATTTGGGCTTCCAAATGCACCTCTATCGAGATAGTAGTCAAGCCTTGTGAAAGGAAATATTTCTAGGGCTACATCCTGAAGTCTCAGAACACCAACTGGTAAACCTAACGTAGGCTCTTCTTCAAGGCCCCTCTCTTACATGCCGTTTTTGGCAGAAGCCAAGAAGGGGTCTTACTATCTCAGGTTCAGCGGGCCTCTGCTGCCCAGCGAGATGGCAGAGAGGCAGGGTAGGTGAGGAGGCTGGGACACGCGGACGGGGGCATTAGGGCATTAGGGAGGGCTTCACAAAGGAGGCCAGAGTGGCCAGAGTGGGGCCAAACAGGGAGGCAGGGTTCACATCACGGGGGCCTTGAGAGGTCTGGGTTTTATACTGAGGGCAACAGAAACCCATTTATACTGAGGAACATTTTACGCAACAGAGTGACTCGGTCAGATACGACGGTTGTCAGCAAATCCAGTTCAGTTCGTCAGATCTGTATGGAGTGCTTGCCATCTGTATGGAGTGCCGGGTGCTGGGCTAGATGATGGGCTGGAAGAGAAAATGGCACGGCCCCTGCCCTACCGAAGCCCACGGCTCCTCAGGCTCTATGGCACACCCAAGTATCCTACAAGAAACCCCACATTTTGCTGAAGCTGGCCTGAGCCGGGTTTCTGTCACTTGATGACCAGGTAGCCATGTGCGTGGGGGCTGGTTGGGGGCGAGGGCTGTGACTGAACCTTCACCCAAGCTGAGCTCCTGGAGTGAGAAGGGCAGGGGGCTGAGGGTGGACCCAGTGAGGGGGACACTGGGTCACAGGAGCCAGAGAGAAAGGGGACAGAGCCGACAGGGAGGCCGCAGGAGGGCCAGGGAGCTGAGAGGGAACAGTGGCTGAGAGAGACCCATACCAAAGAGAGGCGGGGTGAGGTAATGGTGGGAAGTGTCCGCTGTTCACCATCACTGAGAGGTCATGGTGACCTTCACATGGGCAGCTGTGATGGGGGAAGCCATGCTCCCCAGGTGGTGGGGGAAAGGAGTTAATGAGGAGGTCTGGTCAAGAAACTTGAAGGTGGTAGGGTCTGCTCCAGGGCTGTCAAGAGGAGATATTTCTACATGGGAGAGGGGGGAGAGGGTGGTCTCATTGGAAAGAGGGAATCCCTGATGGCATGTTCCCTGAGGAGCTGGCCCGGAAGCACCTGTGGGGGGGAGAGGAGGTAGATGCAGAGCCGAAGAGAGGACGCAGCTCTCTGCAGACCGGTGGAAGGGGGCGGGGACAGAGGCAGGGGAACACTCCACGGATGCTGGCTTCCACTTTCTCTAGAAGAGGAGGCAAGGCCATCTGCTGAGGGAGAAGGAGGCTATGGGGGTTGGAGCATGTTTGGAACACGACCCCTGGGCAGCACTGAGATGGGAGCCAGAGGTTGTGGTGCAGCCTCCCTGGGTGTGGCTGCGGGGAACTGGAGGCGCCTGGAAAGGGGCTTCCTTCTCCCCTCATGTCCTTCCAATGGACACGGCTGGCAGATTCCCCCTCCAACATCAGTCTAACCACCCGTCCTTTCAGCTCCTGAGTGCTCTGGGAGGAAGGCGCAAACCTCACAGTGCTCGGTCTTCTGCTCCTAGGGCTCTTGCAGCGAGCCATATTCTTCCATTCTTCTCTGCTCACTGGGGTTTTTCCCCCAGTTTTCTCCTGCCTGAGATGTCCTTTTTTCCCACCCAGACCCTGGAAAGGGCCATTTCACTCATCATTGACCAACCCATGTCACATGCCAACTTTCCCTCAGAGGCCGCGTCAGTCCTCTTGCCTGGGAGAAGCATATTACTCTTAGCCTATTTTACAGACGGGAAAGGCGAGGCATAGAGCAATTAGGAAATTTGTCTAAGATCCATGGTGCCGTTTTGATAGGATTTGGGCCCAGATTATCTGATGTCAAAGCCCATCATCTCTGCCTTTACTCTAAATACCTCCTATTAAAGAAAGTAGTTCAAATTGTTTAAGTACAATGCACATGCGAAACTGTGGCGTGGCTCTATTATGACAAGCGTGACTGGGCGGCAGCCTGCATTCTGGTTACGTAGAATAATAACAGGAATGTTGGGCCAGCCTGCCAAGCATTCCCTACAGCTTTTGCCACTCACATTGACACAATACCCCTGGTGACTGCAGGCTTACCCTTGTCCCAGGGGAGGGGAGGTGACCTGTCCAAGGTCTCGCAGTGAGTTTAGTGAAGAGGCAGTGCTCAAACTCAGGACTTCCACCATCAGCCCACGGTTCCTTCCACCCAGTAAGAACAGCATCCAGGAATAGAGAGGAACCTTCCTCTACCTCCTTCCAGTTGGATGCAAACCCCTTCCCTAGTACAGTTGACCCTGGAACAATGAGGGTGTTAGGCGTGTCATTTCCCCCACCCTGCTCGGTGGAAAACTCGCATATAAATGGACCCATGCAGTTCAAACCTGTGTGGTCAAGGGTCAGCTGTATAGACAAAAGCTGGGAACTACCCAGAATAGCCCTCTCCACTTTCATTGGAGGGAGGTTTAGATTAGGGGGGAGGTGATCTAACTCCGGTACCCTTCCCTGCTCCATGATCCGGAATTAGCCCTATATCCCTAATCCGTAGTGACCAACTCAGTTACACTCCCAGCAAGAAAGGAACAACCAAGAGACGCTGGGTATGGAAAAGGCACCGAGCCTCCCAAACCCCTCCTCTTCCTTCCCATACTCCAGGAAGAAAAATAGAGAACACCCAGGACACGTGCTCCCTGAGCACTCACCTATTCAAAAAGGCATTGCCAAAAGCGTTCAGCTTCCTGAACGGTTTCTTAGGGTCCACCACCAGGGCGTTCCCAGGGATGATCCCTTCCACCTGTCCGTGCATCACGGCAATGAAGGAGTCGGTGGTCGGCTCGGGCCCAATCCGCATGCCTGGGAAATCCTGTTCCAGTAGGTACCTGGCAGAAAGATGCACGGTCGTAAGGTAGGGACTCTGTTCAAGCTGCACGTCTGCCACAGGCAGGTGAGGACGTGAGTCGTGGCAGAGGGGCAGAGGGACCGCGACAACATTCCGCGGTAGGGACGCGTTTTCACGGACGGAGAATCCAAAGACCTCTCGTGGAGGAAGTGGGATTTTAGCTGCACTTAAAATATCTAATCTGTCCCCCTGGTCTTTACCTGTTATCCTCTCGGAATCAGTAGTTGGAGAGCAAGGAGATGCAAGATTTGGCTCAGAAACAAGGTGTGGGTTGACACGGATTCCTGCAGGGGGCGCAGTGGATTTTACAGGTGGAGGCAGCCAGCTAAGATACCGGCAGTGAGGCTAGGTAGGAAAGAGACCATCCACAGACTGTGCAGGCTTTCCGTAGGTCCATATGCCAGCCATTTCATATGAGACATAAAGACAGCTCCTGCATCACCAGTGTGAAGGGACACTGTGCCAGGCCCATCTCCGTGCCGTCTACGAGCGCTGGTCCCACTGTCTAGCGTCACTATGAGGCTGTAGCCTGTACGTACATCTCTTTGCTCTTCTTCAGGCCTAAGCAGTGAGAGCCCAAGGCCACTGCCCCTCTCCACAGCCCCTTTTAGAAGTCAAGAGCAAAGGTGCACACGGCGAGCCAGAGAATGAAGAGAAGGAACACGGAGGCCTCCTGGGCCAGTGGTCCTCAGCCCCGGTGGTGCGTTTGAGCTACTGTGTAGCTGTAGCCAGTGGTGCCCAGGCCCCAGCCCGGAGGTGCTGTCCCCCCTGGCTCAGGGGTGGGGCTCGGGCCACCAGACTGTTCTAGGAACTCCCTTGAGGATTCTAACGTGCAGCCCGGGGGGACATCCTGCTCTAGACCAACCTTCCCATTTCACTGATAAAACCACTGACACCGGCACTCAATAGCATTTCCACCTGCCAGATACTGCGCTCATCACTTGGAGGACGTCATCTTCGACAGGCTTCACGGCGGCCCTATGGGCAGGAACTGAGGAAGCCGAAGCTTCGTAGGGTTATGTGGCTTTCTCCACGTTAAATAGCCAGTAGTACAGCTGGAATCCAAACCCCATCAGTCTAACACCAAATCCTTTGCTCTCTGGCCGTCTTCCGCCCTGACAGCAAGCTGATCAAGGCCCCACAGTTTGGGGCAGAGCTGGGACCGGAAGCCACGACTCCAGGGCCTGAGCTCTCTGCCCACCTTACACCTCCCCAGAACGGGCCTGGGGCATGGGTCCTGCTCTGCCCAGCAGGCTGGTAGCCGAGGATTTCCTCTGGCTCGTCGACATCCTCCTTGTGCCTTCGGGAAGTGTTCTGAGCTACTCGTTTACTCTGAGGCACAGGGCGGTTCGAGCTGGGTTGCTACGGGCTCCCTCCCCAAGGAGCCAGCAACGAGCTGCTGCCCAGGAGGCCACCCCCGCCCGCTCTGGAGGGTTTTCCGCCGCCTTGGGAAGACTCTCATCTCCCTCCCAATAATCCAGGTGTGAAGGCAGGATTCCCTCCCGTCAGAGGACCATTTTGAAAGCTGGCTCCTGGGTTGTGCTAACAATAAATGACAGCAGCTGCACACTTGGACAGTGCATCTGGCTTTCTCAAACACACCTTCGGGGCCTCAGAGGAGAGGTAGGGCATCTCAGCAGCCCGGGGCCAGCAACCCAGTCTCTCTAACCGTGAGGGACATGCCCTTCAGAAGGTACTTGCCCTCTGCGAACCTCATTACCTCGCTCCATAACCTGAGAGATTATAGTTCTGGTTTATGAAGCACCTGCCATATGCTAGATGTTCTAGACTTTCCGTGCCTTATCCCACTTCATCTTCCCATCTCTGATGTGAGCACCATCGTCTTTACCATCAAAATGGGCCTAATAAGAAAGCCCACCTCATAGTGTTGCATTAGACGCTAAGTGTTGCTTAAGACACTAAGCACTTAAACAAGCACCTGGCACCAAGATTACCACTCATTGTAAAAAGGAGGAGACACGGTCACACAATGTGCCCCAGGATATGCAGTCAGTAAACAGCAGAACTGGGATTTGAACCTGGCACGTGGGCTTAAGAATTCATGCTCCTAACCACTACATTCACTGTCTCCGTTCCCGCCTAAGGTCCCTCAACCAGGAAGTGCAAAAGGGCTGAGCCCCCCTAGGGGACCAGAAGGAGGCGTGGAACAAGAGGACCCCAAGGGGGAATGATCTGGCAGGAGGCTGGCCAGGGGCCAGGCTTCGATGCTCACAAACCCAGGAACGTACTCTTCTCCTGAACACCCACCTCTGGGGTTCACTGCCCAGTCTCCATGAGTGGGATGTGGCACACAGAAGTGGCTGCTATCGGGCACCAGAGCAGGGCCAGGGCCACTGGCTCTACAAGGCCATTCTCGGAACCTGAAGCTGCTTCATGAGAGTCAAGGCTGTGCCCGGGAAACCCCACCCATTCTTGCCTGTGCTGGGAAAGGGGCACCTGTGTGGGTCTGGGTATGGCAAGTGTGAATTCTGAGGCTGGAGGAGGGTGCCAGATGTCACCAAGGGCCTCAGGGACAGCCGAAATAGAGACGGACAGAAAGAAACATTTCTGAGGCAGCCCCAAGAATGCCCAGCCTGAAGAGGGCCAAATACAGTGACGAAGTATCTTCCTGACACAGGCACCTCAGATTCCAGCCCCGAGAGAGACGTGGTGTACCAGCAGATGAACAAAGGGTGACGCTTCCCAGCATCACAGAGGCCACTTTCCAGGATGTTCCAGAGCCGCAGCCTCAGGCAGCCAAGCGAGGGCCTGGAGGCTGGGCCCGCTGTCCTGGCGTCTCGGCTAAACCCACATGACCTCCAATTCGCTGACCACACACGGGTCTGGAGAAACACAGAATCCCACGAAGCCACCAGCAAGTCCAGGGACACAGTCGGGCCAGGCAGAGAACCCAGGGCTTGGTAAATTCTCAGGGACATCTGCGTAGGGCCTGCAGCAGCGAGCGCCCCCTTAACAAAGCCACCACTGTGTCCAGAAAGGAAAACCTATTGAGAGAGCTCATCACTGCTTCTCTATGGGGAGTGATACAGATCGCCTCTGTTGCCAGGCAAAAAAACGTTCCCACAGTAGTGTAAGAAAAGAAAAGTGAATTCAAGCCTGGGTGGGAATGGCTGAGATGGGGACACACAAGAATCAAGAGGGCCAGGCAGGCAGGGTACCCGCTGTGGGGTAGGTGTTGTTCTGGGACCTTTACCCAAATGACTCCACTTAATTGGTCCCAGATGCACCATGGGATGGCAGCATTATTTCAGTTCCACAGTTGAGTAAATTGAGATAGAGGTTGCTCAACTTTGGGGCCAAAGAACACTACTGAGAGGCCCTAAGAGCTGAAAAGATTTGGGTAGCCCTCCTCCCCCCAGCCATCCCATACAAAATGAATAAATACTAAACCACAATACAGGTGTAAGGAAGTCCCAGGAAATTCTGATTTTTCCCAGGAGGATGAGTTTTCTTCATGTTTTTTTTAAAGCAAATTATTTTCTAACACTTTCCTCATTTGTTTGTGTCCCGCTTGGCTGGCAATCTAAGCATGTGGCCTGCTTTACTGGTGACCTAAGCCCCCAGGGTAAAGGCGTGGGGCCAAGAATCTTAACCCGGTCTGCCTCTGGAGTATCCATGTCTGCAACAGCGGGGGCCAGACCTCAGGCTGCAGCTCTTACTTTACAGATCTTTAGACTTGAAAGGCACATGTCACTTTCTGCTCTGTGTTCTAGGTATCTGTGTTGTACATCTGTATCTTTGGTCTCAGTCTCGGGGTCTGAGCTTTTGAACGGGGTCAAAACAGTAATACTTGCCCTGTTGGGTAATACTGGCCTCAGGAGGTTTTAGGGACACCGGAAAGCACCCCATAATCACAAAGTGAGGTAGTGGAAGGGAGACCCTCGATGGCCGTGTTGAGGGCTGAGTCGGCTCTGTGCTCCACAGAGCAGCCACCCCTGTCCCCGTCACACAGCAGCCTCTGCCATGGGACAAAGCGGCCCCAGCACAGAGGAGACTCATGGCTGGGCTTTCGAGCCTCCCATTAGCCTCCCCTTGCCTCTGTCCACCCTGCCACAGGCTGACCCACCCAGTCCACGACTAACCCAGCACTGCCCACAGGATCCCCTTGCCACCCCTCCTCCAGCCCTTGGAGGTAGAGGCAAGATCCTTGCCTCCAAAAGGGGTTCCCCCCCCACTCCTGAGGGCCGGTCTCTAGGCCTCTGCTTATAGAATCAGCTTGAAAGGGGAGAGCAAATGAGAAAGCCCTAAGCACAATGCTTGGAACATAACTGGCACTATATTGGTTCTTTCCCTTCCTAACTGGAGAGTAGTACTATGAGGTGTTCGTTGCTATTCACATGTTAGAGGTGAGGAGACTGAGATTTGGACAGGTTAGGCCTTCCTGACAAGGCCTCTTAGCTAGGACTGTTGGAGCCTGGATTCTGCTGAGCCGGACTCTGCTCTTTCCATGGCCTCACTCCATTGTCAATGGGAATGGATGGAGGTTTCTCCAGAGGTCCCCTCCTGCCGGTGAAAGCTTCTCTTGATGACCTCCAGACACCTGACTTTCAAGGCAGATCTTAAGCCAGACCTGAGGCAGGTGGCCTAGGGCTGTCTACTCCCTTGAGTAACACTCAGGCCTTATAAGAGGTGGGCAGATTTCCACTCTGCCCCACTGAGGGACCAGCAGACCAGAGCCCTGATGGGAAAAGATGTCCCCTGACCTCAGCGGGAGGATAGGAGTGAGGTGTGGCAGGCACTGTGGCTGGCAGGATAGCCCTTGCAGAGGCCACTGGGTCTACGTGGAATGGTGGCCCCTGTCTCTAGTCGTTTGGCTTTCTGGAGGATCATCTTTCTCGTGGTGGTGATGCTATAAAGCTGGGGATGAGGCCTGGGCAGGGGGGATGCCAGGGCTGTGAGGAGAGATGGTGCAACACAGCCAGATGCTGAGTCACCTTTGTGGAAGGATGCAGAGAGCCCCCTGAAGAAGCGGGGGAGTCCAAAGCGCCCACTGAGTAGCCCCCACCTCACCCCTGCAGCCCCACCACGCGCTCATACTTCAGAGTCGGGGTCTCGTTGTAGAAGGGCCGCGGGATCCTCAGGACCAACCCAGACCTCCCTGTGCAGACCCAGGCAGCTTAGCTCTGCCAGCCTCAGGCCCCACACTTGATCCCACAGTCCTCTCCTTCAGCTCCGCGGCCGCCCAGCCAGGCCTCCCTTCTAGCCCACCAGAGCACCGGGGTCTTCCTCAGCCCCCGGGGCGGCCCCAGATGCAGCTCCGGGACTGGGGGGGCCAAGTGTGCAAGGGAGCAAGGGTTGGAGGCTGCCAGGGCCATTCAGACGAAGAGCGAAGGGAGGGGATCAGCAGAAGCAGGAGGAAGGCTGCCAGAGCCAGAGGGACACAGGGCGACTGTATCGAAAGAGGCAGCCTGTGTGGAGGGAGCAGCCGCTAGGCCAATTGATTGTTTATTTTGTGAGTCGGGGTTGCCGGGCCTTAGGCCAGGGAAGTTATTTCAGGCAGAGAGCATAGCACATTAATTAGTTATTAGAAGAATGTCCTTTTCTGCACGTTCTTCCTGAGATGAGAAATAGACCCTGTGGCAAGTGCATATAAATGAAAGTGGATGGACACTCAGGAGGCAAAAGGCCAAGGGCCAGGGAATGAAGAGGCAGGTCTGTTTCCGAGGGAAACATCCCTCACAGGTTCAGGCCTGGCCGGAGCCTGTGAATCACGGTGCTTCAGGCAAGAAGCAGGGGGAGGGAGCACGGCCTTAGCTACTCCAAGTGGAGCCTTCTTTGCTCTGGGGGAAGGGGTGTGGTCTCACCTTACCCTCTTGGCAACTCAGAAATAGGATTCTTAACACCAAAATTAAACATAAAAAAATTAAAAACAAAGCAAAACTGCACAACCCTTGGCCTAGTGATTTCACTTCTGGGACTCCCTGAGAAAACAGCGCAACGTGTGGAAAAATATTACGTGTAGAGCGAGTCGACAATAGCAAAAAATTAGAGACAACCTAAAACATGCAAAAGGAGCGGACAGGCTAATGAATAATTTGCATATACATATAGTGAAATATCATGCGGCTCTTAAAAATATTGCTTACAAAGACTTTTGAATTTCCATAAAAAATGCTCCTCCAAGTGAAATAAACTAGCATATAGAATTACGTTATGGCATGAGCTCAACGGTGTTATAAAATAGCTAAAAATACTAGAAGGATAGATATATACATATGATATTTAAAATGGTCTCTCCCGAGTCATGGGATTATGGGTGATTTTTTTTTTTCTCCTTCCTCAAATTTATTCTTGTCTCCATTTTCCAATGGGGGAAAAATAGCTGTTCAGTGGATTTAATGAAAAGGAAGGAAAAGATATAATTTGGTTTTGGAGGGATTCCCTATGCTGTAAGCCTTGCTACTCTGCTGGTGGGCTCGCCCTCAAGGTGGGTGGCTTTGACTGCGGGAGCTAAATTCATTTACTACAGGATCCAGGAGGGAGAACTTTTGTACTTGGGGGATAAGAAAGCGAGGGAACTGCCTCCCCCCACCCCTCTCCGGCCTTCCTGTCTCTCTTAGATAAGGAATAATCCTTGGGCAACTCGACTCTGCCCCTCTCTTAGGCCCAGTTAACAGCCAGCATGACTCAGGCAAAGCCAGGGGAGTGTCTCAGTCAAGAGGCACTTAAACCTGTCGGCTGCTTCAGGATCCTGCCCTCAGGGACACTCGCCTTTTCCCCCTCGCTCTTCCCTCCCACTCCGTGAACCCCTACTGGGAGCCTCCCATAGCTGAGACCCCAGGCAAGGCCTCAGGGAGCGAAGGCACAATAGCAAGTTCTGGTGCTACCAAAGGAGAAGCTCTAGATAATAATAACAAGGAGAAGCTCTAGATAATAATAACGCACTAAGAGTTATAACCGGGGCGTGTCCAGAGGGCCAAGGAGGGCTGTGCAAGGGCAGGAGTCATCTGTACATGGGAGGACGCGGGCTACAAAGGAAACCTTTGTACAGAACCTAGGTAGCTCTGAAGTGCCTTTGGCAGCAACTAAGGGAAATGGATCAGATCAGGGTTCTTGCCCTGAGATTACATGTAAATTTGTGTATGTGCATTTTTCTACAGACAGGGCCAAAGCTTTTGTCAGAATTTCAAAGGATCTCCTGACCTTTTAAAAAGTTGGGAAAGCAATGGATTAGATTCATTGCTAAGAGCCCTCGGGCTCTAACAATGTCAGCTACCCAAAAGCCAGTAGCTGCCCACCCCCTACCTCCCATACTTCTTTAGAAATCGCTCAGCCCCTCAAAGCCACGGAGCCCAAGGCTGTCCACCCTACAAAGAAAGGCAAGCCCGATCTGGTGTTCTGTTCCGACCGGACATGTCAGCACGGGGCAAGCCCTGCTCCCAGGCTTGTGTATAAGCTTCGTTGTTAGGGAAAATTGGTAGCTAGAAAATTAGGAAGCTGACTGTTAACTTTTCTGCTCTCCTTGCCAAGCAAAGCACAGTGCTTTGCATGTTGCAGGTGGCCCGACTATAGTAAGATTTGATTTGAATAGAAACAGGACCCCTGCCTTGAAACCTGCAGGAGATGAGCACCACTGATTTGGGGAGGCCACTGCACCCACTGCCTCGCTAGAGGGCTCTGACTCAACACAGAGGGCCAAGGAGCACCTGCAGCAGTTTGGCAATGGCTGTAAATGAGGCCAAAGAAAACCTCCTGGCCTTGAGAATTGTGTGGACTGAGGACTGGGTTAGGAGCCTGTCCTGTAAAGATGGGGAAGACTGTCATTACTCCGGTGGGCAATGCACAGAGCTCTCTGAATGCAGGGTGGACAAGCTGACTCCCCGAGGATCCCTCCGGCCCTAGGATTCTGTAACTCAAGGGAATAGATGACTCACCATCAAAGCCACAGGCATTTAGCCAAGCCTGTCCTCCCATGCATCTAGGACCAGCCTCCCAGGTGGGCCTCCTACCCAGTTAACACAGCATGGGACCGTCATTAAGCCCTCTCTGCCTTGGTCATTTCACCTGCCGAGTCAAGGGGCTGGCTGAGACGATCACCGGTGTCCCTTCCACCTCTAAAAGACTTTAATGTTATTACTAAGCCATTATGATCAAACAAGGGAAAAGAAAAAGGCATTCTGCTTCTGACACTGCTTCTGTCCAGTCTCTGAGAGACAGATGTAGGTCTGCTCAGAGAAGGAAACTGGTAAAAAGGACAAGTGGCACTACCCAGCAAGGGCTCCAGAGTCCCCAGCCCACCTCATCAGTGGCAACTACAAAGCCCCCAGGGGAGTGGCTGAGCCCTCTAAAAGGCAAGGGAGGTGGTCCTCGCCACCAAGGACATGTCCCTAAAAAGTGAGGGTGTGAGACTCCCCCATCAGCAAAAGGTGCTCTTGTGACTAGGAGCTTTCTCACTTGTGCCTCCTGGACCTCAGGTTCATCATCCATAAAATGGGGAGAATAGGGATGACTCTGAACTTCTAACACATCAAACCGACCTCTTGAGTCAAGGGCAGGGAGGCACTAGGTAGGGGAAGGGGCGAGGGCAGCAATGAAATCGTGGGGGTAAAGCTTTGGACACACAAACACCAGAATTTCTTCAGCGCCCTCACAACGGAAGTCTTCCGGTTTTTCCCCAGGCAGGAGGGGTCACCGGGAGGACCTAGGCGCGGGGCGGCTCACCTGATGAAGGTGGTCTTCCCAGTGGAGTACTGGCCCACCAGCAGGACCATGGGCTTGTTGTCGAAATCAGCATCCTCCAGGGCAGGCGAGTGAAACTCGTGGAAGCGGTAATGCTCTTCCAGGGGCAGCAGCTTGGTCTTGTAGAGTTTCTTGAGCCCCTCGCTCACCGTCTGGAAGACCTCGGGGTCCTTCCTCCGGCGGTCGTCGGAACCCAGCCAGCTGAACATCGCGGCCGCCGGTCGCCCCCCGCGCTCAGCCCCGCGTCGGGCGCCCTCGGCTCCTGGGAGAAGGGGCCCCGCAGGACCCACCAGCCGCTGCGAGCCGCGCCGCCGTGTCACCCGAGCGCGGGGCTCGGCCGCACCATGGCCGGGAGCGCGGCGCGGGGGTCCCCGGGGCGACGGGAGCGCGCCCTGCCCAAGCTCCTGGGGCCCAGCCCAGCTCCCGCTTCAAGCGGAGACCCAGGAGCGGGGGGGTGGGGGGAGCGTGGGGGGGGTGGAGAAGAAATTATCTGCGCCGGGCAGAAGGGCTGCGATCTCGGAAATGAAAGTCAAACCTGCAATTAAACTGCAAGATGCCGGGATGCGATGCCGGGTCCCCGATCTCCCCCCCACACACGGCTTGCCGACCTCCCCTGCCCGGGCCCTGGTGCAGCGAGAGGATGCTTCGGCTCGGCTCCTGCGCGGCCGGCCGGCCCAGGGGAGGAGGAGGAAGCGCTGGCCCGCCCGGGGACAGCTCAGCATCCGCAGCCGCAGCCCGCAGCCCCAGGCGCCGGTTTAAATGCCAGCCGTGCAGGAAGCGGGCTCGCGGAGGAAGTCCCCGAGTACTGGCAAGGCCAGCCCGGCCCGTCGGCCTCGGTGCCGAGAAGCTGAGCAGGGCGCCGCCATGTGTGTGGGCAGGCGCTCCGCTGGGGACCGGCGACCGCAGCCTGGGAAGGGAGGGATGCGGAGTTCTGTGGGAACGCTCTGGCATTTCAGTCTGGGCCTCTGGAGGTTTGATTTGGGAACAGCGCCCTCTCCGGGACAGCTACGAAGACAGAGCTGGCCCGCTCCAGCCTCTCCCAGCTTTTAAACAGCCCTTGCTTTAGTTGCAAGAAGCCGATTCCTTAGGAAGACCGGCAGGTACTCTAGTATTTGGGAACATTTTCCTGGGGGCATGGAAACAAAAGAGGCCAATATCAGGTTACACAAAAATGACCAGAACTGCCACTACCCAAACTTTTTGCTGGATCTAGGGTGAAGTCAAAACCATTCCCATTCATTCACTCATTCATTCATTCCAATAACACAAAACAAAAGGAGCAAAACTGCCCCAAGCGTGGAGCCGGCGTTATGGTGACTGTGGATCCGCAGTCAATCACAAAGACCAGCACGGACTCTCCCTTCCGGGAGCTCCGTGAGGAGGCAAGAGCAGAGGGTGCGCAGGGACAATCTTTTTGTCTGTACAACCTGAGGAAGGCTTCCCGGAAGGCATGACTCTGTGCCGGATCTCAAGTGATGAATCAGAGAAGCAGGGAAGACATCCCACGCCGGGTAAAGGGCGAGAGTCTAGGGATCGGGAAGGTGGAAGGGAGTGACCCAGGCCAGGGCAGAAGGCTCAGCTTGCCAGCGCAGAGATCATGTAGGGGATGAGGAACCATAGCACTAGCTGTTACTCTTACTTGTTAACTAGGTGCTTACCGTGTGCGGGGGGCCTGGGCTAAGTTCTCAGCGAGCGTGTTGCATTAAACTTTCACAGCAGCTGTGATGCGGCACGTATCATTTCCAATGTCACACTGAGGAGGATGGGGGTGGGAACACTTGGCCACGTGTAGGCAAAATTCAGTACGTGTCTGTACGGAATTTAAACACCATAATAAAACCAACTCGACGTCATCGGCTTTATACTGGCTCCACTCTAAGCAGTGCCAGGGACAAACCACTCCTCCCCGCCGGGGCGGATGGCTCCCATACACTGCCTTGCCACAGATCAAGACCCAGCAGGCTAATGGTCCAGGCTGGACTGCTGATGCAGGCAGCGGTCAGGGAGGGGCCGGAGGAGCAAAGGAGGCGGGAGGCCAAGAGACTGGTTAGGAAACTTTTAAAAAATTTACAAGACAGCGGCAATCAGGATGGGGAAAAGGTCGTATGCAAGAGACTTGTGATGGCATAGAACTGACAGACCTTGGTGGGCAATAGAGGAAATGAAGGTTAAGGCTGAGTCTGGGATGGCTTCGAATTCTCTACTGCAGGAGATAAGACGGTTGGAGATGCTGGCCCACCAGTCAGAGGAGTCGGGAAGGGGGCAGAGTTAGCAGTTAAAGATGATGTGCTCAATGACTGGATCATATGGTATTTCTATTTTTAGTTTTTTGAGGAAACTCCTGACCGTCTTCCACAGTGGCTGCACCAGTTTGCATTCCCACCGGTAGTGCATGAGGGTTTCTTTTTCTCCACGTCTTCACCAACACCTGGTATTTCTTGTCTTTTTGATTCTAGCCATTCTGACAGGTATAAGGTAGTATCTCGTTGTGCTTTTTGATTTGCGTTTCCCTGACGATCAGTGATGGTGAGCATCCTTTCAGGTGACTATACTTTTCGTGGCGAGCAGTGAGCAGTGTATACAATTGTTGACTCGTGATCTTGTATACATGAAACAAATATACCCCCGTATGCTAATTGTACTTCAACAACAACAAGAAATTAAAATAAATAAAGATGATGTGTTTAATCTGAAATAGGTTGTGGTCGCAATAGCCATGGGAGCTCTGAGTGGAAGAGTCTGGTGGAGCTGTAGGGATTTGGGTGGGGCTATCAGAGATGGGTGCTGGCTAGAATCTCTCCAAGTACAGCTCAGATCTCCTGACTCCCTCCTTGAAACCCAGAGCCGATTGCTTCTTTGCACCCCTGTTGGAGTAACCACTCAGGTGAATGTTTCGCCCTGGGTGTTGATGTTAGCACTGGCATCTGAGCATAGGGACGACATCCAAAATAACAACTCACATGGCTGGCGTGGGAATGGAGCCATCAGAATGGAGACACCTGGGGCGCCTGTGTGGCTCAGTCGTTTAAGCGTCCAACTTCAGCTCAGGTCATGATCTCACAGTCCATGAGTTCGAGCCCCGCGTTGGGCTCTGTGCTGACAGCTCAGAGCCTGGAGCCTTCTTCAGGTTCTGTGTCTCCCTCTCTCTCTCTGCCCCTCCCCTGCTCATGCTCTGTCTCAAAAATAAATAAAAACATTTAAAAAAAATTAAAAAAAGAAAAAAGAACAGAGACACCTGCCTTCCCAGAAGAGCCTAGCCTAAGGTCCCGTGCTGTGCTGGGTGTAGAGATACAAAAGAGAGCAAAAAGGTATCACAGTACATAAAGCCAACATAACAGCATCTATATAGTTAATGCCTGTACATCTATAAGAAAAAGGAAAACATTCGAATAGAAGAACCACTAGGAAAAAAATGCCAGAAGACACAAAAATTCCTTCTACAAAAGTGTTTACCTGAATGTCCTATAGAACATAAGGAAAGATGTTAAACCTCATTAGTAGTATCTGGAGCTTGGGGAGGTCTGGGTCGGTCCAGGATGGCCAGAGTGCTGGGGAAGAAATCAGGGAATTCCACTGTGGAAATATTTCAATATTTTAGTAACCGGCACAGCCACACTGTTGTGTGCCACTGAATGTCAGCCCCGGGTGTCTAATTTCCTGAGTGCCTGTTGACACGTCTAACTCTAGCTCTCAATCCTGCATGGTTCTTTGGGAAGGAACCAAGCTGTGGGGCAGCATTCCTATGTAGTAGCAAGAGTTACAAAGGAGAATCTTTTCAGAAGATACAGTTTCCAAAAAAAGGAAAAAAAAAAAAAGCTTAGGGATAAATCTAACAAAAGATGTGCAAGAAAATGATAAAACCGAATGGAGAGACCTTTAAAGAAGTTCTAAGTAAATGGGAGAGCCGCACCATATTTAATTATGAAAAGATTCCGGGTCTCAAAGATGTGAATTTTTTACAGCATAGTTGCTAGATTCAATAATTGATAGGATTTAAATTAAACTCTGAATAAGGTTTTCCCTGGAAGATAACAAGGTGATTCTAACAATAGTCCAGGAATAGCTAAGGTATTGAAGAAGAAGGAAGAGGAAAGAACTGAAGGAGGAGGAGGAGGTGGAGGTGGAGGAGGAGGAAGCAGAAGGAGAAGACAGTACCATGAATAGAAAACAACTAGGTGAAGGGAACTTGCCCTAGTGGACGTCATCATCAAGTTGCAGTGGTGAAGATGGTGTGGTTTGGGTGCAGGGATAGACCAAGAGAACAGTGAGCCAGCAAATGTGGAAACCTGATATACAGAGAAATTACAATAGAGGTCACACGTATATTGCTACAGGGTCAGGAGAAATGTTTTCAGCAAAACAGCAGAAGTATAAACTGCAAAGGAAAAGATTAATAAATTTGACATTGGTGAATATAAGCACTAGTGTTCAACTGAATACACAAAGACTGTGAACAGATATTTACAACACATAAAACCTTGGGGCACCTGGATGGCTCAGTCAGTTAAGCATCTGACTTGGGCTCAGGTCATGATCTCACGGTTTGTGAGTTCGAGCCCCTCACTGGGCTCTTTATGGTCAGTGCAGAGCTCCCTTTGGTTCCTGACTCCCTCTCTCTCTGCCCCTCCCCAGCTCGTGCTTTCTCTCCATCTCAAAAATAAATTAAAACAAAACAAAGTGAAAAACCTCATTAGTAGTTGGAGAAACGCCAAGCCACCATTAGATAACACTTTACACCCACCAAAGTGGCCAAAAATTAAAAAAGTTGGATGATACCAAGCGGCAGCAAGGATGTGGCACATTGTGTGATGCGTAGATTGGCACAAACGCTTTGGGAAACAATTTGGCATTATCTGCGCGAAGCTGGTAATGTGCGCGGCCTCCACTCTGCAACTCCACTCCTAGGCGTGATCTGGAGAAACTCTGCACACGCACCCAGAAAGGTCAATATGAGGCTGTTTATGGCAGCTCTGTGTGTGGCAGTAAAATATTATAAACAACTGAATTTCCCTGACCAAGAAGGTAGATAGACACATTTCGCCGTGTTCATTTCATGAAATAAATTTCTTACAAACAAAATAGATTTCGTATAATAAAATAAATATGACACAAAAGGGAAAATGAGGGAACGAGGGCCACCAATGAGCAAACACAGCGCTGAGTGAACAGAGCAAGGGGTGGGCTGTTATGTGTAGCCTAACGTCACTTCTCTCAAGTTTGAAATCTCACAAAACCCACAGTGAGTTGTTCATGGATGCGTAGGGGTTTTTGAAATGTGAAGTGAGGAAATATAAAACAGTCAGGAAAGGGGTGTCCTCTGGAGACTAGGAAGGGGAAAATGGACCTGGAGATGGGCACACGGGGGGCTCCAACTGTATTTACAATGTTTTATTTCTTAAGTTTGGAAATGGATAATTGGCTGTTCGTTTATAATTCCCCTAGTTTTGAAAAAAAAAAAAATCTGGTCGTTGGATGCACAAAATTCGATTTGTTTCATAGTCTGTGCCTTCAGATAAACTCTTTGTATCTGGCTTTTCCAATGCATTTTTTCTTTCTTTTACTTAACCCATTTTAAAATAATATAATGAACACCCGGTAAACCCATCATCCGATCCAAGGACTAGGAAAATAAGCGATAATTCACACCTACTTATGTGTTCCTCCCCTATGCGGCTTCCAGCCCACCCGGAATTTGGTGTGTTCTATTTATTTGCTTTGTATGTTAATGTTAGCACATATATATGTAAGTCTAAACAACATATTGCTGATGCCCAGGGCTTTGGAACTCGATAAACAGCGTACCAACTGCACACAGTCTCCTAGAACTCAGTTTTTTCCTACTCACCATTATGTCAGCAGGATTGCTTTGCAGCCCTCTCTGGTTCCTGGGTGTCCCTCTCCTGCCAGTGCCTCTCCCAAACCCAACACCTATTTCCTGTGCTCTGTCACCCCACTGGCTCACGGAAGTTCCCAATCAGACAACACAGAATCCTGGTCCCCCAACATCCTTGCCATGTGATCTTGGGAAAGTGGCTCCACTCTCCAAGCCCCAGCTCCCTGGTCTCTGAAATGGAGAACATAATAGGATTTTTCAGGATTGGAGGAGAAAATGGATGTGGAGTGCTTAGGGCAGTGCCCAGTCCGTTGAAAGTGCTCAACATACACTGTTAGCTCTTCACATGATGGTCAGCATGACTTTCAGTCACCGCGTGTGTGCTGCCCTGTGTTCTGGACCTGTTTAATAAGCAAGCCCATAAGCCAGTGGGTAGTTCTTTTGGTTCCTTTGTATCTTGACTGAAGATGGCTCACTGACTCAAAAGAAAACAATTGCTAATAGCAGAATCTGTGGCATTCACTGTAGGTTCTCGGGAGCGATACTATCAAATCAGGGAGTTGCCCTTCTCTTCCCCTTTCTCTGTCCTTTTTCACCCAGATCACCAAGGTCTGGCCAGAAGGAGAGGGAGAGAGATGGAAATTGTAAGGGCAACTTGGAATAAAGGTTTGAGTGGCTCAGGGAGGCTGGAGGAGTTAGGATAGTTCAAGTGAGCGCCCAGTGTCCACAACCCTAAAACCCAGACCCCTCTCAGGCTGGCCCCCTGGGTAAACCATAGTTCCTTTTGTTGGCCTCCATTGGAGGGGAAAGTCCATTGAGTCAGCCAGTTCCTAATTGTTGAGAATTAGGCGAAGCTATTTAATCTCTTTATGATAACATCATCATCTGTGACACCAGACCTAAGAATGACACAGTGCTATTGTGGGGATGGAATAAAACAGTGTAAGTCGGGGACCTAATAGTTTTGTGTTTTTACATCTCTCTATACATTTATAGATATAATTCTAGACTAGATATACAGCACTCAGTAAATAGTAGTTCACTTCCCCCCTTGAATGAGTGACACCTGAATACACACAAGGACAGGGAAGTCTAGAATAAAAATAAAGAGATTAGCAAATCGTGCTCCAGAAGTTTATAAAAAGAAAAGGAGCTGAAAAATAGGATCAGGATGAGTGCAGGTGTTCAGTTGTCCAGGAACTGCTTTCCTCATTCATGCCATTACTGCCATGTCTACTTAATTGCTGGGACCCATGTCTGTCGTACACGGGAACTCTCATGGGCAGGTGCATAGCTTCATCCTTCAGTGTATCAGGAGCAGAGCTAATCCGGAAGATCCAAAAACCCCAAAAGGAAAGCCCACACCATAGAGCAGTGGTGTATGCCTGCTTGATGAGCTCCCACGGTTCAGTTTTCTTCCTGAGAACCTCATCTCCCAAAGGCAAGACATATATAACTTGCGAGGTGTGAGCTATAGTTAGAAGACCTCCCCACCATTACCTTCAGCCTGACTCTGCTTGTGTAGCACCTGTGGTTGGAGCGGGGGAAGGGGAGTGGGCCAGGAGGGGGCATTACTCTTGCAGCATCTGGTCCTCACAGCAATCCTGGAAGTGAAGATAGGGATGCTTCCCAGAGAGGGACACTCAGGCACAGAGAGCTTGAAAGCTTTGCCCACCCGAGCATCTTGTATGGACCTCGCTATCATCCTATCTACTTTCCCCTCAGTCCACAAAATGTGTGAGGCAGCTTACCCAAATTGCTGGAATTCTAAAAACTAATTTAACCCTTGAGGCAGTAGATAGAAGGAGAATGAGCAGGTAGGTGGGTGGTTCAGGGAGAATGTTGGGGGAAGATGAGTTCATCCCAGGGCTCCTTGGAAGTGAGGAACATGGGTGGCTCCCAACTCCTTGATCAAAGCAAACATGGAAGCAAGTTCTTGGTCCACACTCAGATACATCGATCTTTCCCTACTAGCAGCATTGGGCCGCACCATTCTGCTAGACAACATCCCTGGGGTGAGAAAGTGACAAAGCAGTGAAACACCAAAAACACAAGAATCCAGAGCTGAAGGAGCCTGGTACCAGCCTGAGTCAGGAGCATCTTTCCCAGGTAGTAAGTCTTGTCTGTCTTTCCACTAGGGGGAGCTAGAAGAAGCTCTTGGAGGAGGAGGGTTGGGCCTGCATCTCTTAAAACCTAGCTCAGGCGCTCATGGCTGGCTCCGTAGGTAGACCAAGCAAGGTTTGATCCTAGGTTGTGAGTTTGAGCCCCATGATGGGTGTAGAGATTACTTAAAAAGGAAAAAAAATCCCTAGCTCAGGGGTAGCGCTGGCCCCCAAACTTGACTCACGATGGCAGTGGCTCTTGATGAGCAGAGACTAGAAATATGAGTTGCCTGCAGCTGGCCAGTGATTACAAGACAGTAGAGCCATCACCATCACAAAAGATGCAGGGGCAGAGGGAGTCTGATAAAGGCAGAAGTTATAAGCGGTCATTATTTTAAAACACGCATTTAAAAAGCAGACAACAGTGGAAGTTATAGCCTGCTCACGTCTTTAAAAGTTGGCTACTCAGCAGCTAAGTCTTGTTTTTTTCACTATTTAAAATTGTACGTGTTTTAATTTTATTTAGTTTGCATTTTGCTAATTTTTTTCTATTAAAATTTTTTTTAATGTTTGTTTACTTTTGAGAGAGAAGGAGAGACACAGAGCATGAATGGGGGAGGGGCAGAGAGAGAGAGAGACCACAGAATCTGAAGCAGGCTCCAGGCTCTGCGCTGTCAGCACAGAGCCCAATGTGGGGCTTGAACTCATGAACCATGAGATTGTGACCTGAGTTGAAGTCGGATGCTGAACCGACTGAGCCACCCAGGTGCCCCTTGCTTTCTAGTTTTGATTATATATTTTTTAACTTACTGAAGTTTACCATTGTTTTATGATTGATACTATTGATTTTATTATTTATGATTCCTTCTATTACTGCACTAAACTTAGAATTCCTTTGCTCAGAAATCTGACAATTTTTTTTCTCAAAATTGTTCTGTAGTTTGACATTTTTATAGGTAACTTTTAAATTCATCATTATTTTTGTTGTTGTTGCATAAAGTGATGGGATGGTTCTAGATGCTTTAGCAGTTCTTTGCTAAATAATTTTCCATTCTCTCTTACATGGCAAGTCTTCTTAAAAATAAATTGGTACAGGGGCACCTGGGTGGCTCAGTTAGTTAAGCGTCCCATTCTTGATTTAGGCTCAGGTCATGATCTCTGGGTTCGTGGGATCTAGCCCCACGTCAGGCTCTGCGCTGACAAGTGTGGAGCCTGCTTAGGGATTCTCTCTTTCCCCACACCCCTCTCTGTCCCTACCTTGCTCGCTCGCTCTCTTTCAAAATAAGTTAAGTAAACCTAAAAAAAAAGATAAATTAGTACAAATGATTGAAAAACATAAAGCCTGTTTCAGAATTACCTGTTTTTACAGAAATTTGTCTGTTTTTAGTAACATGCCATTGAAATCACTATGATATTATGATACATTTTTATATCTTGTATGAATATCCACCCTCCCTTACTTATGTGGGTTTGAAATTTCTTAGATGTTCTCTTTCCTCTTGTCCTCACTGTCTTCCTCCTCCTTCTCTCTTTCTTTCTCCATGTTTTGTTTCTTCTAACTGAAAAGTAATTGGGAAAAGTAGCTGTGCTGTTTTCCCCAGTCAACATCATACCTTGAGTATTTCACATATCCTGGAAAATTATTCAAATCATTAAATTGGAATGGATGCTAATATTCAACTACATGGAAATTTCATTAATTGAATTAGCCATATTCCATGATGGACATATAAGTCATTTGCAGAATTATCGTCAACAACAATAAAAGTTCTATTTCAAAGTTATCTATTCTGTTTTAATGATCATCAATGAAAAAGGAGTATTTTTGTGCCTATATCTTCACCCATGTTTTTTTTTACTTAATACATATTTATAAATGGAATTATTGGGAGGCGCTTAGTCGGTTGAGTGACCAACTCTTGATTGCGGCTCAGGTCATAATCTCACAGCTCATGGTGAGTTCGAGCCTTGGGTCAAGTGCCATGCTGGCAGTGCAGGGCCTGCTTGGGATTCTCTCTCTCTCCCTCTCTCTCTGCCCCTCCCCTGATTGCTCTGTCTCTCTAAAATAAATAAATACACTTTAAAAAATGGAATTATTCAGAACATTATCAGTGCTTTTGGTACTTACCACCAAATTGTTTTCCAAAAGAGGTACATTAATTTATATCCCTATCACAATGATATCAGAGTTCCTAGGGTTTGTTTTTTTTTTTTTACCCCTTTAGCACTGTATATTATTAGTTAAAAATATTCAGTTTGGGAAGTGGGCAATGATACCTCATTTTTAAAAATTAGTATATGCATCATTACAAAAAGTTTGGAAATTTTTTGTGTGTTTAGTAACCATTTATATTTCCTCCATGATTGTTTATTTTTGTTTTTCCTCCCTTTTTCTAAAAACATGTAACATTTTTCTCATTGTTTTGAAAAGAACTCCTTATTTACAATAAGGACATTAGTCCGTCATGTGTTTATTCACCAACAACAATTTTCAAGAAGTTTTGCCAATGAACTTCTCTGTTTCTTCACCTCTCTGCCAAATGGAATCCTTGGGATTTTTACAATCAAAATCTCATTAAAGCCATAGATTAATTTTAAGAGGATAAACGTCTTCTTAATATTGACTTTTTCCATCCAAGATGGTATGACTTCCTATTTATTCAAATGTTTTCTACATCTCTGTACACTTTTTGTAGTCTACATCAAATGGGTCAAAATATTTCCTTTAAGATTATTCTGCTATTTTCTATTTTTATTGTCACTCTGTATAAGGTATTTCTATTACGATAACTGCTAACTGCTTATTGTTGTATACGGGGATGTTGTTACTCTTCGAATATTTGTCTTAAGTATAGTTATCTCAGTTAATACTCATTAATATAATAATTTCTAGTTTATTTTTAGGCTTTCTAGTTATATGAAGATCATCCAGCTAGTGTTTTTCTTCTTTATTAACACTATTTTGGTTTATAATTATATTTCATGTTTTGGCCAGAATTTTCAGAACCATGTTGAAAATTTAAAAAGGAACATTCTTGTTTTGTTCCTGGTTTCTAGATGCCTGTCTAGATTTTTCTTTCTTTGCTCCCCTGGCTTGAGAGTTGTGATCTCTAACAGCACTCTTTTCTTTTTGGTCAGATAAAAAATATTCTACTACAACAGAACATCTAGGACGTAGCATCCTAGTAGTTAAATCCTCTCAAATTTAACAGGCACACGTATTTGTGTGCCTATAGAATCCTACACACCTAGTTACATGTATACGTATGTACTCCAAGTGTTCTTTTTTGGAAGCCTGGGTAGCTGGTGATGCATTAACAGAAATGAGATCCCAGGAGGAGCTTGGGGAGTTATCTAGCGATAGTGACCAGGACACTGAAGCATTGTCCCAGGATCTCCTCAAAGGGTCTTCCTTTACAGGACGGGCCAGAATTCACATGTTGAAGAGACATGAGATTTAACTTATGGAGAACTCAGCGTGAGTCAACACTTAGATGTGGTTGCCAAAAATAACCAGGACGTTCTAGCTGCATGAAGACAAACATAGGGAACGATGACTGTCAGTGCTCACCAATAGCCTGATACATATGCTAGGTGTGCTCACACAGATGACTCATGTCATTTTCTCGAGGCCAGTTCGAAGCGTCAAGGGAGAAACCGAAGATTAGTACCTAAAATGAGGCAGAGCAGGGGACGTGCCACAGTTTTGATGAAGTCTAGGGCCTGGAACTGAAGCAGTACACCCAAGATAGAGCTTGATGTGGCACGTTCAACAGTGAGGGAGCCAGTCCCTCCATTGTGTTGTGAGGAATTTAAAGCACTAAAAAATTTAAAGTTTTTTGGAAGGGCTATCACATGAAGGGCAAACTCTGTGGATATAGAGTGAGCCCCAAACAATCAACCTACTCCTGAGCTATTACTTGCTTGCAGATTTCAATTACCATCTATCTTCATGCTGGTTAATCATGAACTATCATATCTGCAGCCCAGGCATGCCCTGGATGTCCTGTAGGCAGCACCCTCAGTCTTGGGGGTTGAGGGCTTCTCAAAGGCCCATCTGGAAGCACTGATTCCAATCATATGGAATAGTCATAATCATTATTTCAGTAAAATTTGTTGAGTGCTTATTATGTACTAGCCACTGAACTAAATACTTTGTATTCATTACAAAATGAATGTTGAATTCTTCCGCTCATCTTACCAAGTACGTATGGTTACTACCTTGCAGAGAATTTGAGTGAGACCCTCAGAGGTAAGTTAGTGTCTCAAGGCTAGCTATCTGCCTGAAACCAGTATCCAAAGGGTTAATGAGACCAATAAATACAGCTGCAACTTTTCACCCCGGCCTTTCCCATTTGCCTTTAAAGTTGCCTGACTTTCCTGGAGGAGGTAGATTTGGGGCATTGTCCTCTTGTCTCCACCTCTGGCTTCCTTTCAAGTAATCCCTTTCCTTGCTGTGTCCTCAAGGTCCCAGTGATAGTCTCTTCTGTGCATCAGGCAGATGAACTTGGGTACAGTGATACAACCAGTAAGTGGTGTAGTTGGGTTCAAGCTCCAGGTTTCTCTGGCTCCAAAGGTAAGCTCTTTCTAGGACACAAACACCACAGTTCCAGAGAGGGCAGATCAAGGTAGGAGGCACCGTGCACTGGGGAGGCCCAGACACGAGGGCCCTCTAGGTGCCTGATGTTTTAACAGCTGCTGCCTCATTCCATAAGCCTATCAGAAGTATGCTTTTCAGTTAAAGGGATGTTTGGCCTTTTATGTTTTGAAAGGCACTCACAAACCCTTCCACGAAACTGTGGGAGGACAACCTGTTTCAACAGAAATCCCTGCCATGTTCCCGTTGAAGGCTTTCGCCCACACAACTCCATAAAAGCCTGTTGTTTTCTGGATGTAGAGAAATCCTTTTATTTCAGAGAATGCGAGGGTGAGGATGGCTAACAGACATAATTGTTAAGGTTAGGAATTCCTTCGATTGCAGACCCTGCAGCCTCCACGATAGAGACACTACTTTGCATGGTTATACACACGACAAAACTCTCAGGAATTAGAGCCGCCATACTGGCAGATCTGCTGGAGTCATCACCCATCTGGGATGCTGCAGACTTCAGGATGTTCCCCGCCTTCCTTCTGGGATCTTCTGGGCATTAGGCACCTGTCTTACTCATTTTTGTATCCCTGAGATTAGTCATGGTTTATTCACCATCAGGACTTCTTTCCTAACAGAAACCTTGCCATCACCTCTCGGAAGGAAACGTGGAAATTGTGTTGTTTCCCCCAGCCGTCAGTTTTCCCTATCATGACCATGACAGTGGCAAACAAACTTTCTGCCAAGAAAGATAGGCCAGATCACAAGTCAAAAGGAAAATAAACAAACCAACCCAAACAGATATATAAGTAAAGGTAACATTATAAGACACTCAGGGGAAAATGATGTCAGGAACAAAGTAAGGAGCAGGGAAAGGAATGGTTAGAAATATATTCCATAGATGTGTATCGATTTGGACAGGTTTAATAATGCCAAGAACACAATTAAGAATAGAAGCAGAGAGGGGCGCCTGGGTGGCGCAGTCGGTTAAGCGTCCGACTTCAGCCAGGTCACGATCTCGCGGTCCGTGAGTTCGAGCCCCGCGTCGGGCTCTGGGCTGATGGCTCGGAGCCTGGAGCCTGTTTCCGATTCTGTGTCTCCCTCTCTCTCTGCCCCTCCCCCGTTCATGCTCTGTCTCTCTCTGTCCCAAAAATAAATAAATGTTGAAAAAAAATTAAAAAAAAAAATAGAAGCAGAGAAAAACATGTCTACAATGAGACACTGAAAGAAAAAAGTTTTTCTTTTTCCAAAAAAGAACATTTTTTTTTATCTGTTAGAGAACCAGACTTAGAGCCAGAAAAGAAATGAAAACAAATCATATTGTAGACCTTTTAAAAAGTTTCTGTCTTTGGATGTTTTTTCTTTGCAGGAATAGCCAATAGCTTCATGATTGTGTGATTTCTGGGTGTGCTAGGAAGGCCCATCATGCTATTTGTTTCCTTCACCTTGAACAGAGGTGTGTCAAATTCTCAGGAGTGTCAAAGGAGGAAATGGCCCCTGGGCCTTGCCCTCTTCCACACAGTTTATGACGAGCCCAGTGACAACCTAACAAAAACAGCTCTGATGCAGAGTGACCCCAACCCTGCACTAGGTATGGGGCAGTGTACCCAAGGCTGAGAAACAGCCCCAGCCGGAAGCTCCTGAAACAATGACACAAGTGAGGGAAGATCAGTGCCAAGGTGAGGAGTTAAAAATGAAAACATTATGTCTGAGACATAACTTGGAGACTAATAATAACAACAGTCCTCTGCATGCGCATTGATCCCTGCAGTTTTTATAAAACATTTTCACAAGCATGACATGATGTATCATTAATAGGGTTGAATCATTATTCTGATTTTTCAGAAGAGAACATTGAAGTCTTCTTAACCAAACAGGATTTTATCCCCTTCTGATGAGTCCTAAGCGCACTACCCCTGCTGTCCACACAACACCTTCAGACCAAATAGTGTAAGGATGGACTGGCTGTGTATTTATTATTATTTTTTTTAATTTTAATGTTTTTATTTGAGACAGAGAGAGACAGAGAATGAGCAGGGGAGGGGCAGAGAGAGAGGGAGACACGGAATCCGAGGCAGGCTCCAGGCTCTGACCTGTCAGCACAGAGCTTGACGCGGGGCTCGAACTCACGGACTGTGACATCATGACCTGAGCTGAAGTCGGACGCTTAACCGACTGAGCCACCCAGGCGCCCCTGGGCTGGCTGTTTAAACACCAGATGGGGCAAGGGTTCAAAGAACTCTGAACTCAGGAGGAAAGCTTTGGATTTTACTTACCTGTGACAGAAAGACATGGTTTCTTGATCGATATGATGAAAAGTTAGTGGACCATGATACACCTGGGACGGAGTTCCTTCTCTGCTGTTTACTAGCTGCGGGTCTCTTGGAGAAGTTACCACTCTGTGCCTCAGTTTCGTTTTTGTAAAATAGGGACAATAGTACCATCTCAAAAGTTGTGCAGATTCAGTGAGATTCTGCATGCGGTGTACTTAGCATTGTACCTGGCATGTCACAAGTGTCCCATAAGTGTTGGAACGCTGGCTATTGTCTTAGTCTGCTCAGAATGCCATAACAGAAAATCATAGACTAGGTGGCTTAAAAGCAGAATTCTGTTTTCTCATAGTCCCAGATCAAGGTCTGGCAGGGTCCGTTTCTGGTGAGATCTTTCCTTCTGGCATATGGACAGCTGCCTTCTCACTGTACCTGCATATGGTATGCACACATGCGGAGGGGGGGGGGGAGAGGTATCTCTGGTGTTTCTTCTATTGGTTTGCATGTTTCTATGACCTGATTTGTTTCTTCATTTAATCCAAATACAGCTACACCAAGGGGTTGGGGCTTCAAGGTGTCAATTTTCTGGGGAGACACAGTCAGTCCATCACATCTATTATTACCAGTGTTATATATTTTCCTTTTCAGTACTAATAAAATCAGTGAGGTGATAGATAGTTGCACAAAAAGATCAAGGTATGAAACATTAGAGTCAGAGCAAAGACTGCTGCAGAGACACGGAAGGAAGAGGAGGAAGGAGTTCTAGAAGTGAGGGACTCTTTAATTCCTCTGATGGTGTTGAGAACTTACTAGGCATTTCTATGTCCTGGAGACCCAAGGAGTGTAAGTGTGGAGTCAGGCAAGTGAGAGCCAACTTCTTCTCTGTGCTGAGCTCTGCCTGAGCTGTGCTGGGAGACGAGCATGAGGGTCCTGCGAGAGCTAAGAAATCCTCATTGAAGGGCAAATATGGGAGTGCCACGAAATGTTTCGAGGGAAGAATAACCAGCGTGGAATGCAAGAAAACCATCAATAGAGATCATTTCTAGCCCTGACTGGCTAAAGACAAGAAGACAAAATGGACGGAAACGGGGGACCCAGGAAGTAGGGTTGGGAAAGAAGAGGGAGATCTCTCAACAGCACAGAGGAATCACAGTGCTCCTTTTCAGCAGGAAACAGCCCTGAGGGCTGCATCAAACTCCGAAGACCACACACACAAAAATAAACACTGTATTATTTCCTGTAATGAAATAATGTTCTAATCAAACCTCCAAATGCCCTCCCTTATCTGGAAGTGAGAAGATGACTAATTTTCTCTTGTCAAGGCATTACTGGAACAAGTTCTGTCTGTATGGTTTTCTAAGAAAATAATTGGATTTGTATAATACCTTCACAAAGCCTGGATGTCCCCTCCCTTCCAGAGAACATACAGTAGGGAGGAGCCAAGGCTCTGGGAGCCAGGAACTCAGACTCACAGCTAAGCACATGTGCTTAAAAAGGCCCATATATAAGGTTGGTCTTGGGCAGCAAGACTAGAGCCTGTCCATTTGCTTAAAGAAGCAAGATCTTCAGTGCAGGTAAATTTCTTTAGCTCCAAGAGTGGATACAGTTTAGCCCAGAGCCCCTAGGGACCTCCAGAGACTCTGGCTTCAGAAGATGAGGGAAAGGTAGCTGCTTCTCCTGGCTTGAACTTTGCAGGTTAGAGTGCATACGGAAAGAGCTGTGGAGTCTGGAGACCTGCATTTTGTTCTCAACTTTGCCATTGCGAATCCGTGTGACCTTAAGGAATAGACTTCAGCCCTTTGGCCTCCGTCTCATCATTAAAAGAAGGGGGTCTTCGCGCCTAGGGGATCTCTGAGGTTCCTCCAGCTTTGATTTCTATCCGTGGTTATTTGTGGAGTGACTCATACTTCTAGGTGCTGACATTTCCCAGGGCTGAGAGCATTCCAGGGGGCTTCAGAGCTTCCTTGATTTTGGAAGGGGTTGGGAGGTGACTGGTTCCTGTCTGGAGCCTTGTGAGATCCTGATGTTCTGGGAGGTAGGCTCTTCTCTGGGTGCGAATAGGGAGGCTGGTTTGACTTCTGTGAAATCAGATGTGAAGACTACAACAGTGATGCTGTTCACATTCTGTGAGAGGGAGATAGTTCCTGAAGTAAACCAGAATGTGCCACCCTAAAATGTGCCTCTTTATTATAAAAATTATGTTGAGCTGAAGGCAATTGAGCAGTAGTAAACACAGAAAAAGTTCTCCCTTTTCTGCCTACAGTCAGGAAATGAATTCTCCTTTTATTGGAGACATGCTCTTACAGGCCCAGAGAAGGCAATAGACAAACACACCTACTTAAACTAACCCTTATCTTCCTTGTTCTTGTCCTAGATAAGGAAGTTCATGTCTTAGTTAAAGAGATTTAGGACTAATTAGTTTTAGTTGGGCTACCACTAGCCCAAACTCCTTTGTCTGGTCAATTATTCTGATTTATTATTTCTTTGTCTAAAAGGTATGAAAGCTTCCTGCTTTGGCCACTTTGGGTCTTTATCCCGTGTTCCCACATAAAGGCCCCTATGTTCATGTAAAGAGTCAGTAAATCTGTGTGCTTTTCTCCTGTTAATCTGTCTTTGTCAGTTTCATTTTCAGACCCAGCCAGGACCCTAAAAGTGTCGAGGAGAACTTTTTCCTTCCCTACATCTCTCACAGAGTAGTTATCTGTATGGTGCTAGAACTCATTTAGACCAGAAATCTAGAAGTCACTGTGGTTGGAGCCATTTTCTGGCCTCTGGACATTAGAAGTCACTAACTGAAGCTCTGGATGATTCTAGAGGAAGGCAGTCAGCTCTCAGCTCAGTTTGTCATCCTTTTTTTGTGGTTTGGGGCGGGATGCACCCTGGATATGGGTTAAACATTGTTCCAGAAATGCCAGGTGTAGTCTTCAGGAACTCAAGGCTAGGACAGTGATCCTAGCCTTGAGCCAGTGGAGTGGACCTACCTTTTTTGATCTGGGGAATCTCCCTGACAAGATAGGGTGAGAGGGTGTCTTTGACTTTTAGAATGAAGATTCTTGGACTTGGTGGGTGCTGACCATTATACAGAGTGAGCACCTTGCAGTGAAGAGAAGAAGGCCCTCACTAGAGGGAGAGCCTGGCCACTGATCTTGATTTCCTTGTGGGCAGAAACTCTAGTTCATCCTGTACTCCTATAATCAAGGGCAATGCTGGCCCATATAGAGGCACTCAATAAAGCCTTGTTTAAATGAGTTGAATCTACCACTTTTCAATCTCCCTGTAAATCTCTCTACTGACCAATCAATAGAAAGGAATAGAATAGACTCATCTATTAGTGGCATAATTGGCTTTGTGATAAATGTGTCCACCCCAAGGGTAACCAGTAAACTGATTTCTAACACAGAGATTGGTTGTGCCTTTTTTTGAAAGTTACGTAAATGTCATCATAGGGTCGTTGTGCCTGGATTTTTTCACTCAGCAGTGGTGTTTGTGAATTCTATCCATATTGTACCAAGTAGTTCTTGTTTGTTCATTCTCAATGCTGTGTGGTATTCTGTTGTGTGAATGTAGCCCAATACTATTCATCCATGTTCACGGGCATATGAGTAGTCCATATCCAGTCCAGGCCTAGTTTGAATAATGCTGTTATGAATGCTGTTGTATATGTATTTTTGTGCATAAATTTAAGCATTTTTATTGGGTTACATCCAGGGATTGTTGTATCATAGGATGTGTATATGTTTAGCTTTAGTATTTATAGACAAATAGTTTTCCTAAAAGATGTTTTTGATGGACTTACTTTTTCCAAAGTTCTGTCTTAGTTTCTAACTACACAGCATGATATTCTAGAGTAGTATAAATCATAACTTAAGATGTGGGGCTATCATTCCTCAAGTCTGGGACTGAGCCTTTGTGGGGGCAGGGAATGCTCTTACTCAGCATCCTCCTACCCTGTTCACACACTTGAACAATGGTCAAGTAAGCGCTAGGTCATGACAGATTCAGGACTGTCCTTTCCAGGCAGCTCCTTTTACAATGGTCTCTGTTGCATAAGATCAGAGACCCTTAGAATACCTTTTCTAAGGTAATACGTTGGTACATCAGGGAGGAGACTCACCTGTGAGGAGAAGATCAAGTGTGCTGGAGGGGCAGAGAGGACTCTGAGGAGGAAGGGAAACTTGGGCTGAACTTTGAAGGCTGAACAGTGACCAATGTTCCAATGGATACATTGGAACCAGAGAGAGCAAGAAAAACCCTGTGTCTGTGTGCACATTAAAAGATAAGTTGAGATAGAGGAGAGGAGTGTGCTGCAGGTTGTTTACACAGAAGGGGGCCAAAACACCAAGAGGTGAGCCATTTGCTTTGAGGCTACGGACTGTGTGGATCTGAGGGGAGTGGTGTGGAATGGCCACTCAGAAGCAAATGTAGGATCAGTTGGAAGAAAAACTACCTCTGTCTGACCAGGTAATGCAGCACTAAGTCTTGGACACTTTTAAGATGCAAATGCTCTGGAAAAAAATAAGAGGAACTAATTTAGATCTGTTTTAAATTTTTTTTAACGTTTTTATTTATTTTTGAGACAGAGAGAGACAGAGCATGAACGGGGGAGGGGCAGAGAGAGGGGGAGACACAGAATCGGAAGCAGGCTCCAGGCTCTGAGCCATCAGCCCAGAGCCCGACGCGGGGCTCGAACTCACGGACCGTGAGATCGTGACCTGAGCTGAAGTCGGACGCTCAACCGACTGAGCCACCCAGGCGCCCCAAATTTAGATCTGTTTTAAAACTGATTCTTATTCAAATGTGTTTTGAAATGTTCAGAAAGGAGACAAATCAAAGGGGTTGGTCCATTAAAAGTGTGGACGGTGGTGGAGAAACATGGTCAGGGACTGACCCTGGGTGGGTGCTGTAAGACCAGAAGCAGGCTTGAGGGAACAGAGTGACCCCACTTGGGTTCTAGATGAGGGCCTCACCCTCATATGGCTAAACAGGCTGAGGGCCCATTGAACTTCCTCAGATGTCTCACGTGTACACAGAGATGCTGAATGGGGTGACCACCAAATTCCTTCTAGCCTGATATTTGGTTCATATGCAATGAGTGACACCATTCCACACAGCTAAGTCAATATTCCTAAGCCCAAGGAAAGCTATCTCCCCAAAGGTGTCTGTATTTCTACGAGGCCACACATTTGTGGCTGTGCAGTGTCCCATGGAATCAGATGGAAGATGGGGCAGTTGGGAGTGGTAGAGAGCTCCAAAAAAGTTTAACATCTCCAAATAGGCATGCAGTCAGCCCATAGGAACCTTCAGGAACACTAGCTAAGCAGGAGGCTTTCTGCCTCTCCTCCTCCGAATCTATTCCCAAGGTGTATGTTCCCTTTGGAGACTCCTTTCTCCTTGAAGGCTGACCTTAATTTTACTTTGTTCCCCTTTGCCAAAGGGTGCTTTGCCTTAGAATCTGCATAATTCCTCTGGAAAGTAACCCCAAAGCCAGCATGGATTAGAAGGGAGGGCTGTTAATGAAGCCCCCGAAAGCAAACCTCAACCTAAATTAGTCCTTAGGGATGTGATCAGAACAACAGAAGAGCAGCCAAATGATTGACGGCTCAGAAAAAAAATTTCACGTTTTATATCTCATTTAAGCTTCACATCAGGAGGGGGCAGGGAGGGTAGCTTTTATCATTCTTTACGTTTTGCAAATGAAGAACCATCCATTTGTTCATTTAGTCAGCCTGTCAGCAAGCATTTATCAAACATCTGTTTATTCATGATATATTGCCTGGCTTTGTTGAATCCAGAAAAAGATATATACCATTCTTATCTTCAATAGCTCATAGTTGGGGCACATTCCTCATTGTTTCCTCAAAGACAAATGTCTCATCCAATAAATAAAGGAATGCTTGAGGTCTTCTGTTAAAAACTATATCCAAATTAGACATATCTAAATAGTAAAAAATTTCATGATCCTTTCAAACCATTAATTTTGCTGTTGGGGAGGAAAACTTTCCTCTATCCTCCCAGATTCTTTTGCCTGGTCTAAGAATTAAATTGACATGAAACAGATTAACAAGAGAAAATAAAATTTAATTACGTAAGAGGGGTCCAAAAGAATATGGCAATCAGGCAATTGAGGCTTATATGCCATTCAAAGCTAATGAAAAGGAGGTAGGGTTGAGGACTTGAAAGGGAGACAATCCACAGGAAGATGAAAACGAGTAAATGTTTGGTAAACAAATGTTTGCTGAGCCTATAGCAACAATGGGAGACAGAGAAGAATTTTAACCAACAGACTTTTCTAGGTCCTACCCTGTCTACCACACCTAATTCATACTGTACTGTAGTTATCTATGGTAATAGCTCCTTTTCTGAAATAAGTCCTCTATCTAAACTCTCTTACTTAGGCAGTCAGGAGAGAGGCAAAAAAAGAAACACTTCTTGAGTCCTCCGTTTCTTAAAAATAATCAGCCTAAAATAGTTCACATGCCAAAGAGACAGTTTGGGGTGGCAAATTTTGCTCCCCTACACTGCAAAATAATTTTTCTTTTACAAACAGGTCATGATCTGTCCATAGAGATGTGGGTTTTCCTATTCATAATCAGTACCCGCAAAACCACGTGAAAGCTGCCCAGGAATGTCTGATGTCATCACATCTAAAAAAATTAATTAGAGACAAGACTTTAGCACAGAGAAATGGCAGGCCACATCTTCAAGTCTTTTTGAGACACAAATGTAACTGTAAATGCTAAGAGTCTATAAAAAAGTAATGAATCAATTAGAGATAAAATTCCGTTGCATTAAGATAAATTCTTCATGATGGACCCAGTTAATCACATTTTATTCTCTGAATTCCTACTTGGAGCCTACCCCTGTGCAATAACAGTCTATGTGAATTACACAGTGCTTTAAGCAAACTTCTCTACAAAGGGCCAGCCAGTAAATATTTTAGGCTTGTTGAATATATGATCTCTGTTGCAACTACTCAACTCTGCTGTTGTAAAGTATGTTGCAGAAATAGCCACAGACTATTACCTTGTACAAAAACAGGTAAGTGTAGCTGTGTTTCAGTAAAATTTATTTACAAAAACCAGTGGTGGGCCAGATTTGGCCCATGGGCCACAGTTTGCCAACTCCCGCTTTAAAGTTTTTTTCAAACTACTTTACACAGTTATCTCTTTTGAGTTCTGAGAGGGGACACAGTATATGTGAGCTCCATTTTACAGGTAAGGAAACCAACTCAGAAAAGATAAGGGGTCTGCCCACGGTCACACAGGTAAGAAGGGACAAACCCAGCCACGTTCTGGGTGTTCTAATTCCACATCTAGTGCTCCGTGACCACTGTACCTCGCCAGTGACACAAAAGAAGTATAGTCCCTGCCCAAGATAAATCAGGCAGGGCCGACACGTAGTCTTGTTCTTTTGTTCCAGCTGCCAAGAGCCTGGGATTGATCATGTTTCCAATCCGATGCTTTTTATCATGCAGACAGACCACGGTGTGAGAAGCCTAGGTTTCTTTTCCAATTTTACCTCTGACAGCTTGGTGGGTTGTGGCGGGATGCCAGAGTTCTCTGGCAATCAGTCATCCCCTAAGAGGATTCTTTAGGTTCGTAGCACCTGTGAATGAGAATGTGGTTCTTACTTCTTTTGTTTCTTTTCCAGAGCCCCGTCTCTACCCTTATGTGAGTTAAGGGCTAAGTGTATGTGCCTAGCGTGAGTACAGTGTTTGGCACAGTGTAAGTGCTCAGTAAACATCTGAATTCACTGAACATCAGGGCAGGGACTCAAGGCATGGAACACTCAGGTGTCTCACCTGGCCATGCCCCTCAGTGTTCACCAGCCAGTTAGCACCCAAAGGCCTCATCTGGATTAGGAGCACGAGGGACACCCCATCATAAATGTCCCTCTTGCCCCGAACGTCTGTCGCGAAGTCAAGGACAACCAATGTTCACAAGTGAAGGTGGAGGCTCTGAGTACTAATTTGCTGAGTATGAGTGAACCCTGACATGAAGAATGTGACAGAGGAGTCTAGCACCCTCTGGGGAGGCAAGGAAAGGACGTTCAGGCATGGGGGGAGGGGGTGTCTCTAGCCTGCACACTTGCATATCAGGTGCCCCGGTCAGCTTTTCCACATTCATTTGCATAGTCTTATGCTAATGGCCTGCTGCAGCACTGTCTACTTACAATAGTTAAAATTAATTTCCAAATACAACCAAGATGCATCTGGCCCTTTGCAGAGAGCTGTGGCAATCTGAGAACAAGCTGATTTCACCCACAACTTGTAACATACAGAGGACATATAAGAATCGCCAACTGCCCACATCTGGGTGTCGACTCTCCTTCAAGTGCCTTAGGAATACTTATTTAAAGGCAAGATATTTGTGTGTGTGGTTTCATTCTGAAATTTGGAGGGTGAGAGGATCTTGTGTTGGGCACTTTATCCTCTGAGCCCCACAAGGCACCAGGACTCGTTATGTGATGGGATGTTTTCGGGCATGGGGAGAGATCTGAGTGTGACCCAGCCCTTGGGAAGGAGGGCACGAGCCTGGGTCAGCTTCTGAAGCTGAGGGACCTGTTATTATTTGTCATGTCACAAGCTGTGAAGGATTGCCGCTCAGGCTTGAAGGGACAAACACAGCAAGATTTAGCCTCTCTGTGGCTCTGTGTTTGTTTATAAGTGTAAATGTGGTGCAGGAAGCTTCGCCTGATTGTCCATATCAGTAAGCAACTCGCGGGAAAAGCACAAGGCCCCAGTAACAGTGTTTGGATCCCTGTAACCCCGGTTGGGACGGGGCTGGGTCTTCCCCCAGGAAGCATACCTGCAACCGTGACATAGAAGAACAACAGGGAGTCAGGCTAACCTCAGAGAGAGGTAAGGGTTTGAGACAAACGGCATTCCGCTGGCGTTAATCCTGTGGGGGATGAAAACGGGTGTTAGACAGGTGAGGTTTCAGTGTGTGAATCACTCAGAGCAGAGCCCGCAGGGGAATCCAAGGACAAGGCCGTTTCGTGAACTGGTTCCTCACTGCGCTTGATGAGCTAAATACAAAACCAAGGGTAAGTGTTCAGGAACTTTTATAGCAATGGACCAAATAATTGTGTTTCTGTTGAATCTGAAAAGAATTTTTAAAGGAAGGGTTAGTGTATTTTGTATATCTTTTTTTAAATTTCATTTTTCTAATAATTTATATTCATTAATTTGTGTGACAAGTTGAAGATAAAAGAATATAGGTACTTCGCTAGTGATAATTTGAGAAGCACCAGTTAGAAGCACCAGTGTCCTAGGTGGTAGGCAGCGGGTCAATAGACAGGCAAGGTGAGGGGAACTCAGTGAAGACCGGAAAGTCAAGGAAGGCTTCCTGGTGGAGGAGATAAAGTTGGACTTTGGAGGATGGGTAAGACCTTGACAAATGATGAGGACCTGCAGATCATCCTACCGCTGTGAGGGAGTACTTGTATTTGGCATAGACTTGATGGCAGACTGCTTTGAGTGCATATACAATCTGTCCCAAGCACTGTACTGGTGCAAATGAGAGCTGTTCGCATTGAGGGCTGAGAACTGTTATGGGGATCAGGGCCCTGGGTTCTCGATAGGGCTCTGGTGAAATTTTCCCATGCAACCCTGGGAAGATCATTTGACCCCCACTAGGCTGGAAGAACCATAAAGGCAGGGACTGCCTCTGGGGAATGATGCCTACCTAGCTCAAGCCCACCAGATGACAAATTCCCAGTAAAATTTTTGATGAGCCAATGGATGAATGGGTTTTTGTTTTAATACTTAACAAATGAGTGGGGCTAGATAAGACTGGTGGGTTTCAAACTATAAAATGAGAAACCTTGCAAAGATGCACTGTGGTCCAACCTGCCTCTACCCTTGAGTTTCTATAGGATTTCATTTGAAGAAGGAACCCCACAGCTAAAATAATTTTGGGGAAATACTAGATTTGATGATTTCGAAAGCCTATTCTAGCTTCTGACATTTTCAGATTCTAAGTAGACAAGAATGCAAATAATAGAGGCCATAAAACCATTGACTTATGGAATCACCACTGCACAAAAATAGATGTAGGAGATGTAAGGAAGCACTAGAATATTGGGGTTGGTGGGGTCCCATTGGCTTGCAGAGCTCTTAACATGAAGCTTGTTGACGAGTTTCAGAAGGAGGATCCATTGATCTCACGAAAATGTATGTAAAATTTTGCATGCCATTGACTGTCACTTAGGAGTGCTGTGGTTGCCTGTAACAGACACAACAATGGTTGACGTAGAGAACCCTGCAGAGGGGCACCTGGGTGGCTCAGTCGGTTGAGCGTCCGACTTCAGCTCAGGTCATGATCTCGCGGTTCATGAGTTCGAGCCCCGTGTCGGGCTCTGGGCTGATGGCTCAGAGCCTGGAGCCTGTTTCCGATTCTGTGTCTCCCTCTCTCTCTGCCCCTCCCCCATTCATGCTCTGTCTCTCTCTGTCTCAAAAATAAATAAACATTAAAAAAAAAAAAAGAGAGAGAGAACCCTGCAGAGTCTGGCCACCACTATGGCTTAAATAAGCAAATGGCTTATCTTTCTCATGTAATAAGTCTAGAGGCAAGCCACCAAGGCTGCACGTTTGTTCAGGGAAATCATCAAGATTCAGACTCCTGGCATGTGGCTTTCTCCTAGTGATCCCAACACAGCTACTCTATCTCCAGGTGTTACATCTGCTTTCTAGGAAGGGGAAAGGGCAGAAGTCAAAAGTGGTGCCAACTGGGAAAGCTGGTAAAGTCACAGCTTTTCCAAAAGCCCCACCTGATAGATTAGCATGTTGATCTAATTGGCCAGCACTGTACTGGTGGCCAACTTGTCCTACAAGAAGGTCTTGGAAATCAAGTTTTATGATTGAGTGACCCAAACTGAGATCCTATTAATAAGGCAAAGGAGTGAATAGGTAGGTAGAGACAACTGTCAGTATTTGCCATGATATGTATGTGAATTTTTTTTTTTTTACATTGCCAAAAATGTCTTTAAGGAAGGAGTTAATTTTGAAGAGAATATAGAATGAGGAAAGCCAGAGACAGGGAAGTTGCAGGAGGAAGGATGTGTGCGAGTGTAGGGGTGATGGCAAGCAGGCTCTGTGGGGCAGGACAGAAGGTGCAGCCACTACTCCTTCCTTGTCTGGCACCAGGACCCTCAAGCCCAATGGACTGAGCTTCTGCTTCCTGCTGCCCTCCTCCCCACCTCCCTGCTAAACAGAAGTGTCCCAGTGACATTGGCATGGTCACAGGCCCAGGACCCAGCCTAAGGCTGGCGACACCCCTCTTTTCCCTCAGGCCTTGGTAGTGGAGCCTGGACCCCCAACTCGAGCCCCAGCACTGGAGCAAGCACTCAAGGACCCTAACTCTCTAGGACGAGAACTGGCCCAGGTGCCCCAGCCCATCTCACTTTCTCTCCATCCTTCTCTTCTCTGGATGCAGCAAGTAAACTGAACATCGGCTCTCCATTCCAGGAGCAACCGAGACCATCCCAGAAGACCCCGGGGGTCCGTATCCACACTCTGCCATGTCTCTGTGTCTGTCTTTCCGAGGCAGATGGAAGATGGGGCAGAAGAACTCACTGGGGGGCTCCTCGCAGCTCCCCAAGCAGGACTACAAGGCCCTGAGGGAAAGGTGCCTGATGGAAGGCCGCCTCTTTGAAGATGACAGCTTCCCGGCCAGCCTGTGCTCTGTGGGCAGCGGGCCCCTATTGCGGAAGCTGCCGCCCGGCCTGCAGTGGAGAAGGCCTCCGGTAAGGGGGGAGTTGTGGGGAAGCATCCCCTCAACACACACACACACACACACACACACACACGCACACACACACCAAGTCAACCCAGACCAAAGAATGGTGGAGTATTCCAGATGCAGCATCTTACTCACTGTCATTGATTTTCATGTGAGGGGAATGGGGGAGTGCCCACATTCCTATTTTCCAGATGGACAAAACCAGGGGTGATGCTGAGAGGGGTCTGAGGTGTGCCTCTCCCTCAGCTCCTCCCCGGAAATACACTGGGCAGCTGTGGCCAAAGTACTGTCTGACCTCGTCTAAGATGGTAGGACGCCCTGAGTCTCCGCTGAGGCCATCTGCAAAGAGACACATTTTCACATATTTTCACTCCCAACCCCAAAGTCAGGCCCATGGAACACGTAAATTAAGAAGCTATTAATCACTTTACAACAATGTTCTTCACTTTATAGAGTGCTCTGATGGTTCCTTTAAAAGGCGACTTAATGTGTTCAAAGACAGTCTGGCCCCCGCCAAACTTGATTTACACAAACAATTTCCCAGTCACATCTATAACAAAGTAAAGTCAGTGTGTGCTACAAATTCTCTACTCTTCTGTGCCCGTCCAGACTTCTCATCAAAGTCTGCAGCCCCAGACCAAGTCTCTTCTGTGCATAAGATTCCCAAGTGGGCTTCCCAATCTAGAGAGCAGCCAAGATTCTACTTTTCCCAGAAAGTTTGGAAACTGCTGACATAGAGTCTGTCATATACCTGACCTCAGGAGAGCTGTGCCAGTGCAGAACCCCAGGGGTTCGGTGCTTCCCATGAAGCACAGACCACCCCTCCCCACCTCCCACCACCACCTTGCCCCATGTCTCAGCATAGAAAGGCAAAGAAACCATTATTTTGGAGGGTGGGGTGGGAAGGCGTAGGACGACAGTGAGGAGAATGTGCAGATCTCTAGGAAAACATGAGAACACCTTCCAAAAGACATACTTCCATTTTAAACAGAAGCTCTAAGAAAAGGCATTGTGGGTACAAGCCCTGTACCTCAGTGCCCACACAGAGTTCTCCAGGACTCCGGCTTATGTGGGCTGCAAGAAGGAGTGAGAAGTACAGTGGGCTGAACCCATATGCCAGATTGCCTGGGCTAGCCCTGCTTTCACATGTATCCTATATCTATATCCCCATAAGTCCAGTCCTGGGGTATGGGAAACTACAGTCGCTGTAGCTCCAGGAACTTCTTAGTCAGAAGGATGATTCCGTCTGTCACTGCAGGAGCTGCACAGCAGTCCCCAGTTCTATTCTGCTGACACCAAAAGGCTGGACCTGTGCCAGGGAGTGGTAGGTAAGTCTGCACAGCCCCTGGAGACATAGGCCTGGCACCTGCGAGCCTGGCCCAGCCCAGAGTGAGGGTGGGGAAGAGGAGAAGTGAGAGATCCCAATGGGGGAAAATGGCCACCCTGAACTCCACCTTGAAGTGCTGTGGCCTTGCTGGGAAAATGATAACAGCTGGTCCTCTGAGGATGTACGGGAACGCCCAAAGTTGCCTAACAATAACCCTCATTACCAGTTGACAGGTGTAAGTTTTGTCTTGGGAGAATGTGCTCTCTCTACTCTAGTCCCCTTAATGAGTCCTTTTCAGCACACCAGTCACTAGATACCCCAGATAGAGTCCAAGTAAGCCCATTCTCATCCCAACTTTCCTTTTAGGGGAATAGAAAAAAAAAAAACCTTGGCCACTGGGGAAGGGAAATGTAGTGATACCCATTTCACAGACAGAAAAATGGAGTCCAGAGAGAGCTGAGGCTTTCTCAGGAGAACATAAATCACTTACAGAGGTAGGACTTTAGAAAAGTTTGGTTGTGTTTGGGTCCAAGTTCCTGAGGATGTGGCATTCAGGAAGCCAAAAGCTGGTCTCGAATCGAAGCCAAGAATCTGACTCGATTCTTGGTGTCAAGTTGAGATTCCAGCCAATGCCCCTCTCCACCTCCTCCTCACTAACTGTCTTCCTCTGAGTAGATCTTTCCCTTCTGTGAAACTAGGCTACAAGTCCAGAGAGGATAGCAATTGGGACTAGGCATTTCTTACATGTGATAAGTCCTCAATAGATTCATGCAGACACTTGTAGAATGTGCCTGAATGTGTGGTACATCCATGCAGACACTGTACTCTCTGGCCTAGGTGACTGCTGGTTCTTGGCTGCTTTGCAAGCTCTGACTTTGCATCAGGACATCCTGAGCCGTGTCGTTCCCCTGAATCAGAATTTCACTGAGAACTATGCCGGCATTTTCCAGTTCTGGGTGAGTATCCTCCTGGTGTCCCAGCCCAGAGGAAGCCATAGGAAAGAAGGTTCTTGGAAGAGTCATGCCTTTGCCTCCTGAGCTGACTGCCTTCCATGGCAATCTTTACTCACCAGTGGACACTTTCTCCTTCTAGTTCTGGCACTTTGGGAAGTGGGTTCCTGTGGTGATAGACGACCGACTTCCTGTGAATACAGCTGGCCAGCTGGTCTTTGTCTCTTCCACTCACAAAAATGTGTTCTGGGGAGCTCTTCTGGAAAAGGCCTATGCTAAGTAAGACAACCACCAGAAATTTTTCCCTTCCCTTCCCTTCCCTACCCCTCCCTTCCCCACTCTCTCTTTCTGTTTCTAACTCATCAATGCTGGGAGAGTGCAAGAGGAAGGAGGTACAAGAGCCACTGAGGCATGGCTCCTTGAATATAGAAGTGATGTATCCAGAATCTCCCCATCTGAACAAGCAGTCAGGAATTTTGTCTTTTCCCTAATGGATGGAGTTATTTAACAAGGACAGGAAGTCAGAGTGTAGATTTTCCTTTGCCCGGGGATGGAAGGAAGGAGTAACAGGTGCATGCCCAGAGAAGAACCAAACAGGGGGTTCACTAGACTCACTTGGATCATCCTAGGCTACAATACAAATGCCCCTTCCCCTCTCCTCCCATGTTTACTCCTTCCCCGGGCAGGCTGTCTGGCTCCTATGAAGACTTGCAGCGTGGACAGGTGTCTGAAGCACTTGTGGACTTCACTGGAGGGGTGACAATGACCATCAAGCCGGCAGAGGCCCCTGGCAACCTCTGGGACATCCTCACCTGGGCCACCTACAGCAGAACCCTCATTGGCTGCCAGACACACTCAGGGGTGCGAGTGGGTTGTGTGCTGGCAGAATGTCCTCTCCTGTTCCCATCTCCTTCATCCACCAACACTTCTCTCCTCACCTCAGTGTGGGCCCTGACACTCCCACCCAGCTCCTACACCTAGAGTCCTGATGTTCAAACCAGAGCGGCCATGCAGAACCCTTGGGGTGGGCAAGGCCACAGTAGTATGCAGACGGCATGCAGACAAGGGTGCTGACAGTGACTAAGTATCACCCAGGGGCAAGATGCTTTACTAGCACAACAGGTCTTTACTGCCTGATTTAGTAACAACCAAGAACTTCTAACTAGAGTAGGGAGCTCTGGGTTCAGCCCTGCCTCCAGGAGCAACTGCCATGCCACCCCACATGATGGTTTAGCAGCTCTGAATCTGAGTTTGTCCTGTGTACAATGGGATGGGGCTCGCTGCAGAATGGCACCCTGATTTAGAGGCTCTAATGAGACTGTGGGTGCCGAAGAGCTTTGACCACTGTGAGGACACAGAGTGGGTCTCTCCCAGCCCTCCCCTTAAGCCCTTGCTTTGACCACACAGGTCCCTATGACCCCCACATAAACCGTTAGCAGTGGGCTGACAGGAGTTCTCTTGTCTCCACAGAAAGAGAGGGTGCTGGAGAACGGGCTGGTGGGCGGCCATGCCTATACCCTCACAGGAATCAGAAAGGTGGGTGGAACCAGCCCCTTTCTTTCTCTTCAGGCCCCTCTCCTTCTCTCCCAAGGCTTCTCAGCAAGGCTCCAGTGCGTGTTATTATTTGTGCCCAGTCTACAGAGGCAAACTGTCTGATGGGTTTTCCAGGCCTGCTAAAGCAGGTGGTGGGTGCCCTGCACCTGTGCACCTGTGTTCTGGAGTGATGGGCTGGGTCTGGCCTTTACCACCTGTGGGGCACCATCCCGGTCCCTCTTGCCCTGTGGCAGCCCAGGCGATCAGCCATCCAGCCCTGCTGGACTCCACCCCTTCCTTGAGACCCCTTCACTCTGGGCTGCCACTGATGACCTTCATATCTGGGGCTTCCCACCCAAATTCTTACTTCTTTCTCAGAAGTTCCTTTTCGTCAACCTCTCAGGTTCTTTTCATTGCTATTCATCTTTCTTCCCCCATTGAGGGCAAGATGAATCAGACAGGGTCCCTGCCTACACAGAGCTTATAGTCAGGTGTGGAGACACATCATATGCAAGAATGGTAAGGAAGCAAAGTCAAAAGTTGGGGGGCCGATAGAATAGACAAAAGGATTTCAAGGTTCAGAGGGAGGAGAAGACATTCTCCTGATTGGGTTGGGGGAAGTCAGAAAAGACTTCGCAGAGGAGGTGACATTGAGCTGGCCCCTGAAGGGTGGCTGGTGAGGGCACTCCTGGTGGAGGAGGCCACACAGAAAAGCATGCAGGTAAGAAATCCACCGGTTCAGTCTTAAACACCCTCTGATGTCCCCTGGAGGGCCTGATGTCCCCAAGTCCCTGATTCCCTTTAACTGTTTTAAATTTCTTGAACTCCACTGCAACCTGACTTCTTCCTCCTCCCAGATCTGCACCAGTCATGTGTGTGTGTGTGTGTGTGTGTGTGTGTGTGTGTGTGTGCATGCCAAGAGCTTTAATAAGTTAAAGGACTTATTTTCATAGTCCTTTAACAAAACTTAGATTTTTATGTCACTGTGCTGTTGCAGAAGAATGAGAAGTGCTTCATGCAGTGCCTCAGAAAATCTCCAGAACGCTGTTGAGTAGAAAAAGTGAGGGACAGGAGAATTTATATCGTATGCTACTTTTTCTTTAAGAAAGAAAGGGCAGTAGGGGCGCCTGGGTGGCTCAGTCGGTTAAGTGTCTGACTTCAGCTCAGGTCATGATCATGTGGTTCATGAGTTTGAGCCTCTCCTCGGGCTTTGGATTCTGGGTCTCTGTCTTTCTCTGCCCCTCCCCCACTCATGCTCTGTCTCTCTCTCAAAAATAAACATTAAATTTTTTTTAAAAAGGCAATAATAATATATATTCATATTTGAATACAGAAGCATTCAAAGTGTTTGGAAGGAAGCATGGCTGGAAATGGAGAGGTCTAAGTAGGCAAGAGACTACTTAATACAGCGCTTTTCATATAATTTTTGTTTTGAACCATGTATTTTTACCTGTTAAAATCCATTTAAACAGGGGCACCTGGGCGGTTCAGTCAGTTCAGTGTCTGACTTAGACTCAGGTCATGATCTCACGGTTCGTGGGTTCGAGCCCCGCGTCGGGCTCTGTGCTGACAGCTCAGAGCCTGAAGCCTGTGTCAGATTCTGTGTCTCCCTCTCTCTCTGCCCCTCCCCCACTTGTGCTCTGTCTCTCTGTCTCAAAAATAAATAATAAACATTAAAAAAAATCCATTTAAACAAACGAGATGTAGTCGACTTGACATTTCATTGATTGATGTTCAGTTTCTTTAGTTGATAATTACACCCTGCTTATGCAAACTGTTAACAGTAGGGAAGGGCAGGGTGAGGTCAATAAAGAAACTGTATTATTTTTGCAGCTTTTCAGTATAGCAGTTACATGTTTATGCCTGTGTTTTGTTTCATGTTTATTTAACATATGTAACAAAATTTAGCACTTACTCTGCTCTAACTAGTGTCCTAACTGCTTTACAAATGTTAACTCAATCCTTACAACAACCCTGGGTGTGGGCATATTAGCCAAGTGGGGCTGCCATAAGGAATCACCACAAATCGTGTGGCTTCAGACAATAGAAATGTATTCTTTCCCAGTTCTGAAGCCGGCAGTCTGAAAATCAAGGGGTCATGAGAGCCTCTGAAGGCTCTGGGGGCAGATTTTTTTCTCACCTTTTCCAGCTGATGGTGGCTCCCGGCTTCCTTAGCTTGGAATGCAGAACCCAATCTTTCCCCCCATCTTCACATGGCCTTCTCCTCTGTGTCTTTCCCCCTCTCCTTCCCTTCCCTAGTCACTAGATTTAGGATCCACCCTCATCCAGGGTGATTTTATCTCGAGATCCTTAATTTAATTACATCTGCAAAGAGCCTTTTTCTAAATAGGATCACCCTGACAGATTTAGGGTAGACCGGACTTTTGGAGGCCACCATTCAACCCATTGCAGCGAGATGTGACAATTAGCTTTACTTTACAGATGAGGGAACACAGAGGTTAAGGAACTGGCCATAGGTCTCAGCAGCTAAGAAGCAGCAGAGCCTTCTTCTCTTCTCTTAACCCTCAGTGCCTTTAACCTTCCCTTTCAAGGTCTCATCTGGCAGGCACAAGTCCCACCCAGATATCTGCAACATTTGCATCTGGCACTCAGCCCAGCCACCTAAATTGCGACTCCTTTTGCACAGGTGACCTGCAGACACGGACCAGAATATCTAGTCAAGCTGCGGAACCCCTGGGGCAAAGTGGAATGGAAAGGGGACTGGAGTGACAGGTGAGCACCTGACACCGGCTGCCAGGGGCCAGGAGGGGGCGGGGCAAGCCAGCAAAGGAGCTGGCCGCCTGCACACAAATTCACAAGTGTTCTCTTGGGCTGACAGGGGAGCTTTCAGATTGTGAAGGTCAAGCTCTCACATTCATGAGATGCTTAATGATATATAGATTGTGTTCTCATTCATTATAATAATTGAGCTAATGTTTATTGAGAGCTTGCCAGCCCTGTGCTAAGCGGCTTTGAATATTTTTTTTCTCCCTGCCCATGTTTATTTTTTTATTTATTTGGAAGTAAAAATTGCACTTACTTCACATGTGCGGAAGTCTCCCCTATTTGCATATTTCCACCAAGCACTTTGAATTTTCATTACCTCTAGTCCTCTGACCAATGCTCTTGTAAGGTAGGGCGTTTTATCCCCATCTTATGGATGAAGATGTTGATGCGTTAGCGAAGGAATTCCTCGAGGTCTCTCAGCATGACTCGAGCAAGGTGTTTGGAGTCTAACCCAGTGTTCTTTTCCTGGTTCAGTGTGCTCTTGAGCCTGTTGAGTCAGAGGTAGACGATCTGGATTGGCCTCAACCTTCTGGTGACCGGTCATGACCTCTGGGCTTTCCGCTATTATCGCTATTACCGGAATGTGATTCCCTGTGTCACCCTCCAGGTATTTAGTTTTGGGCGGAGTCTAGGTGAAACTGGTCTAGGTGACATTGCTCCCCTTCTCTCGGGGTCAGAACCCTATGCTGCCTGCAGTCTAACATCTGAGAACAGGTTTTTTTGTTTGTTTGTTTTGTTTGTTTCAATGTTTTTTCCCATTTTTAGTTGTTTATGGTGGGGAATTGACGCAGGGAAGCCTTAACTCCTTCACAGTCACAATGGAAGTTCAGAACCATGGGCTTTGAAAATACAGAGTACCAATGTAGGCTCAAATACTCTCAGACATTTCATAACTTTGTGACTTCTGGAAAGTGAATTAATCTCTTTTAACCTCTGTTTCCGAATGTGTAGAACGGCAATAAAAATTGTGGTCAGCCTTATATGAGAGAAAGTATGTCGAGAGCCTGGCCCAGAGCTGGGGGCACAGTGAGGGATGAGTTAAGGTTACGTGTTACTTTTATAAAGCAGGACGTGAGGTGTGGTTGTCTGCAAAGCAGCACGAAGATGAGGTAAATAATGACATGGCAGAGGATTTACTAAAGCATCTCTGCCACGTCCTCTGCAAACCTTTCATCCCCCCACCCCGGAAACATCCCTTTTCTATTTTCAGCTCGGGTATGTGGGAGCTACTGAGCCCCAAGGAGAAGATTCTGCTCCTGAGGAAAAGCAATGATGGAGAATTCTGGTATCTGACTCGGGGACTCGAGACAAACACCCTAGCTTACATTTGGGTACCCAGCCTATTTATCGGGTGCCATGTGTATGCCAGGCACCTCTTGTGTAGAGATCAAGAAGACCCACTAGGGGCCCGCAGTCTAGTGGGCAAACAGCCCCTGCAAACGGTCACAGTCTCTATAGTGAGACCTGTGACCGCTGGTGTGGGGCTCAGTGGACCCTCAAAGCAGAGCAGAGGGCTGGCTGGCCACCTCCTTCTGTGTTCTGTCTCAATGCACTCAATCCTGAGGTTTTGCCTTTCCTGGCCTGAAAGGAAGATGAGATTATAAACTCTGAGCCATCTCACTTCCACCCCCCAGAGCGCCATGACATCACTCCCACCCTCCCCAAAGCCACTCACCCCTTTTTTATGAAAAGCCACCAAGACACCCTGAGCTAATATGGTTTCTGGGTGTCTGACATGAGCCCCATTTGTTCCCTTTGCCCTTTGCTTCTTGCCCTTACTCTTAACTTCCACCCTTGTTCCCACGGGCCCCCTTCTCCCATTCTGCACCCGTTCTAGACCGCTGCGACCCCTCTCTCTTTGGAAGTCATCACTGAACTGCAAAGCCCTGAAAATACTATTATTTCCACTTTACAGATAAGTAAACTGAGCATCAGCCAGTTCGGCTAGCACGCTTTGACCCACAAAGTTGGCAAGTAGGGGCTAAGAATTTTTCAATTTATAATTGAGAACCGACTTGTGCAAATATTATCAAACATTTGTATCTTAATTGGCTAGTTATAAGCGCCTCAGTTCAGCTTTATCACCACAATCCGCGAAACAGGAACATTGCCACCAGGCACCCATTGTGGGAGGCTGCTTGCAGCCACGGGTAGGGGGCAGGAGGGTGGTCCATCACCCCCGATGCACCCTCACGCTGATCTAGCCAGCTGTGCTCTCCTGTGTCCACGGCCAGCTCAGCAGGGTGTGGTGTGGGGCTGGGGCTGGTGGGGCAGCTTGGTTCCAGCCCCCACTCTGGTCCTGATGAGGAGACGTCATGCTATTCCCTCTTCCTCTCCACAGGATGACACTGAAGGACTTTAAAACACATTTCATGCTTCTGGTCATCTGCAAACTGACCCCGGGCCTGCTGAGTCAGGATGTAGGCCAGAAGTGGACATACACCATGCGGGAGGGAAGATGGGAAAAGGGGATCACGGCCGGTGGCCCGATGAAGTCACCCCGAGGTAAGCACGCGCACAGGAGCCTGGGCCCTTGGGGCTAATGTGGCAGCTTGGCCAGCAGGGGTGGGGATGCGGGCAGAGCTGCTGGGGATGGTGGTGAGGCCCTCACCCTGCACGGGCCATCTGGCTGAGGCGTGGAGGGACTTCACTGACCGAGCTGTTTGCTCTGGCCCTGGGCTGTGTCCTCCTCGGCACACATGCCACAGTAAAAGGGTGGCTTAAATCTTTGATTTTAGGACAAGGTCATTTCCATGCTGAAATAACCACCCTTCCTTCCTTCCTTCCTTCCTTCCTTCCTTCCTTCCTTCCTTCCTTTCTTTCTTTCTTTCTTTCTTTCTTTCTTTCTTTCTTTCTTTCTTTCTCTTTCCTTCTTTCTTTCTAAATCTTTATTTGTTTTTAAGAGAGAGAGAGAGAGACAGAGACAGAGAGAGAGAGAGAGGAACAGAGAGAGAGGGAGATACAGAATCTGAAGCAGGCTCCAGGCTGTCAACACAGAGCCTGACGCAGGGCTCGAACTCACGAACTGTGAGATCATGACCCGAGCCGAAGTCGGACACTTAACCGACTGAGCCACCCAGGCGCCCCGAAATAACCACCCTTTAAAGGCAGGAGTGAAATGGTAACTTTATCATCCTTATCGGCCCCTCCTTGCCTACGGTTTTGGTAGTGACATAACATCAAGGATTCCTAGCTCACCGGTTACAGGGGGCAAACGTGTCTGAACTCTCCAAGTGGAGAGGTTTGGTGACTGTGTCCCTTTCTCCACAATGGAGGTGCTGAGCCATCTCTTTGGAAGGAAAGACCCATGGGGTACGGTCTCAGCCGGCCAGGCGCCCTTTGCTCCGGCTCCCCCCTCCTGCCAGAGAGGTCCGCCCCAACGCTCAAGCTGCCCTTCAGCTAAGGCTTGGTCCGTGTTAAAATGCAAACCTCCCTGAGGTCATGGACATGTTCTCCTCCATTCATGAATGCAGTCACTTCATCGGGCAGTGAGTGTGCTGGGTGAAGGGGCTATAGCAGCGAGAATACTCCGGTCTGCATGTCTATGGCAGAATACGGGGTGAGGAGGTGGAGTGGGAGGGTGGATAGAGGGGAGGCTGAGAACCCGACTCTGTCCACATGGACCTCTGGGTGGCAAGCCCAGGGGAGGCGCCCTGGGTCTGTGGGAGCCAGATGCTAGGGGTGTGGGGAGGCCTGACCCACCTCTCTGTGTTCTGCTGCAGACACATTCTGGAAGAACCCGCAGTTCCTGCTGTCTGTCTGGAGCCTTCAGGAGGGCAGGAGGTTCCCTATGCCCTGCAGCGTGCTGGTGTCCCTGCTGCAGAAGCCCAGGCACAGGCACCGCAACTGGAAGCCTCACCTGGCCATTGGCTTCTACCTCTTTAGGGTAGGTGGGCCTCGGGGGCATGTGGCCTCGCGGGGCGTCTCCCACCACTGGTCATCCTTTCTTCCATTTCCCGACTTCCTCCCCATCTGCCTCTGTCTACAAACAGACCTGGGTGCAGGCTTTGTCTCCATCCCTTAGGAATATGTCATCTGGAACAAGTCACCTCCTTGCCCCTGAGCATCAGCTTCCTCTGTAAAGTGAGGACGATGATATTTATGCAAAGGGTGGAGTAAAAGAACATCACGCACCAGGGCTTTATTGTGGTGCCCGGCACGCAGTTTCCATAATCAGTACTGGTGGCTGGTGTTCTTTTCCTCTCCCAAGGAGCCAAGGTTGCGTTCCCTCACCCTTTTCCAGAATTCTTGATGATGGATTAAAATGTCCCTGACTAGAACAGCAAGTCTTAAGGGAGGGAAGGGGGCCTCTGGCTAGAGCCTCCCTATACATCAGCCTCCGTCACTTAGGGCTTGTGCAAGAGTTGGATTCGTGCCTAATGAGGTCTCTCTTTTTTTGTGTGTTTCAGTTGAGCAAGGTGAGTTCCACACTTGACCAGCTGGCCCTGGTTTGGAGTGATGTCACCCATGAGGTTCAGCTTGACCGTAGCAGCCTTACATAAGGAGCTACGAGGATGTCTGGCAAAAATGCTGGCTGCCCGTGTGTGTAGAAGAAATGAGTGCTTGACAAGGACCCTGAGAAATCCTTCTGCATCTATAGGGAGGTCTCCGAGCCTGGTGCAGAACCAATAAATTTTACAATTTATTAAATCCCTACAGAAATAGCTAGAGGCTGTCACAGCATAGGGACAATGGTAATCACATCCTTGCCTGAGTTTTGAAGCTCATAATAAAACAGATCTATAACATATGGGACATTGGGAGACCATGCAGCCCATCTCCTTGGAGACAAGGGGCAAAGGCTCAGGAAAGTGGGACAAAAATCCAGGCAGAGGGCAAGAACCACTCTGTCCCTTACCTGCAGTGGCAGCCTAGAAGGATCAATTAAGGTTTGAGGTATCCCAGCCTCCAAAAGGGTGGGAGCTATTGTTTTGTTTCCCAAAGAAACAGGAGTGGAAAACTTAATTATTTGACATTAAACTGATTAAACTGAATTAAACTGATTTTTTTTTTAACAGAAACCATTTTTGCATTAGGTATCTTGGGTCAGTTTTGGTTTTTTCCCTCCTGTGGGAACATGAAGGCTCCCAAAGTTGCCTATAAAATTTT
>NW_024412419.1:25641188-25670498 GCF_014898765.1 Herpailurus yagouaroundi | reverse complement strand
TATAGGTCAACCTACAATTAAATTATAGACAGAACAAAACTATAAGCCAGTTCAAAATTTAAAAGACAAGGGGCCCCTGGGTAGCTTAGTCAGTTAAGCATCCAACTCTTGATTTTGGTTCAGGTCGTGATCTCGTGGTTTGTGAGTTCAAGCCCTGCATCGGGCTCTGTGCTGATAGTGTGGAGCCTGTGTGGGATTCTCTCTCTCCCTCTCTCTCTGTCCCTCCCCCCACTCTCTCTCTCACAAAATAAATACAGTTTAAAAAAATTTTAAAGGCACGAAAAAAGTCATACATGGATAAAGTAAGCAGTTGATTCTACCAGGAACCCTAAACCTAGGACAGCTAATATGGCTGAATATAAAATTTAGTTCTGAGATTCCTAGAGGCCAAGGCAAAGATGGCAATAGGATGATTCCCTAGTTCTCATCATCTGATAAAGAAAGCATGCATCATCAGGAGATTTATTTTATTTCTGTGGCCTTGAGTAGAATCTGTGAAATATGTTTTTATGTGGGTAGGTCATGTCTTTGTTATCTGTATATAAACTAGAGTGAGGATCCTGCTTATGGTCCTTGTCTCCCTCCACAACCCTGAGTGAGAACAAAGGGGAGAGGCAGCAAGAGAGAAAGATAGGGAAAGATAGAGAAATAAAGGAGGAAGAAAGGACAGAGAGAGAGAGAGAATGAGGGTGAGAGAGAGAGTAAGAGAAAGAGAGTATGAGATAAAACAACAACAACAACAAAAAACCCACACGTGTCCAGGCAATGTCAGAGCCAGAGCCCTGATTCAGGTCCTCTGAACTTTCGTCCTACTCTCTTTCCGCTCCACCGAGACGATGTAGAATGTCCAATTTATCCGTATGTAGCTGTTATAATGTAGGCGGGGAGATGTTTGGCGGTCCACCTGTATGGGTGACCATAATCATGTCATAATTAACCTTGAAGTTGTATCGCATACATGGGGACTGCCACGGGAAGTGTAAAGGACATGGACATTGGAGGCTCAGCTGCCCTGAGTTCCAACCGTGGCCGAGACTCTTACCAGCTAGGTGACCTTGGGTATATGACCTGACTTGTCTGAGCCTCACACCCTTAACCATAAATGGAAAATACAGGCCTGGTGACGTTTCTCACATCATTTGTATATGATGTTGTTTTTAACATAAAGTCAAGTGAATTGACATGTCTACTCAGCCTCGCACAGGGTTCCAGCAACGGTATCCATTCCTGTCATGGTCTATTCTTTCATCTCCACTCCTCACCCCTTCACCCCTCCCCTGGAGCAGTAGGGTTTGGCTAATCAGAGACCACCTTATCCTGTCTCCAGGCCAAGGTCCCCAGGCCAGGCTACACACCCTGGGGATCACCTTAACTGGGACTCTTCCGTCCTCCACCCACAGCACTATGGTGACCAGAGGAGACTGCCCTCTGAGTTTTTCTGGAAAAATGCCCCCATAAGATGGCCTGAAGCATTTCTCACAGAGAAAGAAGTGAGTCAGGAACTGCAGCTGGAGCCAGGGACATACCTCGTTGTGCCCTGCACATCCAAGGCTGGCCAGGAAGCAGAGTTTGTCCTGAGAGTATTCTCCAGGAAGCACATCTTTCAGTAAGGACATGGGACTTCCCTGGAGGTGGGGGCCTTTTGGGGCTAGGGGAGATACAGAAGGTGAGGTGGAAATGGCAGAGGAAGGGGTCTGTGGCCAACACAGAAGAGGGGTAGGGAGAGCAGGGAGCTCCCTGCATGGAGAGCATCCTTCTCCTCTTCCTCCCCGCTCTTCTTCTAACAAATGAACAGTCTTCTAGACATTCAAGAGAAAGAGCTACAACAGGCTTGGTCCTTGCCCTCTGGAAGCTCAGGGCCTGGAAGGGACGGGACATATGAGTAGTTATTTATGCTATCCTGCATCCAGTGCAAGCATTTATCTGCACAGGGTGTTAGGAGAACACCAAGGAAGAGCATCTGAGCCAACCTTCCATGGTCCTGGGGGGAGACAGGGCTGACTTCAGGGAGGTGTTAGTTTCTAGGAGATGCATAGAGGGGATTGGGCAGATGAGGAGAGGTCGTCATCAATGAGCAGGCTCAGACGCCATAAGTGTGTGTAGGTGAATCAATATACAAACACATTCCAGCCCAACTTATTCTTCTGCTTATGATTGTTTTTTTTTTAATTTTTTTTTTCTTTTCAACGTTTTTATTTATTTGTGGGACAGAGAGAGACAGAGCATGAACGGGGGAGGGGCAGAGAGAGAGGGAGACACAGAATCTGAAACAGGCTCCAGGCTCTGAGCCATCAGCCCAGAGCCTGACGCGGGGCTCGAACCCACGGACCGCGAGATCGTGACCTGGATGAAGTCGGACGCTTAACCGACTGCGCCACCCAGGCGCCCCTGCTTACGATTGTTTTGACACGACAGCCCTTCAATGCTTAGAATCCAGTTCCCTTTCTTTTTTTCTCCATGGTTTGGCTCTGGGTAGTTTGACTTGACCTCAAGCCTCACTGCCTGTCGGTGCCAAGTCATACGTATGAGTAGGAGTAGTTCGATGTGGGTGGAGACAACAAAAGGGGCTTGGTGTGGGCAAAGGCGGGGAGATGAGGAACAGTGCCAGGCATGTTGGGAGGAACAAGCAGTGTGCTGGGCCACATGGCTGCTCTGTCGACTTCAAGCAGGAGATGTGAGAGTAAGGCATGAGAGCTGGGCAAAGCCCACATGGCACACAGCTAAGGAACTTGGAAGATGTGTTCCTAGGGGAGGGAGACTGTTGGCCAGAGTGCTCCCCAGATGATCCCAAGAAGTAATTCTGCCTTCTGTTTTCCCTCAGTGAAATTGGATGCAATTCCAGTGCTGTCTTCTCTAAGGTACGTAGGCAAGTGGGATTCTACATGCAGGACTGTTTCCAAAGCCAAGATGGTGGGCTTCTCCCCTCACATTCAGGCTGTGGGGGAAAGTCGGCAGATCCTGCAGACCCTACTCCATGGCACCCATACTTCATTACCTGTTGTGCCCTGAGGGCACCCAGGTTCTGCTGTTTTTCTATAATTTTAAAAATTTTATTTATTTATTTATTTATTTATTTATTTATTTGGAGATAGAAAGAGAGCATGAGTGGGGGAAGGGCAGAGAGAGAGGAAGAGAGAGAGAATCCCCAGCAGGCCCTGTGCTGTCAGCGCAGAGTTCGATGTGGGCTCAACCTCATGAACCATGAGAGCATGACCTGAGCTGAAATCAAGAGTCAGACCAGACTGAGCCACCCAGGCACCCCCAGGTTCTGCTGTTTTTGCACCAGAGGAGCTGTCCTGGTCACATCCTTCTGGTCACATCATTGTCATTGAGGGTCCAGAGCCCCAGGTACATGGGTGATACATTTACTTGCTTTTGCTTCTTTCTACCTGTTGTTTCTTTTGCCCATTTCACTGTTTGCTACTTCCCCAAAGGCAGTGAGAATTGGAGAAACAAAGAATGTGTGAACATGGTGGTAGAAAACTTAAGACAGTGCACAAGGTCAAACTTAGGGATTTCTGGGGCCTGGGGGTCATGAGACGTTAGTGCGCCCATGAGCGTCCACATATCCAGGTAAACGACTAAGTCTTTCTGTGTGTCTGTTCCTATAGGAAATAGTAGACAAAAATGAAGGGCAGGATGAATTCTTCACTAAACTCTTTGAAAAGGTAAGTTGACCAGGTGTGGTGGCGAGCAGTGGGCAAAGCCGGGGACTGTGTACTGACCCTGTGTACGAAGCACGATGTAAGGCTGCTCTTTGCCAGACTGCCACTTTCTATTTAAGTCCTCAAGTTTTTAGACAACTGGGGGAAAGTAGACTGTCTCCAGAAGGCTCCTGTAAAATGCATATCTCTTCTTGGAAGCAACATTGATCAGTTGTAGGAGAAACAGCTTTAATCTTTAATCCCTGAGAAAATGGACTATAGTAGAGCCAAGAGTCAGTGTCGGTAGTGGCTCAGAGCATGGTCATGACAAGCCCTAGCAGTCTGGGAGAGCCCAAGGAGAAAGATCCCTTGGGTGGTCACCTAGAGAGGGGATAGGGCTGGTAAGAGGGCATTAGGGAAGAGGAGGGCCTGGGGCTACCTACCTGGTTCCCTTGAGTTCTTTCCTTGGGTTGACCCAGATCAGGAGGCCAGTGGTATGTGTGCAAGGCTCTGGAGACCCCTCTGTCCCTAACCTTTAGGGCACTAAATCCATTGAGGAATATGGCAAGAAATACTCTAGAAATATGGGGTCTGACACCTTAGTGAGGTCATTAAAACTAGAAGACCATGAGCTCCTTGTGTTGATAACACTGGATTTAATTCACTATGTGCCTGCACCTATGTTCTCTCATATTCACCCCTGGAATTTTGAGTAGTGTAGTCAGAGAGGATAGTCAGACTCTTACATAAGTTGTTATAAAGGTTTTCCTCCATACCAGAGGTTTCCAAACATTTTCTGTTGCAGTCCTTTTATCTAATGGAATCTCACCAAGAACCCCAATATGTAAAAAACAGATTAAAAAAAAGGTATATTGTGAGTATGTATCTATTTCATAAGCTCAACTGTATGTTGCTTGTATTTCATTTATATTTTTTAAAGTTAAATGTTAATGTAAAGGATTGCTTCTGAGAAACTCTGAAATTAAAATTTGGAGCCTTGGCTGAAGATGCCTTATTAAGAATAAAATTCACTGGCACCTGGGTGGCTCAGTCGGTTAAGCATCTGACTTCCGACTTCGGACCATGTCATGATCTCACGGTTCGTGAGTTCGAGCCCCACATTGGGCTCTGTGCTGACAGCTCAGAGCCTGCTTCGGATTCTGGTATCTCCCTGTCTCTCTGCCCCTCCCCTGCCCATGTTCTGTCTCTCTGTCTCTCAAAAATAAGACATTAAAAAATAAAATCAAATTCAAACCAAATAGCTTGCCGAACTTTTGAAGCATCTTGATAAAACCCAATTTGAAAATCACCATTATTAGTCCGCTGCTTAAGAGCCCTGCCCTGCTGGGGTCCTCGGGACTTGACCCCCAGCATCACTTCTTCCACCCAGAAATGGCATGTGTACCATGCTGAGCTGATGCGGGAGTGGACTCCCAGCCCTCTTTTGTGGCGGCCGCTCTGCATCTAATGAGCCTTCGGTAATGATGGTTTCCTCCTGCCACTCTGCTTCCCCTTCAGTGTCCAGAAATAAATGCAGTGCAGCTGCAGAAGGTCCTGAACCACATGACCTGGTCAAGTGAGTATTTCAGAGTCATCCTGTAGGACTCCGGGGACACAACGTTGCTGAACCCTGGGTCTGTTCTCTTTCCCCTGTGGAGCACATGAATTGCTGCACAATGGTCCCCCAGACAGCTGTGTCTTACATCAGGGGGTCATGTGGTCTGAGAAAGCAGTAGAGAAGTTTATGTAGCTTGGAAAATAGTGTTTTGGTTTTGGAGGTTTTCTTGCTTAGTTGGGGTGTGTAGAGATACATGGCTGTGAAAATAAATATTTCTGAAGTTTTGCTAGCTTGAGAATTTGAGTAGAATATCCGAGTACTTCTTGGCATATAAATTCTGTGTGGAAGACCATACCCAAGCTGGTACATAAATCTTAAGTATTGACGAGCTGACCAGGGAACGTTCTAATGAACTCGTATTTAAATTGACCAACCTATAAAAATCGAGGGAGGGGAGCACATTCCCTTAGGGGGCTGCAAATGGCTAGTGTGGATGCCTTCATATGACGCTTGAGAAAAATTATTAGGAAAGCTTAAAGTCCATGGAAAAATGTTTATATGTATATTTTAAGAGAGAAGAACATGATTTCTCTGGGGAGGAAGAAGGACTTCAAAATGAAAAAAGTAAACCAAACAATTAAAGGGTATTTGCCACCTAAGATATGTTATTACTTCTCCTTTATGTGAAACCAAGACTTCAAGTCCAAACAAATTGTAGTCCAGGGTGTTGTATAGCTCAGGGCTTGGAATAATTTCCAGATGGTTCCTCAAAGCCAAATTCAGGTATCATAAAAGAGCCAGAAGGAGAGATTCTAGAAATTATAGACTATAAGAGCGGAAAAAATCTAGGGAAATTATCTAGAAGAGATAGCTTGTGCACATTTATGATTTTTTAGATTATTTGATCACAAGCATGCAAAATGGTGTTCCAAAGAGTGTATGGGCAAATTGCTTTCTTGTAGTCCTTTGAGAGAATTTCTGGATTGGCAGATCAGAGAGCTGTGGATTTGGGCAAAATACCTGGTAAACTATCTGATGATAAATTATGACATGTGGGTTAGAAAGTAGCAACATGAGATGTGTTCCATTCCCAAGAGTTATATAAATATAAAACCGGAGGGGTAATGCTATGTTATAGATGAGAGTCTCTAAGTATAGACGAGGGTCTCTGGTTTCTACCCTTGGTGCCCTTCATCTCCCTAGCTTTTATCAATGACTCAGAAGAAGACATGGGAGGTAGGCTTTTCAGATCTGCAGATGGCACAAAGCTGGGAGGAATCATTAACATAATAGATAGCAGAATTGAAAATGCTCACAACAGACTGTGCCCAAAACCAAAAAGATGAAACAGAGTCGGGTTGATAATGAAAAACTGCCATTTCATTATTTTTTTAAAAATTAATTGCATAAGTTCCTAACAGAAGAGATCTCATTTTTGTGGAGGTTTATGTGAAAGATATCTGGTTAATTTCATTGACCTGGAGCTTAACACAAGCTAACAGTTTCAAGTGGCTGCTAAATCAGCTCATCTGAATTCAGGCTATATTTAATGAAAACATTTAGATTTGTATTTTTGAAATTGTGTTGCAAGAAAGATTAGAGACTAAGAAGTTTTAGGAAGTGTTCCATGAAATAAAAGGGGTTAGATTCTGTGGTCAGTTGTGCTTGGGAAATTCTGCATTAAACAAAAACAAACTTTCCATGTTGGCTCCTCAGTACCTATTATATGCTAAGATGCATGCTGAATGGAGAAAAAGGGTCTATAGATACAAAATATTTCAAATGTATTTGAACTCAAAACACTTTCTCTGCAGAACATCATCTTTGGAACATAATTTTTGGGAAGTGCAGCTTGAAAACTTGTGAAGTCATAGCCCCATTGTTCTCTGCTCATCAAACTGTAGCTGAAGGAGTACGTTCCCGTCTTGGTTCTGCATTTTAGAGAGAAGGTGGCAAAGCATAGGGTCTAGAAGAAGATGGAGAGGGTTTAGAAGCCATGTTTAGAATGCAGGAGAAACATCGAAGAGCAGACGGATGTCTGTTCATGCTCTTCTGGAGGCAGAACTTGGACCAGGGATTGAATTTTGCAGGCGGTTCTTTCGGAATTAACATAAATTTCTCCTGACTGGAGCTATCCAACCATGTGAAAAAGTGAGCACCCGTAACTGACAGACCATCCACCAGCCACCTGAGGAAAGAAACCTCCCATTTAGGTGGAAGTTGAACAAATTAATGTCTCAGATCTCTTTCAGACTTGGGAGCCCGTGACTCTGTGAGGGTACCTCTCTCCTAGGTACACAGGGCTCCATTCATCTGACCCTCTGTGGAAGAAGACCAGGCTATAATCAGGTGTTCTCTGCAGGGTTTTATGGTGCTTTTTGGGTGTAGGAATCACCACTAAGCCTTCTCTCTTTTCCCTGCCCTCTTGTTCCTACTTCCCGCTACCCCCCATGAATGGCAGTCATTAGAACCTACAGGTGGCCTAGATAGTGCTGCCTCTTACTGTTAAGAAAAGGGCTGTGCAGTCCTAGGGCGGGGCCCCATGCAGTCTCTTTCTGTCCCTCTGCAGGTCTGGGGAGTGCCCAGCCTTTCTTCAGCCTGGACGCCTGCCAGGGGATCCTGGCCCTACTGGATGTATCTTTTCAGGTTTGTGGCAGGACGCATGCTGCTGGTGGAGAGCCTCGCTCTGGGCCAGGCTGCCTGGGTTTGAATCCCAGCCCAAGCACTTACTATTTGTGTGATCTTGGACACATCATGTAGCCTCCTTGTGCCTCCAGGTCCTTGTGTGCACCATAGAGATGCTACAGCTCCTCTGTAGTATCAGTGGGAGAATGCAAATGGGGTAACCCAGGCAAAGTGCTGTCATTGATTACATTTTCACTATTAGCTATTGCTAAAAATAATCTTATTTCCTGATAGGGAGGATGAGGCAGCTGCTGGGTGGTGGTTAGTAACAATCCCCCAAGTAACAAGAAACTGTTACAAGAGCCTCAGGGTTCCAAGTTTTCATTTGGTGACAGGGCAGTGGCTGCTCGCCTTGACAGATCAGGAAATCAGAGCTCCGTAAGTTCAGTGCATGCCACAGACTCTGCCTTCCTGGTTCCGATGTTTCTAGCAAACCCTCTTTCTACGTGAACCATTTAATCACGGTTTAATTATCTGTACTACAGAGAGGTGTGTGAATGCATGGTGGGAGGGTTGTGAATACAAAAGCAGTCTTCATAGAAACTTTGCAGACAGCATGGACATCACGGGACAGGAGTCAGGTGCACAGGCATTGCAGGAGGTCCCAACCTCATCACCAGATGCAGGAAGTTCATCAGCTCCCCTTTTATCATCCACTCTAGAGGGGAGTGAGTACCCACCTCACCTATGAGGTGAAAATGAAGTAACGTAATTAAGGTGTGTAACTCGGTCCTAGAGCCACCCGAAGGACCCAGATGGAGGTGTGTGTGACGATATTTTGACCCAGTCTCTCTGAGGCAGGGGTATTTGGACATGGCTCAAAGCCACTCATTAAGCTTTTAACCTTTTCTAAAATGACTAAATAAAAGAGCCACCCTGTGACTGACCCCTTCCAGAAGTTGGTTTGAGCAATTAATAACATAAAAAGAGTTACTGTTTTTTATTTAAATCACATCAAATTGGCTGGGTCGAACTCTCCTGTCTCACTAGACGGTAGCTGTTTTCATCACCATCATCACCGCCGTCATCAGACTTCTCCCAGTGTGGCTGTGTTCTGGCTCATTCTGTCCTTTCCTAACAAGGGTGAGGGAGCCATGGGCTGGACTGACCAGTCAGCAGAGGCCAAGTAGGGAGATCAGACACGGGACAGGGCTGTCCACAAATCGCGCCCCGTCGTGTGGAGGGCCAGCTGCCGCTCTCAGAGGTGTGAGTGCAACTCCCCTGGCGGCTTTGACCTTAACCTTCTATCAGCTTAATGCGTCGGGTACCGTGAGCATCCAGGAGTTCAGGGACCTGTGGAAGCAGCTGATGCTGTGTCAGGTAAGAGCGTGTCTTCACAACACGTCCCTGAGGGAGGGGCAGAGGCAGCAGCTCTGCAAAGCTGGGTGAGGCACCACTACCCCTTCAGCCCCGTGTACCCCACTCTTCACCCAGTCTGCTCTGCTCTCCCTCCAGTGGGCCAGCCTTCCCTCTCTTCCAAACTCAGAGAGCCTGTTGCAATAGTCTCCTGGCTTTCTTTTCTTTTTTTTTTTTTATTTATTTTTTAACATTTATTTATTTTTGAGAGACAGAGCACAAGCAGGGGGAGGGGCAGAGAGAGAGGGAGACCCAGAATCCGAAGCAGGCTCCAGGCTCTGAGCTGTCAGCCCAGAGCCCGATGCAGGGCTCGAACCCACGAACTGTGAAATCATTACCTGAGCCGAAGTCAGACGTTTCACTGACTGAGCCACCCAGGTGCCCCGATAGTCTCCTGGATTTCTAAAGTGCACGTCTGATCATGTTGCTTTGTTTGAGACTCTCCACGGTCTTCCGATAAAGTCTGAACTCCTTAGCATGGCATTTAAAGTCCTGCATCAAGTGGCTTCTTCCCATTTTTCCAGTTATTACTCACAACTGTCCCTCTCACCTTCCTGAGTCAGAAAGTTGGAAGCCCTTCAAGGTTTAGGATGACGTGCTTCAATCAAGTACATTTTGCTATACCCAGACTGTCTATTCCCGTGACAAAAACAAAAGCAAAAAACGCTCCCTTTCTCAGAAGCCCGGACCCTCTGCCTCTTCTCGTGCTGGCAGCAGGTGCTGCTGGCAGAGCCTCACGATGGCCAATAGCAGCATGGATGCTGGGGCATGGCGGGGGCGGGGGGGGGGCTCTCATGTGGTGCACAGAAATGCTTGGTTCCCGAGCGTTTGGTGTGGCTTCTTTGCAGGAGGTTTTCCACAAGCACAACAGCAGTCACTCAGGATACCTGAACAGGACCCAGCTGCAGGCTGCCATGAGGGATGCAGGTAGGTGCAGGCCAAGCAGATGCTGCGGGCGGAGCGGGGAGGGGAGGGGTGCGTGGCTTCTGAAGTAATTCCAATGTGCACAGTTGCTCCGAGTCCAGAGGCCCAAAGATGTGGATCTGCAAATAACAGAAGGATTTATTATTGCTATCACTATGGTCATAGCTAACATTTGGCGGGGGGTGGGGTTTGGAACATCCACTCTCTCATGTAATCTTCAACACCGTGGGAAAATCCCTACTTTACAGAGGGAGAAGTTAGAGCTCAGGCAAGTTAGGTAAGTTGTCTGGAGTTTGAGTCCAGGATGATCAGGCTCAAAAGCGGATGCTCTTGACCATGGCTGCATAGACTGCCTCCTGCCTTGAAGGCCAGTAACCCGCTCACTAAAAAGATCCTCATGCTCGTGGCCGAAGGGGGCAGGAAGGGGGAGTTGAGATGAGACAAAGAAAATTGGCTAATAATTAAACTAATGAGCCCCATAAAAGAAGATCCCCGTGTTATCAGGATTCAGGTCCTGGAAGGGGAGGGACAATTTCAATCAAGGGGCCTCAGGTGGAGGGGAGGGGATATGAGGTCCCCAGCACACATGGGGGGAGTCTGTGTTCAATGCAGGAATCATGCTCAGCAATGACGTCTGCCAGCTGATGCTTATCCGCTATGGCGGCCCCAACCTCCAGATGGACTTCGTCAGCTTCGTCCACTTGATGCTGCGTGCAGAGTACATGGAGGGTGAGCTGGGGGGAAGGAGGCAGGGCCGGTGCTTCCTCTGCATGCCTCACGGATTGCCCACTTGCCCCCAGTCCAAGCAGGAGAGAAGACAGCTACCAGGGCGGAAACAATAGGCCAGGAGCTATGGGGCACTCTGGCTCTGCACCCAAGAAACCCAGCTATGTTGCTCCAAACTCATGTATACCTTGCCTGTCCCAGAGGCAAAGGTCTGAGGCAGTTCACTTACACTTGTAAAGGGCACACATGGCTGCACACAGGCTAAAACCGGGTTTGCAGGTGAGGGGATGGATGGAGGAACCAGTTTGTAATGTCTCCAGACACATCTGTGTTCCTTTCTGGTGCATGTTCACAGATGCCTTTCAGAACTTAACCCAAGATGGCAAAGGGATCTACCTCCAGAAGCCAGAGGTAAGCCCTTCTCTGTGGGGTTGACACACCTCATCTTAGAGAGAGGTGGTCACGGCATGTCCATGTGAAGGACCAGGGTTTTGGGTCCTTCATTCTACTGAGTTTGGGATGTAGCCCTGCCTTGACTACACCTATTTGTCTATTTGCCAGCTCTTTACGAAGCACTCACTCTGTGCTGGGCACCTATGCAGGGACCAGGAGACTGACTCAGGGGACCCAATAACTATGATTACAATAATGCCATGTGACAAATCCACCTAACTTCAGCAGTGACAGCAACACTCATGGAGCTCCCTGGCCACGTGGCTGGAAGTCAGTGGATCTCAGCTGGCTGGCTCATGATCAGTGGGTGAACAGGGGGCTTTTCTGGGGTACCTTCATTGAGGAAGCTCTGGCCAGGCTAGTCTCATGGTCTCAGGACAATGGCAGAAGCACAGGGAAGTGAGCTTAAACACGCAGGGTGTCTGAGATCAGGTACATCGTGCCTTGCAACTCATTCTGTTGTCCAAAGCAAGTCATGCGGCCAAGCCTACTTTCAGCACTTGGGGAAAGAGCCTTCTCCTTGTCATGAGAGGAACATCAAAGTCACTTGCAGAGGGCATGGACACAGAGGGGGGTGAAGACCCAGGCCAGCAATGAAGTCCAGCATAGACAGTAATAAGATAGCTGGTCTGAATAGGGCATTTCACAGAGACCTTTCTGGAGGAGGTGACATCGAAGTTGAAACCTTAAAGATCAGAAGGAGCCAGGGAGGCAGAGTGGAGAGTAGGAAAGGCTCCCTCCTCTAGAGGGAACATTGTGTGCAGTCCTGGCTAGAGTATAAAGAATGACAAAATTGGCTTAAGATGTCTGGAAAGATCAGGGTCAGATCTTTCTCAACAGCTGGCTTAGCCTTCCCCATAAAGGTAGGGATTCTGATCTGTCTGGATGTCCTCTTCTTGAACTTCATACAGTGTGCTTTGCATGTAATAGGAGCTTCACGAATGTTTGTTGAGTGAAAGAGGCGATAAACCGAGAGGACAAATCTGTGCCTGACACTGATTGTCTTGCCCGATCCTTCAAACCTCACGGATTTACTGTGTACCTGCTATGTGTCAGATGTGGTGCCAAGTGGGGTTTGCTGCAAAGACACTGGAATCTGGAATTAAACCATCTGCCCTTTCTTTGTAAAAACACATCTTCTATTTGGGCTGCTTAAAAAGGTCCTAGTAAAAGCTGAGGTTTCTTCCTTGACCTCAAATGTCCATTTCATGTAATATTTTCCCAAGATATTGGGACCCTCAGCATGTGTCTCACCTCAGTCATGGCCATGTCTGAGTGTGAAGGTAAGATTCAGCTAGAGGGACAATGGTTAGAATCTTCTGGGTCCATCTCCATCTCAAATCCCCAAGCTCATGTCCAGATCCCAAGCAGTGCTTCTGTAGTGCAGACTCAGAGCTGGGAGAGCAGGACTTCATGAAACAGGGTAGTCCACAGCCTGAGCAGACCCCAGCAATGCAATGTGCCATCACGGGAAGAGAACTGGACTGAGCCCCAGGTAGAACCCACAGCACTCCTGTAACTAGCTGTGAGACCCTAGGCAAATCAACTTGAATAGATCTGGGCCTCAGCTTCCCCACATGTAAAATGAATGAGCTGGGCTAGGTGGTCTCTAAGGCCCTCTTCAGCTGTAACCACCTCTGGCTCCATGAGAAAGAGATCCTTAGGGCCATCCAAGGAGGCCTACAGGGAGTGGCAGCCAACTTGTTAGAATTTCACGCAGGTTTTCTCTGACGCCATTGGTAACTTCACATTATCATCTTCATCGCCACCATCATCAGTATCACCACTTTTGATGTAATTGGCTTGGGGAGTGGTTTCTCCAAAGGTTCTCTCTGTGTGAGTTAGAGGGGCTGTTCATCACACCCACATAAAGCTGTCAGACAAATGGGCCCTTAAATGTAAACATGTAGAATAGACTCTAATGGATTTCTGTTACCCAGTTGGTCCACACACCTGCACACCGCTGTCATGAGCATGCCAAGTTGAATTCATGGAGGAAAATTGCATTGAGAACTGAATACAGAATCAGCCTGTATCTTGGTTATCATCATTCACCGGCACCATGAGAAGTCAAGGTTGATTATATTTCAGGTTGATTTATACTTACTACCAGATGGTGTGGTCCCTCTGGCTAAACCATCCATTAATGTCCTGTCTCTGTGGCTTCCCAGGAATGAGGGGGAGGAGGTCCTAAGTCTTGTGTCAGCCTCCTGGGTCTGGTGACAGAGAAATGAAGCACCCTTAGCTGAATGTCACAGTTGGGCCTGCACTGACCATAATTTGCTTCCCCAATATATTCAGTGGCTGATGATGACTCTGTACTCCTGAGAAGGCTGGAGCCCTGTCTGCCTTCACTGAGAACTCTGCATGTGGCTCAAAGGTAGCCTTTGACTGAAACCAATCCACATTCAGCCCATTTACTGTTCTTCAGGACCGTGTCTCCAGTCATCGCCTTCTCAGCTGGGAAGATTTCTTTTCTGCAGACCTTCCCCTTGGATAGGCAGTGTGCAAAAAGGGAAAGGAGTTAGCAAAGATTCCCTTGGACTTGTAAAGACCAATTGTCATTCTCCAGCCACAACCTTGTCACAGCAGGGATGTCAGCTGACGTGGTCTAAGAAATCTGACTCCAGAGTTGGTATGTCAACCTTTGACAATACTGCCTCCATGGCTGTCCAATTTATTATTTTTTTAACTTTGAAAAAATAAAGATTTATTACTTATAAGACCTGGAAATTACATAGCACCCCTAGGGCTGCACAGTGAGGTTGTTGTGAGGGGAAGAGAGAGAGAGAGGGAGAGAATGCCTGGGGTTCTCCTTTTACTGGGGTTGTGGGCAGGGTTTCGTGGGTTCATTCTCTGTTGGTGAATTTTAACACAAGAGTGGGAATTTAAAGTGGGAAGAGGGGGGAAAAACAGAAACAAGAGGTTCAAATGGTCAGTTACAGAAATGAACCAAGATCTCTCTATCTAGTCCTGTGGCTGGTAAAGTGTTTATTCAAGATGCTGGTCAACCAAAGCCTAAGTCAGATCCTTGCATTACAAGAGAGAAAATAACAACAGCTCTCAAGGCTTATGCTACAACAAGGCTGAGAATGAAATCCAGTGCGTGAAGTTGGCACAGCAGATGGATGGAAAGAACCTGAGCCACTGATGACTTTATTGAGCTACTCAACCAACTCTGGAATCATCTATCTCTAGACTTACTGCTAATTCAATGATAAGCCTTTTTACAGTTTATGTTGTTGTCGATCACATTGTGGTCGCTTGAAGATGATGGCTATCCAATTTAAATAGGCTTAACTTTAAATAGCCTTAGCCAAATATCCCATTTGGAGTAATAGTCTAGGTTTCAAGATCTGAAGAGGGACTAATATGTCCTTAAACAACTGTACCAGCATCTATAAATTGGTGGAGGCATAGGCTAAATTTCAATTGTGTGGAGGTGGGGTGGGGCTATATTGAGCTTTTAAGAACACAGAATATGAGAGGCTTGGCAGAGTCCAGGTGGGTTGGGCTGGCTCTGGCATTTGAGGTCACTGGATGGTCTTCTGCTACCATATCTCCAGATGATTGAATTGTGTGGCGGAGGGCGGGGGGTGGGGGGGTGGTAGGTGGGAACCAATGGATTTAAAACACCTGAATTCTCAAAGGGCTCCCTGCATGTAACAAGTGTCAATCTGTTTACTTGACCTATGGACTATCCATTTCAAATAATTCTCCATACCCTCTCCGTACCTACTTTATTTTTATTTTTTTAAGTTTTTATTTATTTTGAAGAGAGAGAGAAAGAGAGAGAGGGGAACAGAGGATCTGAAGTGGGCTCTGCATGGACAGCAGAGAGCCCCATGTGGGACTTGAACTCACAAGCCATGAGATCATGAACCGAGCTGAAGGCAGACGCTTCACTGACTGAGCCACCCAGGCATCCCTCTGTGCTAGTTTAAAGAAGAACAACAAATCCATGCTATATCATAGAGATAATCAGTGGCTGGTGGGTACACTCGATTTTCTGCACTACCATGCCACCTCACTTTAACAGCATCCCAACCAACCCAGAACCTGGAAGAAAACCAGAATAATAGCCATTTCCCAAAGCCCATACATTTTACACATAGGTTAGCAACACAGAGCCACTCATTAAAATCCTATTTATTCTCAATTTTCAAACTGTCTAATAAACATGACCGTCTGGTTTCCAAGCCCATAAAAAACTAAAGGAGGAAGCTGAATGATGGGATAAAAGGGTGCCCATTGGCAGAACAAAAGGAAACTTGACGGTCAGATAAATGGACCCTTAGCAGGAGCAAACACTTTCTAAGCCAGGCTTAGGAAGTATAAAAGAATTTTACTTAGAAAAACCTTTATTGATTCCAAATGATGAAATGTGAAATGGTTTTCCATAAAGTTCCAGGTACATGAGATATTACCAATTTTATAAGTGATGATCATGTATTATAGCCAAGATTTTTATGTTTATTTATTTGTCAGTATCTCTGTCTTTAGATTCTGCTATTGTAAATGTTTGTTTTAATTAAACAGGTATTGCTTTGGTCCCATGAAGGAAATTTGGAAGATTTTGGGGGTTGGGAACGTGATACTATCATCTCGTTCATGACACTTGGGCTACAGTGTGATGGTGTGGTGCGGATGGTATTTATTATCTAAGTTAGTTAAGCCTGATAGAATCTCCCTTCTAGCTTCTCGATGGTCTGAACTGCCCTCCTATGTCACTCATGTGTTATCCTCACTCACCTGAGGCTGTCATTGTGGCCACTCAGAGATGCCTTATGCCCTGCTGACCTCCTCCTCCATTCCTTCCAATGTCCCCCAAAGCTGAGTACTGGAGACCAGAAGCAGAGCCATTTCTCCCCCCAAATATCTCTTCCCCATCCTCTGTTACTCCAGGGCATGTGGGGTAAGTAAAGATCTGGGACAGGATACACTGCACAAGGGTCAGAATGAAGCCAGGTTGAAGGTCTGACAGGTGGACATCTCTATTTCCCGGAAGTCAAAAGCCAAAAGTTTTATCATGACCCAGGTAAGCAGCAAGCATGCATACCAAAAGCCCAGTGAAGGAAGAACAAGGAATCGGTCCTCAGGTGCCAAGACAGGTGAGGTCAGGGAGTCCAGAAGGTGCGGTTGTCCACCCATCCAGCATAAACAGGCAGAAAACACTGGGATGAGCACTTGTGCAAGCTTTTAAAATCTCCAGGGAAAAAAAAGAAGAAAAGGACCCTACCTGGTGAAAGAAAAGGACATTTACAAGAGGGGGCTTAAAATACCTGCCCTTTCTTTATCCGTGTTTTTTCTCTTTTCCGTCTCTCATGTTTTGTATAAAAACTCAGCCACCAAAGAGAACCTTCTAGATTCCAGTTGGAGCCTGGGGCAGGGTAGTCGGGAGCTGACTGTAAATAGCACTTCTTTCTTGCCACCGTCACTCTGGGTTAGAGAAATGATTTGAGCCTCTGGGATTCTCAATCTGATGTTTCCCCAATGAAATATATGCATTTATGTTTATAATGGGAAAAAAGGAGGAAATGAGTTGCACGGGTCAGGGGTAGGCCAAAGTGGGCCAGCTGTGCCGGGCTTAGTGGAGAAGCAGGCTGTGTGTCGGGCTCTCAGGGAGCTTTGGAAAGACGTCCATCTGGGGCCGCTGACCTCATGTCCTGAGTACTGTCTCTTTTCCAGGGCTCTGAGGACTCAGGGGTACAAAACCCAACAGGAATGAAAGTGAAGAGAGGTTGGGAAGGAGCATTCTAGCTGGGCCTTAATTTACCCCTTTGTAAAATGGAGCCCAGAATGTCTACATCACTGGCTCATTATGAATATGAAATAGTGCCAATGTACTATGGGCACTCAATAAATCAATCGTCTCCCTCATAGTGACAGCTCTTTGGAAACACCCAAGATTTCGTAGTCCATTTCCGCTTTCCTCTTCTCCCTCCACGTCCCCGCTCTGAACATTTCAAGCCATTTGTTTGTTCAAGCCATTTGAAGTGTGGCCTCAGGAGGACTGCCCCACTCTCCAATGTCAGGCACTCAGCTCTAGGGACCTCTGAGAAAGTGACCGTCTCGTTATTAAGGCTCCTCTGAAGTCAAGCAGACAAGGACACTGCCCTCTGCTCGCCTGCAACCTTGGGAGCAGAGAAGTTTCCGCATCAGAGCCCAGGTTGCCAGCTGGGGGTTTTCTGGACCACTGACCAGGCAACTTCTGGGATTGTCTTCCATGAGACCGTATACTTGCCAGCACCTGTTCCAGACACTCCGCTGGGCAATTCAGGTGTGATCTAGAACTGACCTAATTGTGAGAAGGCATGGCGAGTCCACAGTCCAGGATGAAGCCAGTCGCCCTTAGACTTCTGTCCTCACCGTGATGCTCTGTCCTGATGGGCTCATCGGCTAACTTGGCTGGTCAGCGAGTGGTGAGGCCAGTTGGGTAGTGAGCTCTCGTCTCATCCATTTGTCCATCCAGCCATCCAGCCAGACATTCATCCACCTGTCGGAAGACACTGGTCAGCCTCCTACCGTGGATCAGGCACCGTGCTAGGCACTGGGGACCAGGGTGGCTGTCTGCTGGGGCAGCAGATGACTAACAGGTGGCCTGGCACTGGGACGGGTGGGGCGAGGCTTCTTGGCAGATGATGCTTAGTAAAGAAGCACCAGATTAGACACTGAGGGCAGAAAGGCAAGGTTCCTGATGGAATGTACTGCATGGGGCAGGGAGGTAAAAGACCCAGAAGTGAGGAAAGTGCGGAATGGAATGGAATGTCAGGAACGCAGCCGGTGGGGCGGAGGAGCCAGGGCTCAGCTCTGTTTGAGGGAGCAGCGTGGGCCCAGGTGGCACAGGCAGGCGGTGGCCAGGCCCATGCAAGCTCTGTCATGGCATCCGGGTCCTCTCCTGCGGGGCTGAGGCATCACTCAAGAACTTCAAGCCTCATCCTGAGATGCTCAGGCCCTTCCTGTCCCCCAGCAAAGCTAGGAAGTCAACAGGGTGCAGACAATGACCTGGGAGTCAGAAGAACCGAGTTCAAATCCCTGCCTTACTTCATGGGACCTTGGTGAAATGACTTCATCTTTCTGAATCCCCGCAGCGTCACTGATAAAATGGTGACAACAACACTCACCTCACAGTATCAAGAGGTAACATGCCAGATCTTCTGGCATTTGTCAGTGCCCTTGTGAGCTCCACCTGATTTACCTGGAGGCAGGCGCCTGACTTCCCCCGTTTGTGGCATGTGCTGAGGCCACACCAGCACTAGATGGCGCTCTGTCCCCACGCAAGGGCTCCTTCGCGGTGCGGGCAAGTGACACCTTCAGTCTCCAGCTTGGGAAACTGGGCTGCTTCAGTGCCCCGCCAGCACGACTCGGTTCAAAAGACCAGCTTCAGTCCCATGGAACTCACTTCCCTTTCCGTTTTTTTTCTGCTTAGTTTTTCATGGATGCCCTGTACTTTGTTTTACAAGTACTGTCCCCTAAATAATGTATAGCTTTTTTGTTTCTGACAAAGCAAAAGCATTTTAAACCATTGTGAACGCAGCTCCTTGGGAGATTCAACCGCGTCCAGGCCGCTCAACCAGGTACCGCAGGACCTAGCTTAGCACCTCACTTAATGCTTAGCTCATGTTTGGGATTTACTGAATGGATGAACAATTTTTGAAGTAATTCAGGTGAATCCTGTCCTTGAAAAGTCAGGGTGTGTTTGAGATGCTAACCAAAAGATGGTAGCGTATAAGGGTTGCTTAAAGGAACACGATTTTCCTCTACCTGTAAAAGGGCCCCTCTGATATGGCTTAAGGTACAGTTTACTCTGATGTCCTGTGCTGTGCCCTGGTCCCAGGGGCAGGTCAAACAACTGTTGAAAGTCTCATCAGGCTTTGACATTCTGGAGACATTCTTCTTATTTTGACATCCTGCGAACTTGGACATCATTTTCTTTTACAAATTCAGAATTCACCCTCCCAGAAGCATTAACCAGCTGGGTCAAGTTCCAGAGCCTTTTGCTTTCAGGTTACAAGTGACGGTGGAAGCTTTGTGAGCAGGAGGTGGCTGGCCCGGGGTCAGACCCAGCCCGAGGGGAGGCCAGCTTGGTAAGTCATCATCTCTGTCCTCAGTGTGCTCAGCTTCTCTGGCTTGCCAGAGAAAGAGACCAGAAGTTGTGAAGCCCAACACAGGGGAGTCGGGGGGGCTGGGGGTGCAGGCGGAAGGCTCAGGCCTCACCTTATCAGGGAGTCTGGGTGTTGTTTTGTTTCCCTGACCAGCTATTCATGGGCTGCAGATGAATTCCCTAATTTCTCAATTCAACTTTTTTTTTTTTTTTAAGTCATGTGTGCAGTTAGAGGAGATTGTATTGTATCATTTCTAAATCTGCCTCTGGCTGGACTTAGCAAATTTGCAAGAGCCCAGGCTGGCCTTAAAAAAAACAAAAAGGATGCGTACTTGAGTCGGGCTCCACCACTGACTGGTGTAAGTTACCCTGATGAGTCACCAGGGCTCATATCCACAGTCCAGAGCGTGCTCCGTGGATCACATGTGATCACATACTTAAACTGCTTAGCACAGAGTCAGGCCTGTGCTGTGCCCTCTCGGCTAAGGGGAAGCTAAATGGTTTCTGAGCCAGAGCAAACCAGAGGCCACAAGGCCCTTGATGCCTGAGACCCAAGCTGCGATTCTGTTTGGAAAACACCTCTTGGAAAGCTTTTGTACAAAAGATCCCGTTCCCAGATTCGTTTTCGTTTTGGCCGAATCAAAGGATCGAAATGATCGTTGTCTTTGTGTTGGCTTCGCATTGGCCTTGCATCAAGGCTCCCCCAACAGGGAGCTTCACCAAGCTCACACTCCCACAGCTCTCGGGCCAGTTTGTTCATCAACAGTAACAGTGGGAGGCAGCCCCACGGAGGCCACACAGCTGGCAGCAGCACGGGCTCAGGCTGCATGGACGGACCCCCAGGCTGCCTCCTCTGACCTTTCACCCCTTGGCACCACACACACTAGGGGACGTGGGCCTGGTTCAGACCCCTCAGCAAGGCTGGCCTGTGTGCTAACCCTCATTCCCACTGAATGTGGTTGGGGGTTCCCTGGGTGCAGCTCAGATGTTTAACTCACGAAGAACATTCTTTTCCTGGTCTTCGGCTTCCTTGAGAAGGGAGAAATCGGAGATCGTTAGAGTGCCTTTGGCCTGAGGTTTAGCGCTGAGAGAACCATGCTGTTCTTGGGGTGCAGACATTCCTTCCCTCAAACTACGACCGTTTCTTCATGAGTGGAGGAACTTCTGGAAGGAGTGGGCTGCAGCCAGGCTTTCTGTGGACTCTAGGATGTTGTAATAAGCTTTGCAGGCATCACCTAGAAGTGCTCCTGTGAGATTGTTGCTCAGGCCTGTGCACTGTTTCCTATCCTTTTCATGTATGTGTGTGTGTGTGTGTGTGTGTGTGTGCACGCACACTCCACTCAGGCTTCCAGGAATGATGGTGGCTTCAGATCAGGCTGGGCCAGGCTGTGAGGCTCGGGAGTTGGGAAGAGAGGTCTGAAATCTGTGAGGTCTGCTGTGAAAGGTGGGGTCTTCCAGGGGGTAGAAATGATTGATCTTGTGGGGGGAGGTGCTGGTGAAATTGGAAACATACTTGACCAGAAGCCAGAGGTCTTGAGCTTACATCCCCTTGGCCACCTACGGGCTGTGTGATTGTGTGGTCTTGGGAAAGTCATGTCACTTTCCAGATATTGGTGTGCTCATCTTCTGATTTATTGGTAACTCCTGCCTCACAGGACCGTGGCAAAGATCAGATAAGATTTTCAGTGTGAGAGAGCTTTGCACCCAGTAAAGTAAGGGTTTTGCACCCAGCTGGGGGTCCCAGTTCGAGGAACAGACTTGGCATTATGTGCCTTTGCTGGATTATTTGAGAATATTTGATTCTGCTCTCGAAAATAAGAGAAACCAACTAATGAGGATACATCAAAGCAAGTGTAGAAGCAGACGGCTTGAGAGACAGGTTAGATGCAGATGAGGGGAAGCATGTGTGTAAACACAGGAAGGGAGGAAGGAGCTCAGCAGACACAGAATATTCATGACTCACTGAATATACATGAGGCATAGGAAGCACCAAACACTCGGGAAAAGTCCAACATACAACAGACCCAACATACAAGGCTGTCCATGTCCAATCAGCCGCCCATCGGCCACCCATACAGTCCCATTCTCAGCCCCGGAGGTGCAGGTAGAGAGAGCCACGCCTCCCAGCTGACGAACTGGTGAGCTACAGTTGTGGCTGGCCATCCCTCCCTCCCTTGTCTCTCTGACGGAGCCCCTGTGCAGCTGGGCTCCAGCCCCTTCTGTCCTTTGGGCTCCTTGCTCAAGCCTCCACTCTGGTGCTATGACCACACCATCAGTGGAAAGGGCTGATGTGGCAGAGGTACAGACACATGGGCATTGTGCAACCCAGGATTCAGTAGGGTAGTCCTTTCACCCTCTCCCACGGCATTTTAAGTGTGTTAACTACCCCCCTCTCTCCCCTCTTGCTTTCCACTGTGTTTTAAGTTGATCCAGTTGACCACGTGATCTGAGCCTCTTGCTCTGGTTGTGAGCCCGTCTGTTTGGTGAGTGGACTGGCTCACTGGTAGTGGGGTTGGCGTCTACCTCTGCAACAGTGTCATTCCCCCCGGGACACCCGGGGCCAGAGCAGGGAAGTGGGGGCTGGGGGCAGAACTGGGAGCTTCCAAGTATCTAGCTTGGCTACTGAGATGTGGGTGCTATGTCTACATGTGTGGTGGGTGGCCCCTCAGTGCCCCCTCTCCACCAGCCCTCAGCACACAGACCGGCTCCCATGCAGGGCACTGAGCAATGCTGAAGACCACAGCCCTGGACCATTTCCCAGCGACTCTGCCGCTCCCTCCCCTTGTCCTAAGTGAAGAGGAAAGAAAAGGGTCAGAGTCCAGCCGCCACCACATATTAGCTGTGGGATTTAAGCTTAGTCAAACTCTGTCTTGGTTACTTTGTTAGTTAGACCAGGCTCTAGTAACAGCTTATGTTTATTCAACAACCCCAAGCACAGAGAAGACAGATAGGCCTTTATTTTATTTTACTTTACCATATGTACTTGAATTTATTATTTATATAGTTTTTGTGAGAAAAAATAGGCTAGGCTAGATCCCAGTGCCCAGGGATGAAAATGGAGCTCCTGTTCTTAAGGAGGTTGTTGAAGGGTGGTTGGAGGAAAATGCAAGAAAGTCAGCCCAGCACAGAGCATGAGGAGCACACTGGGGAACTCAGATTAACCTGGGAGTCTTGGAAGCATTCCTGGGGGACGTGTGCTGGGTGTGAATGCTAAGAGGTACCCCGGGAGAGAGGTGGAAGGAACAACAAGGGACAGGACTGAGAGGGACAGTGGCTGTGGCAGGATATAGTGTGTTTTGGAGAGATCATTCTAGTCGCTTAGCAGAGGACAGAGTGGCAGAGGTAGAAATGGGAAGTTCAGAGAACATTAAGCGGCCTACCCAAGGTCCACAGGAAGTGGTAGGTTCTCATGATTTATCTCCTTCTGGGCCTTCCCTCTCCTCCAGTCATGGAACTCCAGAAGGCCCTGATAGGTGCTTTTCCAGACAGGTCTGCTGTCAACCCCTCACGGCTGGAGGATGAGCTGCTCCAGGGAGGCAGGTGGGGCGAGGAGGCCACCCTGTCCCACCTCACGTCTCAGAGACCCAGACAAAGGCCAGGTTGAAAGTATGATGAGGACAGGGCATCCTGGGACAGGCTGTACAAGAGGCCGCCCCAAGCCTTGCTGTCCTGCCCAGGCCATGCTCTATCAGGAGGGCACTGAGGGAGGCAGGGAAGGAAGGGGGCTAATAGGGGCTTTACAGGTGCTTCTCAGGACTCAGCCAGAAAGGAATTTCTGTTCCATCTGTCTTGTGAGATGTGTAATAGATGCAGTCCAAGAAGTGAACAGGGCACTCAGTGGACAAGACAAAGCATTCTCCACCCAGACTCATACCAGTAAGACCAGGCCTTCTGGGCAGGAGCTTTAAAAACCCCTTTGTACTACATTGGATCTTACTGAGCACTGGGGGGCTGTTGACCACAAGGCTTCCTTTCTAGGGGATGGTCCTTTGGAAGAAACTGTCTTATTGTAGGAGGCTCCATCAGGGCCCAGTTGGGAGAGAGAAATACACAGGAAGGTGATCAAGAAAGCTTCATGTAAAGACTTTGTAACCGTTAACAGGGGATTGGAGTAAGGAGAGATTGGGTGATAAAACATAATGAGAGGGCGAAATAATGTGCCATGAGTGGGGACAGAGTCATGTGCCCTCCCTGGGACTGCGATAGGGTGGCCAAGGGAGAGCCCCTTTCCCCCAACTCAGAGCTGATTCAGACTTCAATGAAGAGGGCACATCTGTGGCTCATGAATGGCAGAGAAGTCACTGTAGTACCATATGGCCGAACCTATGGAAATCTGAACTGCTGGAACATGCTGGAAATCTGCCATCTGGGGCACCAGGGAAAGCTGTTCATGGGAAGGTTCTCACCAGGGGTTTCTGCTGCTAAACTCCCTTTAGGTGCACTTTCCTCACCCAAAATACTGAAAACCCATGAGTTCAAGAGTTAAGATTTAATAAAACGAGTCATTTTTACTGCTTCATCTAAGACCTTAAATGAAATTGGCATTTTTTTCTTCTCCTCTTTTAACTGTGAGTGTGTGGTGGGGAGGAACACGATGAGAGTGTGCAATCCAGTTACAACCAGGCAGATTCGTCTCAGGGCGTCTGCAGCTTACCCGCCGTTGCTTCTGCACCAGTGGTGTAAAGGTCGACACAACCTGCAAAGACAAAAACAGCTTGGCACTTTTATTTATACAGTTTGACTCATCTGGGCCCTGGAAGGACCCACAAACTCTACTTGGGGAACTGCTAAGCCAAATGACTTGCCCAAGTTGCAACTAGAAGTAGAGTCCAGGAATCCTGGGAAGATGGCAGTGTAGTAGGACATTGGGCTCACCGCACGTCCTGCTGATCACTTAGATTCCACCTACACCTGCCTAAATAACCCAGAGGATTAGCAGAACGGAGTCTCCTGAGCCAAGCGCAGACGAGAGGCCCACGGAAGAGGGTAGGAAGGGCGGCGAAGCGGTGCACGCTACACAGACTGGCGGGAGGGAGCCGGGGCGGAGGGGCGGCCTGCCGGCCAAGCAGAGCCCCCGGGTCTGGCTGGCAAAAGGGGAGGGGCTGGAGGGAGTGTGTTCCGACAGCAAGCCGGACTTGACATCTGGAAGGTATAAGCTAACAGCTCTGCTCGGAGAACAGGAGGGCTGGAGGACAACGGGAGGGAGAGTTGTTGAGCCCCGGACGACAGAGCTCAGCTTGGTGGGGAACAAAGGTGCTCGCCAGCGCCATCTCCCTCGCCCATCCCCCAGCCAAAATCCCAAAGGGAACCAGTTCCTGCCAGGGAACTTGCTTGCACCTTGCAAACACCCAACGCTGTGCTTCTGCGGATCCATCCCTCCTGCGGAGGGTCTGACTCCCTCCCGCTGCCACAGGGCCTCTCCCGAAGCGGATCTCCAGATCTCCGAAGGAAAAACGAGCTGAGCCTGCCCCTCCCACCACTGTGCACCTTGCCGATCCACCTCAGCTAATACGCCAGATCCGCAGCACCACAAGCCTGGCAGTGTGCAAGTAGCCCAGATGGGCCACGCCACCCCACAGTGAGTCCCGCCCCTAGGAGGGGGGAAGAGAAGGCACACACCAGTCTGACTGTGGCCCCAGTGGTGGGCTGGGGACAGACATCAAGTCTGACTGCGGCCCTGCCCACCATCGCAAGTTATTCAAGACAGCACAGGGGAAGTGCCCCTCAGTCCTGCACCACTCCAGGGACTATCCAAAATGATGAAACGGAAGAATTCCCCTCAGAAAAACGTCCAGGAAATAACAACAGCTAACGAACTGATCAAAAATGATTTAAACAATATAACAGAAAGTGAATTTAGAATAGTCATAAAATTAATCCCTGGGTTGAAAACAGTATAAAGGACAGCACAGAATCTCTTGCTACAAAGATCAAGGGACTAGGGAACAGCCAGGAGGAGCTAAAAAATGCTATCAATGAGCTGCAAAATAAAATGGAGACAACTACGGCTCGGATTGAAGAGGCAGAGGAGAGAATAGGGGAACTAGAAGATAAAATTATGGAAAAAGAAGAAGCTGAGGAAAAGAGAGATAAAAAAAAATCCAGGAGTATGAGGGGGAAATTAGAGAACTAAGTGATGCACTAAAGAGAAATAATATACGCATAATTGGTATTCCAGAGGAGGAAGAGAGAGAGAAAGGTGCTGAAGGTGTACTTGAAGAAATAATAGCTGAGAACTTCCCAGATCTGGGGAAGGAAAAAGGCATTGAAATCCAAGAGGCACAGAGAACTCCCTTCAGACGTAACTTGAATCGATCTTCTGCACGACATATCATAGTGAAACTGGCAAAATACAAGGATAAAGAGAAAATTCTGAAAGCAGCTAGGGATAAACGTGCTCTAAGATATAAAGGGAGACCTATAAGACTCATGATTGATCTCTCTACTGAAACTTGGCAGGCCAGAAAGGAATGGCAGGAGATCTTCCATGTGATGAACAGAAAAAATATGCAGCCGAGAATCCTTTATCCAGCAAGTCTGTCATTTAGAATAGAAGGAGAGATAAAGGTTTTCCCAAACAAACAAAAACTGAAGGAATTCGTCACCACTAAACCAGCCCTACAAGAGATCCTAAGGGGGATCCTGTGAGACAAAGTACCAGAGACATCGCTACAAGCATGAAACCTATGGACATCACAGTGACTCTAAACCCATATCTTTCTATAATAACACTGAATGTAAATGGACTCAATGCGCCAACCAAAAGACATAGGGTATCAGAATGGATAAAGAAACAAGACCCATCTATTTGCTGTCTACAAGAGACTCATTTTAGACCTGAGGACACCTTCCGACTGAGAGTGAGGGGATAGAGAACTATTTATCATGCCACTGGAAGTCAAAAGAAAGCTGGAGTAGCCATACTTATATCAGACAAACTAGACTTTAAATTAAAGGCTGTAACAAGAGATGAAGAAGGCCATTATATAATAATCACAGGGTCTATCCATCAGGAAGAGCTAACAATTAGAAATGTCTATGTGCCGAATACAGGAGCCTCCAAATATATAAAACAATTACTCACAAACATAAGCAACCTTATTGATAAGAATGTGGTAACTGCAGGGGGTTTTAACACTCCACTTACAGAAATGGATAGATCATCTAGACACACAGTCAATAAAGAAACAAGGGCCCTGAATGATACATTGGATCAGATGGACTTGACAGATATATTTAGAACTCTGCATCCCAAAGCAACAGAATATACTTTCTTCTCGAGTGCACATGGAACATTCTCCAAGATAGATCATATACTGGGTCACAAAACAGCCCTTCATAAGTTTACAAGAATTGAGATCATACCATGCATACTTTCAGACCACAGTGCTATGAAACTTGAAATCAACCACAGGAAAAAGTCTGGAAAACCTCCAAAAGCATGGAGGTTAAAGAACACCCTACTCAAGAATGAATCGGTCAACCAGGCAATTAGAGAAGAAATTTAAAAATATATGGAAATAAATGAAAATGAAAATACAACAATCCAAACGCTTTGGGATGCAGCGAAGGCAGTCCTGAGAGGAAAATACATTGCAATCCAGGCCTATCTCAAGAAACAAGAAAAATCCCAAATACAAAATCTAACAGCACACCTAATCGAAATAGAAGCAGAACAGCAAAGACAACCTAAATCCAGCAGAAGAAGAGAAATAATAAAGATCTCAGCAGAAATAAACAATATAGAATAAAAAAAAAAACTGTAGAGCAGATCAATGAAACCGAGTTGGTTTTTTGAAAAAATAAACAAAATTGATAAACCTCTAGCCAGGCTTCTCCAAAATAAAAGGGAGATGACCCAAATAGATAACATCATGAATGAAAATGGAATTATTACAACCAATCCCTCAGAGATACAAGCAATTATCAGGGAATACTATGAAAAAGTATATGCCAACAAACTGGGCAACCTGGAAGAAATGGACAAATTCCTAAACACCCACACGCTTCCAAAACTCAATCAGGAGGAAATAGAAAGCTTGAACAGACCCATAACCAGCGAAGAAATTGAATCAGTCCTCAAAAATCTCCCAACAAATAAGAGTCCAGGGCCAGATGGCTTCCCAGGGGAGTTCTACCAGACGTTTAAAGCAGAGATAATACCTATCCTTCTCAAGCTATTCCAAAAAATAGAAAGGGAAGGAAAACTTCCAGACTCACTCTATGAAGCCAGTATTACTTTGATTCCTAAACCAGAGACCCAGTAAAAAAAGAGAACTACAGGCCAATATCCCTGATGAATATGGATGCAAAAATTCTCAATAAGATACTACCAAATCGAATTCAACAGCATATAAAAATAATTATTCACCATGATCAAGTGGGATTCATCCCTGGGATGCAGGGCTGGTTCAACATTCGCAAATCAATCAATGCGATACATCACATTAATAAAAGAAAAGATAAGAACCATATGATCCTGTCAATTGATGCAGAAAAGGCATTTAACAAAATTCAGCAACGTTTATTAATAAAAACCCTTGAGAAAGTCGGGATAGAAGGAACATACTTAAAGATCATAAAAACCATTTATGAAAAGCCCACAGCTAACATCATCCTCAATGGGGAAAAACCGAGAGCTTTTTCCCTGAGATCAGGAACACGACAGGGATGTCCACTCTCCCTGCTGTTGTTTAACATAGTGTTGGAAGTTCTAGCATCAGCAATCAGACAACAAAAGGAAATCAAAGGCATCAAAATTGGCAAAGATGAAGTTAAGCTTTCACTTTTTGCAGATGACATGATATTATACATGGAAAATCTGATAGACTCCACCAGAAGTCTGCTAGAACTGATACATCAATTTAGCAAAGTTGCAGGATACAAAATCAATGTACAGAAATCAGTTGCATTCTTATACACTAACAATGAAGCAACAGTAAGACAAATAAAGCAACCGATCCCATTCACAATTGCACCAAGAAGCATAAAATACCTAGGAATAAATCTAACCAAAGATGTAACAGATCTGTATGCTGAAAACTATAGAAAGCTTATGAAGGAAATTGAAGAAGATATAAAGAAATGGAAAAACATTCCCTGCTCATGGATTGGAAGAATAAATATTGTCAAAATGTCAATACTACCCAAAGCTATCTACACATTCAATGCAATCCCAATCATAATTGCACCAGCATTCTTCTCAAAACTAGAACAAGCAATCCTAAAATTCATATGGAACCACAAAAGGCCCCGAATAGCCAAAGTAATTTTGAGGAAGAAGACCAAAGCAGGAGACATCACAATCCCAGACTTTAGCCTCTACTACAAAGCTGTAATCATCAAGACAGCATGGTATTGGCACAAAAACAGACACACAGACCAATGGTATAGAATAGAAACCCCAGAACTAGACCCACAAACGTATGGCCAACTAATCTTTGACAAAGCAGGAAAGAACATCCAATGGAAAAAATGGATGCTGGGAGAACTGGACAGCAACATGCAGAAGATTGAAACTGGACCACTTTCTCACACCATTCACAAAAATAAACTCAAAATGGATAAAGGACCTGAATGTGAGACAGGAAACCATCAAAACCCTAGAGGAGAAAGCAGGAAAAGACCTCTCTGACCTCAGCCACAGCAGTTTCTTACTTGACACATCCCCAAAGGCAAGGGAATTAAAAGCAAAAATGAACTACTGGGACCTTATGAAGATAAAAAGCTTCTGCACAACAAAGGAAACAACCAACAAAACTAAAAGGCAACCAACGGAATGGGAAAAGATATTTGCAAAGGACATATCGGACAAAGGGCTAGTATCCAAAATCTATAAAGAGCTCACCAAACTCCACACC
>NW_024412419.1:25628240-25640788 GCF_014898765.1 Herpailurus yagouaroundi | reverse complement strand
TTAAAAAAAAAAAAAAAAAAAAAAAAGGAAGTAGAGTCCAAATTCAGACGTTGGGCTCCTGGCTTGAAACCCTGTGCTTTTTTCACCAAAGCTATTGAAGGCCCCAATAAATAACATATCTCCTCCTTGTCCAGATTCTCAATAAGTTGAGAAATAGGACAAAACTAGTCTGTCATTTTTATTACTGGTGGAGACCAGGTTGGAAGACGTAGCCCCTGGTCTGTCAATCGGAGGGGCTTGATCCTGGTAAGCCCACTCAGCCACGCAGCACTGGCCATGTGTGTGTGGAAGGTGGGGTGGGTGTGGGGGGCATTGCCCCAGAGAGACCGGGCAGGACACGGGCAGTTTGTGGCTGGTCACGCCCAGGAGGTAGAGGGCAGAGCTGAGCTGAGTGTGGTCAGTTATTCCTAAGTCTTGACTTTCCTAAGACAGGGAAGAAGCCCAGCCTTAGGACACGATTCTCAGCTACCTACAGCCCTCCCATTCCACAATTGGGATGCCTTCCCTCCATCCCATATCTGTAACTTCATTCTACCCAGCCGAGGACAGTCTCCATGTAGTCAGTTCCCAGGATTCCTCATCATTTCTTGGTTATGCCCAGCATCCCTCCTAATGCCTTTTTCAACTTTCTACATCATATATTAAAATAATCAGATGTCTTTTTTTTTTTTTTTTTTTTTTTTTTTAGAGAGAGAGAAAGCATGTTGGAAGTCTCCTTAATGAGAGGCAGTGGGAGGCTGGAGAAGAGAAGCAGGCTAGTTTCTAGCTAAGCCTCCAACAGCCTGTGGGACCTTCCCAGCTCAAGGCTCAGCTGGTCAGAAATCCCCAGGTCAGGGCACCCAGAAGCGACAAGTCTCTGGGAACCTGGGTCCCCACCCATTATGCTCACGTATCCGTAATGTGTCCTGAGAGTTCAGTCCATCAACAGCCAATAGAGGATTCTCCTTTAGAGTGACAAGATGGGGATGCCTGCCCTCCGGGAAGGGCCACCTCTGGGCACCTGGAAAAGCAAACAAATCATTAATGGCTAAACAGTGAGACGATCCTGAGCCGCTGAAACAAAGGCCTTCCTAGTGATTAAATATTTGTGCTGCCAGCTGTGCACTCCCCTGTCCCCCTGATGGCCCCCCTCACAGCGGTGAGCTCTGCTTCCTGGCTGCACGCCATCAGCTGTCACTTACTGTCATCTGTGCTCATGCTTGTGTGACATCACCGTCCTCATGTGAACGCATGGAGCTTCCACGGCCATCTATGCCGTCCAACTCTACAGATGATTTCGTGTTGATCTGCACGCTGTGTGGGCGGACCCTCTGTCACCCATGGGTGTCCTCTGAGTCACTCCCACAGCCCAGTTCCCTTCAGCTGATCCCTCTCAGGAGTGTGGGCTCCCCTTAAGCTTAAGCAAACGGACTCTCTGTGACCCGCCCTGCAGACTGCCCTTAAAGCACCACATGGGTCGGTTTATTTAAATGATAGCTGCTACCTTAAATGTTGCTAGGAGTCCATGGGAGCTTGTATAAATATCCCCTGAGCCAAAAATAATTGAAAGTGTGCAGGGACCTTAAGCAGAGCCAACCTTTGATTTTAAGAGTTTTGGAGTTTCAAACTGAAAGCTTTCTTTCCCTTGCAAAGAATTAAAAAAAAAAAAAAAAGGTAGGCAAACAAATGTTGCTAATAGGCATTTAAAAGCTAGTCTTGGGGCACCTGGGTGGCTCAGTCGGTTAAGTGTCCGACTTCGGCTCAGGTCATGATCTCACGGTTCGTGGGTTCAAGCCCTGCGTCGGGCTCAGTGCTGACAGCTCAGAGCCTGGAGCCTGCTTCGGATTCTATGTCTCCCTCTCTCTCTGCCCCTCCCCTGCTCATGCTCTCTCTCTGTCTCAAAAAAATAAATAAAACATTAAAAAATTTCATAAAAAAAAAAGCTAGTCTTTAGGAGAAACAAATACCTTAAGCCCCAGGTCTGTATCTTCAAGTGTGAATTCCCTCCTTAGAGCCCCAGATTTATGAGGTTTCACTTGGGGATTACCCATTTGTTCCCTGTAGTTCGGTCTCTTCACTGGTTCTAAGATCTCTTCCCTATTACAGCCCCAGAGGGAAAGTGGTCTGGAAAGGAGTCTGCTTCAAAACGGAGGCTTTTACCTTCATTGCTCCCTTGGTTTCAAGCCCTGAACTTGAGGACATGGGTATTTTACGCGTTGTAGGGTACCTGGACCCCTCCCTAGTGTGTCCAACCAGTGGGGCCTTAAATCCGAATGTCCTGGGGGGGCTTGAAACACACAGCTTCTAGGGCCCCATTGACCACCTTTTTTATTTCAACACGTGGCACTTTCGTGGCATGTCACATTCTTCAAGTTTACAGGTGATTCTGTATTGGTTGCATTTTAGAATGGCTGCTTCCCTGGGCATGCAGGGAGGCACCTTATTTCACCATTTAAATCTGAAATTCTGGGCCAAGGTGTGAAAATCCATGTTTTCACAAAAGCTCATATTTAAAAAAACAAAAAAAAATCATTAAATGCTTCTGATATACGCAAAGGCCAGTGTTTCAGAACCTACCAACTTCTCTTTGTCAGGGTTCACGTGTTCCATCCCTCTCCCTCCAGTCCTAGTTTCCAGGACATACCAGACTCATACCAGGCACCTGTCCATCAGACGAGCAACTCTCACCTCATGGCCTAATGGAAAATGCTGGTGGTTTGTGCGTTTCCTCACCCTTGCTCCTGCGCCACTCTCTCAGACCTGCAATTTGTCAGAGCTCCCCAACAAAAGACATCTGAAGAAACCAAAGCTGACCTGTTTGGCAAGTTGTGCGCCTTGTTGAGGCGAGGGTGAGGAGGTGAGTGTTAGGCTTACTGGAGCTGGCATTCACACATTAATTTTAGGGTCTTCATCTGCTTTGGTAGATAAATCACAAACATTTCCATGAATAACCACGTCTGTTATGCAAATTGGTTTCCATCCGCTGGTCTGTTGAGAATAATGTTCCATAATTACAACAGTTACTTATGGGCAAATCAGCTTTCTTACCACCTTCTCTGTTTGGGAGAAACCTCCAACTGCTGCAGGAGCCTGTGTGTCTGGCTGGGTGGACCAGCTCTGCCTCTGTAAGCCCCCGTCTGAGTTCGCTTGTCCTGGCGCCGAGGAGGATCTAGATAATTCAGCCAGTGTGAGGACATTAGGCTTCCTTTTGGCTTCTCTGTGCTACGATGCCTAAGACACGGTCATCAAGAGTTTTACAGCCAGTTGAAGAAAGAAGTCACGTGGAACAAATGGAAGAGATTTAAGCCCTGAAATGTATGGTTCTACAGTATTCAGCAAGGAAGAAAGTGGTGTAGTGAAGAATTCTCATGTGGCTTCCTGGAGGGGAGCTTGCCCTTCTCGGAGGGACTCTGGAGGACAGGAAGGGTTTCTGGAGTGGCCTCAGCTGGGAAGGCATTCCAGGCCCAGAGCAGAGGCTGGAGGAAGGATCTGATGTAACATGGGCTGTCTGGGTGGGCCTCCCAGCCTGGAAGGAACTGATGTATACTGAGTCACTACTCTCTGGCCTGGGTCATGTCAGGTTGACTTAGTAAGCCACTAACCGTGGTAAGGCAGGAAGGAGTAGTTCCAGACAGGGAAGCTGAAGCAGAGAGAAGTTAAAACAGATTGCCTGAGGTTACAAAACCAGGAAAGACAAGGTTGGAAAAGGAGGCAGGATCAGAAGATAGTGGAAGTTCTAGAATCCCAAGGAGACAACCTGGAACATGACTCTATGGGATCTTGATGTTTGGTGAAATGACAAACAACATTGGGAGGACAGATCAGATTAGAGGGGTGGCGAGGGAGTAAGGACAATGGTCTTGATTTCTTTTCTGGATCTCTCAACTTCCCTTCCCCAAATGTCTTTTTCACCTCGATTTTGTAGATTAAACTCAGAATGTTATCCATATATTTGTTTTCCGCGTTTCACAGATAAGGAAAATGAGACCAGGAAAAAGTGTGTCACCAACCACCTAAGCTTGTTTTACTAGTTAGTCACAGAGTCCTGACTCTCTCTTGGGATGTGGTCTGTCACCTTAGTTATAACCAGTAATGATACTGGTATCAGAAATTCACTCCATACTTTCAGTACTGTCCAGAGTGCCTGATAGAGTGTAGTCTTTTGCTTCAGTTTCCATTCCAACATGGATGAATTCATTTTCTACTGAGCAGAGCTAGTAGAAGAAGAGTTAATGGTTCACATGCAGAAAAGCCCCCTTTGTTTGACTGGCTGCCATCTTGGTGGAAACAGAGCAGAAATCTGAAAGACTGAGGGACACCTGTGTGGCTCAGTTGGTTAAGCGTCTGACTTTGGCTCAGGTCATAATCTCACAGTTCATGGGTTTGAGCCCCACGTCAGGCTCTGTGCTGACAGCTCATAGAGCCTGGAGCCTGCTTCGGATTCTGTGTCTCCTTCTCTCTCTCTCTTCCTCCTTCCCCCGCTCATGCTTTGTCTCTCAAAAAGAAATAAACATTAAAAAATTTTTAAGAAATCTGAAAGACTGAGTATCCTCAAGAGTGCAGGTGATACGAAAGGCTGTTGACACATACATCTAAAAATCGAACCAGATAAACGAAATATAGGATTTTCCACCTCGCTATCTGGCAGATGGAAGGTAATTGAGAAGACAAGGGAAGGCTTGTGAGAAAGACCAGATCAGCTGTGGAGAAATAAAAGAGTAATAGTTTTTTTGCACCGTAGTTACAATGTGGGTAACTCTGTGGCCCGATCACATGGGCCCAGGGAGTTTTATAGAAGAAGCAATTTGTACATTACTCATTCATACATTTATTCCATGAGTGTTTACTGAGCACCTTCTTCATGTCCAGCGCTGTGTGAGGCTGGGTGTTCAGAGATGAACAGACCCAGTCTCATTCTCCATGATTCATATTCTAGTCAAAGAGACCCAAATATTCAGGTTTATAAAAATCAGCATGGTCCTCTGATGAGGGGTGCATGTAAGGGGCTGTGCAAGACTAAGGAGAGCCTTCCAGGCAGAGGTGACATCTGTTCACTATGCTCCAGCCACGCTGTCTTCTTGGAGTTACAGGTTCCTCCCCACTCCAAGCCATCTTCATTTACTGTTTCCTCAGCATCACATGCTGCTCCTTCTCATTTTGACTGCTCCCATACACCTCTAAGTCTTGGCCTCAAAGACGCTTCCTCTGGGTAACACCCCCCACCCAACCTAAATAATGATTACTCTGATTTTTCTTTTCTACTGCTCTATTCCTTTCCTTTACAATACAGATATGTTTGTATCTATTAAATACTCATTTATTTGTCCCACCAAGATGTAACCTCCTCAAAGTAGACTTTACCATGGTGCTTGGGTGGCTCAGTCCATTGAGTACCTGACTCTTGATTTTGGCTCAGGTCGTGATCCCAGGGTTGTGGGATTGAGCCCCGCATCCAGTTCTGCACTGAGCTTGGAACCTGCTTAAGATTCTCTCTCTCTCTCTCTCTCTCTCTTTCCCTCTGCCCCTCTACCCTGCTACCTTGCCACTCTCCCTCTAAAGTAAAAAATATTTTTTAAAGTAGACTTTCTTTTGCTGTGCATACAATAGTGTCTGCCACACAGAGGACTCTCAATAAATATTGGTGGGACACATGAGTGACCTTACCCAACAAAGACAAGTCAAGAAACTGACTTAATCTCAGTTTTTTTATCTGCAAAATGGGATTTAGGTATCTACTACCTAGGGTTTCTGCAGTGTGGTTGGCTGAGTAATGTCTCCCAAAGATTTTCATATCCTAATTCCTGGAAGCTGTGAATATGTTACCTTATAAGGCAAAAGGGACTTCACAAATATGATCTAATTAAGGATTTTAAGATGGGGAGATTTTCCTGGATTATCCAGATGGGTCTGATGTAATCAGTGGGGTCCTTGTAAGAGGCAGGCAGGAGGTCAGCAGGACAGAAGGTGATGTGGTAACAGAAGCAGAAAAAGACTTGGAGGTGTTATGTGGCTGGTCCTGAAGGTGGAGGAAGGGGCCACATGCCAAGGACTGCAAGTGAGAAAGGGCAAGAGACAGATCCCTCCCCTGGAGCCTTCAGAAGGAGCCACCCCTGCTTACACATTGATTTAGCTCTGTAAGTCTCATTTTGGACTTCTGACTTGCAGAACTGTAAGAGCAAAAAAAAAAAAAAATTATGTTATTTTAAGCCTCTCAATTTGTAGTAATTTGTTACAGCAGCAATAGGAAACTAATACATGCTGGGATCAAATAAAATAATGCATGGGAAGACTCTGGGAAAAACACAAAGCCAGGAATCATTATTAGTTTATGACAGCTCACCCCTTGTTTATTACATTTCTGTGCGGTGCCACGTAAGTTCCAGCTACCATAATGAGGAGAGATGTTTGAATAATAGCCATACACCCCAAGGAAGGGCATTTTTTCATAGTTTATAATTGCCATAGAGCTTGAAAATCTTCCAGGTCTTACAGTTCTTAATTATGCTCTCATGCATATGCATCAATTACTCACATGCTCCTACCTAGCTTGTTACTGCAAAGATACTTAAAAAAATATTTGGAACAGCTCCTCTGCATGTATCTCCCTCTGAAAATATCCAATGAAATATTTCACCTCTGCTGCAAAACTCTGCTCCAGTTGGGACATGCTCACCAATCTTCCCTGCTCGACAGAATTAAACCTCCACCCTCGTCTGTCTGCAGTCTCAGTGCCTGTTTATTCTACCTGGCAATTCTCTCCTCCTAACTCCCAGTGGCTTAATTGCAGGTCTGGTCCTCTAGGTTTGTGTTTGCTTTGCTGGGTATGATCTGCAATCTGGGAGGGACCAGCGAGTGCCTGACCCAGGAGGTTATATTTAAATGGCAGTGGAGGGGGAAGAAAAGGTGTTGACGTTTTTGCTTGCTGTTTCTCCCTATAGAAGTGGCTCTGCAGGGAGTCTAAGTGTCAGAGAGGCTATTTTATCTGCAAACCAATGACTTTGTCAAGAGATAGCATGTGAATTACCCAGCTGGCCCTTCCAGTGATTTTTCTGGCCCACCTGACTCGATTTACCAGCTTGTGAGTCAGTTTTGTTCTTCCTTGGCTCCCTCTTTTCCTTCTGTTCCTTTTCCCCCATGACTGATCCCCCTGAGAGATGTCAAAAGGAGTTCTACCTGTTTCTGTTGGGAAGATCACAGATCTTCACGGGGCATTTTCATCAAATGGCCCAATGCCATTCTGTTGCTGCGCTAAAAGGTGGTGGTCTGTCTCAAGTTTTGACTGTTGGACTGAACTTAAAAAAAAATGTCTTTTGTGGAACAGAACATCTCACCTTTGGAAACCCCCATTTTACAACACGTGTTGTATCATTAGGTAACTTCCTTAGCCTCTCTGCATCTGGGTTTCCTTGTCTATAAAATGGAGATAATAAAAACATGGGTAGTATCGGGGGGAGGATTAAATTAATTAATATGTAAAATACTTGTCACATACAAAGCACAGTCACTTGGAGAATACTTGTTTCCTCCTCTGCACCCCTCCCCACTCCATTTTTGGGCTTGAGATGCATATACAGCCTCTAAAGATTCTGGGATCTCATTCCAGAGAGTCAGATTTGGTTGGTCTGGGGAGAATCCTGGGAATCTGCACTTTGAGCAAGCTGCCCAGGTGACATTGATGCAAGCGGTCTTCAGACTCTACTTGTAGAGACTGCTCCATGGGCTGTGAAGATGGTGGGCTTGGACCATAAGCATATTAGGGGCAGCAACTGTGTGGTGTTGATTTGTGTATGATCACAGTGCCTGTCACAGAGGAGACATCCCACAAACATTGGCCCGTGTTCAGTGAATACCTCTGTGCACTTTCAAGATTATCTGACTTATTTTTTTCAAGTTTTACTCCTCACTGGGCAATGAGAAGTCTATGTGTAAAGTATACTAGCGTAATAACCCATCATCTGAACTGCAAAACATATTCCCCGGGGACATCTGGGGTCCCCATTCTCCCCCATTCCAGCATGTCCAAATCTAATCATGTTCAATAAGCCCCAGTTCAGAACTATGTTCTCTCTCCATAATGCCTTTCCTGGTTAGAGCTAACACTACCCTCCCCCGCTTCAACCAGTTTCTCTCTGTCATTTAAAATAGGTTAACTCCTACAGTTATGTACTCATGTATGTACATTAGCTCTCTCAGCAGATTGCACAGCTCTTGATGGGTTTCCCCCGAGTATCTCTCAAATCCATACCCTTCTCCCAACTGGTCTGGTCCCAGCTCCATTGTCTTGCTCACATTTCCTACATTGCTTCTTTGGTCTGTCCACATCATTCCTCCCCCTTCCAAATTGTTTTTCTCTTTATAGCCAAAGGGAGTCTTTGAACACCGGAGTCTGGTAGTATTAGCCCTCTGCAACCCTTCCTCACCCACCTGACACTTAAAGTCCTCCCATGGCACTGCTTCCTTGTGCTATTGGGACAAAGCCCAAAGATTTGAACATGACCTTACAAGTTCTGTGGAGTCTAGTTGCCCCCTTGCCTCTCTAGTCTCATTGGGAATTATCATCCCTTTGCTCGGGATGTCTTGCACTTCCTTAAATGCAACCTGCTGCCTTTGGCTACATGGCCTTTGCACATGAACATCCTCCACCTGGAGTTGTCTTCTCATCCTTGCCTGCTGGCCTAGGTAACTTTGTTTTCAGCACTGAATACAAATCTCACATCCTCAGGAAACCTCCAATTCAGCCCTGTCCCCAGTCTAGATAAAATTCTTTTGTTATATGATCTCAAACTGTGTTCCTTCCCTCATTGTCCTCATCTTACTTTATAATCATGACAGTAATACAGATACTTGATTAATGTTTGTCTCCAGGAGAGCAGGGACTTGTCTGTTTTTGTTTACCTGTGTCTCCTTCGCCTTAGAAGGTAAGACTTAACACACACCAGGTGAATCGTTGGTGAGCAAATGAAGGAGATAATGTGCAGCTTTTATTTTGAATGAGGGCTATTGTTTTGAACTCAAAAAGCACCTGGTCTCATTAAGTTCTAGGAATCAGAATTAAGCAGTCTAGAAAATAAGTTTGAATTGAAAATTTGTGAAAACTGGTTTATGGCTTAACTTGGATTCAGGGACCATGCTGATTGATGTGTTATGACTATCTTCATTAAGCTTAAGTCCTCAAATTCTCAAAGGAAGTCGATTTTGCTGACAAAATGACTTACGGAACAGACTTTGGGTAGACAGATGGCTATAGAGTATCGTGTCAACATGAGTTTTGGAGACAAATGTTTTTCAGTGAGTAGGAAGGTGGCTGTGTGCTCCGATAAGTGGAGTACAAGCAGGTGAGCGTGAGTGGAAGATGTGGAATGTCTGCATGGAGATTCTATACCATCATGCACCATATTGTATACGATACCCTTCATCCATAAAAGAATCTAGGAATATCATGCAGGAGTAACTAGAGTTGAGAGTAAGTGATGAGACCACAAAGGCCATGGTCAGGAAAAGGATGCTCAAAAGGTAAAAAGAAAATGCGGAAGAACAAAAGGAAGTATTAAATGACAGGCAGCAGTATATAGAAACTACGGGAAATAAAAAGGCCCGGGAGATCCCCATCCCAGAAGCTGCAGGCAACATAGCTTGGGGTTCATGCTCCCACCCAAAGCTTCCTCCTTGGGCAGTTGCTCCCAGTCCAGATTAGGAATGTTGACCAAGGTGGTCATGACTGTAGTTTACAACCCACTCTTGCCCCTTACTTCTCATATAATTACTTGGTCTAGAGCAGTTTCCTGAGCAGAGCTGAGTCAATCAGATCCCTCTCTTGAAATCTGGAAGTGGAATAGTGAGGGACTGAGAGAGTTATTTGTCATCATGTGGGCCCAAAGTGCATATAGGGATGGGGTCAGAGTCAGCTCCAGTGCAGGCCAAAGCTTAAATTATGAGAGCAGAAACCATGAGTGATGAAGCAGAGAGGAAAAGATAGTAGACGTTGGAGAGAGGCTGAGATGCACGACTATTTGTGTCCGAGAGAACCAGAGAGGGTAGCTGCTTGGGCCCCATGCCTCTCAGTTACTTAGATCCTCTTTCCAAGAAGCCTGGATAGGTCAGGTGACTGCCAGCTCTTCATCTTTTCAATAAACTCTCCTTTAAGTGGGCTAGGATAAACGGGTCTCCCTCTGTTCTTTATTTTCCAAAGAAATGTGAGAAGCAATCAGTGATTGAGCATGTAATGGAGTAAACAGTTTCCACTTGGGTTTGAGATGTACCTGGGAGGACTCAACTTTCCTAAAGAGTACAGCCCCAAACATGGGCTCAGAAGAAACAAGCTGGAAAATCCATGCTTGTAACTAAGCTGAAAAATGGTTCTTATGTTTATGCATACAGTTGGCATTCTATGTTACACTTGAGTGAAGGAGATTTTTCCTGCCTGGACGTCTGACCTAGCATGAGTTGGGCTAATGGCTGGCTATGTAGGAACCCCTGAGACTGAAGTCCAAAGTGGAGAGCCTTCTTTGTTGCCTTGGGAGATGGTAGTGGGAATGACAGGCAGAAAGAATTGCTCTAGTTTTCCCATCTTCCCCTCCAATCACAGCCTGGCCCTAATAAAGGGCTTATAGTCCCTTCCGTGCTCTTCCAGATTATTTCTAAGGTCGCAGCATCATGCTGATGCTCTTGTAAAATCACACTGGTTGCCATTCCCTTTGGATGGTGTCTCAGCCACCAGCTCTAGATGCCTTCAGATGTTCAAGGCAGCGGACTAAGCACCCTCTTCACTGGCCTAGGTATTGTCAGCTAATCAGCAAGTGTTTACTGAGCATCCCCTGGGTGCCCATCTCTGCACCAGGTGCTCTGTGCACTTGGCTTACATGTGTGAAGAAAACAGTTAATCGACTACTGGATGTGCTGTTCTGTTGGAAGGGTTCTGACGCTTTGATGAGCATTGCCAGGGCAACCAGACCAAGAGTCTGTTCATTAATTAATACCACAGTGATTGCACCCAACTCTAGCTATAGAGAAGAGGAAGCTGGTTGGGATGATTTTCTTCCTGGTGAGGGATGGATGAAAGAGAAACATGGAATTTTACAGCAGAGTAGGGTTTATGTCTCATTTTAAAGCTAACTGGGGAAAGAACCTGAAGGAACTGACGTGTGTGGCGGGGAACTGTGGATGAAAATAGTTCAGCTCATAGCCAACTGGATGACCAGCAGAAAAATAGCTGAAGGTTTTCTTAGGAGAGAAGCTCTATTGGGAGAGAAGCTTAATTGCCAAGTTAGGGTTCAGGTTCCGTGGAAAGCCAAGCCTTCTGGTCAGCGTTCCTGAGAAGATACACTGAAAAGGGATTTCATAGAGGGGTACCTGGGTGGCTCAGTTGGTTAGGTTCTGACTTCGGCTCAGGTCATGATCTCATGACTCATGAGTTCAAGCCCCAAGTCAGGCTCTGTGCTGACAGCTCAGAGCCTGGATCCTGCTTCAGATTCTGTGTCTCCCTCTCTCCCTGCCCCTCCCCACTCATACTCTGTCTCTGTCTCTCTCTCTCAAAAATAAATGAAAATTAAAACAATTTTTAAAAAGGCTTTCATAGAAACAATTGGGAATTCATGAAGAAAGGCACATACATGTGTGTTTTGTGTATTTTTTTGGTGTAATATCATAGGTGTGCGTATATAACAACAAAAACCAGTTAGTGATTGTCCAATCTCCTCAGTGGGAACACAAAATTAAATAAAACAAAGACTTTGTTCATGATGGCTTTTTACCTAAAGTTGCAAATTCTTCCGACAGTCCTGGATGCCTTTTTGTGCTCTGGGCTCCATTCTGCACCCAAAGGTCTTGGGACATAGAGTAGACTCCAAAGGAACTCATTTGCAGGACGACCTGAGGCAATCAGATTCTTTCTCTCTTCAAGGATTTCACGAAGATGGGGAGCCTGGGTGGCTCAGTCGGTTAAGCGGCCGACTTCAGCTCAGGTCATGATCTCACGTCCGTGAGTTCGAGCCCCGTGTCGGGCTCTGTGCTGACAGCTCAGAGCCTGGAGCCGCTTTCAGATTCTGTGTCTCCCTCTCTCTGACCCTCTCCCCTTCATGCTCTGTCTCTCTCTGTCTCAAAAATAAATAAACGTTAAAAAAAAAAAGGATTTCACGAAGAAACTAAATTAGTCAATAATTAGGAGCTTGAATGGGGGATCAGGAGAGATCACAGAGACCCATGCTAGGCAGCCATTTTCCTCCATGAATACCCAGAAGTGGAGAACAAGACTGGAGAAAGGAGAATTCACTCACTCATTCATTCTTTATTCATTTTAAACTATTCAGTGAATACCTTCTAGGCATCATGCTCTCTTTGAGATGCAGATGATGCAATATTGCCTAAGACAAAGTCCTTTTCCTCATAGAGTCTACATGCTAGTGGGGCAAGGGAAAGATATAAAATAAATACATGCACACTATATGCTCAGGCCATAATACATGCGATGCAGGAAAAGGAAGCCCCTAAGGCCATAGAGATGGATGGCTGTGAGGCTGTTATTTTTTTTTTAATTTTTTAATGTTTATTTATTTTTGAGAGAGAGAGAGAGT
>NW_024412419.1:25614206-25627840 GCF_014898765.1 Herpailurus yagouaroundi | reverse complement strand
AAAAAAAAAAAGGATTTCACGAAGAAACTAAATTAGTCAATAATTAGGAGCTTGAATGGGGGATCAGGAGAGATCACAGAGACCCATGCTAGGCAGCCATTTTCCTCCATGAATACCCAGAAGTGGAGAACAAGACTGGAGAAAGGAGAATTCACTCACTCATTCATTCTTTATTCATTTTAAACTATTCAGTGAATACCTTCTAGGCATCATGCTCTCTTTGAGATGCAGATGATGCAATATTGCCTAAGACAAAGTCCTTTTCCTCATAGAGTCTACATGCTAGTGGGGCAAGGGAAAGATATAAAATAAATACATGCACACTATATGCTCAGGCCATAATACATGCGATGCAGGAAAAGGAAGCCCCTAAGGCCATAGAGATGGATGGCTGTGAGGCTGTTATTTTTTTTTTAATTTTTTAATGTTTATTTATTTTTGAGAGAGAGAGAGAGTAGGGGAAGTGCAGAGAGAAGCAGACATGGAATCCAAAGCAGGCTCCAGGCTGAGCTGTCAGCACTGAGCCCAACTCAGGGCTCAAACTCACGAGCAACGAGATCATGACCTGAGCTGAAGTCAGAGGCTTAACCGACTGAGTCACCCAGGTGCTCCAAGGCTGCTATTTTTGAGAAGGAGGACAGGGGAGGTGAAACAAGGGAACAATCCAAGGGGCTATCTAGCAGGAAATAATGAAGCAGGCCACTGAGAGGATTAGCGACAAGGCTTCCCGTGGTCCTAGAGAAATGGAGAGAGCAATGCTTTTGAGATCTGGCTGTCCTTACTGTCCTTGGGTTCTGTTAGATACTAGGCTATACATCCAATGAATTATCCCTTTTTGCTTAAGCCAGTTTGAGTGGTTTTCCTTTCTTGCAGTTAACAAATTTCAAAGTCATCTACAAATCCACAAGGTGAGTCTAAAGCAGTGATAAGGTATCTAGAATTTCTGTTAAGGCTCCCTGGTCAGAGCATGTGGCTTTTTATCACCACCTGAAGATATCCATAAAGTGCAGGGGCCTTCACAAAGGGCCAAAAACCAACCAGTCCGTGAGTGAAAGAGATGTCAAGGGGTAATAACTCTGCAACTGTTTCTTATTCCAGTTCAGCAAATATTGAAAATGCAAGGAATTATAGTCTTGAAAGCCTTGAAAGAGTATTTGTGCCAAGATCATTCCATTTCATATGGAGGGTTTGGGGAAACTTAGATATATTAACTGTGGTTTATTTTTTTTGAAATGAGGACCACAGTCCCCATCCTGGGTTCATTTTTTACAGATCACTCTTTTTTTTTTTAATTTTTTAATGTTTATTTTTGAGAGAGACAGAGTGGGAGCAGGGGAAGAGCTGAGCCATCAGCACAGAGCCCATCACGGGGCTGGAACTCACGAAAGGCAAGATCACTACCTGAGCCCAAGTTGGATGCTTAACCAACTGAGCCACCCAGGCACCCCATCTTACAGATCACTCTTGAGGGCTCTGAGCCTTTCAACCTATACATGTGGGGTATGATTTATTCCTGGCCTCCTGACCTCACTCTAGCTAGAGAACCAACCAATGAGATGGTAGAATCATGTGGATCCCCAAGGCATGCAAATACTCCAAAGTCAGGAAAGGAATCTAAGGTAATGTGGCTGGAGACTATGACTGTCACCAGACTGATGTCATAGGAAAATAATATTTATTGAGTCCTCTGATGCTGGATGCTTGGCATATAGTACCTCCTTCTGTCCCTAAGTAATTCACCCCATTCTGAAGATGAGGAGACTGAGCTGCAGAGATTAAGCACCTTGCTGTATCTGTCCAGTAAGCTACAGGAGATGACTGTGGGATAAAGCAGAAACAGACCACTGAGAGGAATTTGGGCAGCTCACAGAGAACCAGGGCTAAGCCTCCAGAGGCATGCCTGGTGTGGCACCTTGGAGCTCGGGGGATCAGGGGAGGTCACAGAGACCGATGCCAGGCAGCCATTTTCCTGGTGAGCAAACCACTGCCAGCCTCACAGAGACCCAGACGCCAGAGTTGGCATTTCTGTTAAGGCATCAGTGGCTTCTGTGACTGCAGCCTGTACCAGCGCTCTTTTACCCCCTGAAATTCAACTTTTCAGCTGTCACCGCTCCCACTGCTGCCCTGTCCCTTTTCTCTTGTCTCATCAGCTCCCATGTAAAAATTTGGCGAAGTGGTTTCTGTTGGGGAGAGCATAAATGTGAGCTGCAGGATAGTCTAGAAAGGAAATGGCTAGTCTTTTCTACTCCCAAGACAGACTGTTTCAGCCCCTCGTGGGGGTGCAGGAATTCCTCTAAATTAGAAGGTGATTCAGATGGAGGCGGCCAGACACGAGTCACGTGCCCACCAGTGTTGTCAATATGACATATTCAGGAGGGGTGGATTTGGTGCTCTATTTCCGGAACACATCACTTCTCATTCCCTCTTGTGGGGCTGTTGATCGAGTGGAAGGAGATGCTCACTTTTAAAAATTTATTGAACAAACACGGTGCTCAGCATTTTCATCACGTCACCAAGTGGCGAGGGGTGCAAAAGTGCGGAAGACATGGTCCATGCCCTCTGAGGGCTTACCTAGCCGTCATCACATGGTCATGAGCAGCAAGAATGGATGACTAACATATTAATTACCTTCTGTACCAGGTGCTTTGTATCCATTGTCTCTGAATCCTGACAATAACCCCACAAGGAGATGTTCTTACTGCCATTTTGTTTTTTAGATAGTGACACCGATGGTCACACAGCTAAGAAGCAGCAGATCCCAGATGAAAACGAGAGGTTCTGTCTGACCAACTCCAACTGGGGACTCTGGGGAAAAGAAGGATCAGTGGCCACAGCTGATGGCTGAGCTGGGATTAGAACACAGGTGCTCACAAGCTAAACCACTAAGCAAAACTAACTCCACACCAGCCACGCTCACTACGAGGTGCGTGTAGGCTGCTCTGCCCCCTTTTGCCTTCATTGGTCCGGATGCCTTTTATTCAGTCTTGAGGTTATAAAACCTGTCCCTTCCAGTTCCATCTTTTTGAGGAATGGTGACCACCTCAGCTGATTCCAGGACAGGGTGTGTCATTAAACCAGACCACCCTAAGCCCCTCTGAAGGCAGACTAGAAAGAATCAGGGCACCAGCCTTGAAGGTGATCTTGAAGGTCACTTCCCTGTCTCACTCTCCATGAAGAGAGCTCATTCCTGGAGTATGTGACTCCTTTGGGACAGAAGCCCTAGATTTTAACTCTCTTCTGTGAGACGGTGGGACTTTCTGATCTCAGGCCAGTCACCCTGACACTGGCAAGTTCCTTCCCTAAAGTCTGAGGATAGGCTGCAGGTGGTGATTAACTTCTAACGAGGGAAAAGGACTTTCAAAGAAGGAACAAACGTGGAAGCCCTCCTATGGGGGTGTCGAGAGGGACATGAGGACACGGCTCCCAGCTGGACGAGTCTGGCAGCACTGGGGGTAAGTGGAGAGGATATTCTGAAAGAGGTCATGAGAGCCTGAGAGACAGAGACAGAGACCCAGAGAACCAGGGGAATTGTTCCTTTGTTCCACGCCTTTGTCTCCCGCCTTCCACTGCTGGTCCACGTCCCACCATACTTATCCAGTGGCAGTGATCCTACTGCCCCTAACGTGCATGAATGTGGTCTGTGTGTAGGGGCATGAACATTAGAACTGTCGTCGTGTTAGCATTATGAGGCCATTTCCATTTAGTTCCTGTAAAGGGGAGCCCCACCCCCGACTTACACACACACATCACACCCCCTACATCCATTCCCACACCATCACATACCATACCACCCTGTACCCCCCCAACGTCCCCCACTCCCCAACACCCCCCCACACACAATTATGTCACCTACACACACCCCCATACCACACACCACACGCACACTACACTGCCCTACACCCTCATACACACCCCCCACCCCTCCGCACCCCCACATACACACCACACCCCCTTCACAACCCCCACACCCTCCCCATCACACACACCACACCACATGTATCATACCCCACCAGCACATACCACACACACACACACACACACACACGCACACACACACCCCTGCGCACCCTCCCCCTCCCCCACCCCATGTACCACCAGTAAAAACCTCAGAGCCATTGCTGCACCCTGGAAATTGCTTTGTCTTTGAGAGTCTAAAAAGAAAAACCCATCAGCCATCAGAGATTTTAATTATTTATTTTTAATTACACAAGCAATGCATGAATATGTTCTACTTGTAAAAAATTCACACAATACATATAAAATGAAAGTCTCCCTCAAGTGAAGAATTTTAAGTAGCTCTGGTCCTCACCTGTCAGCCCACAGCTCTGCCACGGACCAGCTCTGGGGAGTGTGGGCAAGCCCGGCAGGGGTTTAAGGAAACCCGGAGCCCTTGTTATACAGGCAAGGGTAAGGACGCTCGGGTCACTTGTAAAATGAAATGGGGGTCTCAGGCTGAATATATCCTTTCTGTTTAGAAGCTGTTGACTTTGTCAGCACTCTTAGATTTCTGTAGTTTTCTTTGAATGGAGTGGGGAAGGGGGGGCTTGGACACCTGTACCTCCACAGAGATGTGCCCTTTTCTCTGACACCTGTGACCTTAGGGCAGCCAGCATCAGATGCACATGCTGGGCATCCTGGCCTGTAGGCTGGTACTCCAGGGGGGCTGCCTTCACCTTCCCAGCTTGGGCAGAAGAAAGAGAATCTTCCTCAGGCACACCTTGTGCCCTCTACCTTGCTGAAGGAGTTTCTCAATAATGGATCACACCCTCCTTGAATTTAAGGGACCTGGCTATATTTGGCCACAGCAAGTGGGAAGATTTTCATCAAATCAATCTCTTTCTCCACAATATTTTATTAGTAGGTGTTTCCTGAGGACTCAATAAACCCCTGTATAAATTTTCTGTGGAACTAAATGGAGATGCATCAAGGGTTTTAAAAGAGGACTCAGAAATGCATTGGATTGAAGAAAGATGGAAGCAGGAAGAATCATTGAGACCATCTGTTTAGTTCTTCCCTTTACAGGTGAAGACACCAGAGAGGTGGGGTCCAATGCCCGAGGTCCCATAAGGCAGAGTGATAAACAGAGTGAGCACCAGGACTCCCGGTCTCAGACCCTCTGCTCGGCGCTCAGTCCATCACACCGGAGTCGGGATCCAAGCTGCCACTGCGATCTACCAACAGGACCTGGCCCGTCACGACGAGTCCTCGCCCCAGGAGCTCCATCGCTTCCATCCACCTTAGAGCAGCATTGCAGACAGCAGCAGATGAAATAATGACTGTTCAGTGCCGTACAAATTGCCGAGGTACAGAAAGTGAACTGCAGTTCAGTTATTAGAAAGACAAGCATTCCTAATTAGTCACCGACAGCAGCGTGTCCCAGAGCATGATCGTCACCTACCTGAAGAAACATTTTTGGGATTGGGAACCTGGACAGGAAGCTTTGCTCTTCTGTTTTGGTGTATCTAGTGACTTGGTTAGGGACTGAGTGTTCTATGATCTTAGGTAATTATTTTTTTTAATTTTTAAAAAATGTTTATTTATTTTTGAGACAGAGAGACAGAGTGTGAGCAGGGGAGGGGCAGAGAGAGAGGGAGACACAGAATCTGAAGCAGGCTCCAGGCTCCGAGCTGTCAGCACAGAGCCCCACGTGGGGCTTGAACCCAGGAACCATGGGATCATGACTTGAGCTGAAGTCAGATGCTCATCTGACTGAGCCACCCAGGTGCCCCTAGGAAATTACTTTTAATTCAGTTAGGTATGATAATGGTTTTGTGGTTATGCCCCAGGAGGTCATTAATTTTAGAAAAATATGTGTGCTGAAGTATTTCTGGTTTATTTAAGGCTACTGTTTAGGTGTTATGTATCATGATGTCTGTGATTTATTTTTCAATGGTTCGGCAATTGTGGATGCATGCGTGTGTGTGCCCACACATATATGGAAAAATGTTAACTTTTGAATCCAGGTGGTAGGTATATTATATGTGGCGGGTGAGTCAACTATAGTCTATCTTTCTGTGTGTTTGAGAATGTTTATAACAGAATGACCAGTAAAACAAATTCTGCAGGTGAATTCTAATTCTCTCTAATGGTTTGAGAACCATTATGGAGCTGTACTGACCAATGACAGTCTGTGAAGTGGGAACGTCTTTTGAATTCCCTCCTTGGTATCTCATCAGACTTAGAGCCACTGTTTGTCAGCAGTACTCAAGGTTCTATTTCCTTTTGCTTTGTTGTGACTGAGTCATCGACAAAGCCAAAATATTGATATAATAGGCCATTTTTCTCATTTCAAGGCAGGCCTAGAAACGTAACAAGCTCCACTGGAATATATCGACTAGACCAGTAGTTTCCGGACTCGGGTGCCTAGAAACATTGCCCATAGAATTTCAGCATGCTTAGGGTAAGACACAATTATCTGATTTAATAGCAATCAGAGGTAATTCTAATGTATATCTAGGTTTGAGACCCATATTTTAGACCATGATGACCACAAAGCCAAGGTCACCGATTTGATTTCCACCTTATGAGCTGTTGAACTTTGCACGAAGAAAAGTTCTGTTCCTTAATGACATCCTGCACACCTTACCCTATCCTACCACTTAAAAATTTTTTTTCAATGTTTATTTATTTGTAAGAGACAGAGCGTGAGCAGGGGAGGGGCAGAAAGAGAGGGAGACAGAATCTGAAGCAGGTTCCGGGCTCTGAACTGTCAGCACAGAGCCCCACATGGGGCTCTGACTCACCAACCGCAAGATCATGACCTGAGCCAGAGTCGGACACTTAACCTACTGAACCACCCAGGTGCCACCCACCCACCATTTTTAAATGAAGGTTTAAGGAAGAAATGAAAAAAAAAAAAAAAAAAAGAACCAGGATAAAGAAGGTAAGCGGATCAGAACAATTTACTATTGCATATACATATACTATTCCCACCCACCCCCACCCCCACCCCCAATTCTGTCTTCTGAGAACCTGCTCCATTCAGTTGTAGAGGTGGCTGCATTTTACGGAGGCCTTTATTTGTTGTTCTCGGATTATCAAGTGTATCAACTGCCTCAGGAATTTTGGATGAAAAGGTAAAAATGTTTTGCCAGCATCAGTGAATTATAATGAAAATGAGTGATGCTTTTAATGAAAAGTACCTGATAAAGAGTTACCCAGCAAGCCTGAAAGGAGAAATTGAACCTCGGGGAAACAGAATGATTAACCACTCCCCCCTCAGCCAACCGTCTTTATCATGAACATTTTCTGGGCCGCCGTAAAGGAAGATGGGGGAACAGCCGAACCCAGGCTTCTACAGCAGAAACTCCATAAAGCAGCTTCCTTGTTCTTACGTCTTTGCAGCTTAAACCTTTAATTAACCAGAGATGTCATCAAGAAAAGTTTGCCAAGGAAGAGGATGCCTGATTTAATTAAAAAGATCTTTAATAGTTATTAAGGAAATCAATTTGGAAGTCAGGCCTGAGAGCCGTGATGGGGGAAGAAATCACTGAGAGGAACTTTGCCACCTCTCAGGGTAATGGATTTTAACTCTTGGGTCCTCAGCACCTCCAAATCCCCGGGGATGGTGGTGCAGGGATGGAAAGGAGATGTTCGTCACCACTTATCAGTTTAGAATCTACTTTCCAGATCCAAGAGGCAGGTCTGCCTTACGGACAGACGAGGAGCCTAACCTTTCTGGAACGCAGTTATCCCGGCAATTGATGGAAATAGGAAACCTTTATAAATTGAAAATCTCCTTCCTCATAAGTAGAAGCTATTTTTTTTTTTTTTTCAAGGAGATGCATTATTTTTCCCCGGGGATTTGTGCTTGGACTGTACATCAGGCTTCTTTCCATTACCGTGCAAACCCGCCTCCCTTGGATCAAGCTAGAGAAAGGTATTTGGCTCTTTGGAGCACAAGAGAAATATTATTTTCGCTTGTCTCATGAAAATGATGACACAAAAGGTGAAATAGCCGGAGGATGGGCAAAATAAATTGTCTATGTGGAGGGAAACTGCAAAAGGGAAGGAGTTTTTATTTTAAAAAATAGCATTTTGCCAACAGGGGGATGATATTAATATCATCTTCTGATGCAGCCCAGTCGAGTTCAAATGCTAAAAGCACTTTTCAAATAATCTATGTTTAATTAATATTTGTACAGCACTTAGAGGAACTGAAGAGAGTTGCAGAGTATGGCTACAAAAATAATTCTCCTGTTGCACTGTAGCTATTTCTTAGGTCGACTGAAGTGCCTCTACCTGGGACTCGTATTATTACTCCATGGAAACTCAACAGAGAGGAGGAACCAGATCTTTGAACACTAAAGCCTGCGTCCTAATGACCAGCTTACACTTTCTTGAAGAACCGGAAACAGGCCTTATATTTATTGTATTCCTTACAGCCAATTGCCCAGAATCTATAATCACCATGTATTTTTTTTTATTGCTTTGCCGATTACCTGGAAACCTCTGGGCTTAGTCGCCCCCCCCCCCCCAGTGTCATAGCTCCCTGTTTCACTTGAGGGACATCACTTGGACAACGGATGTCTCTGGATAGATACACGATAACCCAAGCTTTAGTAATGAACTTATTTTCTTGTAAGTAAGTAGATCATGTAGCTTCTCTGGGCTCCACTTTCCTTAATTACAAAGTAAGGAGCATTGAACTAGATGTTCTCCAAGGCCCCTTCTGACCCTAACATAGTCCAATTCATTATTTCCCCTTTGCCTTGGCTGGGTATATCTGTTCAAGTTAATAGAATGATGGTACACAGGACATACCAGCGCTTAGTAAGACATTTATGGCTCAAGTATGGGTTGTAAACTGGCAGGCAGCAGGCTGGATCCAGACGGCAGACCTGTTTAGTTTATAGCCCACCTGAACTTTCTCTTTTTTTGAAGGATGGGAATTAAATCAGTTAATAGTTAAAATCCAGGAGGTTTCACATGGTAGTCTGGACTTCTGTTTCTGTTGAGAAGTTGGGAAACTCTGGCACCCCTTTACACCGGCAATGATCAGTTGGCTCCTTGTGAGTCTTGCCTGCACCCCCCAGCACTGCGACCTCAGAATGAAGGTTGAATGTCAGTTCCATCGTGACCACTGTGCTTGTGCTGTTGTTTCCCTGGCCCTATCTATTCATGTTCCTTTCATGGCCTGTGCAGGTACGTGGGCGAAAGGACGAGATGGTTGGAGGGGTAGAGTCTGATGTCAAGAGCCCCTGCCCTTTGAAGGGACACCTGTGCCAGGAATCCACTGCTTTCCGGGATGTGTGAGCTGCTAGGAGGGTAAAATGCCTTCAGCTGGTAAGTGGGGTCAGACACTGACTGGTGTGGGCAATATAATAATTTCCTATTTAAAGCTGGCTCGATTTGTCTATACTGTCTCATCTTTGAATAAATATCTTAAACGTCACTTACTCAGAAAAGCACCCCACATGAACACTTAGTTTATCCTGAGCCCAGTGCGCACGTGTGCGTGCGCACACACACACACACGCACACACACACACAAAAGAAATTTTAACATCGAAGACCCGCATTTTTAGTCACTTAAGAAAATCAATGTTCTGTTTAGCAACATCATTGGAAGTCGTCCTGTCCATTAGAGTGGCCATCTAGTTTATTGTCTAACATAGGAATTTCTTAAAAGTCGAAGAGGGCACTATTCATCATCATGCCAGGAAAATAGGAATAAACTGACCTTCTCAAGCAAACCGGGCACGTGGCTCCCCCTGTTCAGTATGCAACATCCACGAATGACTTGATGACAGAATCTGCCAATGGCCCCTGGAAGGTGTCCTGGGAAGGAGAGTTGTCCTATTTCCACCCCTGGGCATAGTCGGTTCCTCTCACTGCTGATGTTCCTGCCGGATGAGAAAGCACCCACCACAGTTGTATTCCTTCTGGGTTCCCAGCTCTCTTGCTCCCTTCTACCTGCACTGATGCCTCTAAGCTTGAGTCTACCAAGGACTGTTTGATGGTCGGAGATCATGCAGGTGGCTGTCAGACCTGGCTATTGGAAATTTGGGGCCTGGGGAGCAAATGACACCTGTCTTTGGGTCCCTCGGTTTCTTCTGTGTGTGCTCTCCTCTTTCAGAGACACTCCTAGGTAATTCTGTTTATTAAATAATCTTCCTCTACTTTTCTTTAAGCTAATCGGGTCACCCCTTCATGCAACTAGAACTCTGCATTTTCTGGTGGGGGTGGATGGTTCATGGCTCAGGTCGCTGCAGGACATTAACACACAAGATCAAATCACTCTCTACAACCCACAAAGACACCATGGCAGCCATAGTAAGTTTTCCACTTGCTATTTGGGTGAGGAGCAGAGAAAGTTGGGGGGCACAAGTAATGAAGGGAGAAGCAGGCTTTTGAAATGCAAAGCTATAAATCCCTTTCTAGGAAGCAAATTATAGAGGGGTACCAAGGGAAAACAAGAGGTGGGGGAGGAGGGGGGTAGTGGGATAGTGAAAGGAGTTGCTTAATGGATAGAGCAGTCCAGAACGGTGACTCTCAGATCCCTGAGATAAAGCCACCCATCTACTCACCAAAGATGAGAGGAAAAACCAGTTGGCCTTATTCTTCTGACAACGATACACCAGTGTGGCAGACAGAGGAGGTAAGGAGGTTGGTAAGAGCTCATTCGAATTTACCACGCAGCCTAAACTATTTCATCACTCACTTTATCAAAAGACCTTGCAGGAGACTTGGGACATGTGGTTGTAACAGAAGCCACCGTGGCAGGGGAAAGGGAGAGGAGCACCGAGGAAGAGGACTGATGTATTATTTACAGTTGGAGAACTTGAACAGAGCAGACGGCAGGGGTCGGCCCGAAGACCTGGGTCTGTACGACTGTGGAATAAAGACAAGACATCTTTGAATTCTCCGTTGCTCCTTCTGCTGCCAGGGCCCCCTGCCAGTGCTGGGCCGTGTGCGTGTCTCGTCTCTCCACTGTGCTACGATCTGCCCGGCTACCGCTTAGCCCTCCCTACGGCCCAGAAGGGGTAAAGCCCTCCACAGCAAGCTGTCCGGGCCTCTGTGGGTAAAATCTCATTAGGTCGGCACACAGGGCGTCTCGCTGGGGGTGACAGGTCTAATGAGCATGCAGATAGAAGACCGCAGGCACACACGCGCTGTCACTTAAGTCACGAAGTGGGCAGAGAGGACGGATACAGGGACTCGGATCCGAGAGCAGCAAAAGGCTGCAGAGAGCTCGCGGACAGTGACAGGAGGACAGCGAAAGGAAGCCAGAAGCCAAGGGTGAAAACCCAAAGCAAAGGCCGTTGGAGAGCATGTGCCTTGGACTCCATAGCTTCCCCGTTTCCAGCTCACATTTGCTCCATATGCTGCTTTACACAGCTTTCCGGGGCCATAATGGGTTTTATTCCATAGTTTTTATATGAACACGAATGACTCACATCTGCTCCAATACCCAATTTCCTCTCTAATGTCTTCGGCTGTGAGGAGAGAACAGCTCGCACAGAACTTGCCAACAATAGGAGTGGCGGGAAGAGTCCTACGCCGGGGACAAGGAAGGTCAGGGCCTTGTGTGTGTGAGCTCGAAGGGCCTCTGAGAGGGCGTGGCATTACAGATGGGGAAACGGAGACCCACCCAGAGAACTGAGGAACTTGTTCGGGAATATCAAGACCAGGGAGGTAGATCCATTTTAGGGCACCAGGAGAGTCCTAATTCCTTATTCCTAACGAGAGTTCTTATTTAATTTATCTTATTTCCTGCCATGTTAAATCTTTTGCTAGGAGCTTTTCCTCTCCATATAAGCTGTGATGAGAAAAAAGTAACTTGGATTAATCGCCAGTGATAGCTAATCCCCCACTGGGATCAACTGTGCTCTGCATTACTTAAGCTGGTTATTAAAGTTTTAAATATCCACCAGAGCGCATGGGGTGGGGGTGGGGGTGAGGGGGCCCATGCCGGGCCCCGGGAGAGACCTACAGGGCTGGGTCCTGCCCGGGGACCCACTTGGTTTCCAGATGCTTGAAGTCCCAACTGAAGTGCATTTCAATCCTGATGACCGTTACTGATGTGACAACCCAGACTACTATACCTTTGGGCTGGATCAGGTAACGACACTTGGCAAAACTGGATTCCCTTGATAGCTTCCAGAGGACCAGGGGATCTTCTCCACTTGAGTAGAGGGCAAAATAACGATTCATGAAGCAGGCAATCCCGTGGAAGGCAATCCTTGGAAGGCAATCCCTGCTCTCCCTTGCAGGCTCTGCATGGAGCTGCCACGGGAAACCCAGGGCCTTGGTTTCCCCAGATGCCAAACAGAACGAAGCCCCTCAGCCCCTCGGCGGCAGGCAGTGTGGTGCTGCACCATGTCTAAAGCCTGGCGATTGTGTAACCGTCTGCCATCTGTTACTCGGAAGCCGCATCACAAAGCGCTGAGCAATGGACTACGGTGTTGCAGCTCCTGCCTGGAGCCGACAGCATCTCAGTGGCTTGCCTGGGGGTCCCCTGCAGAGCCTGCCGCAGAACAGGGCGCCAGCCCAAGGCTGCAGGTCCAGGGTGAGGCCCCTGGCAGAGACCCAGGGCGCTCACGATGCTGCACAGATGGGTTCCCTTTCTGCTCCCCTCACCCCTCCCATTACAGTGATCTACCTGGATTTTCGCCCCGCCAAAGTGGTGGCTGGGGAGCCTACCCCAACCTTTCAGCGATCAGAGTTCTAATAAAGGCAGATTCTGGACCACCAGTCCCCCACCCCCAGGGTTCTGTGTGACGGTCTGAGAGCTCAGCTGAATCTTAAGATGGGCTGCCAAGAGAGCTCAGCTGTTCTGGGCTGTTTGATTTCCACCTCTGCTCCCAACCGAAACCTTGTTACCTACAGCCTGGCCAAGAACTCTTTGGGGCTGTGAGGCAGGACTGCCCTGTGGCTGAACAACAAGGCACCAAGTATAGGGGGCTTTCAGCAGATTACTCCATATGTGACTCCACTTCTTGGGGGCTGCATTTTACTAGAGAATGAATTCCACAGCCCTGCTTTACACCTGCCTCGCCTCAGATAGGGTATGGGCTATCCCCTATGCTGAGCTCTGTGGGGACAGGCAAGAGGACGGTGGCTCTACGGTGGTAGGTACCTCATCCTTACCTCCCCGAGCAACTTAATGAGATAAGCACCCCTCCAATTAAGACCGCATACATTCAAATGGCACAGTTCCTGCAGCCACTGTTCCCCAGGCAGGACTGAGTTTTTAACACCCCTCTTCGAAGGGTCAAATGATTCGAATAACACCAGCACCCTGCATTCAGCTTTCACAATTATTCACTCACTTGTCCAAGGAGGTATTACCACCCCTGTTTGGCAGATGAGGAATCTAGGGCTGGGGAAAGCTGAAGGACTTGCCCAATATTCCCATGGCCAGTATGGCTGACCCAGGCCAGGAACGCCTCCTCCCCTGACAGCACCATTATTCTAGTCTAACTGAGGCCTGCGTGCGAATCCAATCCGTTATTTGCGCTGCTTCTAGACCCAAGTAGTTTTCATCTGCAAAAAGGAGGAGAATGCATTTTTTCCAAGGGCATTTGGGAAAGGGGGCTTTCCCAGGGTCATTCCCAAGTACCTCATGTGGTTGGCGCAAATTTGGAACACCGCGGGGGGGGGGGGGGGGGGGGGGGGGGGGGGGGGGGGGG
>NW_024412419.1:25584772-25614106 GCF_014898765.1 Herpailurus yagouaroundi | reverse complement strand
GATAATTGCGCCTTAATTTTTAAAAAGATTTCTTTAAAGTTAAATTTAGATCAGCTCAGCGTTCCATTAAGCAGAAAAAGTTGCCAGGCACCTGCAGGCAGGCATAGAAACACCCCGGGGGAGTTGGCTGAACTCGGCCTTGGCCCTGAAAGGCCAGGAGAGTGAACCGCGGTCCAGGCGGCAGCCCCGCCAGCGCCCGCGTCCCCCGGTCTCGGCGCCGGCTCCCGGAAGGCGGGTGCACTGGGGACCGGCTCCGGGCGTGAGCGCCACGTGCAGCCCCCGCGCCGAGCGGGAGAGTCCTCCCAGGCACAGCTCAACCCGGCCCGGGCTTGGCCCTTAGGTCCCGCCTTGCGGCTGGGGTGGCGGGCCTGCGGGGGTACCGTTCCTGCCCCGCCCCGGCCCAGCCCCGGACGGCCCCGGAGCCGCGGCCAGGGCTCGGCTGCGCCGGCGGCCCCGAAGCCGCACCGTGCGCCTCAGTCGGCGGGCGGCGGTAGCGCCCCCCTCGCAGAGCCCCGCTCGCTCCCGCCCGGGCTCCCTCGGAGTCGGTCTGTCGGGCCCACGCTCTCGCTTCGCTCCCCCCCCCTCCTCCCTCTTGTTCTTCCCGGGGTGCCGGGCACAGCCTCGGATTCCTCCCTCCCCGCAGCTCGAGTCCGTTTCCCTCGCGGCGGCGGGCGAGGCGGCGGCGGCGGCGGCGGCGCAGGGAGCATCTCAGCTGCCACTGCGCTTCTCCGGCGGGAACGTGTGTCCAGCTTGGCTGCCCTTCGGTTCTTCCCGGCCCTTTTGCGCCCCGCGCCCCCCGCCCCAGCTCGCTTCTCTCCGAAGCGGGCGGAGCACCCAGCAGCTTCCTGCCGCCCCAGCACCCTGATCCGGAGGTCGGCGCTCTCCAGGACTCCTGCCCCGCCGACCCTGACCGCCAGGGGGTGCCCCAGGGGCGTAGCGTCGCGGAGAAGACGAGGCAAACGGGACCATGCGGCGCCTGAATCGCCGCTTGGCTCTGCCGATCTTCGGGGTACTCTGGATCACCGTGCTGCTGTTCTTCTGGGTAACCAAGAAGAAGTTCGAGCTGCCGCCGGGACCTGAAGTGCAGACCCCCAAGGTACGGGCTTGGGCGGCGTGGTGGGCGCGGGGCACTGATTTGCAGGAGTGCGCGCAGCCCGCGCGCCGGGTTTGCGGGCTCCCGGGAAGCCAGGGCGGGTTTGCTGGGTGCCGCGAGCAGGTAACGGGGCGCCGGATGCGGCCACAGGGTGATGTTTCTGGATTTAGGAAGGCTCGAGGCATCTCCCGACCCGTGAAGTGTGGCAGTGGGAGTGGGTGTGGGTGGCGGGAGCGCGCTCGCGGGCAGAGTGGGGAGCTGAACTTGGGCAGCGCGCTGGGGTCCCGGGGCGGAGGGGACGCTGCAGACGAGCCGCCCAGGGGTGGCGGTCCGTGGACGCCGCGGGAGAGTCGCGGGCGGTGGGGTCGGGTGGCAGGGCGGGCCGGTGCTGGCGCCCGCGAGGAGTCTGGCCTCTGCGCTGACCTCCTTCCTTCCCGCAGCTGCCAGGCCCGACCAGGGGAGGCCGGAGGCCCGGGGTGCGCCGCGCGCGCGTGTGCATCGCGGGCGAGCGCCGTGCAGCCTCCCGCACGCTGGCTGCCCGGGCCCGCCGGCCTGTCGCCACCCCTGCTTTCTAATTGTCCCCGATCTCTTTAGCTGCGTGGGAAGTTGAATGTGCCCTGAACACCACTGAGGAGCCTGTAAAACCAGACGCCTGGATGTTGGTGGGGAGTTGGGGAAATGAGAATCCAAGTGGCTTTTCCAACTCCTGCCCAGTGGGTTCCTCCAAGCCCAGCCAGAAGGACTTTAATTTACATTCACACATTTACCTTTAATTCAGAGTCCCCATTCCTGAGTCTCCTCTTCCTCAGACCTGGTCGTGGGACACAGAAGGAGGCCTCTGGGGGTTCCTGACCAGGCAGACAACATTTACTAACTGGGTCCAGAGCAGTCCTCCAGGGACTTGGAAAAAGCCTTTGGAAGAGGGTATGGTCTGAAGCTGGAGGCTAAAAAAGTGAGGGGGGGGGGATGGGGAGAGAAGAGGGTCTCCCCAGTAAGTCCATACAGAGGCCCAGTTTGTGCCAGGTGAACAATAGGTGCTTCTTCATAAGTAATTGTGTAAGTTGGGTGGTATCCTCATTTCATAGATTAAGAAACAGGTTCAGTCTTTGTGCCTTGCCTTAGGTCGTTCTAACTTGAATTCAGACCGCTGATATTCAGAACCTTGCCACTAAATCAAGGTGTCTTTCAGATCCCTTTTTAACTAAGTCTTCTGGTACTTGTGTTTGGAATCTTGCTAATGCCGAGTTGAGTCCCACAAGCGTTTATTGACGGTCTGCTGTGTGCCAGGCAGTGTGCTAGGTGTTATGGGTACAAATATGTAGATCTCACCTTCTAGGGGTAGGGGTTTTGCTCAGGAATGTGCCAGGATCATACAGAGTGCTGAGCGCCAACAGGGCTCAGTGTACTGGGTGTCATGGGAGCCTGGGGACTTCCTGGGGGAGGAGGATGTGACAGAACTGAGTTGAGAAGGATGAACAGTAGGTTTGCCAGGAGGTAGGGAGGGCATTCAAGGTAGAGGTTAACTGTACCAAACAGGCTCAGAGGAATGACACAGCGGGTTGTGTGAACTTGGCATAATTTGAGTGTAAACCACGTGGCTGACGGCAGGAGTAAGGGCGGGCAAGTGTGAAAGGGTAGGATTGGGTAGGACCTCGGGGGTGCTAGGGGCCCTTGGAGGGGTAGTAAGCAGGGGAGTGAGAGATCAGACTGGTGACTTCAAACAGCCTTTGGATCAATTTTCTCACCTCAGACCTGCCTGTAGATCTGGAGAGCTTTTCTCCTTTTTCCCCCAGGGTGGTTCTGCTCCTTGTGATGCAGTTAATGATGCCTGCAGGGACGTGAACTCTCTCTGTTTTGCATTGAACCTCATTACCTTAAGCTTACTTATTCTTAGTTTACACCAGGGAGCTGGGACAAGAGATCCATATCCCTCTTTGTGCACTTTGTCTTTCGTCTTTACCTGCCTCTTCTCGCCCTGGCATGTGCTGGACACACATTTACTGAATCCAGCTAGATGCCAGGCTCTGTGCTGGGTTGGAGGCTGCTGCGATGAAGGTACTATGTCCCTGCCCTTTGCAGGGAGGTAGGGAGGCTCTCACAAGTCCCTGCTTGAGGCAGAATGACAAACAAGTGAGTAGTGGGTGGGGTGGGGGGAGTGGTCTAATATTGGAATTCTGGACACAGTGGTGTGCAGTCATGGAAGAGGTGGGCTTCTAGTTTTGGCCACTTGCTTTTGGTCTTAATACCTTACTTCTTCTTCCTCCCATGTTCTGCGTCCTTGAGAAGCACAAATTCTATAGACTTTTATTTATTTATTAAAAAAAAAATTTTTTTTTTCAACATTTATTTATTTTTGGGACAGAGAGAGACAGAGCATGAACGGGGGAGGGGCAGAGAGAGAGGGAGACACAGAATCGGAAACAGGCTCCAGGCTCCGAGCCATCAGCCCAGAGCCTGACGCGGGGCTCGAACTCACGGAGCGCGAGATCGTGACCTGGCTGAAGTCGGACGCTTAACCGACTGCGCCACCCAGGCGCCCCTCTATAGACTTTTAAAATCTTGATACCTTTTATTATTAGGCGCCCTTCTTAGTATATTTCTCCTCTCTGTTTTTTGCCTGTATGTGTGACCTCGTGTGCCCACGTATATGTGTTGTGTCTCTTCGTGAGTGTATTTGTGTCTGGTAGATGAACACCCCTCCGTATCTTAGGATATGTGTATCCGAGGAAAGAGACGGAGAGACAGAGTCCTTCTGAGCACCAGAACAATGTTATTGCCATGACTGACCTGTTTAGGAAATTTGCACATCCTGTACAAAGGCGTGCGGTTGGTTCCCAAACCTGACGGCATGGCAGAATCCTCTGGAGAGTGTTTAACATACAAGTTTTGTGGCTTATTGCAGAGACTATGATTCTGTGGGTTTGGGAGAAGGTCCCAGAATCACTGTCTATACAAGTGTTCTGTGTGAGTCTGAAGCAGCCTATTGATGGGTATAATATTTGGAGCTAGATGAAGAATATTAAGTGTGTTGATTTTTTTTGTAGTTTGGCCCCGCGCAAACATGGCCGAATGATTTCATTCTTCTTGAGTTCCTCAAGGACCAAGCTCGTGTGAGCATGTGCACTCGGGCGAAGTAACAAAAGCTAGCATTTGTGTGGTGCCTTACAAATTCACAAGCTCTATTTCACACGTATTCGCTCATTTAATCTCCACAACAACCACATAAGGCAGATAATACGTTTATGCAGATAAGCCTGAATAATGAAGTTATACAGTTGGCCCACTACAACAAGGCTATTATTAAGTGGCAGCATCTGGGGGTAAGAATGGAATGGGATCGTTTTCGGCACCGCCCACCCACAGGCTCCTTCCATGCCGCTCTGCTGTGTGGACTGCCTGGATCTGCACTTGTGGGTAATGGGGTGAGGCTAGGGGTGTTCACAGCATGTGCTTCCCAACCTCCTTTCCAGCATTTCCATGGTTTGTGCCTGGACACTTGCCTTTGGAGAGCTCCAGGGAGGGGGGAAGGTGTTGGTATAATTTGTGGGGGAACCTCCTCAGGGGGGAATCCTGATCTGCTCTTGGAGGAGGCCACCTGGGGCTGAGGAGGCTCCTTTGGCTGGACAGAGCTCCCCCTGGTGGGGAGGGTCCGGTTGCAGCCAATGATTGCAGCATCCTTTCCAAGGCAGAGATTATTTCCTCAATAGTAGGAATTTGGATGGGATGTTTGTCTATTGTAGGCAAAAAACTCAGTTTTGTGTGAGTTCAGTATCCTAGCTTTTCCTAGGAAATGATCATTCATGGTCCTTTGAAGAGCTCTTGACTTGGACACATTGAAAGGAAGCCTTAGGGAAGTTTTTGTCCTTCCTGGACTCCTTCCCACCTTGGTAGAGGGGGTCAGTTTATTTCCCAAAGCACAAGCAGTGGGTGCCCTTCACTTAAAAATATTTAGAAGGGCCCCTGGGTGACTCAGTTGTTTGTGCATCTGACTTCGGCCCAGGTCATGATCTCGCAGTTTGTGAGTTGGAGCCCCGCGTCGGGCTCTGTGCTGACAGCTCAGAGCCTGGAGCCTGCTTCGGATTCTGTGTCTTCCTCTCTCTCTGCCTCTCCCACACTCTCACTCCATCTCTCTTTCTCTCTCAAAACAAAGAAACATTAAAAAAATTTAAAAAATATTTAGAGAAGTCAGGGGACTTCTCTAAAAAGAAGTCAGAATATCAACAAGCACTCTTTTTTTTTTCTTTAACCTTGAGCTTCCCCCTCCTGCCCTCCCCCCGCCCACACACCCCAGAAACTGGAGAGGAGAGGACTGGGGCTGGGGCTCCTGGGCCAGGGACCCCTCCACGTAGACTTTCCATGGCAAGTTGCCTTCCCTGGAGTCCACTACAGGCTGTAATTCCCAGGCCCTTAAATTTTTTTCCCAGTGTTGGAAAGCATCCTCATTGGCCTGGGGATGGGATCTCCAAAGTGGACCTGATAATAAAATAAAATCTGTGCCTTGTCACAATCCAACTGATGTAGAGAAGGCACGCTGCACTCCTGGTTTAAGAAAATTAATTGGATTTTTTTTTTTTTTTTAAGTTCCAAGAAGGGCTGGCTCTATTAATAGCTCAAGTAAAGATTTCTTTAAGTTTGACTTCTTAATGTTGATTTGATTCTTTTACTGGGTCCCTCCCCCCCCTCCAAATTCTGCTGAGCTCCAATTCCTAATTGAAAATCGTGTAACAAGTTTGATGTCTTAAGTCAAACTGTATTTTAGTGATAAATACTATACCAGTAAAAATACCTGGAAAATGTTTTCATTTCTTCTCTCCTGTATCATTTGTTTGCCATTTGGAGAATTATACAATAACCGACAGAATTAAAAAAAAAAAAAAAAAAGCAGCACATTTGTCTCTTCCAAGAAACTAAATTTAGTCCAGGGGCTTAGGGCTTAGTAAAAGCAAAAGAATTTGAGGCCTGAGGGTACTTTTTGAGGAAGGTATTGGAAATGTAAAGGCTTTGAATAAAGTGCCTCGGGCCCATGTAGATGTATTTGTGCTCTACTAGAAATATAGCAAACGCTATTAGAAAAGAGCTTGTCTTTTGGTAGTATTTGCATGCCACAAATGCCTTGAGTATATGACACTGTTATTTAGTAGATCATTTCTCCCCATTTAGTAGATCATTTCTCCCATTTAAAAAAATCATGAATTTTAGAGAGGGAGAGAGAGAGAGAGACCCTGTTAATCTGCTGACACTTGGAGCATGCATCCTGGACTCTGTCCAAGGAATTTGACCCTGGCGTGACCAGAAGTAGCTCACCGTCAGATGAGCGTCCATTGTTTCCTTCATTCCTGCGTGTGCTGGTGCCAGGCTCTGGGCTCTTTGTCCACCACCCCCCCCCCCCCCCCCCGCTGTGGTTCCCAAAGCAGGTGGAGGGTAGTGTTGCTTCGTGGTCCAGCAGCGGCTGCTGTACAAGGCTGAGAAATACGAAAGTAGCAGGTTGGAACCTCAGATATTCAAGAAATAGCCTGTTTTTGTAGATATCAACAAGCTATTTTTTTTTTTTTTTTTTTACCCTGAGCTCTCCCCTGCAGCCAAATTCAAGCCCATCAGGCTGGTAGGAGTCTGCCCACACTGGGTTGTACCCACATCCCAGCTTGCTTTCTGGCTAAGAAAGCACTACCCTTCAGGGCCAGGTGGGAGGCCCTGTCTAGGGACCTATGGATCGGATCATTCTGAGGGACTCTTTTTGAGTCAGTGTGGGGAGCTCTCTCTCTCACTAAACCCTTGTTCACCAAAGTGGCCTCCTGCTTTTGGAAACAAAGACCAGGAATCCCTGTCTCAAATGTTCCTGGAGGCATAGAATGATACCTGCTCAAGTCAGGGAAGACAAAGGGCCAAAACCAAGAGGGAAAGAGAAATTAATGTTCCTGTCATAAGCCTCCCTCAGCCTGTCTAGAGACTACCCTTTTTCAAGGTTGCTCGTGTGTTTGCTTCATTTCAAAGTGTTAATTTCCACTCATCAGAGGTCATTTATAAACTAAACAGGGACAGAATGAGGCTGCCTTGGCTGATGCCTGAGGCCCAGGGTTTCCACCCGGCCTGGTTCACAGGATAGCTCGTCTGCCTCGTTTGCCTGCGTCCTTTCCCGCAGCCTTCCACCGCACATTTCCAAAACCGTCTTCTCCATTGTCAGGTGCATTGGAAGATATGTGTTGCCGTGCCCTTGTTTAGTGTCTAACGTGTCCAGTTCTGTCGCTCCTCCAGAGAGCATCTCAAAGTCCCCATTGCACTTTGAGAAAGAGTGTCTGAATTAGAAAGCAGGGACAGATCCCCCGCTCCTCCGTCCGGGGCAGTGTGCGAAGCCTGCCATGGCTTTTGCACATGCCACCCCAGAGAGCAACATTAGAGACCCACCATCTGTGGGGTACGTGAGTGTGAATGTGCCCACTGCCCGCCGCAGCTGGCCGCAGGGCCCCTGGGTGGTCAGCCTTCCCACTCACAGGAGCCTCAGAGACTCGCACTGTTCACTGCAGTCAGGAGACTGAGAGCCCGACCCTCCCCTGGCAGCTCGTGTCACATCATCACGTGTGGTTTCACCTTCTAGCTTTTCTTGTGTGTGTGTGGCCGTCCGTTGGCCATGCTGGAGGGAACTCCGGTCCTTTCTCCTGGGACCCAGTCTCCCCAGCCGTGAAATGGGGGCAGCCTGGCTACGGTCCCCCTGCCTGTCTCGCCCTCGCCCCGCCGGCAGGTCTCAGTCGTTTCGGGTAATTTGGGAATGACTCTGAAAGTAAGACCTCGTGGCTATAAATAATTACACCACAGATACTCCGTGTCTATTACTTATCTTTTAATTATTTTACCAGAAACGCTAGATTAACCAAAAAAATAAATCAGTCTCTGAGTCCTCAGATGTTGAGCTGATTAAGAAAGAACCCCTTTGGGATATGGAAGAACACACACGCGTACTCGGGTACCCTGGGGAATTCTGCAGAAGCTCCTGAAATCTGCTGGCTCTGGTATTTTGGTATTTCAGAATAAATGGCCTGATGTGACCTTCTGGGGCAGCAGTGTTTGCATTTGGCAGCAGCTGCTGCCATCACAGGACCTAATGAACGAACGCTCGGAAGCTGAGAGGGGAGAGAGGGAGAGAGGTCTCTGCCGTGTTAGCTGGGGGTCCTCTTTCCTCCTGCTTCTCTTTCACACCATCCCCTCTTCCCTCCACCACATTCTCCCTCCTCTTATTTGTGTCTCCTGGAAAGCTGGTGGGGTCTAGAGCAGAGAGCCCCAGGGCACTCGGCCAGGAGCCCCAGGAAGAAGTCTTGGGATGGGGGGACAGGGGCCTGGGACTTCCCTGTGGCTCCAGCCAAGGTCTGGAGCAGCCTGTGTCCCTGATGCCTTGGATGAAAAAGCAGTTGTTAATGAAGGAGGGAAGTGACTGCCTTGCCCTGGGCCACCCCGGGCAATTCCGCTCGCTGGGATGCCCTGGGAGCAGCGTGAGCCCTTCTCGCAGAAATTGAGGAGCCGTCTGACCCACGGCGTCCCGGACAACGCCGCTTCCAAGTACAACGTCTCTTCTGCATACCATTCCCAGAGACAAGATTAGGCACTTAAAAAAATAATGAAATTCTCCTCATGTCACTTGTCTTCTTAACTGTAAGCACTACAGAGATCTTTCAAGGAAATGCAGGGGAGAGCTGTATGCTCACATGTTCCTGCCATTGGATTTGAATTCCCAGATGAAGGGAACAGCCACCCAGCTGCCTCCTTTCTAATGATCCTGGTTGTTTAAACCCAATTTGCATCTCATTCCAGGCCAGGAGAGAGAGGGAAGTATCTAGAGAATGGGTATGACTGCCCCATCTTGACAAGCTCTCTCCAAAGAGGCTAACTGTCCCTTTTCCTTGTCTCACTATGGTTTAGAAATTAGGATTTTCTTCCCTGTGGTCGGGACTGGAGATTTATGTAGCTTTTCTTGTTCCTCTGAGAACACTTCAGTCATTCATTACCCGCACCACCACCCCCCCACCTCCCCCCAGCCACAGAGAGACTGGTCCAATCAATATTTATGCGCCCATCACTCGCAGCTGCAACACACAGGAATAATGCACGCCAAATTCCTTGATGGCCATTGAAAAATTAGCTGGCGCCCATATTTCAGGCTCATTGTATTCTAGGATCTCGGGGAGATCAGAGCACGTGGTGCACAGATTAATTAAGCTGCCCAGATAATTGGCTGTTAATAGACGGCCAATTGATGGCTGCCAGATGGGTGCAGAATTGACTAAGGTGCTTATGGCGGGGCTGGGGTCTTCATCGGTGGGGGAACTGGCTCAAAGACTTGATTAATTAAAGGTGAATCAGGAACAGGATGTTAAGCGGGAGCTTCTTTCCTCCACCGCTTCCTGTGATGTTTTACAGTTTACACGGTGTTTGTATTCACAAATGCCTCCTTTGATCTTTCCTGCAACCACGTGAGCTGGAAGTTAGTAACACTCTCACTTTCTGAAGTATGATGAAGCCGAGGTTAGAAGGGGGAGGCGACTCTGGCAGGCACCCCCAACCAGTAAGTTGTCTTGAACTCACTCTTTTGACTCTAAAGCTCATGCTGTTTCTATTATGGTCATGCTCAGCTTCTGCTTAGCATTGAAATCTATTTTATGTAGGTACATGTTATATGTATATTTTCATATGGACAAAAGGTAGCGCTCTTGCTGAGCAATGACTCCTGACCTCTGATGGAAGACCAGTGTTGCTTTTCTGCATGCGGAAGGGAACTGAGGAGTGAATTAGGGGCACCAGAGAGCCCATCTCGGAAGGACCACTGCAGGTCCAGGAAGACTTTGGGTTTTCTTCCAGGAACGGCCAGGTTTGACTTACCCCCGGGCCCTAGAGAAACATTCCACAGGATGCTACCTTCTGCTGTGGGAAGATGCTGGGCCAGAGTGGGTCCGTCCACGTGTCAGTGAGGACGTCCCTCCTAGGCTGGCGGGGTTGACAGCCGGAAATGAAACTTTGCTGTCATTCACGAGGCTGTTCCTCTCAAAAGTCAACGGGATTGTGCAATTAAGACAGACACCGTTGATTTGAATCCCTTTCCTGATGAATGTGGTGCTTGGACAATCAGAAGCAATTCCCCTCTAAGAGGAAAAATGTCACTTGAAAGAACCTAATATGTCCTGTTTGAAATGCAAGGCAAATATGTGGTGGATGACTCCAGGGAAGTGCCTCTGTCCCCAAGCAGAGGGCGCCCTGCCTGTGTGGTGCTGTTTAGCCCTGAAGACCCCTTGATGACTGCTCAGTCCTGCCTTGTAGTGAGACTGACTGCCGGCCGCACCCAGTACCGGGCTCAGCTTCTTCACGGCTGCTTGGGAGGATGGGTGTTACTAACGTACTTGCTGTCCGTGTGTACGTTTCAACTGACGAAAGCAGAAAATCAGGAGCTGCTAATGTCTTCTTGGATATTTTGTCTGCAGTTCAGATTAACTACTGAAGGACTCATGGTGGTGCTTTTGTTATGTGGTCTGAATGACAAAGTCAGTGTCTACTCCAAGATCCCAAGCGGAAACATGGTTTTTTCACTCTTGTCTATTTTCATGGAGCATGGCAACATTAAAGGGAACTATATTTTTAACAAGTGTGCATGGAGTCAGAACAAAAAGAAATGTAAACCTAATAAGTCTGATATTTTCCCTCTCTACTCGGAGGCCCTACGGATTTTCTAATCATATTTGCCCAATTCTGGATCACATAACTCCCTGGAATTCTCCCTGCCTCTCTTAAAACTGGCATTATGGTTTCTGCTCCAGGTTTTAGCTGTTCTCTTACAATGGAGCATGTATTTTGGAAAGCTTCTTGGAAGTGTCTACAAAAGCTGAACATATGTATATATCTTTGACCCTGCAGTTTTGCTCCTAACTAGAAACCCCAGAGAAATATATTTGTATTCCGGTGAATGTCATGTAACCTGAATAGGAGTTGGCACACTTTTTCTGGAAAGAGCCAGACCGTATGTATTTTTTTTTTTTTTTTAGGTTATACAGTTCCTGTTGTAACTACTCAACAGTGCTGTTATAGAGTTTACAATAATGTAAGCAAGTGGAACATGGCTGTGTTCCAATAAAACTTTATTTATGGACACTGAAATTTGCATTTCATGTATTTTTCACATCTCATGAAATAGTCTTCTTTTAGTATTGCGTATTTTCAAATATTTATACATGTAAGCTGCATTCTTAGTTTGCAGGGTGTGCTGAAACAGGTGGGAGGCAGGCCAGATTTGGCTGTGGGATCCTATTTGTATAGAGCACGAAATCAGGCCAAACAAATGTATGGTGTTAGAAGTCAGTTTCATGGGGTTAGTGACAAGAAGGGGACAGGGGTGCTTGGGGAGAACTGGTTCTGTTCAGTTTCTTGATATGGGTGCTGGTTATTCGGATGTGTTCCCTTTGCGAAAAGTCACTGAACACACACTCTTTTCTGTTTGTGTATTTCACTTCAGTAAAAAGTTCAAAAACAAACAAAAAAACAAACAAAAACTTCTGAGTGTGTGGCTTCTGACTCAGATTTCAGCACCTCACTTGGGGTCAGAGTATGTAGTTTTCATTCTTTTTATAGCTATTGATTCCTGTTTCCTGGATGAGACCGTCTCTGGAGAAAGGTCTTGATCTGTCTTTCCAGTTTCCCTAGTCTTATTCCCTTTAATAATAATAATAATAATAATAATAATAAATAATCAGGGAGACCTTTAACAACTGGTGTGCCAAGGGTACCAGCGAACCAAAGTATGTGCTGCGTGTTAACCCCTTAGTTGCTGGATCACGGGAGGATGGGGAGGATTCTAGGAGAGTGGGTGCTGGGGGAGGGCCGTCAGGACAGTGGGAACCATGCGTAGGACTTTGGCTGGTGTAGCTGTCCCGTGGTGAATCCAGGCTAAAACCTGCTTATGCCTATAGGTAAGCGGCGGAGGTTTAATTCCAGAGAATGGAATTACGTGGCACAAACTATTGGCTTGCAGAAAACCAGCTGTTGGTGGGTGTATCCAGGATGAAAGCAAAGAACTAACAATCTGAGCCCCTAGTAAGTGCCAGGCGCTGTGTGTGTGTAGTCGTCTATTCATAACAACCCTGTACAGTCAGTATTATTCGCTTCACTTTTCAGAGGAGGAATCTCAAGGCTTAGGGAAGTTCAGTGACTTTCCCAAAGTCATGCTGCTCGCAGGTAGACAAGCTGGATTCCAAGAGGGACCCGTCTGGCCCTTGAGTCTACCTCTTTGCACTTATCACTTGTTCACCCCATGCTTCCTTCTGTCCCCTCACCCTCTCTCACCCCCTGGGCTGTCTTGGAAGTGATGACTTGGATAGATCTTTCTTTACCTTAGCAGCCAGCCTTTATAGCAGCCTTTGCTCTGCTTCCTGGAATTATACACCTCTTGTTTACACCAGAAGCTATCGAATGAAGTAGTTTTATATCAGAAGCTGGCTCTTCTAGGACGAGTCCTTTTATAACAGTAATCAAAGAAAACTTTACGACATTTTCAAAGGGAGATATATTGTGGTTTCTGGACCATTTGACATCCTTATGAACACTTCTCTCCGGCAGATGACTGGGAATGTTTCTCGTCCCAGGGTTAAACTTTAAAAAAGGAAGTCCTCAAGGTATCCCATTCTTGCGAGTGTTAAGGTGCTTTAGGTGTGCCTCAAGACAGATTGCAGAGGGGACAGTGAGAACTGACCAACAGATACAAAAATGCGAAGGCTATAGTGGATGGCTACCCACTCCCAACATCATCCCTTCCTCGGAGAGTAGTTCCTTCCCTAGTATAATAGCACCAATTATTTGGTTGTTTGTGCTGAGGAGTTGAAAGCTATCATGTGCCGGGAAAATACTCAGCATGGAGCAGTAATTATGGATCAGCTGATGATAAAGGATGCATCGGATTGACTGCTAATTAGATTATTAGCAGGAAAAACAAATACCTGCTATTAATACAACACATAAGCTGCATTTATGATACTTTCTACTTTTAATGCATATTCCTTTTTATAATGTGCAGTTTCCTTTTTTTCTCTTTCAGGGCCAAGACCTCCAATTTCTCTAATTTTAGTACGACTATGCTTAGTCGTACTAAGCATATTTGTTTATTGAGCTGTATTGACCGTAATCTGGTCATTTTCTTGTTTCCTTCTGGTCCCAAAATGGGGTTGGGAGAGCTGATATGTATTGAGTGCCATATGTCAGGCCCTGAAGTGTGAAGTGTGTCAGGTCTTTTATGGGAAGAAGGTGGGCTATTCTAGAGCAGCGTCTGGATCTTTCCCATGGCACTGTGGCACTGTGTCTTTTTAAGGGGTTAGGGATCACGGGGTTTTCTTTGTGAGATCAGTGCTGGACTTAATTGTCAAAGAGATGACCCCGTTGCTTTTTGTGTGGCATTTTAAGATTTGGTCTTTGTTACCCTGGATTCAAGGTAAATGGGATGGACATTTGGGTGTTTCAGGTGCCGGCACTCCCTGCTACTCCCCACCAGGTCAGCCATGTAGGTTGACTGCGTGTCCCCTAGCAGCGTGAGAGTCCTAGCCACCTGGGGTGGCTAGGAGTCCCATGGGTTCTCTTCCATCTGAAAGAGCCCTTGGGAGCTCCCTGGGCTGCCTGGGAGGTTGGCAGGCTGAGAGTTAGTTGGTGCTTGCCAGTATGGTCATGCTGGGTGGTGTTAAGGCTGGCACCCTTCTGGGGCGCCTGGGTGGCTTGGTCAGTTGAGCGTCCGACTTCAGCTCAGGTCATGATCTCACGGTCTGTGAGTTCGAGCCCCGCGTCGGGCTCTGTGCTGACAGCTCAGGGCCTGGAGCCTGTTTCAGATTCTGTGTCTCCCTCTCTCTCTGCTCCTCCCCTGTTCATGCTCTGTCTCTCTCTGTCTCAAAAATAAATAAACGTTAAAAAAATTTTTTTTTAAATTAAAAAAAAAAAAAGGCTGGCACCCTTCTGATTAAACAGTGCCTGAGCCATACAGGTTGTTAAAATGTTCTCTTATAAATATTATCTCTGGATGGCATTGAATAGCCTTATTTTACTAATGAGGAACTTGAGGTTCATGAAGTTCCAATAACTTGCCCAAATCAGTAGAGCTAGTAAGTGGCAGAGCTAAGACAGGTCTGGGTGATTCTGGAGCCCATGCTGGGATGTCATCGGGATGGTTCACAAGGGGCAGTGAGCTCCTCGAAGGAGTTTCTCCTTTTGAGTGGCTGGCCAGCATGGGGAGACAGAGCAAGCAAATTCCCCTGCCACTAGGTCAAGTCCATCAATTCATCCCACAAGCCCCTATGGGGCACTGCTCTATGTGAAGCCCTATGTAGGAGATGTCCCAGCTGGGGTCCTGCCCTCATGTCCAGGGCAAATTTGGGGCAGTAATGGAGCGTGGAGCTGTGGCTGTCTGCTGGCTCCTGGCCACTTTTTCTCTAAAACTACCTCCCTCCTGGGTTTTACATTTGTTGTGTATTACTGGAAGGATACAGCTGTATCTCTAGGATGGTTTTTTAATGGTGAAAGGTACCACAAGATGAAGAGGCGTCTTTCCTCTCTTTTGAGTTTTTAAAGTGGAACATGAGGCCAAGGGGATAGAGAGAATCTTAATTCGGGTTCACAGGATAAAGGCTTGAGAAGATTGCTTTTGAATTTACTAGTCATTTTTGCAAGGGTGACTTTCTTCCCCTGATCATGTCACTCCCCCGTTAGCTCAGAAAGTTCTAGTTGAAGGCCAGTCTCATCCTGAAAAGCTGTTTCACTAAAACAGGAACCTGTTATTCTACTATGCCTCTTATTAGAAGAAAAAGCATTTAGGGAGGTCTTTTAAAGGCATTTCGGTGATTTTTAAAAAAAATTTTTTTTTCAACGTTTTTTATTTATTTTTGGGACAGAGAGAGACAGAGCATGAACGGGGGAGGGGCAGAGACAGAGGGAGACACAGAATCGGAAACAGGCTCCAGGCTCTGAGCCATCAGCCCAGAGCCTGACGCGGGGCTCGAACTCCCGGACCGCGAGATCGTGACCTGGCTGAAGTCGGACGCTTAACTGACTGCGCCACCCAGGCGCCCCTCGGTGATTTTTGAAGAAGGGCATTTGTCGGGATCTACTTGTCCCCAAAGTGTGTGCTGTTTGAAAAGCATAGTCCTAGTGGAAGGCAGACAGGAAACTTCAGGATAGAAAATAGGCACTAGAAAATAGGGAAACTTTAGGGTAGAAAATAAGGTGGCTGAGCAAGCCACGTGGGTCGAATTGCCCGGGGTGCCTCTTGTGATTCTATACTTATTTGGGCACCAAGAGCTGGGTCTGCACATGGGCCAAATCCAGTCCCTTCCTCCTGCTGTTTATGTACGGCCTGGGAACTAAGAATGGTTTTGGTTTTGTTTTTTTTTTTTTTTACATTTTTTAATGTTTGGGAAAAAAAACTCAAAACAAAAATAATATTTTGTGGCACATGAAAACTGTGGGAGATTCAAATATCAGTGTCCGTCAATAAAGTTTTATGGGAACAGAGTCACGCTGGCTCCTTTATATGTTCTCTGTGGTGTGGCCTTCACACTGCCCTGGCAGAGCTGAATGGTGAGGGAGACTGGCTGGGTTACAAAGCTCACATTTTACGGGACCCTTTAGAGAAAAAGTTTGCTAATCCCTGCCCCAGACCTTTGGTTCTCATAGTGTGATTCCTGGGTGGGGGTATTTGTTCACCTGGAAGTTTGTTAGACATGCCAAACCTCAGGCCACACCTACCGATTTCACATCCGCGCTGAAGCAAAACGCCCACATAGTTTCCGTGCAATTAAAGTTTGAGAAATGCCACATTAGGTGTCAACTGACTCTTACAAAAAGCTTATATGGGACAAACTGAGGTCTAGAGTTGGTGCCACGTTTCCCTATTCGTAGTGAATTCAGTTGGATTGGATCATTCAAGTCTAAAGTCCCGTTCACCCAGTTAGACTGGGGGGGGGGGGTTCTTCTACTTAGAGCTGCAGAAGGATCCAGGAGGCCTCCTCAGTGCTCCCAGGAACATGGGAGGGGCCTTGAATCTTCCAGGCGTTGTGGTCTCAGCTGGAACATCATTGACCAAACCCTCGTCATTGTGCTGACCCCCGGGCTGGGTTCCTTCTGATGCCCTGAGTCCCCACACTCAGGGTCCCGCCTACCTAGGGGCAGCACTGAGGCGTCCCTCTTGGATCTTGCTACATCTTGGGCACCCAGCACTCTTAGGACTGGCTGCCTCCATTGTTTTTCCAAGTTAGAGGAATTCCTTCTTTCCATCACCCTCTGTGCTACTTATTGTTTCAACAACATGGGCTTTTGCATGCCACCTTCCTGGAAGCAAGGGAGCATCAAGTCCTGGCTGTGTGTTGAGATTAGGGGTTGGGGTACGGCTTGGGGTGGGAGTGAGCAGGTAGAATGCAATATGAAGAAATATAATGAATATCTCAATATGTGATCCTACCACACCTGCAGTATATTACGATGGAGTTGATGGGACAACCAGTGTAATCTAGGGCAGTAGCAAATGTAGACTGTCTTCCTGTAGAACAAGGGGTAACTTCTGTAGGAATTTAGAGAAAGGGAGATTGTGTGGGTGGCAGGGGCAAGGGAGGCCTTATGAGGTGCTAGGCCTCCAGCAAGAGTGAGCAGAGGTCAGTGGAAACCAGGAGCAAGCCAGATGTGGAAGAGTTTGAAAATAAATTCATTTGCTTATTTTTGTTCTAAAATGCAAGTATGTCTGAAAGTAAACAGATCTCCCAGGTTGGGAATATTATACCCTACTCACTGGGGATTTTGTTTAGTACATGTTTTGGGTTTAAGTGTTTTAACTGCTCAGAGTATGCTAATTACTCTTAAGGTAGCAATTCAGTGAAATTTGAATTTGACGTTCCCTTTCTTTTACCCTTTTGGCCTAAATGAGAGTGTATGCTTTTCATTTCTCACCGAGGTTGATTCTGGTTTTTCCTGACCACCTATTTTCATCTTTAATTCATGTGGCTGCTTCCTAGAGAAATGCTCCTCTGGAAAATTCATCTCACCTGTCTACATTCCCCTCGATGAAGCCTTGGCGGGGCTGTGGCCAAAAGTCACCTACAAAAGGCATGAACTGAGGGCGTATGCTTGGGGTCCTGAGTCCTGAAGACCTGAGTCCACATGCATTAGTTGGAGGAATGAAGTGGCAACATCCCAGCTGTTGTGACTGGAAGGATGGATCACAATGAGGTTCTAGAAGCTTCCCTCCTTCTTACATATACCAGGTAGCCCAAGGCTGATGGCCTGTTTGTGTTACCTGCAATGTGTGGCTGATCCATGGAGACTCTCTCCAGATTACCCGTTTGGGAAGCTAGATTAGGAAAGGACCTAATGCAGCGGACATGCACATAGGCTCATGATGTAGCATGTTAAAAAAAAAAGTAGGATTCAAAATTGTGTCCATAGTAGGACCTTATTTTGTTTAACAGAAGATGTATATTGGAAAAAAATCTTAGAACGTCAAAATGGGTGATTTGCCCAAATGGGATATTGTCTAGGCTATCTCATTGCTGCTTATTAATTAATTATTTGATTGATTGATTGATTGATTTAGGCTCCCCTGCTCCCTAGCTCCTTCCATTCCTCCCTTCCCCAGCTTTTACATAAGCAACGTAGCAACCTGTGTATATAAACTTCCGTGTCTTCTCTCTGTACCTGTCATCAGTATAGAAACGTAGATAAACATTTACAGATCTGCTGTGGTCCTTGTTAAACAGGAGAGAGAGGCTGATCATGTTGTATATATGTCTTTGTATCTTACTTGTCATCTAATCACATATTCTAGAAATACTCAGGTCAGCCAGCTTGTTTTTAATGACTGCATAATATTCTATGATTTCATTCACCTGTTTCCATTTAGTGGGACTCCACCTTGTCTCTTAACATTTGTTATCAAACCCAGTGCGGCAGTAAATATTGCACACGTATTCTCACACATTGGGGCTTTTGCTTCTATGGGATAGATTTTGAGGAATGAGAATTCTGAATCCAAGGGAGTCTGATTTTTATATGAATGGGTATAGTAATATTGCTTTTAGAAGCAGTGTAAAAATCCACATTTCCACCAGCATAGTATGAGAACTCTTTCCCCAGCATCTCCTTTAGCATAAATGTTATTTTCCTTTTGCCTATCTGAAGGGTAGAAAACCGGATCCTATTGTAATGTTACATTCTTCTGACTTCAGAGAGGTTGGATGTGTTCTTGTACATTACTGCCCTTAAGGATCTGCTCTTCTGTGATGTATCTATTCATATCCTCAGCCTGTTTTTCCAGTGGGATGTTTATCTTTTTCTTGTCAATTATAAGAGCTCTTTGTATGTTACAGACAGATTTTTAATGGTCGTGGGCATTGCAGATTTTTTTTCTAATCAATTGTTATACTGTTGATTTTGTTTATGTTTTTTATATATTGCCATATAGTGTTTTTGCTTGTTTTCTCATAGTTAACTGTCTTTTTAATAATAGCTAATGAGTATTCTGTCTTATTAAAAAGATCTTCCTAACATCTGGGTTGTATATAGAACAGCCTAAATTTCCCCTTCTACATGAGTTACACATTTTTAAAATCTTAAGTCCATCTGGAATTAATTTTTACGTATAATCTGAGGTAGGGCTTCAACTCTGTTTTCTTTTAAATGGGTAGTCATTTGTGTCAATATCACCAACTAAACCATCATTTCCTCCACTGACTGAAATACTACCTTTGTCTTATATTTGTTTCCCCAGAATACTGAGTTTTAGTTCCTGGAGTTCCATTCTGTTCCCTTGACCTATTTATCTCCTACTGTGCCAATATCATACTTTTACTAGGATTTTCTTAGTAAATCCAGGGGTTACTTGAATAATCCAGTGGATTTCCTAGATATAAAATCATATCACTATCAAAATGAGTTAAATGTATCTCTCCTGTTTGAATATTTCTTGATTATTTCACTATCTTGTTTTGTCACATTCATGGGAACTTTAAGATGAAAAACCATGCTAACTTTTTCTTGATTTTGATGCAAATGGTTGTAATGTTTTGCTAATTTGCTGTCCACTTTTATGAAATATTCTTAAAAACAATTTTTTTTAAATTTTAGACAGAGTGTGAGTAGGGGAGGGGGCAGAGACAGAGAGAGAGAGAAAAATCTTAAACAGGCTCCATGCTTAGCATGGAGCCTGATGTGGGACTTGATCCCATGACCCTGGAATCATGACCTGAGCCAAAATCAAGAGTCAGATTCTCAACTGACTGAACCATCCAGGCGCCCCTGAAATATTATTCATTGTATTTTAGTAGTTTCCTTTTCCTGTTTTACCTCAAGGTTTTTTAATTAGAAATATTTTTGAATTTTTATGGTTTGATTGAATTATGTGTTTCCCTTTTATTGATGCAATTAATTATTTTGATTTCCTTCCTCAAACCATCCTTGCATTCCTGGAATAAACCCTATATAGTAATGGTTTATTTTCATTGTTGCTGCTGGATTTTATTTGTTGGTGTTTATTTGGAATTTTAACATTTGTATTCATGAATTAGATTCATGTATAATTTTTTTGGTACTCTATCAGAGTTTACATTTAAGAGGGGACTGCTTTCATAAAGTGAATTGGGAAGATTTTTTTTTAATCCAGTGGTAGGCCTTGACTACCTTGCATACCTATTTTTATTTTTCAATCCAATCTGATAATGTTTGTATTTTAATAGGAATATTCAGCATATCATAATTCATGGAATCATTGATAGATTGAATGTTTACTATTTATTTTTATCTTTCTCCTTTGTTACTTTTATTAGTTTGGCCAATGACCATTTCAACTCCTCTGTCCTTTTTCCATTTGGACATCTTCCTGTGCCATCAACATTGACTGTTACCATTCTTTTCAGGGTATTTAAATACCTATTTCTATGAAAACAAGATATCAGTGAGTTTTCCCTGCCAAGATTTTTTTCCTCATCTATTCATTATCAACCTGATGAGTTGAGCCTCATGGGGACATTTTTACTTCCTTACACTTGCTTACACTGAAAGCAGGTGGACCTTTGAAGGCTTTTACTCACTTCACCTTCTACCACCCCTAATTTCCAGGTTTTACTGAGATAATTTAACACTTCTAGAATGAAATGTCAGGGGTTTTTTTGTTTTTGTTTTTGTTTTGCAGAATGCCTTTTCTTTTTCAAGTACTCTTTTTTGTGACTTACATTACACTTTCCAAACACTTTCCTACTATTTAGATGTAACAAATCATGAGGCTTACACTCATCACTGTGTTCTCTTCATCTCACCTATCTTGAGATTTCTGTTTGAATTCATTCATGTTTTTGATCTGAGCTTTTTTTCCCAGATGGGTTGTGTAGGTTATCTTTTCTTTGAACCCTTGCATATCCACAAATACTCTGCTGATTGGACAGGTTGGGGGGGCTCCTGGGTGGATCAGTTGGCTAAGCATCCAACTACAGCTCAGGTCATGATCTCACGGTTCATGGGTTCGAGTCCCACATCTGGTTCTGTGCTGACAGCTCAAAGCCTGGAGCCTGGTTCAGATTCTGTCTCCTCTTTCTTTGACTATCCCATGCTCGTGCTCTGTCTCTCTCTCTATCTCTCTCTCAAAAATAAACATTTAAAAAAATTAAAAAAAAAATTGGGTGACTTCTGGCTTGGCTACTGGCCATTCTGTGGATACAGTGTCTTCCTGATCCCAGTTTTGCAGATGCAGGTTTACTTGAAGACAAATTACTTTTCCCATGTAAGTTACCTTTTCTTTCTTATTGGGTACTGGTGAGATTTTCTCCTTATCCTTGGAACTTAGGAACATGCCTTGGAGTATGTCCTTTTCCATGACTCCTATGAGGAGCTCAGTTCCAGGTCTTTCTTCAAGGGAAATGCTCCACTTTTATTAATTTAATTCTTGTCTATTCTTTATGTGTTCCTCTTGGATAGGTTGGGGGTGCCTGGGTGGCTCAGTCAGTTAAGCATCCGACTTCAGCTCAGGTCATGATCACACGGTTTGTGGGTTCGAGCCCTGTGTCGGGCTCTGCACACAGATAGATATGTTCTCCAAATTTCTTTTTGCCTTTGATTTTTAGGTCTTTTGGGTTTTGTTCTTGTTGTGATATTTTTTTTTTTTTTCCCATTTGGTCTTCCAAGCCACTAATTCAGGTCCCTACAGCAGTGATCCCCTTTGTCAATTCATCTGATGAGCTTTTTAGTCTGAAAATCATAATTTTTGTTCCAGAAGGTCTTTTTGTATGTGTGTGCTATGAATGAATATCATTAGGAGCTGTTATTATTTTTGATTGTGTTGCCCTTTGGCTCCTCCAGCAGCTCTGTTTCATCAACAGCTTCCCTCTCTAAGTGTCTTGCTTGTTCATCTCTCTGGCTTCTGGCCCCTTCTGTGGGTGGCTTGTTCCCTTTGTTTCCTGGATGAGGCTTAGGACCAGCTGTCTGACCATATCAGGTAAGATCAGCAGAGAGTGGTGACGGTGGTGTAGTCTTGACTTCTGTGCTTTGGAGTGGTTCCACTTGGCTAGTGTCAGTTCCCTGAGGCACCAGGAGGAACCACCTAAATTGCTCTGGCACCAGGTCAGAGAGGACTTGGTGGGTCTGTTCAGCCTCCAGCCCTTCCTCTGAGCCAGGGAAATGGAAGGCCCCCTCAGTGTGCTCGTGCCAGGAATGCTGCCTTCTTCCCAGGGCTCAGTCTCACTCTTGGCCAAGTTGTTTGTGGGGTTTGGGAGCTCTGTTCTTGCTCTGCACCTCTCTACTCTTGTCCTCCATGCTGTCTTTCAGTCCTGCATCCACTTCCTCCATCCATCTCTGCAGGACCTGTGGTCCCTCTCACCGACTCCAGACCATACCCCTGTGTTTGTCTCAGGGTCTTCCAGGCTCAAGAGAGCACCCTGCAGTTGGGTTGGAGTTGAGAGAGATGACTCCATATGACCACAAGGGCACGTTCAAGACACCATTGTCCCAAATTGCTTCATCAGTTTCTGAATTTTCAATAGTGAATTTTCAGAAATTTCCAAGTAAATTCTGTTTTAAGATTTAGGTTTCTTTGTAACCTAATTAAGTTCTGGTAGGAAAATGTGAAGGTGGAGTCTTTGCATTACCTTTCATATTCTGCTACCTTCTGGAGATGGGTTATGCTTCAGTTTTCATTGGGAAATGTTACTGCGATTTTATAGCAGCTGCATATAACACCACTGGATAGGCCTAACTCATCTTTACTTGAAATGGCTTCCTTATGAGGCCATTTGGGACTTCCAGGCTTAATCCATCACAACATAAGAGATCAAGAAAGATATGGTGATGAGATTCTATAACCAGAGAAAGGAGGATTTAGTATAAGATGGGCATCAAAGTGAAGAACCTGGGGATGGCAAGAATGAGAAGATTCAAAGTAACATCAGGGATAAACTTAATGGCGTTGCGGGCCGATGAGCATGGTATCAGACCTTGTTCCATAGGGTGGACAGAATGCCAAGTGGAGCCCGAATTGCTGGGGAATTAGTTGGCCAAGATGTTATCAGATGGCCTTTCAAGTGAGGAGAACTTGAATGGTCATGAACAGATCATGAATATTGGCCATTTTTCTTTGAAGACTATGGCATATTACAAAGATTAGCTCATGAAGAATTCAAGAGATCCTCACCTTTTTCAAAACTTACTAAGCATCTCTTCCATACACAATTGTGTGCCTAATGCTGTCCCATACATCTTGTTTGATCTCCATCCAACACTCTAAGTGAGGCAACATTTTCACAGTTTACATGAAGAATGAGGCAGAGACTCATTCAAGGTGCCTTATTCAAGGTCATGCATCGGTAAATGCCTGTGGCATGCCTTTATGAGCTGATCAGGAGGCCTGACTCAGATGTGACAGTGTTGTTGAAAAGCATAGATTTTGGTCCAGGATTTGCTCCAACAGTCCTCAGTGTAAGAGAGCAAGGGCCCTGTGCTTGCTCTCCTGAGCCCAGGGGCCAGCTCATTGCTCTTGGGGGGAGCATTTCGGGGCACACTTATGCTGAATGGGCAGGAGTATAACTGTTGGCCTTCTCTAAAGGGCAATTTTTTATGGAGTTTGCAACTGAAATGGGAGCTCAGGTCCTCTGTAGAACAGGAAGGGATGTGTAGAAGGAAAAAGAAGCAAAACAAATAACACTGAGCCTGAAGGAAAGGAGGCATGAGCCCTGTGGTTGAAGGCAACAGCTTTCTGTGGGACTTTCCTGCTGGTAACAGTGCTTCTGGTGGCCTATTTAACAAAGGGAAAGATAAATTAACTCTAAGAAAGAAGCAAAATAGATGGAGGAGGAGGAGGAAAGGATTGAGTGGAAACTCACTGTGCCTAGAAAATGTGAGTCAAGTCAGGTGAGGACCTCCATTTGGAGCAAGAGTGTAAGTAGGTCCCTGTTCACCTGTATCATCTTGCTTCATTTTAAGAGGCAAAGGGCACTCACAGTGACACAGCCAGCATTCTCCAGAGGGCTGGGCTCACGGGTGAGCTTTGTGCAGCCTGTGGTATATTGTGATGGTTTACTTTTGGTTTGATGGGTTGTAGTTTGAAGTCCTGCTGAAAGCCACATGTGGGACTCCCACAAAAGATGTCCCAGACAAATCAGTCTGTTGAACAAGCAGACGGTCCTCCTTGCCCCTGCCTTTGGCTTTCCTGCTGTAGATTCAGTGAACAAATTAAGTTTAGCACATGTTTTGCAAATATCTACCATGTGACCACTGCTGAACTCCACACTGTGGGAATAAAAGTATAAGCTGGCCCTTTGCCCTGGAAATTTGTGGCATATTCAGGGGAGCCAGCCTGGAGTCCTTGTCATGGTGTCCTTGCAGCTTGCTAATGTGGAATCACTGGGCCTGCCTGCTGGGTGGCTCAGCTGTGGCATTTCCCCACCCACAATCCAGAAGGTTCCCTGGGGCTTCAGAGCTGAAGCAAGAGGCAGCGTTTTATTCTCTGCCTCACTCTGGTTTGCTGTCTTTGAGGCTCTGGAGTGCCTGCTGTTTTAAATTCTCTGGCTTTGTTGGAAGACCCCTGGGATGAGGGATGGTTTGTCTAACTCTTGTCTTATAAACTGGATACATCCCTTCCAGTCAGTAAGGGATGTGGAGGTCTGGTCCAGGCTCCCACCTTTTCCCTTAACCTACCTGAGTCAAGTTGAGTGTTATTTTTGAAAATCTGCCCAAGAATTTTTTTTAACCTTATTTATTTATTTTGAGAGAGAGAGAGAGCACAAGCAGGGGAGGGGCAGAGAGAGAGAGAGAGAGAGAGAAAGAAAGAGAGAATCTCAAGCAGCCTCCACACTGACAGTGCAGAACACAACGTGGGGCTCGAACTCACCAACAGTGACGTCATGACCTGACCTGAAATCAAGAGTTGAATGCTTAACCAACTGAGCCACCCAGGTGCACCATAATTTTTTTTTTTTTTTTTTTTTTTTTTTAATGAATCTAGAGCCTACGTGAGAGTTGCTATAAGTCTCGCTGATTCAGTTTTTCTCACTCAGAGAAAAAGAACAATCAGCTTGACATTAATTCCCCTGCATTTGAGAACAGATGGTTTTCTGAGCACTTAGAAAAAAAATGGGGTGATTGCCAGGGCTAGCGTGGCTCCCCACCGAACAAAGCACGCTCTCTTTCCTGGGGTAGTCCCAATGGGAGGTCAGCGGAAGGACGTAGCACTATAGGGCCAGCACCCGGCCCAGGCGCTTGCTCTCCCTTCCTCAATCTCATGCTCTGGGAGACTGTTCTAACTGTCCTGAGCCAGAATATGTCCACGGTTTTCATGGAAGCCAGCACATGCTTGGCATCTCCTGTCACGCTTTGATTTTGCTTGTTAAAGATTGCCTTCTGGGTAAGAAACAGGGTTCTTTCTTTTTGTGACTCTTAAATCCTTGGCCTGTTCCATTTTTGAGATGCCTAGTGTTTGCGAGACATGTCCGTCAGAATCTCTTTGGAGTGGGACAGCCTTTCACTTGACGAGCCAGTGAGTGGAGTGCCTAGACACAGAGCCAGGAAGAACTGGTGTGCTTTCTGCACTGATGGGGAATACAGGGATTCAGGAGGTAAGAAGGGAGGAAAGAAGGATCTCATCTGGCTATTCAGAGACCTGGAATATTGTTTCAAAGAAAGGCAATACAGAAATTAAACCTTTTTTTTTTTTTTTTGACAGATGGGACTCAAAGACAAGGAAAGAATGGATTTGTTTTTAACGATTTCAAGTAGAATTGAGGCTGTTCCTGCAATTGTTGGAAATAAAATTGGTTAGAAAATGATGTCAGCAGAGAGTGGGGACTGTGAACCAGGAAAATAAATGAGCTCTGAAATCACCTTCTATTTTATAAATATTGTTTCTGGAGCTGAGAAAATTGAGACAGATTATTCCTTTTTCTCTATCCCAAGCCATGGGTGGAAGAAGCCCTGAGTATCCCATTTGGACCTTGTGAGGAGCATCTCATCTTGTCCTGGCGCGCTAAGTAGCTTTGTCTGCATTTAGACACACTCCATTTCCCTTTCAAGGACCACTATCAGCAGTAGCCAATTACAAACACACCTCATAACACATTATTGAGACACACCGCACGCAGATAAGCTGGAGAGATGTTTAATGATTGTACTGCATCGCGTCCATTACAATCTGTCCTCACTGCCGTAGGACAGAGGGGCCACTTCCTGTGTGAGTGTGTCTCTGTGTATGTGTGTTTATGAGCATTTCATTTTCATTGAGTCCTAATTAGACATAATTTGAGCCAAACCAGTTTATACTTTCAAGGAAGGAAAAAGGGCATCATTTCACATTGTGACAGGCTCCTTTGAAGCCTCAGATTCCTTGTCTTTGGTTTTCTAAACCCATCAGTGCTATTAGCAGCCTGGATTCATCTGCGAACAAGGAATGATTCATTTTCCGACTCAATGGGTGGTTTCTTTCTGTTATCTGTTTCTCGTGGAGAGGCAAAAGGTGGGCAATTTAGAGAAATGTTACTTAGGCATTCACTTTCTCCACTTTTTCCTCTGCTGGTTTGGTTTTGCAGTTAGAGTTTGCTGGATTTTATTTTCTCTGCCATTTACCATTGCTGCTGGTTTGGAAGTAATCACCGCGTTTTGCCACAGTAACAGCTACATTCCAGGCCTGGGCGGAGTGGAGGCTGATTTACAAAGCACAAGGCCTTCCCTTATGGTGTTGGGGGTCTGGGATCTGGGAGGGAGAGCACAGCCAGGCTCAGGGGACAGACCAGAGCCTTCATTTGTTGAGGCGGGAGCCTTTGAGTTTATCAGACCTGCTTGCTCCCTAGGTCTGAGGATGCTGACCCTGGAGAGAGGAAGTTCCTTTCAAGAGTACTTAGCTGGTTAGTGGCAGAGCTTATCTGGAACCTGGCCTCTTGGCCCCTAATCCAAATTCCTTGCATTCTATCTGTTCCAAACTGGCTTCTTTTGTGTGGCAAAATACAAACTCAGTAGGGAGCTGGGAGCTGCCAGCAGGGATGCTGGGTGCCTGCTGGACCCTCCAGCTGTGAAAACCATCCCAGAACTTGCAAATGATTAACACTTGTATAGCACTTGTTCCCCAGGGAAACCCTTTCCATTCCAAAGAGCCTTCTGAAGGAGGGCATGTGATTTCAAAGGATTATGTTATCAAAAGATTGTTCTTACCCTCATTCGTTTGGAAAACCTGAACGCCCAATGTTCCTACCAGTGTTGCCTTGCCTGAGTTTTGTTCTTACAGCTCTGGGCTTTCTTTGACCACCTAGGAGAGGGAGGAGAGAACAAACTTTTGTGTTTGCCTTTAAGTCAGCCTGAAATGTTTTCAGCCAGATGGAAAACTAGGTTGGGTCTTCTAGAGCCCGTTGGTATAGTTGAGAGGGTGACGTGTCCAGCCTCCCAAAGTTGGAAAAATTTACTGTTCACACTTCATTCATATGTTCCTTAGTCCTTGGCAAGCGAATTGCTTTTGAAGAATTTACGTTCCCATCTGCCACTTCTATTAGTAAGGGTGATATTTGTGACTGATGTGGTGATGGTGGAGTCCTGAGGCCTTGGTGATTTAATGTTGCCCATCTGCAGCTTGAAACTTTGGGGTTCACATGGGGTCAGAGGCAGGAGTCTGGGTTTGGTATTTCCTGAAACACCGCCTGGCTGAGAGAGCCTGTGTTTGCTCACAGCCAGACGGATGGTGCCAAGTAGTGGCACATTCCTACTGTTACTTTTGCAGCCAGCAAGAGAAATGAGACAGGGCAGCCAACAAATTGGTATTTTGAAGAATCTGCTCTGTCTTTAGGTGTGAGTGTGGGTGTTGTTGTGGAGGCGGTGAGAGTCTGAGGCGTGGGGTACGATTCTATCCTAAAGAACCAGCTGTTCCCTGGTTAATGGTTATGGAAGACCAGATGCTAAAGGAGAAATAGGAGGAGAGGTAAAATGATCAGCACCATGGAAAGCACCACGTTTAGGGAAGCCATCCTAGCAGCAGGGAGACTTGCCTCCTGTTTGTACCTACCATACTCTGTTGATAATCTTCAGAGGAGCTGGGAGAAGGACAGCTGTTTCTTCTGGCACTTCTGCTAATGGGAGACTGAAGCTTAAGGGGCGACTGGTTTGAAATGTTGTGGCCAGCTAGCAGAACAGGCAACCAGGATTTGCAGCATGATATAGTTTGTGCAAGACAACCTCTCTTGCTTTCTGCTCTTGGATATTATACAAGAGCAACAAGGAGAACATTTTTTTTTAATCTCAAAATGTCATTTTCGGTGGAATTGGAGAATAATCTGTGGAATCTGAAGTATGTGCTGCAAGGGCTGGCTGCCGGAGCAGCTGGGTTTGGGAGAGACCACTGAAGGAGTGTGTGTGTGTGTGTGTGTGTGTGTGTGTGTGTGTGTGTGAAGAGGCTTAGAAGAGTGGCAAGAGGGCCTCTGGGCAGCAGGTGGCTGAGAGTGCCAGCCAAGTGCGTGACCTGGAGGTGTAGGGGCATCCTGATGAACCCCAGCCATGTCCCTTATTTGCAAATACTGGGCAAGGATTGGCATGAGCAGAACTGAAGAAAGGTGCCTCCCAAGTCTCTTTTGCTTCAAAGAAGCAGAGGAGGTGGGTTAATACAAAGAATCCTCCAGGGAGGGATATTTGTAGGAAGTAATATCTGTGGTAGTAGAAAAAAAGTCATTCCTCCCTCCCTTCTTTCCTTCCTTCCATTACATGTTTCTTGAGGTATAACATACATACAGTAAGGTATACAAATATTTTTTAGGTTGCCAAGATTTGTACACATGTGCCTTTGTGTAACCACCACCCAGATAGAGATCTGGAGTGTTTTAGGCACCCCAGAAGTCTCCCTGTGCCTCCTCCCAGTCCTTACCCTCCCACAAAGAGAACTTTCTTTTAACAACAAAAAGCTGTCCTGGTCCTTCCTCCTATCCTACAGGAACTTCCTGCAAAAAACTGGTTCAAGAAAGTCCACCTAGCACAATGATAAGTAACAAAAGAGAAATGGAGACTGCTGGCAAAATAGAAGCAAAGATATTATAGCAAAAAGTGTCAGCAGTAGTCACAAAAATTAAGGAACCCCCAAATTGGGAACATTCCCGGGAAAATATTCTCAGGGAGCAGATGAAAATTGCAATCGAGTTATTTCACAATGAATTTAAAGAACTCAATGAAGCAGTCATTTCTATGAAGAAAAACTACAAAGCAGAGACAAGAATTCTGGAAGGGATGACAGGATGGTAAGAGGTAGGGAAATGTGAGCTGTCAGTACTCAAGGAGGAAAGAGGAGAAAAAAGGCAAACGTATCTCAGAAATGGAGATAAAGTTGGAAGGATCTCAAGGGAAAATAGACACCGGAAAATACAGTGTGGAACACAGACAATAGAAATAAGAAAGGTGAATAAATGCAATGGAAATAAGGGAAGCATTCATAAAGATTAGAAAGAAAATGGTAGATATAGAAGACAAGAAATGGAAATTTAGCATAAGTGTAAATTTAGTCCCTGAAGGAAAACACAAAATAATTGAATAGAACAAATATTTAAAATATAAATTAGGAAAACTTTCAGGATATAAAAGAAGACTTAAATCTAAATGTTACTAAGGGAAGTTAACACCAAGGTATAGCTTTGCAAAGTTTTATACATTAAAGATAGGGAATAATTCCCTCCCTCCCTTTCTCCCTTCCTTCCTTCCTTCCTTCCTTCCTTCCTTCCTTCCTTCCTTCCTTCCTTCCTTCCCTCCCCCTTCCT
>NW_024412419.1:25575722-25584372 GCF_014898765.1 Herpailurus yagouaroundi | reverse complement strand
AAAAAAAAAAATGGAATGTGTGTTAGTGGATAAGATCCCAGACCAGGAAGAGAAAGGAGGCATTGTTATAGCAGTTGGGGAAATTTGAGTGGGTCTGTGTGTGGGACTGTGCTAGACCAGTGTTTATGTTTTGACTTGGAGAGCTGTATAGTGGTCGTATAGGAGAAGGATCCTTGTCTTTGGGAGGCATACACTGGAGTGTTTAGAGATGATAGACATCATGCCAAAAGAAAAATCCTTGTTTCCAAAAATGGGTAAAATACAGTTAAATGTCATCATCTCAAGACTTGGCATAGAGGGGGTGTAAACATTTGTATTGTTCTTGCAACTTTTTTTTTTTTAGATCCGAATTGCTTCAAAAATTAACAAAAAGATCATGAAAAAGAATAATAAATGAAAAGATGGGGTGCCTGGGTGGTTCAGTCAGTTGAGTGACTCTTGATTTTGGCTCAGGTCATGATCCCAGTGTCATGGGATCGAGCCCCACATCAGGCTCCACGCTGAGCATGGGACCTGCTTGAAATTCTATCTCTCTTTCCCTCTGCTCCCTCCCCTGATTGCGTGCTCTCTCTCTCTCTCTCTAAAATAAAAATTAAAAAAAAAAAAAAGAATAGTAAGTAAAAAGAAAGAATTTGTTGGGAATAGAGGCAAAGAAATCAAGTTACTTAGGGGGACAAAAATATCAGGCTGGTCCCAGTTTCCTCTGCAGCAACATTTAATACCCTAAAGACAGTGAAACATCTGAAAGATAAGCAAGGAAAGAAAGTGTGAGCCAAAATTTATATCCATCCTTGCTGTCTTTTAAGTATAAAGAGTTTTGAGCATGCGATAACTCAGGGAATATTGTTCCCATGAGCCCCTACTGAGCAAACTAGTAGAGGATGAACTTCAGCCAGCGAAGAGAAGACTGAGGGTGAATGCTGAGTATTTCCAACCGTCAATCTACACTAAAACTAAGACTAAAATAAATAGAAGCGTTAGAGCGACAGAGGAGAATGTAAATGTTCTGATGATGACAAAATGACACAACTAACAAATATGGGAGGTGGGGGGAGAGTAAATTCCCTGAATGCCTCATTCTATAATAACAGGGACTCAACGGATATAATTTAGAGCTGACAAAAGAAGTAATATAAGCGTAATTATATTTAACAATAAATGGCAAACATTAGGAAAGATAATATTATTGACCAAAATCAGGTGGTAGAAAAGAGACACAGCATAGACAGAGTAAATGGTGCCCAGGGGCTTGCTTATGTAACGTGTTCATCGTCTCCCTCCCTGCGTGCAGCTGCCACTGTGTTAACATTTCCATGCACTTTCAAAATTGGCATCCAGGGATGTGTGTGTGTCTCTCTCTCCCCACCCCAACCATGCCTTTTCTTTGCCTCTATAGAAAGAAGTGAGGGGGAAGAAGAGAAAATCTACCAATTTTATTTTTGCTTCCAGTACAGGATTAATAAATCATGTCTAAAGACAGAGGTTAAGATTATTATATAATGTTGTAGTTATGAATGCAGCCACCAGAATAAAAACATGAACCCTCCCAAAGCAGTCACACAGGAGAAACAATCATAGAAGGACTAAAAATAATGCCAAGAAACCAGAAACATAAGATAAAATGAGAACTAGGAGCAAACCTGTTTGTCATGTTGCTAAATATAAATGAGTTTAACTCACCTTTTATTTTATTTTTTTTATTTTTATTTTTTTAACGTTTATTATTTTTGGGACAGAGAGAGACAAAGCATGAAAGGGGGAGGGGGAGAGAGAGAGGGAGACACAGAATCGGAAACAGGCTCCAGGCTCCGAGCCATCAGCCCAGAGCCTGACGCGGGGCTCGAACTCACGGAGCGCGAGATCGTGACCTGGCTGAAGTCGGACGCTTAACCGACTGCGCCACCCAGGCGCCCCATTAACTCACCTTTTAAAAAGGGTTTCAGATTGGATCACAAATCAACAACCCAATCCGGTGTTGTTTATGGAGATGCCCCTCAAGTAAAATGATGCAGGAAGGTTGGAAATACAGGAAGGATAAGTGAAGGAAAGTGAGGAAAATACAGAAATAGAAAGTAGTAATTAGGAGCTTGCCTCAAACAAAGGAGAATTCAGGTTAAAATGCATTAAATGACATAAAGGAACTTCATAATGCTAATGTGTACATTTCACAATGGAAAAAAAAAAAAGCAGCAACATTGAAAGAACAAATTTCAGGAGATGCATGGAAGAAATAGACCAAAGCACACTTGTAACAGATCGCTTTCATTTACATGTTTCAATCTCCAGATAACTAGACAAAGAATAAAAATCAATATTGAAGACCTAATTAACATAATAAAGAAGATCCATTTGATAAATAGCAAATCCTGTGCACTAAATGAAGAGAATGCATCTTTCAAGGGCCCATGATACACTCACAAATATTGACCATCTATTAGGGGACAAAGAAAACTTCCGTAAATCCCAGCAGGCAGGAAAAAAAAAAATACAAGCAGTGTTCTTTGATACAATTAAGCTAGAAATTAATACTAAATCAGAAAAGCAAAATACCATTATGCTGAATGTAAAATCAAATCAAAACAAAACAATACAAACCAAAACACTAAATGCATAGCTTAAAGAGGAAAATAAAAAGTGAAATTGCAGATTTTCTGGAAAACAATGATTAACGAAAACACTGTCAGAACAGATGTGCTATGGCTAAAGCAGTACTCAGAGGAAAAATGGTGGTCTTAAATATTTACACAAAAGAATGGTAATATGAATTAATCATCTAAGTTGAGGAGATATAGTGGAATAAAACAGATTATAGCAGAGGGAAAGCAGAAGAAAGAAATAGATAAAAGTAAGAATTAATGAGTTAGAAAACAAAGGCAGTTGAAATAAATTTCAAAGCTGGTTTTGGGGAAAAATAACAATGAAATAGATAAACAACCAGTTAATCTAATCAAGAGAATGTGGGAACAAATGCAGATACATAAAATAAATGATATGTGGGAAATGACATAAATAGGAAATTAAAGGAATCGTAAGAGACTACTTGACTCAGCTCTATGCAAATACATTTGAAAGCTAAACGAATTAGATTATTTTCCAAGAAAATATATTTTACTCAACTGATCCCAGTAAAGAATCCAGAATTTCCAAAGTGGAAATTAAAAAATAAAAAACAAAAAAACCCCCCAAACTTTCAAACAGGTATACCCTGCCCCAGGGAAGAAATCCCCATTCTAGATGGTTTTACAGGGAAAGTTCTAGCAAGGAACAGACAATTCCAATACGTTTCACAGCATAAGCAAAGAAAAAGAAACAGTTACCAAAGTCTGACAAAAAAGGCACAAATAGAAAACCAAAGAGTAATCACTACCATTATGAATATCAATTCAAAATTCAAAAAAAATTTAGCAAGACAACTTTAGCAATACATTTGAATACATATGTCATAATCAAGAGGGTTTTATTCCTAGACTGCAGGTATGGTTCTGTAGCAGTGAACATTAGAAAAAACAATAATGGCTGTCTTCATAGATTCTGAGAAGGACTTTGAGAAAGTTAAAGGATCATGTTTTAGTAAAAAAAAAAAAAAAAATACACATAAGAAAACAGGGCAGCTGGGTACTTTCTTAACATGCTAAATATACATCCACCTCAGACTAAAAGCCAGCATCAGGCTTAATGGGGAAACAGCAAAAGAATTCTCATTGAAGTAAAGAACAGGAATCTACACTGTTAGTACTAGGATTTGTCTTGCACTGGTGATGCTTACCAATACAGTAGACAACAGAAATCAGTTCGGGGAGAGAAGTGCAGAGGAGGTGAGGGCCACTACATGTGCAGGTATTGAGGTTGCATGGCTGGAGAACATAAGAGAAATCACTGGAAAACTATTTCAGATAATAAAAGAATCCCCAAAAACAACAAAGTGCAAAAATTAGTACACAGAAATGAATACCTTTTGTATATACAGACATAAAAACATAACAGTTATTATAACATAAAAAATATAAAACAATGATGAATTTGGCAAAAAAAGATATGTAGAACATGTAAGTAGGACATGTAAGAATATTTAAAAGCATTATGGAAGGATAGGAGCTGTGAGCAAATGGAGCGATATATCATGTTCATGGATAGAAAAACAATGGATGGATGTCATTCTCTTTAATTTGTAAATTTAATGCAATCTATTTTTTTTCTTTTTTAAAAATGCATATTTACTTATTTTGAGAGAGAGAGTAAGTACACAAGCAGGGAAGCAGCAGAGAGAGAGGGAGAGAGAGAATTCCAAGCAGGCTTTGTGCTGTCAGCGGAGAACCTGATGTAGAGCTCGAACTCACTAACCGTGAGATGGTGCCCTAAGCTGAAACCAAGAGTCAGATGTTTAACTGACTCAGTTACAGGCGCCCCCATAAATTGAATGCAATCTAAATAAAAGTACCAGAAGTCCTTTTAAAAAAGAAAATCAGGTATGTTTATTTTAAATTTCACATAAAAAATTAAATAAGAATAAGTCAGTCAGAGAAAGACCGATACTATATGATTTCCCTCATATGTGGAATTTGAGAAACTTAACAGAAGGCCATGGGGGAAGGGAAGGGGATAAAAATACTTATAGAGAGGGAGGGAGGCAAACCATAAGAGACTTTCAAATACAGAGAACAAAGTGAGGGTTGATGCGGGGGGAGGGGGGGTTGCGGGGGAGAGGGGAACATGGATAATGGGCACTGAGGAGGGGACCTGTTGGGATGAGCACTGGGTGTTGTGTGTAAGCGATGAATCATGGGAATCTACCCCCAAAACCGAAAGCATGCTGTATACACTGTATGTCAACCAACTTGACAATAAATTATACTAAAAAAAAAAAAAGAACAGTCAAAAAAATTCTGAAAAAGAAAAACAATATGGGAAGACTGGTCCTACTAGATACTGGAACTTATTATAGTGCCTTATTTATTGAAAAAGAGTTATAGGCACATACACAAATAGTTAACAGCAACAAAATATATAAATAGATCCAAATGTATATGATCATTTAGTATTCTATAAAGATGGCATTTCAAATCACTGGAGGGAAAGTTTAAATATGTACTATTGGGATAACTGGTTGCTCTATGGGGTAGAAACAAAATTGGATCCATACCTCACACTGTATATACACTAGGATAAAATTCAAAATGAAAATAAGATCTAAATGTAAAAACAAAACTATAAAAGTACCAGAAGGTAGCAAAGAGGAGGCTTTTCTAACCAAATGTAAATCCAGAATCCATAAAAGAAAAATCTGGTATTATATGACTCGATAAGAATTGAAAGAAAAAAATAACAACAAAATCACCCTGACTAGGAAGAAAAAAATCTATATAAACTGAGAAGAAAAATGACAAAGGACTAATCGTCTTAGTAGATAAAGAGCTCCGAAGAGTCATTTCAGTCATTTCAGCTTCAAAGCATTTCAGCCTGATAAAAAAAATAGGCAAAGAATATAACCAGACAATTCATAGAAAAAGAAATACGAATGTTCATGTCCTAAGTATGTTAAGAGATATGCTCAGTCTTACCTCATAACAGTCAAATTAAAACTGAATGCAAATACCGTATTTTATCTATCAGATTGCCAAATGAAAAAAAAAGCTAAGATATAGAACAATGTGTATATGTTACTAAAAGATGATGGAGCAGGAGTGGGGCAGAATTAGAATGTATTTAACTTTGCATCCATATGCATAAGGAGTTCTGGAAGGCTATACAGCAAAATAACAATGGTTTGCCTTTAGGGGTGGTGATGGACTAGGGTTGAAGGGAGACTTTTCATTATATACCTTTTTTAAAAAAACAAACAAACATGTAAATGCATTTTAAAAAGGGGATTAGTACAGTGACAGGATTCTGACATATTTACTGATATATTTATGAGACAAGATGATGCATGCCCCCTTGTCCACCACCTACAGAAAAGGGTACAAATGCCAAATGTAATTTGTTCAAATCCTTTCCTCCCTTAATAAGCCATGAAGGATAGAGGCAGAGCTCCTCAGAGTCCACTACGAGTTTTTTAGGTAAAATCAGCATCATCTCGAATCACTAACTTTTATTAGGCACTGGAGCGTTTGTTTGCAGAATGCAGTGCCTTTGCTGAGTGTGCAGTTTCCATCTCCCTTGACGATTTGGTATGGATCTGGATCGAGTGTTAGATGCTTGTTTTGCAGCTTTTTAATAGAGATGTAGAATGGTGATTGATACCAGCTTGAGATTACTCAGTTGGCTATTATGATGTAAGTCTGAGCAGCTCCTACATACGGAGCATAGGACATAACATGGTGGAAGTGAATGGATCATAGAGACTGACTCGTGAAACTCCCCCATTTCACTGGTGAGGAAACACTCCAGCCCAGGTAGAGGGTACTCGGCTGGTCAGTGGTGAGCTGGAGCTAGAACCTGAGGCTGTCCCCTGGGACCTGCCAGCTCTGGGTTCTTCACATCTGCCTGTTTCCCATGATCACAGAGGTCTTGGCTCGGTCAATGCACTGTTACTGTGTGCACAGCACAGTATTGGAGAGTCTCATAGTAGGGGCATGAGTGCCACTCGTGTTAGTATGCTTGGATGTGACCAACAGGAAACCTGACCCGTATGGGCTTACACAAAGGAGGAATTAGCTGACAAAGCTGAAAGTTCCAGTAAACATCCTTGGTTTCTCTCTGTAACAAAAACCCTATTTTATTTTCTCATAGCCCATAACACTCTTCAAAGGTGTCTCCTTGGATTTATTTATTTGGTAGCTCCATGACAGCAGGATCCTCTTCTGGCTTGTCTACTCTTGTATTTCCCATGCCTAGAGCACATTTTAGCTGTTCAGTAAATACTTGTGGGAGGTAATTCTCTGCCCTTGGGATGGAAGGTGGAACGGGGAGTATGCACAAGGTCTGAGTCTCCCAAAAGACACTGATGTGGCAATGGACGCTAGGGGCCATAAAAACTGGAGTCCACTGCACCTCAGAGACCTTCAGTCTTTAGCTTTCTTCTCTTGTTTCCTAGAAGATATCTTCACTGTTCATGTATTCCTTCCCACTGGATTTGACTCAGGAAGGCAGGGAGAAGCTTCCGTAACTATGATTAGTTATCCTGTCTCACATGACCAGAAGGGCCCTGAGACCACCCAGCCCTGTATAGAGCACAGGAAACTTTCCCCTAATCCTTCTCCAGCTAGGGGATCATGACTGCTTCTTCTTGGTTTAGAATGAGGATAATGCTGATTATGTGTGGTCTCATAGTAAGAAAGGAGGAATACGGTTTTAGGAAGATGCTTTCAATGGGACACAGACAGACATAGGACAGGAATCCAATGTGGGAGATCCAGAATCCTGAATTATCTTCAGAGACCAGGGTCTACCATTGCCACACCTCTTCACTTAGGTCAAGTTGTGCCTTGGCCAATGGTGGTGGTGGTTACCATCTTCCCTGTGTGTACATTTGGATGGTTTTCAGACAGGTTTTCATGCAGGGCATGTGTTATTTGCAGACTCTAATTTGAAAGCACAGTTGTCTTTGGTTAGTTGTGTGATGATCTTGGGCGAATCATTTAATTTCTTACTCTCAGATTACGAGGTAATAGCACCGTCTTCCCTGTGTATCTCCCAGGATTGATGTGAGCATTATGAGACAAAGCATAGACAGAAGCCTACCTTTTCATGACCTTGTTTTAGTTCCATAAAGTTGTAGATCTTAAAGATCTTCTTAGACTTAGAAGGAACCAAAGTGACAAGAGGTTTGGTCAGGGTCCTATGCTTAGCTACTGAGAGAACACTTTCCCAGCCTCTCTGGGACAGGTACTATGGTAAGGAAACTAATGCCCCCTCTCCTCGACCTTCCCTCCCTCCCCTCCCAAAGATGTCCTCTCCTAATTCCCAGAAACTGAATATGTGCCCTTACATGACAAAGGGGAGTCAAGTTCCTAATCAGTTGACCTTAAAATAAGGAGAGGAGCCTGGATTATCCAGGTGAGTCCAGTGTAATCACAAGTGGAGGAAGGAGGCATAAAAGGGGCTCAGAGTGATTCAGGGTGAGGACTCCACCCTCCGCTGCTGGTTGGAAGGTGGAGAGGGAGGGAAGAAGCCAAGGAATACAAGCAGCTTCTAGAAGCTGGGCAAGGGAAGGAGACTGACTCTTCCCTAGAGCCTCCAGGGGGAACATGCCCTTGCCGACAGCTTGATATTTAGCTTTACCTAGACTTGTGTTAGACTTTTAACCTATAGAACTGTAGGTAAATAAACCTGCATTGTTCCGTGTTACTAAGTTTGTGGTAATTTGTCCAGCAGCCCTGAGTACAGGACCATTTCCCCTATTTTACAAATGAGAAAACGAGACAGAGAAAGGTAGAGACTTTTTCTAAGTCATAAATCTCAGCTACTTTGGGAGCTTTTTCTAGAGAAAGGAGTTGGTGTGTCGAGTGTATTCAATAACTGCTATGGGAGATAGTCTGGAGGAGATTAGGATATTAAATAGATGGTCTTGGAAAGACACCTTCCCCTCCTTCTAGCTAGCCTGCTTTCTACCCATAGAGGGTTAAGAGTTTTAAAATTGATTATTTTTCAGTGACCTAGTATAATCATTATTGTCCTGATAAGTAGGCAGGTTGACTTTTTTTTTTTTTTT
>NW_024412419.1:25571920-25575622 GCF_014898765.1 Herpailurus yagouaroundi | reverse complement strand
CCCGTAAAAAACAACATTTAGTGGGAGAGTAAAAAGTATAAAGTCAGGGCAGAAACCTTTTTTTTTTTTTTTTTTTTTCATAAATGGAAGTGGACACTTTGTTGTCTTTCCTTTCTAAGGATGATTTCCCCTGTGCCCAATTAGCTCTAGGTAGGAAGGGAGTAGCTTAATGCAGAACCCACGCTGTGTCAAATATTCAGCTTGCAATTGTTCTGTTTTTGGGGCTGATACGTATTTGTTAGTGTATCTGGACCAAGGTTGCAATTCATAGACATTGAATGCTGGGTGGGGCCCTAGTGGTCACTCTTCCTGGTTGTATCTGTGTTGATGACATTAAGCTATTAAGGGGACAAATGTCTACCAAGATTAAGTCACCTCTGTGTTGTCTCAACTATTTATGCTGCTTTAAGTCAGCACGTAATTTGTACTCTTAGTGACTCAGCTAGAATATACTCATTGATTCCACTGAGACTTGACATTTGCCTGGTGGCTCTTTTTTTATCAGCTCTTGGTCTCTTCCTCATTTTAATCTTGCTATTCCTTGGCTCTGACCTTGTACCTGGTCCAATCCACTCACCGGAAAGACAAACCACTAAGGCTAGAAAGGATAAATAGCCTGCATGGGGCCGAATATCACTGGGCAGCAAGGGGGCCAGAGCCTACCTTCTCCCAGTCCCGCCCTTGCCCCCACCCAGCACATCCCCTACCGCAAGTCTGTGTAGGAACATCATTGCTGGACCAGTCTCAAAACCAGCCACGTGTTCTTTGGGAAAATTACTTAATCATGAATTTATTTTTTTTAATCATGAATTTCTATTCTCTGTATGCTCAATAGAGCAGAGAAGAAGCTGAGACACCTGGAGAATGGTGAAGTCTGGCATGTGGAATAAAATGGATCAAGGGAGACCCAAGGCCATCCTATTTGCCAGAGTAGAGAGGGTGATTGAGGGCACCTGGCCACAAGTTGCCCATGTGCATATGTTCTATGGCTCTCTGATCACACAATTAGCTTTGGCCTACAAATGGGGCCAGGTCAAAGCCCACAGCCAGGTAGATCTTATTGTTCCAAAAACAGATGTGAATTACCTGCATTCAATGGGTTTCTAGACAATCAGCGTGCTTGAGAGGGGTTTCTCTAGTCCTGCTTAGGGTAGTTAAGCCCTGGACATGGAATAACCTGGCAGCTTTACTGTTCTTTGCTCACGGATGTTTTTCTTTATAAGAGGCTGCAAGTCTGCAGAAGTTTTTCAGGCCATTTACATTCAACACCTGCTGAATGCTACAGAAATAAAATGATGTATACATGATAGATAATAATAAGAGATACAGCACTTGTCATTTGTTAACAGTGCTATTCATTATTCTTTGCAGCAGCGTGGTGTGATAGACTCACGTTATCCTCCTCTTGAAGAGGAGAGACATAGGCACGGTGTGTGGGAATCGGCATATCACATCTTTGCTCTCTGCTGGGGATGTGCAGTTCCGGACTCCCTCGGCACTGCTTGGAGAGGTGGTGTGGCCTCTCCTCCAGGCTGGCTAATAGGATCTTAAGTCCCTGGTCCTGGAAGAGCCTGGCCAGGCTCTCAGGTGTTGCATCTCCCTTTCCAGTTGCTTGAGCTGTAAGTCAGAGAAGCCATCCCAAACCAGCTCCTGCAAAATGAGACTCTTGCAGGGTTCCAGAAGTGTGGTCCTGGAACCCAGGCCTCCTGCAGAGTTGGGAGCCCTGGAACAGTGCTTTCTCCATCTCCTCCTTTTCTTCTCTGCTTTATTTGGCTTTATTCTGCTTTCCTAGCAGATCAGCCTTCTCTGCTCCTCAGCTCACATAGTGGGCAGGAAAGTTATACTGCCAGCCGTACAGGGCTCCCTTGTCCTCTCCCTTGTCCCTGACCTGCTCTTAAGTTCTAAGGTAAAAGACCCCAGTGGGTCAAGCCCCAGACAAGAGCCATTCCTAGTCCCCTAAGCCATGGCTGAATCATGTGGCACAAACATGACATCCCAGAACGTCCTGCCCTGTGCATACTTGTGGGGTAGTTAAGGAGGTCTTTGCAAGATGAGTAATCATCTAAAAGATGACCAGATGCTGGTGACTGATCACTACGTTTTATATTCATGACATTGTACATTCACTCCTTTGAATATATGTAGTGATAGGAGACTCATTGCTTGAGACAGCTCAGACAGCTAGGATGCTTCTTTATACTGAGCTGAAATAGGCATCCAACCCTAAGTTTACTCCTTGTAGCCACAGCAGGATCTTTATCTTTCTTCTTCATGACGGGTCTTTGGAGGCACCCTGTTAATTAACTCTCTAACCATTCTTCCTCTGACACATGTATGAAACCCAGCACGTTCCTGGTTGCCCTCCTGAATATGATCCGTTTTGTCTGTATTTCTCTTAAAATGGAATTCCAAGCCTAGTATCAAATCCCCACTCATTCTAGATCTTTTTCTGGGAGTAGCCTTGGGGCAGGTGGAAGATGGTCTATATGAAGACTTGGCAAATTTTTCATTAAAGGACCAATTAATAAATAATTTGGCTTTACAGGCCATATGATCTTTGTTGCAGCTACTCAAGTAGCTTTCTGGTGTAGCATGAAAACAGTCACAGGTAGTATGTAAACAGGTGAGTGTGGCTGTGTTTCCATACATCTTTATTTATGGATGCTCTAATGTGAATTTCATGTAATTTTCATGTGTCACCAAATACTTTTCTTTTGACTTTTTTTTCCCCGAACCATTTAAAAATGTAAAAACTGCTCTTAGCTTATTTGTCACATAGGAACAGGTGATAGGTTAAGTCTGGGTGGTGGGCCACATTTTGCTGGCCTCTAGTCTGTGTCCTGTAAATAAAGTCCCTCAGTCAAAACAAATACAGTTCCTTTTACCCAAGCCTGAAACACCACCAGTGCTGAGGGAGGAAAACATTGCCCTCTGCAGAAGAGGGGAAGGGAGGTCAGAGGATCTGTTTAAAAATACTTCTGGATCTATAAAGAGCTCACCAAACTCCACACCCGAAAAGCAACTAACCCAGTGAAGAAATGGGCAGAAAACATGAATAGACACTTCTCTAAAGAAGACATCCAAATGGCCAACAGGCACATGAAAAGATGTTCAGCGTCGCTCCTTATCAGGGAAATACAAATCAAAACCACACTCAGATATCACCTCACGCCAGTCAGAGTGGCCAAAATGAACAAATCAGGAGACTATAGATGCTGGCGAGGATGTGGAGAAACGGGAACCCTCTTGCACTGTTGGTGGGAATGCAAATTGGTACAGCCGCTCTGGAAAGCAGTGTGGAGGTTCCTCAGAAAATTAAAAATAGACCTACCCTATGACCCAGCAATAGCACTGCTAGGAATTTATCCAAGGGACACAGGAGTACTGATGCATAGGGGCACTTGTACCCCAATGTTCATAGCAGCACTCTCAACAATAGCCAAATTATGGAAAGAGCCTAAATGTCCATCAACTGATGAATGGATAAAGAAATTGTGGTTTATATACACTATGGAATACTACGTGGCAATGAGAAAAAATGAAATATGGCCTTTTGTAGCAACGTGGATGGAACTGGAGAGTGTGATGCTAAGTGAAATAAGCCATACAGAGAAAGACAGATACCATATGGTTTCACTCTTATGTGGATCCTGAGAAACTTAACAGGAACCCATGGGGGAGGGGAAGGGAAAAAAAAAAAAA
>NW_024412419.1:25562285-25571820 GCF_014898765.1 Herpailurus yagouaroundi | reverse complement strand
AAAAAAAAAAAAGAGGTTAGAGTGGGAGAGAGCCAAAGCATAAGAGACTGTTGAGAACTGAGAGCAAACTGAGGGTTGATGGGGGGTGGGAGGGAGGAGAGGGTGGGTGATGGGTATTGAGGAGGGCACCTTTTGGGATGAGCACTGGGTGTTGTATGGAAACCAATTTGACAATAAATTTCATATATAAATAAAAAAAAATACTTCTGGGACAGGTAATAACAGTCTTTGCAACTTTAGTATGAATTAGTACTAATGACTTCCCTTTGTAAAACACTTGCCAGTTTGTAAAACATGCATTATTTAATTCTGTCCTCCCAACACCTGTGAGGTAGATATTTTAATACCTACCTTCACAGATGGGGAGGAAGCCTTTGCTCCAACAGAGGAGGAGGGGTGGGTAGGCTCGAGATCTTGGTATCTGGAAATGATGGCAACTTGAGAAGACAGGTTGGAGGCCTTGAGGGGATGGAGGGTGAGCACCCCTACCTGCCTCGTGAGTTTGCCCGTGGCATCCCTGTTGGCAAGCAGGTGTTCTCTAGACCAGACTTGTTTTCTCCACATATAACTGGCGGGTGTTGAAGAGGGCAGTGCAGGACCTGAGATGGTCAGGTTCCTTGAACAGACTTCAAGGTATATTCAGCTCGCCCCTCCCCCCCCCCCTCCCGGCTCAGGCTGGGAAGGCCCTTGAGAGTGAGCTCTCTCTGTTCTCTTTCAGGTATAAATAAGATCTGCATAGTTGGGATGGAAGGGGCATGCTGGCTGCTTGTTATTTCTGGGACCCCTTGCATGAAATACAGGCTCCCTAGCATCACCTGTCAGATCTGGCAGTTTTTGTTTCATTAAAAATAAAACAGAAAGCCCTCTAAGCAATGGCATTAAAGAACATCTGGAAAATAACCCTTCTACTTTCCCAGGGAAGATGTCAGTACGTCCAAGGAAGGATTGATGAAAGAATTTTAGAAGCAGTCAAGAAAAGAAAATGGATCAGGCTTTAGGGAAGTTGGCATAAGAAGTGAGGAGGGAGAAAAAACTGAACCAAAGAACGTGTCTGTCTTCAAAAACAATGGTTCTGGTGGCTAACTCTTAACAGCTGATCTTGCTTGATTTGTTGTGGTCCAGGCTGACTATTCTAGCAGACAGTTATAAATACTTTTTTCTTCTTGAGCCAGTTAGCAAGCAATTAAGCCTCTTTGCCATGAACATCAGTGTGCCAGTTGGTATTGTGGGGGATTCAGAAGAAGCAGACAGCATGGCCCCTGTGGCTCGTCAAGCTCAAGTGCGGCAGAGGGAAGGGACCAGTAAGTCCTGCATCAGACAATGAGAAGGCTAATCAAGTATTGGGCTGGGGTTGAGACTACAGAAGCTGAAGGGAAAGAGAGGGGTCATGGTAGCCTAGAGTCGTTAGCAGAGGCTTTCAAATAGAAAGGGGGACTTCCTAGAATTTAAATCAGTGGAGAAAATTAAAAAGATATTTAAGGAAGAGCAAACAGCTGGCCACAAGGTACCCCTCCCCACTGCCATCCATGCTCCCCACCCATGACCTTGCCTCATCATTCCTTGAGAAGTTTGAGCCTGTTCAATCTGAATTCATCTTTCCTCTCCCAGGCTTTCAAACCTTCTGGCATCTACATCCACCTTTTCCCTTCTTATAACAATGAAGGACACCCCCACCCCACCCCCGCCGCCTACCTAAGGCCAGCTCCTCTATTGGTTCTCAGGATCTCATCCCCTCCTGCTCTTGTTGTAGATATTGCCCTTCCAAAGCTAGCTCACCTCTCCCAGCCCTCCAAATCCTCTTTCATTTCAATAGATGGTTTTCCCATTAATGTACAAACATGTCTGGTATCACCTATCTTAAAAATAACCCTGTCTAACTAAGCATTCCCCCTTGTGTTGGTCAGCCACATCCATGATGATGCTGCGGAACAAATAACCACAGCATCCGAGGGGCATACAAGAAGCATTTGTGTTCTTGCTCATTGGCCTGCGGGCTGGCTAGGGTTCCACAGATCAAGGCTGGGTTCCACGTCGTGGGTTGCACTTTAGTCTGTGCCACATATTATTCATCCTCCATCATCCAGAGGCTGCCCAAAGTATGTTCTCCTTGTGGACGAAGACAGGAGCCAAAGACAGCAAGCCCAATCAGGCAAGCACATTCAAGCCCTTGTTGAGGGCACAGTTGTACTTCTTATTGGCCACATCATGTCAGATATCCAAGCCCAATGTCAGTGGGGTGGGAAATAACACTCCCTCCCAGCATGAAGATTGAGAGAGGGAGCAAATGCTTGCTGAAGATTAAAATACCATATTCTTTCCTCTTTGGTGCCTTTGTTCTGGTTCTCTGGATAGCCAGACTTTTAGAAAAGGGTTGCCCACACACGGTGTCCCAGTTCCTCATGTCCCTTGCTCTCTTCATCTCCAGTGGCTCTGCCACAACCACTCCATCTAGCCCCATCTTGTCAAGGTCACCGACATCATCGGTACTGTCAAAGCCAGTGGATGTGTTTCCACCCTTGTCTTACTTCCTCCGCTGAGGGGGTCACTCTCTCTTTCTGGAATTCCTTTCTTTTGGGTTTTCCTCCTCCCTCCCTGACTCCTCCTCTGCCCCCTGCTTAGTGGTGGCATTTCTGATAAGGTGGTCTGGAACTCCTCTTTGCTTACTCTCAACCCCATTGCTGTTCACAGAGTTTGAATACCACCTCTATGATGGTGACTCCTGAATATATGTCTTGAACACAGGGACCTGAGTCGTAGCCTCCTCTACTATTTTAGCTGTCTTAACATCGCTGTTTGGATGCCATGATCATGCCCAAAATCAACACATCCAATTGGAATTGTTTTTCCCTCTATCATTTGCCCCTCAATGTCCTCAGCCTCAGCTGTAGAGGTCCTAAACAGACCACATTGGCACCTGCCTCAGATTCTTTGTAAAGTCTCTTTCTTATGCTTGAAATGTTTTTTGCCCTTCTTCTCCTGACCCCTGCACCCCTTCCCATGGCTGGTGTCTTGTCCTCGTCCTGGCCACATAGTCAAATGTCACTACCCTGAAGAAGCCTTCCTTCACCATTCATTCTGAATGAGGCTGCATTCTCCATGCTGCCTCATTTTTTAATGTTTCCTACCAGTTAGCATAATTGGTCACTCTTTTGTTTGTTCTCTTGGGGGTTTTCTGTCTCCCTGAGTAGAACGAACACTTCTTAGCAGGCTCTGAGTAAATATTTGTTGAATTAATGAATTCGAAAGGCCCTTTGAGATTGTCTAGCTCACTGTTTGCCAGCCTGCAGGCCGTGGACCCCTGGAGGACTGTGGAATTATTACCCTGGGTCCGAGGATCCGTAGTGCACCAATCATTGCTTTGCTGTTGGACAACCGAATAATAAATCTCACTCACAGGTATACTACTGTTTTTCAGATGATAGTATTGTAATGAATAAAGTACAAATTCATTTGAAGGGATTATTAAATTCATAGGGCTATTTTATCTCACCTGTGAACATAATTTGTATAACTTCTATCTTTATAGCTGTAACCACCGCTGCAGAAGGATGAAGGTGCTTGCTCAAGGTCACATTCTTCAGCAGTAGAAAGGCCTGGAGGGGGTGGAAAGGAAAGGTCAAGGGCCTGGGGAGCTGTATAGCCTGGTGATTAAGAGCACAGCTGTGAGGCATATCCTCTGAGGGTACCTGCTTCAGCGGGGTGGTCCCATGCCCATGGGCCTGAGCCGGTTTGTGTGGTTGAAAGGCTGTGCCTTGGAGGGTAGTAGCAGGTGTAAGGGGCGAAGAGCTGATGACTCTTTGTTCCTAAAAACCAAGGGTTAGCCTGGAATAGGTGAGTCCAGAGATGTTGGGATGCAGTGAAGGCCTGGTGGCCTGGGTAGAGGGTGGGGTATCAGAGCAAATGTCACATGTGGGCACTTCAGTTAGAGCAGCATCAGAAAAGCATGAGAGAGCTGAGGGGTCACAGCAGTGCACAGAGAGGAAACGAAGTGACTGCTGTGAGCACACTGGAAGGCGTAGAGGGAACGTTGGAAAAGGGGGAGGTGTGACAGAGGTGGCAGGGTCTGGTGTGGGACTTGGGGCTCCCTGGTGAGCACCCAGGCCAGGATGCTGCAGAGGCTGACTTCCCTGCCTTGCCTGCTGTGCCCCCTGCTCCATCCCTGTGACTTTCCTGTGGTTAAGGCTCCCTCGCTGTCTTTTGGCTCAGACTTGAACTCCTCTGTGGCTGTTTTTGGGAGCATCTTTTTAAAGTTCTGAAGGTCATGCTTGAGTACTGGCTCCATCCTTTCCCTAGGAGTCTTTTTTAAAAAATGTTGATTTATTTATTTTGAGAGAGAGAGAGAGAGAGAGAGAGCAAGAGGGAGTGGGGAAGGGGCAGAGAGAGGGAGAGAGAGAATCCCAAGCAGGCTCCATGCTGTCAGCATAGAGCCCCATGTGGGGCTCGATCTCATGAACCGTGAGATCATGACCTGAGCCAAAATCAAGAGTTGGATGCTGCTCAACCGACTGAGCCACCCAGGCGCCCCTAGAAGTCTTTGTCCTGATCCTGGACTGCGTTTCTGGAAGGCCAGAAGATGAGGAACAAGGAACGGAGACTTCAAGTCAGGCCTCTAATTCAATAAGTCAGTCCAGTCTTGTTTGATGCCCTCATTCAGGGAGTGGGATCTCTTCTCTTTGTCTTGTGGGTCAGGTACCCTGGCAGGTTGGCAAATGTCTGGTTGAAGTAATGTTCACCATGTATGGAGGGCTGTGCTGTCCCCCGTGCAGTGCTAAGCATAACACACCTGTTATCTTTAATGCTCGGCCCAGCTCTGGGCAAGCCAGGTTGTAGTGAAGAGACTGAAGTTCAGCAAGGTTAAGTGGCTTGCTTAAGGCTGCTACGTTATGAGGGAGCAAAGCCATTGTAACAGTCCTGATGTGTGGGGTGTCCGTTCCCACGCTTCTCTCTTACCGGCCTGCCTGGACAGGGCTGCTGAGAAGGACACCTCTCCCACCTCCATGACCTAGGCAGGCTGAGCATCAGAATGCGCAGGAGCTGGGGGCACCTCGGTGGCTCAGTCCATTAAGCATCCGACTCTTGGTTTCCGCTCAGGTCATGATCTCACTGGTTCACGAATTTGAGCCCTGCATCAGGCTCTGCTCTGACAGTGTGGAGACTGCTTGGGATTCTCTCTCTCTCTCTCTCTCTCTCTCTCTCTCTCTCGTAAATAAACTTAAAAAAAAAAAAACATGGAGGAGTTAGACACATCTTCCACAGGGCTTCAAATGCCACACTGGATGGCTGGCCCATAGAGAACTCTCCTTTTGGCCCTGAGGTTTCTACTTTCTTGCACCAGCCATCATTAGTTTGGTGCGCATTCCCAGTCTCCATCCAGATCTTCATCTTCCGGGTTCCAGAATCAACTGTTTGAGCCTCAGCCAACACACAGAACCACCTAATAGCTTCCTTGTCTTGAACAGCCCTCTTCTCTTAGCCTCATATTCCACTTCTCTGAGACTGTTTTCTCATCAAAAACAAAACAAAACAAAACAAAAGAAAAACAAAGGAGGGGGGTCTAATAATGCTTATTTTGGATTAAGTTTGAGGACGTGCCTCCCGCAGCGCCTCACCAGTGCAGGCTCGGCTCGCGTGAGTTGAGGCTGAACTGGAGGTTTGCACTGTGAACCCAGTGTGCTTTCTCCTCCGCTCTACTGCGGATCAGCAGCCTGTAGAAATCGTGTTCCTAAATCCATCCCCAAGTCCCTCAGTGAACCGAGGAGTCCCTGGCAGCTTCCCTGGCAACAGTCTGTCACCAGGATTCTCTCTCCTTTCTCCTGCTGTTTGAAGATTCACCAGCAGCGGGAGAGAGAGTGGGGACCCATGGCCCTGTGAGGACCCTTCCCTCGGGTCACACATGGGGTCTGGCGACCTGGGGTCATGGTCACACATGGGGCTGCGGCTGCTTGACACAGGAGAGCAGAACTGTGGCTTCCTGAGGTTATTCCCAGCTAAGAGCCTAGGCTTTTCTGCAGAGGCACATCCACGGAGGCGGCAGATGGGAACCGCAGCCCCGCCACCCAGCTCGCTTGTGCGCTGGGCGCCGGCTGAGTGCCCACCAGCACTGAGGCACTGGGTAGAGGTTCCCACTTAGGGGAGGGGAGGGAGACCACTTGAAACCCCGTGATCCCAGGCACATCCAGACCCCGTGTCCTCACAGTCCCCTCCTACCCCCTGTACCCCCTGCTCTGTTTTCTTTAACTGGAACCGTCAGGAGGAAATGATTAGACTAGGCAGCTCATTAACAGTTATCGATTCACTACGTTCCCTTCACCAGGTGCCTTGAAGGGATAAGCCGAGCATCGTTCTCGAACAAGAAAACCCTGCTCTGCCCATAGGAAGACATGGTGCCTGGCTCCCTGACTCGGCTGGCCTTTGATGCCCACAGCTAAAGGCACTCGGGGCCACCTGCAGCTTGTGTCCCACCCCCAGGCTCCATGATCAGTCTGGGTCCTTCTCAGGGAGAGAAGTACCAACCATCCCAGTTTGTCTGGCTCTTTCTGGCTTTAGCACTGGATACCCCACGTCTTGGGAAGCCCATCGATCCTGGGCAAGCCGGACAGTTGCGTTATGCTGGGAGGGAACATTTCATCTTCCTTCTCCTTGGTAATAATTCATACTGAGCGCTTCCCATGTACCCAGCTGACTGTGCCACCCGTTCTAGATCTTTGGGAGGTTGATACTCCCCTTTAGGAAGCTGAAGTTACGTTGCAGCTAATTTATCTGGTTAATTGTCGCATTTCCCTGAGTCCCTAACTCATGAGTTGAGCATCTAGTCAGCTTCCTGTGGGCCCCATCTAATCCTCTTGTTCTAAAAGCTGGTTTCCTCTTACCTTCTGCCTTGTCCTGGTCTGTGGCTGTCAGCCTCTCCTATGGCCGAGGTCCCGTGAGTGCTACTACAGTCCCCTGTGATGGTTCCTAAAGTCAGCCTTGATCCTGACCTCCATCCCAGAAATCTATAGGATCCCGGAGTGTCACACATGAACTTGAGTCCCCAGGCTTGGCCTTTACACCTGCACTCTGGACCCCACATGGCTGTCTTCACCTGTGCCTGCTCACTTGCTTAGTATTTATACAGATGTCCCTCAACTTATGATGGGCTTATGTCCCATAAGCCCATGGTAAGTTGCACATGTAGGTAGAGAATGTATCTACTACACCCAACCTACTGAATGTCATAGCTTAGCCTAACTTAATGCGCTCAGAACACTTATATTAGCCTACATTTGGGCAAAACAATCTAACATGAAGTCCATTGTATAAAAATTGTTGATATCTCATGTAATTTATGGAATACCCAGTGGTTGTCTGGGTATAGGGGTTTTGTTTAAAAAAAAAAAATATATATATATATATATATATATTTAATGTTTATTTTTGACAGAGAGAGAGAGAGAGAGAGAGAGAGAGAGAGAGACAGAGCATGAGTGGGGGAGGAGCAGAGAGAGAGGTTGACGCAGAATCCGAAGTAGGCTTCAGGCTCTGAGCTGGCAGCGCAGAGTCCAACGTGGGGCTCAAACTCACAGACCGCGAGATCATGACCTGAGCTGACGTCGGACGCTCAACTGACTGAGCCACCTGGGTATAGGGCGTTTGTAAGTCTGGGGGTAATTCACCCTCGTGGTCACGCAGCTGACTGGCGGCTATGCTCATTGCTCCTGCCTAGCATCGCGAGAGTATCGCGCTGCATATTGCTAGCCTGGAAAAGATCAAGATTCAAAATTTAAAGTGTGGTTTCTACTGAATGCAAATCACTTTGCACATTGGTAAAATTAAAAAAAAAAGCGCAAGTTAAACCATTGTACATCGGGGACTGTGTGTTGTCGGTGCTCGGCAGGTCTTCCTGGGATTATCTTTCCTTGTCCTGTTTGCATGGCACGGGGAACAAGTCCTTTTCGTTATCAGCCTCAGTGTCCTATAAGTAGGCTGGTCGGTACCCACCGAACGTAACATGATGCACTTCCAGAGGCATGTATAAATGACTTTTGGATAGGGTGGGCTCGATTAAAAGCAAATTGATTCAAATCATGATTTGAATCACTAGTCAGGAAGAGTCGATTAAATCAATATTTTCCTTTCAAAACTGCATTCGTTTTTGATATAATTTTAATGCACAGGCTTCACAACTCTGACAGAGATAGATGTGGTTTTCATTTTTAGAAGTTACATACCATGCATTTTTAAGCTATGATTTATTTTGACATTTCGTTGAATCAATTTTGCAGCCACTTCTGAGTCTTGAGTGATGACTTAGTTATTTTATTTACCAAAGCTAATCAAACAAATGTGTATAATTTTCCCAACAAAATAAGCATGTGCACTTTTGAATGTTTAACTGTTTTTTGCTGTAAATGTAAAAATGTGTCTTTGCCGAGATGAATTGGACTGTTTGGGGCAGACCCAACCCCAAACACTTATCATATTGTATTTTGGAGTTAACTCAATCTTTGCCTTTCCTTTCTGCTTATTTACGTGTTAGAAGAGAAAGGTGTGCTTTTGTTGTTCCCAAATGATTTTTAAATTTGGATCGAATTCATCTTCTTTGGAAGACTCTCTTGGATGTGTAGAGAAGAAATAGCTGTGGTCACACAAACTTGATGTTCCTCTTCATCCTTGTTGAGACTCGGCCAGCCATTGGCGTGGTCTTCAGAAAGACTTACCAACATCTTTTGTGATTAATCGGGCTTTACCCTATCTGAGGCACATTCTTTATAGGGATCAGTGGATTTTATTTTAAGAAGGTAGAGTCAGACACAGAGAGGCTTGTCTTCTGGAAGGGCTACTTCCCTTCTATCCGCATCAAAATGTTTGGGATACATAGAGCTCTAGAGGTCCAGATCACTTACTTGGGTTTACAAGTTTATCTCTGTCTTTTCTGGGCCTGTTTCTGGCTTCGACTCATGGCGTCATCTCTTAGAACACGCCATATGCATTTTCTACCTGCTGGGAAATCAAGTGTCTGATGATAGATGAATAGGTAAAGACAACATGGTATAAATAGACAATGGAATATTATTTAGCCATGAAAAAGGAGATTTTTGTCATTTGTGACAGAAGTGAAGCTGGAGGGCATTATGCTAAGTGAAATAATCCAGACACAGAGAAATCTACACGATCTTATGGGTGGAATCTAAGTCAAAGTCCTAGAAGCAGAGATCAGAATTGTGGCTCCCAAGGACTGGGGGAGGGGAAATGGGGAAATGTTGGCCAAAGCATTCAAAGTTCCGGTTATGAAGACTGCATAAATTCTGGTGACCTAATATATAGAATGATGACCATACTTAATAATGCCTTATTATATGCTTGGAATTTGCTGATGGTGGATCCTAATCGTTCTCACTGGCAGGAGTGGGGCGGGGGCGGGGGGCCCCGAAGACAACTGTGTGAATTGATGGTATATTATGTTTAAAAAAGAAAAAAAAAAGGATCTGTATTTCCCAAGCTCTCTAGTTTTTATTTATTTATTTATTTATTTATTTATTTATTTATTTATTTATTT
>NW_024412419.1:25432629-25562275 GCF_014898765.1 Herpailurus yagouaroundi | reverse complement strand
TTTATTTATTTATTTATTTATTTATTTATTTATTTATTTATTTATTTATTTAATTTTAGGACTTGGAATATAAATGCATTTATGTTTACCCTTTTCATATAGTTCTAGTTGAATAGAACCATAACATGGTAGAGTTGGAAAGAACACAGTGGCTGGTTTCCTAGTCCCATCCTCAAACTAAGTCTTTAATTGTGAAAATTCAGTGATGTACACAGGTGACAAGCCTGGGGTGAGAAACCATGTCCTCTGAGTCTCTTGGAACAGGGTGTTTCCTGTAATAAATCATGCCTGGATTTGAGTAATTTCTCACTTTAGTCTTCCTCTTCTGGAAAGTAATGAGTTTTTAAAACTATTCTTCATATACTAACATTAACTTTTATTCACTTACAGTGGTCCTTTATTGGACTGTACTTAAGAGTCTAAGTGTGGGATGGACACCACCTGGTTTCTTAGTGGGGACACCAGATTTAGCAAGTAGAAATAGAGGACACCCGTTACATTTGAATTTCAGCTACACAATGAATACTTTTTTAGGGTAAGTATGTCCCAAATATCGCGTGGGACATACTTATGCTAAAAACATAACTAGGCGTCCTGTATGCTATCTTGTAATCCTATTCTCCCTGTTATTCACGGTGATGTGTTTCGTTTGGTTTCCCATGATGTTTGTATGGAGCCAGCTAACACACATAATCCACCTTACAGGTGGCCAGAAGTGTTCGAGTTATATTTTCACCGGACACTCTACTCTTCTGTGTTGTTTCATTAAAAAGAGAAATCATTTTGGTCAGCTCTGGTTTTACCCCAGGCACCATTTTCATGAACGTGCACCACTGCATCCCTTTGAGAGGGGATCGTGATCCTTGCAGAGCTCATCCCCTGCCTACTCCAGCCGGGGGGGGGGGGGGGGCGGGCACCAGGTTGCAGGGGGCTGGCCAAATGCAGGACTGCCAGAGGCTGGAGTGGTATCCTGAGCGCACTGCCTGGTCTTCCCTGGGAGCACCAGGAGGTTCTGTGTTGGGGTGACCAGCAGCGGGAGCAGGTGAGATGGGGGCTGAGTGACACGAACCTCACTCAGCCCAGAACAGGAAATCGAGACCCCGGTGATGGCAGAAGCCTGTGGAGAGCTCCTGCGGACACATTCCCTTGGTCAGTTGGTGGGAAGCTCGCCTGGAAGCTGAGTATCACTAGATGCATGGCTTTCTCGTTGGAGGAGCACCACTTGTCCATCTGTCTTCCCTCCTGAGGTGGGGCCCGGGCCATTATGGCTCTGGGTCCAGATGAGCTGTTCTCCCTAAGGTGTGGACACCTCAGCCATATATCCTGGCATGCATTTCATTTCTTCTCTGTTTTCTCGAATTGAAAATGCTCTGCAGGGGCGCCTGGGTGGCGCAGTCGGTTAAGCGTCCGACTTCAGCCAGGTCACGATCTCGCGGTCCGTGAGTTCGAGCCCCGCGTCGGGCTCTGGGCTGATGGCTCAGAGCCTGGAGCCTGTTTCCGATTCTGTGTCTCCCTCTCTCTCTGTCCCTCCCCCGTTCATGCTCTGTCTCTCTCTGTCCCCAAAAAAAATAAACGTTGAAAAAAAATTAAAAAAAAAAAAAAAAAGAAAATGCTCTGCACCTGAGGCCTGGGCCCAGGCATCTCACTCAGAAGCCAACCCCAGCCCCCCTGGTGTAGCTCCCCTGCTCCCCTTCCCAGGCCCCGAGATGGGCTTGTGCAGCAGGGCCCCCGAAGGGGCCTGAGTTTGCAGCCCTCTGCTCCTCTGGTCTACAAGGCAACCCTACTTTGCCCTGTTCTGTCTCCACAATGAGTTCTCTCAGGCCTGAATCTTGTCCCCAGCCTTGGTCTTCTGTAGCAGTGCTGTTCCCTACTGTGTCACCATGCTGTCCAGCTTCTGGACCTTTGTTGTGAGTGAACAGCCTGTCCTGAGTGGGCAGCGTGGCTCCCAGGATCCAGGGCCCGACCCTTCCTGGTTCAGGCACCGTGCAGGGCTGGGCCCAGGAAGCTTGTATCAGTTGGGGGTAGATGCAGGGTGCATGGGACTGATTCGATGGGGGGGGGGGTCCAGGGAGGCCAGACCCTTTCAGGATTGCTTTGATGAGAACTTCAGACTTGGACCTTTTATCCTAAAGTCGTCTAGTCGGCTTTAACTCTAGACACAATTTTCGAGTAACTTTTAAAACGATGGGGTCTCTTATCCATCTATGTTCCTTTAGTGAGGGAAGGGCTGATTGAGACCTGAGTTGGGGCAGCAGACCCGGTGAGCTTATGATCGACTAATGTTATCAAACCTCATTGCTATTTTCAAAGCCTTGCTCCCCCTCGGCAAGTTGTCGAGTAGGATCATTACTGTTGAAGTTTTCTCCTCCCAAGCCTGAATTTTCCCTGCCAGTGCTCCGGCTGCTGCCCTGGGTGACTGCTGCATATAAGTGGTCCTGGCCCTTTTCCAGCCTCTGTATCTCAGACCCAGCCCCACCTCCATTGGAGCCAGGCTCCTCCAGATTCCCCCTGGCCCTTCACTTCTCCCTTCTTGTCACTTCTGCTGTGACATAGCGATGTCCCTGGCTCCTTCCAGGCTGCCCAGCCTCTCGGTCTGTCCCGTACCCAGGGCCCCCATGGACCCAGAGCGATCAGTCCTGATCAGGCTCCTGGGCCAGTGCACCGTGGCCTCTCACCCTAGACCGTCACTGAACAGCAAGGCACGTGTGGTGGACGGTAGGCCGTGGTGCAGCTGTCCTGCTGATCACGGGATGAAACCCAGAGGTGAGGAGATCAAGTGAGAAGTGTGGTGTGTTTGCTGGTACTCAGGGACAAGCTGGTTTAATTAAAGACAGAGAAGGAGGTAAAGCAGGATTTCTGGGGATCACGGAAGGGGACTTCGGGGCACTTGCAATGTTGTTATCAGATGGTAGAACTGTTGATTATTTTAAAGTTTCTTTCACAACTGAGGCTTTCATTCACCTTCATAAAGGAACTCTTAGACATCAGACAAGATTAGCTGGTGTCTTTGGAGGTTTGTAACAGGAATGGAAATGGGGAAATATTTAGAGAGAATGAAAAAGTATTTGCTGAGATAATTGAAGGGAAAAAGGGGACAGATGTTAAGGAGGGAAGCAAATGTTAAAATGAAGACAAGGAAACCATTGGAGATGCCAGGAGCTGAGCTGTGGATGGTGAGAGATGGGCGTGTATATTGGATTCCGTAGCCTCCTTGAGGAAGGCAGGAGAAAATAAATAACGGAGAAACCCACAGCTCGTGATTAAGAGGAGGCCCTTTAAATTCAGAGACTTTCTTGGGCACTCACTTTTGTGGCCATGGGCATGTCACTTAACCCAAACTCTTTGTACCCTCTTTTACTATCTATGAAATGGGTCTAGTAATGCCCACCCCTCGTGGTCACAAGAATCAAATGAGATGGAGTTGGCAACGGCTTAGCACTGCCCCTGGCATATTGAGCCAGTAGAAGCTGCACTTGTTATAAAGGCTGTTACTATAGTAATACAAATAACAGTAATCATTCGTACTCTTGTCACAAGGGATAGGGTGCCATTGTGCAGAATTCACATTCCTATGGGACCCTTGAAAGCTGGCTCTGAGTAAGTTTGTTGGAGCTTAGGACTAGCTAGCTAGCTCAGGTGATCTTACGTCCTGGGTCGCTTGGCCGGTCCCATTTATGTCTGGTGTCCTAGCGTATTATTTGCGGTGCGTCCTTTCTTCCTTAAGTGTTCCAGTTGGATGACAAGTCATTTAGTTATTCCACGTGTGGTTCTTACTATGTAAATCAGTAAGGCAGTATTATTGCATTATTCATTGTTTCCTGTTTTCTCAAAGAGATTATGAGTTTCTTGAGGCCACTGTACATATGTGTATGTGTGAATCTGTGAATATGCGCGCACACACACACACACACATACACACATCCCTCTTGTACTTCTTTTGTATCTGCATCAGTGCTCCTAATGGGGCCCATCTCAGAGCCATGTGGTGACCTCCTCCTTCAGGGATCATCCTTCAGGACCATCCCCTCCCTCTTGCATGGCTCCGTGCACCTCTCACAGAGACACGGTCATCAGGGGATGGCGGGCTCAGAGGAGGGGTGGAGGGAGGGTGTCCGTAGGAGCAGAGCTGGATCTAAAGCGTGGAGCTGCGGACAGACCATGGTTTGCATCCTCGCTGGCCACTTAGAAGCTACATGCTCCTGGGTGGTCAGTGAGCTTCTCAGGGTCTCTGTTGGTTCATACAGAAAATGTGAGTGACAAAATAGACCTTGAAGGCTTGTTAGAATGGTGGCATTGCATGGCACCTAACTGGGTGCCCAACAGGTGGGAACCCTCGAGCAAGACACTGCTCTGAATGTACGTGGGCAGCTCGCATCCCTGCCTTATCCCATTCGGCTCCTTTCTCCAGCTCTCCCAGCTGATCATTGTACACCGTGGTTTCCAGGGCCTTGGTGACCTGAGGATACTCAAGTTCAGGCAGCTTCTGACCAGGTGGGTGGATGGGTCAGTGCATTCATTCAATAAGTATTTATGGAAGGTGCATGCGGGCACTGTCCGAGGCATGGGGAACACCCTGGTCCTCTACCCAATGGAGTCCCTGGTTTTGCAGAACTGGTGACTGTCGGAGTTATTTGTAGGAGGCTTTAGAAAGGTTTCTTTCCCTAACTCATGCATGGGTAGAACTTTCCGGAATCACAGAAGCCAGCATCTGGGAGGAGTCTTCTACCACAGGTTTTGAACTTCTTGCCTGACTTGGAGTAAATCATGTTATTCAAATGGGATGTTTGTGATTCAAACATTCAAACATTCCTCTCCAGTCCCGGCAGAAGAAATCATCCCGTAAGCACGTGAGGCGCTGCAGCCCCTAATAGCTCTTGTAAACACGCTGTCACTCTCGGGGTTGGGCCCGGTCCGGCCTAACCTCTCCCTGACATGAGTCTCTGTTTCTGAGGAGCTGTAGTACCCCACCATGACACATATTCTGCACCCGTCAAGAAGCACTTTTCAAACCTATGTCTCCAGGCCCCAGAGATTGTTTCTGATCATTTCCAGATCAGTCAACAAACCTTTATGGATGGAGCAGCTTCTGGGGAGCGGGGGGCGGGGGGTAGAGGCTCAAAGATGCGTGAGACACGTTTGCATGTGAAAGATGTATGGGGATGGTGGAGTCCTATCTTGTGCCAAGCCCTGGTTATACTGTCACTTCCACACTGGGTATCGTGCTCACAGCAGCTGTCCCTAGTTAGGTTCATTTCTCAGATGAGGAAGCTAAGACTTGGGAGGTCAAGTGACTTCTCCAAGGTCACCGAGCTGACATTTGGACCCAGTGCTGTGTCTGCTGTGTTCTCTGCTCAGCATACTGTGAGCAGAAAACCCCCGTTAGACCAGTTTCCATTAGATCTGTTTGCAGTGTAAACCCCAATTGATTATTGTTATGTGCAGAGAACTCAGGGCTCATATAACACACAGGAAGACAAGTAGTCTAGGGTAAGGCAGAGGGGCCCATGTGGCAATGGAAAGAGAGGTTCCATCCCAGACACTGCTTTTCCCTTCCTTTGGAGTCTCCGAATTTGCTTTGTTTTTGTCGTAGCACAGACAGCTTATCTATGATTTGCCTATCTTCTCCCTAGAATGCAGGGTCCAAAAGGGTGGAGTATTTGTTGGTTTTCTCGACCACTGTATCTCCTGTGCCTAAACCAACATCGGCACGTGGCCAGCATGCAACACGTGTATTTTTTAAGTCCCATCTTTATAATCAACATGTTTTGAGCGCATGTAATATGCCAGGCACAGGGCAAAGTTATTTATGTTATTGAGACCTCATAAAATCCCCATGGAGTGAGTCCTATAAATATCCCCGTTTGGCAGACGAGGACTCTGGAGCATAGCGTGGTTAAACAGCTTGCCCAAGATCCTACAGCTGGTTAGCGCGGGCGCCCTCAGACACTATCACTGGGTGGCCACTTGCTGCCATCACACAAGCAGTTGGGGGAGGGGTTTGCCCAGCAAAGGTGGCCTGAGCCCTGCGGTTCCTGGTACTTCCTCTGAACGTGGGTGTTTTCCTTACCCACATCTTCCATGTACCCGGCACTTAGCTGTTCCAGTGCAAAAGCCAGTTTATCATTGTGTGTTGAAAACATAGGGCTCAAAGAGGACACATAGACGGTTTGCAAGCCCAGCGCAGGAAACGTGGTTGTGGCAGGAACACCGGCCTAGAGTCTGGTGGCCCATGTCACCCTGTCCCACACATCTCTGCGTGGTGTCCTACGGTGCAAAGCTTCCCTTGCCCTCTTGCTCCAACTAGAGTGCTCAGGGGCAAGTCCCATTGTTCCTGTGCACTGACGTGAGGGCTCCCATGGGAGGGACACACCTGTTGGGCTTGTAGGGGGACCAGGTGTTCCCTAGGTCTCCTTCAGCTCTAAGAATCCGTGTCTGCTGGTCCAGTGAGGAACAAGCAGAGGAAGGCAGAATTTCCCAGGGAGACCAAGGGGCTGTGAGATGGAAAGGAAAAGAGATAGGGCAAGAAGCAGGGCAGGAGGAGGACAGAGAGGGGATGGGCCAGGGGAGTAGATATGGATTTGCCGTGTGTGTGTGTGTGTGTGTGTGTGTGTGTGTGTGTGTGTGTGTGTGAAAGAGAGAGAGAGAGGAAAAGAGGGAGGGGGGAGAGAAGGGAGAGAGAGGTAGGGGGCAGAGAGAAGGAGGAGAGGGGGCGAGAAGGGGGAGACAGAAAGAGAGATTTGGGTGGGGGGGGGAGAGAAACACGGAGGAGGAAGGAGCCTGGAAGGAAGGAGGGGAATAAGCTTCCTCCAGCCTGAGCCCACCACCGCCGCTCCCCACCATCCCCATGCTCTGCACAGCACAGGTTCTAGACCAGGTCTCAGTCCCTCCATCCCAAAATGCCCTCTGCCTGGGTTCGCTTGTTCTTCCACCTGTCTCTCTCATACCTCCCTTTCTGGCCCCTCCAGATTCGCTCTCTCCTTTCTTGCACACGTGGGTGGGTAGGTGGTCCTCACACCGCAGCCCTCGCTGTCCCCTGGCTGATATCTCCTGTGGGGTTGCTAATCGGCCCCTCCAGTCCAGACGCCTGCATCAGGCAGCCTCCAGAGCTGGCGTCCCGGGATGTGACATGAGGGTACACAGGGGGCCCTGCTTGGTTTCATGCTCTGCTGTTGCCATTTTTGACATTCATAACGAGTCTTGAATGGGAAGCTCCCATTTTCATTTTGCACTAGGCCCTGCCAATTACATAGCCAGCCCTGCCTCCACGCCCAGACACCCACGGCGGGGCCTGAAGGAACGGAGAGATACCCAGAATTCAGAGATAAGAGGAAGGGAGGCCCAGACATAACTGGTCAGGTGGGGAGAGGGCAGCCAGGGAGCAGCTGGGAAGCTGGGGGCAGGTTCCTGGGACCAGGAAATCCCGTAGGGCAGGAAGGGCCGCCGAGGGGCACACAGACTGGAGCCTACAGAGCCTCGACCACCGAGGCAACGTTGCCATTGTGGGTTCGCCTGTGTGGACCACTCCCTGCCCGGGGTGGGTGGGGAAGGAAACAAGCTAGGATGTGTGCAGTGAGGAAAACGGTGTCACTTAACACCAGGTTCTCTGTCCACTGTGAGTTTCAGATCCGAGAGGCTGCCCTCAATGCTGTTGGCTCTCCATTGTGCTCTGGTGTCCTCTGGACTTTGTTCAAGAAATAGCTGCAGAAGGTCAAGGGCAGGGAGAATGCAGACTCATGATGGTCCTCCTTGGTTGAGTCTGGTTCTGCTTTTCTCCCAAGCCCAAGCAGGTCATGGGATCTCTGTGCTAACAGACACAGCCCTTCCCATGCCTGCAGGCACAGCGCTCAGCCCTTAATCCCTCCATCCCTTAATCATTAAATCACCCAGTCTCGCACATCGGCATTTTTGCCATGGGACAGGGGAGTCTGGATGGCCCTGCCAGCTCAGTGATTTAGGCATTTGCCCACACACTGGAATTTGGACGCACCTGAAAAAAAAATCAGAATGCAAGATGTAGGATTTCAAATTAAAATGAGAAGTGTGGCTCACAGCACACTGCTTGTTTCGGCTGCACGGGCTCATGGCTGTCAGCCACCTCCCCTGGAGCACGCTTGATAAATCACTGCTGAGCGTTTTCCCGGGTTGCCAGAGAATGGATGAATCACAGGGCTTTTGGAGCCTAACTGCAAGCTTGTTTAAGGTCACTGTAAAGTGGGCAGGTGGAAGAAGATGACCTTTGAACAGGGACCCGGGCGCCTGGGTCACTCAGTCTGGTAAGCATCTGTCTTCTGCTCGGATCATGATCTCGTGGTTTGTGGGTTCGAGCCCCGCGTCGGGCTCTGTGCTGACAGCTCGGAGCCTGGAGCCTGCTTCGGATCCTGTGTCTCCCTCTCTCTCTGCCCCTCCCCTGTTCATGCTCGCTCGCTCGCTCGCTCTCTCAAACATAAATAAACATTTAAAAAAATAAATAGGGGCCCACAGGGGTATATAAGCATCCCTGTTTTTGAGGACAGGACAGCATGGGTAAGGCCTGCATGGTGTTGCCATTTCTAGGTTCCTTCTGTCATCGGGGAATGTTGGGACCTAACACCCAAACTCCTAGGTCTGTTTATGGGCTCCTTTAATGACCACGGACAGGTGCTGGGCCCAGACCGAATTCATAGCAGGTGTTTGGTGAATGAACGCATGTGTGGAGCCGCCCCTGGTTAACCTGGGGAAGAAGGCCTTGAACGTGGGGTCAGAGTGTGTGTCCTCCCTGGGACTTCACTTGGGCTGTGGCTTATGGTTTGTGCCTTTCCTCCCAGAGGTTCCTGGAGGATGCTTTGCAGAGCCCGGAGGGGAGGTGTAGGTGGACGGAGGGAAGATTGTGGCTTCGCTGTTGATTGGCTCCCTTTCCTTACCCAGGTTTGGGCCGGCATTGATGGGTCTCTCTCCTCCCTGACACAGCGCCTGCTTTTCACCAGGCAGGGCGGTTCATCACCCCATTGGGACGGGGGAGACAAATGACAGCAGTGATATGAACTGAGGAGGATTAGATAAAACCAAAGAGCCATCACACACAACGGTGGACAGTCATTTAAAAGGACATCCATCTCGTTGTTGCCCAAGGCCTCTTGGGAAGAAAAAGACGTCTTCCTATTGCCAGTTCCGTTTTTACTGCTGGGGGTCAGCCTCCAGGGAGCCCGGGCTGAGCCTCTGCCGGTTGGCACGACCCTGGATCGCCTCCAGTGCACTCTCTGGTCAGAGGGAAGAGGGAAGACTCTGGAGACTGCGTGCGCTCGGGGTCCACCTGTCCTTGGGCGAGGAATTATACTCAACCTCTCGGAGACTCCATTTGCTCATTTCTAAAATGGGGACAGTAAAAGCGTTTACATCACAGGGCTGTCGTGAAGAATGAGTGACAGACTGCCAGCAAAGTGCTCAGGACGTAGCTAGGGTGCAGTCAGTGAGGAGCGTGACGATCGGGCAGATTCGGGCGGCCCAGCCCATTCCTAGACAAATACCCCCTAACGAACACTGACCTCTTTGCCTTCCTTATGTGGCCTTGGGGTAGGTAAATAACAGTGAGAAGGTTTGATGCTCTTTCTGAGATCCTGACCGTCCCCTACCGCTCTCCCAAAAGGAAGATAAAGGGGGAATCATTCTAGCATCTATTTATTTTTTTAATTAAAAAATAGCTCTATTGAGATATAATTTACATACCCTAAGATCCTCCCATATAAAGGGCATAGCTTGGTAGTGTTAGTGTATCCACAGGGTTGTACTACCATCACCATAATATAATTTTAGAGCATCTTCTTCCCCGGAGAGGAAGCCCTGTGCTCATTAGCATTCACTCCCCGTGCCCCCCACCCAGCCCCTAATCTACTTCGTGTCGCTATGGATTTGCCGCTTCTGGACATCCCATATAAATGGAATCACACAACATGTGACCTTTTGTGACAGATTTCTTTCACTTAGCATAGTGTTTTCAAGGTCCATCCATGCTGTAGCCTGAATCAGTCCTTCATTCTTTTTAGTTGACAAACAGTATTTCCTTGTATGGATGTACCTCATTTTGTTCACCCATCCATTAGCTGGTGGATGTTTGGCTTGTTTCCATTTCATTATGAATAATCCGGCATCGTCTTAAATCCCCAGGGGCCCCATTGCTATCCTGGGCTGCCAGGGGCTGGTGGTATGCTAATGTGGCCCCTCTTCTAGTTTTGATCCTTGGGGTTGAGAGGGGAGCAGGGGTCACTCTACACCTATTGTTACTATTTTTTTACTTATTTTGAGAGAGAGAGAGAGAGACAGAGAAAGAGAGAGCATAAGCAGGGGAGGGACAGAGAGAGGGAGAGAGAGAATCCCAAGCAGGCTCTGTACTGTCAGCACAGAGCCCAATGTGGGGCTTGAACTCACGAACTGTGAGATCATGACCTGAGCTGAAGCCAAGAGTCGGATGCTTTACGGACTGAGCCACCCAGGTGCCCCTCTATTGTTACTGTTTAAAGCAAGTTTGCCATTAGTTACAGACCTTGCTTGGGGTGCAGCCTTTTCTATGTCTCCAGAAGCAACCGTAATATGGGTGCCTATGGGAGGGGCCCCATGGTAATGACCAGAGGTTCTAGTTTGGGGACTGACTTGGAGTCCCTGTCTGGGCAGAGCTGGGGCGAGGAGGGGAGTGGGGACTCCTGAGCTTTGTGGCTGGTGCCGATGGGGGAGAAGCGACACCCACGGAAGGAAAGAGCAGACGTGGGGCGTCCCCAGCCTTTGTGCCTGCCTCTCCCCGGGATGGTGGCTTGTGCAAATAGTAATACCACACACGTCCACGCTGCCTGGATTCGGCTCAGCCACAGGGGGACATCTGAGCCCCAGGCCTGGTCTGAAAAACGGGGTGAGGTGTGCCCACTTCGTGAAATGTTAATGAAAGTTAAGGGCGCTGCCAGCACTGGAAGCAGAGAGTGGTGTCAACGTGAAGGTCAGTGTTCTTGCACGAGTAGGCACGGACTCCTAAGCCCTCCCTTTGCAAAAGGGAAAGCTGGTAAACTGAGGCACGGAAAGCAGCCTGTCTCAGAGCCACTGGGGATAGCGGGAGACTCTGCCCGGTTTCACACCAGATCCAGTGACCTGTGGAGACCCTGCTCTTCTGAGCGAATGTGGTGTCTGCCCTTCACCAAAGCCCCTGGAGGGAGGACTCTGGAAGGAGGACTCTGGAGAAGCTTCACTGTCTGTACTCTGGATGCGGTACAGAGAGCCCAGGCCTTCAGGACCCTGCACCGTCACGCTGGGTCACTGGTGTTGCCGGGGCAGGCATCCCTGCCCTGAGCGGGTGACGACTGGTGTCCCAGCCCCTCAGCAGGGATGTGGGAGAGGTGAGGGGCCGCCAGTGCCCCTCCCAGCCTCCCCCATTCTCGGTCTCACTGGACCTGGGAATTGGATTTCCATAGCCCTGAGGCTTCCTGCTCTGACTTGATTTCTCTCATCTGTTTCTGGAGAGTTGGCCCAGCCTGGGGGGCCGGCGTTGTGCGGTGGGGGGCCAGGTGGCCCGAGCGCGGGTGTCTGAGGCAGCGGCAGGACCCAACCTGCAGCCAAGCCCGCAGGCCGCTCCACACTCGGCTCTTTGCAGAGACCAATATTTGCGGCCAATTTTATCTTTCCAGCGGGATCGTTGGGATGACGATGTTTTGGCCAAGATGTAGCTGCTGTCCAACCCGTGTCAGCATTTCTGAGGTGAAGAGCTCTAATTAAAGGCTTCCCCGCACGGCCTCCTCCCTCCTTGCTCAGCCGGAGTGACATAAATAAACCCCTTGTTTCTCTTTCGCAAGCAAACCGAGACCCTTAAAGGTGGCTGGCTGCCCCCGGCAGCCCCCCTCCCTGAGTCCCCGGGGCAGAGCAGGTGAGTAATGGCCACTGTCCAAGCCACAGCCTTGCTCCTCTGGCTTCTGACAGGCTCCTGGGTACTTTATAGCAGGGGAGGGTGCCATGAATTCTTCCTGGTCTCCCTCTGCCAGTGCTGCTCTGGCCCCTGGGGTGGCCTAAAATCAGCTTAGCTGGGGAGCGGGTGAAAAGCAGCTAACGGGGCACAGAATGAAACCTCCAGACTGATGAAAAGAGGGAAATGGGGTCACAGGGAGGGGACACCTGCTGTGGTTGTCCCCCCCTGGCTTCGGCACCGGGCACCAATGAGCTCCTCTCCCACATACCAAGTGTGGGAGCGAGACACAGTTAAGTAAGGCTCCGAGACGCTGAGCCGCTTGCCCTAGGTCACACAGCTAGGGAGATGCTGGGGCAGGGATTTGAACCTTGAGTTGGGCGTTCCTGTGTTCTGGTCATTGTGCTCTACTGACTACCACTGGGTTGCATTTGGGGGGGGAGTTTGTGGGGATATTTAGTTAAGTTACAAGGCACAACTGTGTCAAAGCTGGAGCTGAAACCCAGGTCGGCCTCTGGCCTTTGGTCCTGCTGTTCTTTCCCTGGGCACACAGAGAAGGTTTGTTGGATGCCCAAGATTGGTTGGGCACCTGGGGAGGATTTGCAGGAGGGTTTGTTGTAGTCATTCTCAAAGCGGGAGGCTCCCCAGGGCAATTGGAGGGTGATTCATTTCGCGATGCTTCAGTTCACGCAGTTTTTAAAATCCGATGTGGTGAGCTGGATCTGTAAATCTGAGACCCGGGAGGGGCCGTCACCGAGTTGATAGGGCTGGAAGGTACAGCAGCATTCACTCATCCAGGGCCTTCCTCCTGGCCCCTGACTGGTCCTGCCTAACCCCAGCCAGCACTCTGCCAATGGCACCCGCGTCCTGTCCCCTGGGATTTGCCAGACACTGAGCTGATTGTTTTACCTTTCGTATAATTCTTACCACTTTCCTGCAAAGTATTCTCCCTGCTTTCCCGATGCAGCAAATGGAGCTCGGAGAGAGTCAAATACTTGTCTAAGTTCACACAGCTATTAAATAGAAGGGAGGGCTTTGGGCTGACTCACTTTCCTCGTGATATCTTAGCCTTCTGTGGAGGGAGGATAGAGGACGACGGAGGAGGCTTGAAGACAGAGTGTAAAACATCAGGCCTCTGCTCTGCCCTCAGGGCCCTGGGGAGGTAGAGCATCCATGTAATAATGTTAAAATAATAAAACAAAAGAGAGGGTGATAAAGGGCCAGGAGAGATGCATAAACTACAGATTTTGTGGGAGTCCAGAGCAGGGAGGTCTTCAGGACTGATCTGGAAGGGAGAGGTCGGTTTGGGGCTTGTTTCCAGCCTCCTTCCTCACCCCCACTTTTCATTCCTCGAGTTGAAGCATAGCCAGCCTGGGAGTGTGAGCGCTTAATCTGCCGGCAATGGAGGAGGAGATGAATCTCTTTAACCGTGCTAACAGTTTTTCATGGCTCTCTCTCTTCTCGTCCCTGTTTATTCTGGAGATCGATACAGACAAAGGAAAAGTTGTTCTCTGGAAGGACCTGGCTGTGTAGTTGTTTAAGAAAATACCCTTAGTCCTTCTTTCCCAGCCCCCTCGTCTTTCCCCCGTTGCATTTATTTAGAGCTTCTGGAAAGTGATACCAGGTAGTGATGTTGAACTAGGAGCTCTGACTGCTGCAGCCTGGTCCTTGGTTGGGCCACGGCAGGACCTGGACACCCAGGTTGCACGGGCACCCAACACAAGGAGCTCCTCTCTTCCCTTTAGACAGGAATGTTTGCTTTCTGAGCCAGAAGCAGGACAGGGCTGCCCTCTTGAGGCAGAGGAACCCCTGGTGGGTGCGGAAGGAAACATAGGTGTTCTTCTGGAGTCAGGTCTCAAGGTGTGGGGGGGTCTGGCAAGATCCAAAGGACAGTCTAAAGTGTACCAATCCCAACAGGAATCAGTATCCTCTGTATCATATATTTGGATGTGTCAATATAGTCTCGGCTATTCTATAAGCTGGTTGAATGACCTGGAGAATTAGAATAGGCATTAACTTCCAACTCTTTCCCCCGGGGGGGGGGGGGGGCATCCTTTTAGTGCAATGGAAGTCTTTGCCAGGCTGCTAATGTGAGCTGGATATAGAGGAGCTCTGGTTTTGTGGGACCAGGGTTTGGGTGTCAGTGGACTCTACTGCCCTGGTCTCCTCTCTGTACCACCTTAGGACTTGGGGCTCTGAGACAGGTCAGGGAAGTGCTAGGGGAGTTTGCCCCGGAGGTTATTTTCTAGCTCTAATGTTCTAGAAATTGACTATCTTACCTTCTTCTCCTCTCGGGTTTGTGCCTGTGTCTAGACACTGTGGGAATCCAGGGAAAGCTGTAGAGGCAGAGACACTGTCTTGCATTTGCCTTGTGTCCTCACACACAGTAGGAACATAAGAGCAGATTTGCACCCAGCTGAGTTTCAGTCTCTATTCTCAGGAACATCAAGTGTTTGCAGCAGGGGATCTGGGCGAAAGAAAGAGCCACTCCCCATCAGCGTGACTTCCTCGTGAGTTCTGGAGGAGCTGGCCTGAGCCTTGCCATATTCCTTTCGCTCCCAACTCTGCCCGATAGGGAGAAAATAAGAACAAAATCCTCATCCTGGATGTTTCCTCCTGCAGAATTGTCTTTTCAAATCTTTTCCATTCCGGCAAAATTATTCTTAAGTACTACCAGGCAGTGATTCAGTTCATACTCGAGATTTTATTGAAACCATTTGGTTCAGGCACTGCATTAAATGCTAGAGGTATGAATAAACTTCAGCCTTGCTCCTGTTCTCAAGGACTGTTCCAAGTGGGTGGTGACAGGAGGTACCTCGGGGCAGATGGCAGTGGTGTAAGATGAGGTGATCAGTACTCAGAAAAGAGGCAGGTGTAGAGTACGTTGCAGGGCTTTGCTCAGAAAGGGCCAGGGAACCATGCTTAAAGTGAAAGGGGCAAGGGAAAGAACATTCTAGGCAGGGGGAATAGCATGAGCAAACCCTTGACATCTGTTTTCTTAGGGTTGCTTGCTGGTCTGGGGTAGTTGGAATATCAGGTCTGCTGGGGAGAGTTACTGGAGGCCAGTAGAGTTTGGGTCCCAAGTGGAAAAGGCCATATATACCCCGGATGAAGAGTTTGTTTCCAGGAGGAGAAATTCATGGTCATTGCTGTTATAGGAAGATTATGCTGGTATTTTAGAGGAGGTATATTGGAGTGAGGAGAAAGGGGGACTCAGTTGTCCTTGGGCGTGTTGGTGGGAGTCCAGACTGAGAAGGGATGCTTGCATTTGATTTTTTTTGTCGGAGTGGGTTTTTTTTAATATGAAATTTATTGTCAAATTGGTTTCCATACAACACCCAGTGCTCATCCCAGCAGGTGCCCTCTTCAATGCCCATCACTCACTCTCCCCTCCCTCCCACCCCCCATCAACCCTCAGTTTATTCTCAGTTTTTAAGAGTCTCTTATAGTTTGCCTCCTTCCCTCTCTGTAACTTTTTTTTTCCCCTTCCCCTCCTCCGTGGTCTTCTGTTAAGTTTCTCAGGATCCACATAAGAGTGAAAACATGTGCTATCTGTCTTTCTCTGTATGACTTACTTCATTTAGCATAACACTCTCCATTTCCATCCACGTTGCTACAAAAGGCCATTTTCCATTAGGAAGGGGATGGGTGCCAGAGATATCTGTAAGTGGAGTTAATAAGCCCATCAATGGATGTAGGGTTGAGAAGACAAATTAAGAAAGAGGCCGAACGTTTGGTCTGAGAAACTGGGCGGAGGGAGGAAGGTGGTGTTGATTGGAATCAGATGCAGAAGGATGCCATGGGAGCGGGGGTAGGGGGTTGGGGGTGGCCGTGAGGTGGCCTGAGTTTGCAGGGTGTGTGGGACATCCTCGTGGGGTGCCCGGGAGGGGGTCTGGCAGAGTCTGGGACCCTTGGCCTCGGGGTGGAGGCTGACTGGGTGCAGGTGAGCGGTCAGGGAGCATTTGAAGGGTGGGAAGAGAAACATCCAACACTTAAAACTGAAAGGGAGAAGGGGATGAGGAAGAACACGGAAGGAAGAGCTGGAGGAACAGTGTCCCGTGTTTCTCAGGGAGCAGCCCATCTTCCTGGATGCCCTGGGGCTTCCCAGGAAAAGTCCTGGCTGGGTGACATTACAGTCAAGACTGAGATGCGAGCAGAGCCAGGCCACTGTGCAGCATTGGCTGTCTTCTGGGCCACACTGGCTTCCCTTGAAGAGAGGTGACCTGCTGGGCCCAAAGCACCGAAACTAATCGAGAGAGCTGTTTAACTTAAACGCGTCACCCCGACTGTGCCGTGGCGGGGCCCGGGTGTCACGTTGACAGCCTCTGGCCCATTAAAGGTGCAGCTAGTCTGGTGAAGCACAGTTTTGAGGAGCAGCTATTAACAGCATTTAATAGCAGGACTGTAGTTAATGGTTAGCAAATGTTTTATGAACAGGTTCCTCGTGCTCCGTGAAGGCGGATTCAATTTATTCGGAATGGATTTGCTTTCCCCTATTAAAGCTCAAGAGTGTATAATCAGCATCCTCCCTCCACCAAAGGGCCTTCTTTCTGGCCAGAGGGGGACCTGTTTAAGTTACAGAGGAAGCCCCCGGTGGTGGGTGTGTGTATGCGGGGTAGGGATGGGGGTCTTTTGTGGAGGGTGGAGACCTGAATGGCTGGTTTATGGTGGGCAGAGAAAGACAATCTGGAAAAGCTTCATGGTCATAATAGAGTCTTCTGAGCCCAGTAGAAAAAACCCTGACCTGGGACCTCATTGGTTCCAGCCCTGGCTGTGATACTGGTTTCCTCGTCACTATTGGGCAAGCCATTTAACCTTTCTGCCTCTGGTCTCTTTATCTGTGAGGTGCAGCTAATAACATCTGTCTTCCTCTCAAGTGTATTGTAGGAATTAATGGCCATGAAGGATTTCAAGGGTTGGAAGAAGAAAGGCTTATGTTGGTGTCCACACTAAGCAGTCAAGGAGAGTCAGGAACTCCCACTGATAGGGAGAGGAAGTATAATTTGGCATGACCAATTGTGGGGAAGTAGGTTCTACTTACATAAATGGGTTAGAGAAAAGATTTGGGCGGAAAGCCACCACCATGGGGTGAAAGTGCCCGAGGTTAGTTATCGAGATATTGTAATGGGATTATGAGAAACTTGGTATTACCTGCAAGAAGTTACTTTCCGTCTGACACCAATGTTTCTTGATCACAAACTCCACTTGCCCCACTAGACCCTTTGCTTCTTACGCACACAAGTTAATGATTACTCTCTGAGTGTTTTCTCCACATCCACGTGTGTAAGATCTTGTTTTCTTCATGTTCACCACGTGGGTAACATCTTGTGAACTCAATAAATACAGAGATGAAATGGCTGTTCAGGGCTCTTGCCTCCTCCTGGATATTAGCCCCTCTCGTATTCAATTCTGCATCCACTCTCTTGCTGGACAAGAGAGAACTCCAGACTCCTAGTCTGCAGCAACCACCAAGCCAGACATTAAATTGAATTTTGGATAGTATTTATTCGGAACAAGTAACATTTCTAAAGCGTTGGGCTGTTTCTGTTCAGAGCAGAAGTGGGCCATGATTTCTGTTTTTAATTCACTAACACTTTCCTCCTGGATGCTGGACAGGTGCAGGACAGGTGCTGGACAAAGCCACCGGGCTGGTTCGCTTGCCCCTTTAAAACAAAGGTTAAGAGACCGTTGTCTTCTGGGAAATAGGTTAAGCTTTTCAGCCCTTTGACTTAAACGTGTTTCTTTGGTCTTTCTGCTTTTCCTGGAGTTATTTTCACTAAACTACACAATGACACCAGAAATGCTCAATGACTAAGTAGGCGGATGACTTCCATGCCATATCTGTTCTTTAGCGAAGGGCCTGTCTCTCCAGCCCAGACAATTGCAGGGAGCAGGGATTGTTGAATCATTTATATCTGCCCTCTTAGGTCTTTCTGTTGGGAAAGAAATTGAGACGTTTAGAAAAACTTGAGGACTAGGCCTGGTTCTGGTACTTTGAAGATGAATGGCTTAGGACGAGTCTCTTAATATCTCTGAACTCGGTCTCATCCCCAAAACAAGTAGCATTGTAAGATCTGCTTCATGATGTTGTACAGACCAGACGGGACATCCTCTGTGAAAGTTCTGTGCTCTGTCAGGTGTGGGGATTTATTGCCAAGGGGCAAAGAGGATGAGGGAGATGAAGAGGACATACAAGGGGGGGGTCATGCCCCAACCAAATGGCTCCCCTGGGGTCAGCCTGACCTCCTCCTTTGTCCCTTGAGGAATGGTCCCCTGGCTGCTGATGCTTGGTCTCTGAGCCCTCCGTGCCACTAAAAAGACCCCCCCCTCCCCACCCTGGAGTGGTTCTGGCCATTCTGGCCAAGACAAAGGCTATTCTTGATCTGTTCAGCAAGAGCAAGCTGCAGAGTAACCTGTCCTTGGAGTTCGTCCCTAGTTCTAAAATGGAAGGTGATTCCCTTGGCTTCCACAGGCTGGACATCGTGCTACATCCTTTATACACAGTGTCCCACTGAACCCTCGCAGCCCCTCTATGATGATGCGGGTGCCATGGTTCCCCCTCCATGGACTGGGAGGCTCACCTGGTGGGGTGCCTTGCTCACTGTCACGTAGCTGGGGGAGGGCTCTGGCACGAAATAGCTGGTGCACACAGTGTATGGCTGAAGGGACCTTAATGAAGGGGCTTTTTAAAGAGCTGTGGGCAGGGGATTGGGCTTTCTGCTGACAGCTCAGAGCCTAGAGCCTGCTTTTAATTCTGTGTCTCCCTCTCCCTCTGTCCCTCCCTTGCACATGCTCTGTCTGTCTCTCTCTCTCAAAAATAAACATTGAAAAAAAATTTTTTAAAGATCTGTGGGCAGGAGAAAGGGTGCCAGCAGAGGACAGAGAACCCCTCAGGGGCCAGCAACCGCAGGAAGCAGTTACCCCCGAGGGCTGGAGGGGCAAGGGAGGGGTGATGTTCCTGCAGCAGGCAGAGGCAGGCTGGCTGGAGCGCAGAGCAGGATGGAAAGGATCAGAGACGATATATCTGGGGGCACAGATGGAGAAAAACCAGGATGTGAACCCCAAACTCTTACATCGAAATTGGGGCTCTTTCTGTTTCACTGAGCCGACCAGTATTACCTGTTCTCAGGTGGGGGGGTAGTTGTCATGTGATGACAAAAGAGGGAACCACCTCGTGATTGTTCTTCCTGGCATTATAAAGAGGGCTGTGGTGGGACGCCTGGCTGACTCAGTCGGTGGAGTGTGTGACTCCAGTTTGAGCCCCACGTTGAGGGTAGAGTTTACTTAAATAAAATTTATGAATTAATTAAAAAAAAGAGGGCTGTGGCTTCTCCTGTGGTTCTAGAGCCAGGCCCAATGCCTCTCTGGCTAAGCTGGCTCTCCTGGTTGGCCCCAGCTTTACAGGTACACATGCAACTGCTACAGGTATTTCGAAATGGTTTTTTCCATCTTGTTACTACCTTGAAATAATAGCGGTTCTAGAGTACTGTGGGATCTTGCTGAAAGCATTGATAAAGAAATACAGGGATTACTATATTAAGTTTTAAGAAACATTTTGAAAAACCACATTTGAATATAATTTGTTTCCTTTGTCCTTCCATGCACTTTATGCATCTGTTTATTTATTTTAAATGTTAATTTATTTTGAGAGAGAGAGCTCACGTGCCTGAATGGGGGAGGGGTGGAGAGAGAGAATCCCAAGCCGGCCCTACACTGTCACCACAGAGCCCAGCACGGGGGCTTGATCTCATGACCGTGAGATCATGACCTGAGCTGAAACCGAGAGTCAGACACTTAATGAAATGAGCCACGCAGGCGCCCCTATCTTATGAGTTTATAAGCATTATTTTGAGAAGGGCTTCCCATGGCCTGCACACACATAAAAGGTTCAGAAGTCCCGGGCTGGCTGGTTGTGACCTGACAGACCTTGCTGCCTATGGAGGTACTGGATTGTGGTTGGTGGTAGCTTGAAGCTGTCAGTCCTAGGGCCTGCCCAAGTCCCAAGGTCGAGACCCCTGGGCCAAGCTTTGGGGTAGTTCTGGTGCTTTCTGTCTGTGTTCATGGCTTCAACACTGATCCTTTCTGAGAACCACACCTTCTAAGATAGGTGTTTCCTCGAAATGGGATCTCTTTGTTCCTCCCCTGCCCACCCCAGAATCTCTTGGGGGTGCTAATTACAATGTAGACTTCCAAAGACCCCCCCCCCCCGCAGACCTACTGATTCAGAATTGGGGGAGCAGGGCCTAGTCATCTGCATTTTATAAGTTTCTTGGGTGATTTGGGGGGCACACTGCCATTTGAGCCCCAGAACCACTGCTTTAGATTGCTTGTGCCCTGGGACTTTTAATTTGACCTGATGTTCAGAATTATAATTGAATTTTCAAGAGCACATTGGGGCGCCTGGGTGGCTCAGTCGGTTAAGCATCCAACTTCGGCTCAGATCCTAATCTCCCGGTTTGTGAGTTTGAGCCCCATCTCAGGCTCTGTGCTGACAGTTCAGAGCCTGGAGCCTGCTTCAGATTCTGGGTCTCCCTCCATCTCTGCCCCTCCTCTGCTCACACTCTGTCTTTCTGTCTCTCTCAAAAATAAACATTAAAAACAACCACATATGATCTTTCAACCAAGCTATACTCTAGATAAAAGCGTGCAAGTGAGAATTCTGGCTTTTCGCTCTGTGTGTACAGGTCTCTCCTAGCTCCTGTCCAGTATCCCCAGAGGACTTCTCATCAGACCAGGCTGGGGCTCTTTGCTGTCCTCTCTGGCTGGGCCACTCTTATTAAGAGAAATAAAGCCACTAGTCACTGTACTATCAGGGTCTCTTGCCCTACTGCAAGGCAGGAAAAGTAGCCAAGCCACTGTTCAGTCTTTGAGGTGGCCACTGGTAGCCAGAGGCTAGCCAGTGGGGAGCCTGTCCCTCTGCAAGGAGTCTGCTCAAAGTCCTCTCATTACAAGAGGAGCCCCTCCCCCAAGACCCAGTGCACTGCATACGGGTGACACAAAGAGTCAAGTGGCAGGGACACGCCAGGGCTCTGCGAGCAGATAATGGCATAATGGCCCCTTTGGCCTCCAGCAGCTGGAGTCACAGCTGACCTGGTCTGTTCTGTTCCAACCCTGAAGCTTCGCATTGCAAAGGCCAGTCCGTTGATCAAGTGCAATGACAAGGCTGTGGTTTATCCAGCACCTTTTGTCCTAGCGTGTAATGTGCTATCCAAAGGTCAGCTTTCAAGGCAAAACTGCCTGTGTCATTTACACTTTTTGAAATATTAGAAGAAGTGAAAAGCAGTATGCTGGCACCTTGCTAATGGGTGTCCACTTCCCAAATTTTGATTAGTCCTTCTGAAGATTGCAGGTGTTCTGTGGATGATCCATTTAATAACAGTGAGCCCGAAGATACATGGTCTCTGTGCTGTGAATAATAATTTCAGCTTTCATTTAAATTACTCCTTTTCCAGAGCATGATTTCTTTTATGGGCAGTATTTTCATGGCCGAATCTCCTCCTTTGCCCGGATAGTTTGGCTCCAGCTTCCTGCTTGTGGTTCTGCCTGGGCTCGACCCTCAGACGTGCCACCCCGCAAATAGGCAGATCTTCCACTCTCTCCACCCTGAGGACCCTTTGGTGCTTTTAATTTTGCTGCGTGGTTTCCTGTCTTGGAGGACGTTCTCTGCCAAATGAGCGGCTCTGATATTATGCTTTTTTCCCCCGCTTTCACTAACCAAAATATATTTACTACTTAGAGTTTCTGATTGGCCTGGGAGCCAGTACTGCTGAGTTGATCTCCTTCTAGTCAAAGGCAAAGAAATGTGACCTCTTCGTTCCTCTGTGGGGCTTTGTGGACCAGATGAAGTGTGTTAGGCTCTGGGATCTATGCAGATAGCTCACAGTGCCATGTTACTACACTGAGGAGCCCTGGAGGTTGGGAACCACTGGGCTGTTGTTCTCTGTGTTCATGTGGTTATTCATTTATGCAGGAAACTTCTGTGCAACGGGCACTGTGCAGGGTGCTGGGGCTATAGCATCGAATGAGACAGACCAGGCTCTGATCTAGGCGGAGATGGGGGAACAAGTAAGGGGAGGCCAGGCAGTGATAAATGCCCTAATGACAATAAAACGGGGTGATGGGATGAAGAGTGGTGGGAGCCACTTCATATCAGGCAGGTGGGAGAGGCTCACAGAGAAGGAAACTTTTTTTTTTTTTTTTTTTTTGAGGGAGAGAAACGGTGTGAGCAGGATAGGGGCAGACAGAGAGGGAGACCCAGAATCCGAAACAGGCTCCAGGCTCTGAGCTGTCAGCACAGAGCCCAACGCGGGGCTCGAACTCACAGACTGTGAGCTCATGACCTGGGCCGAAGTCGGACATTCAACCGACTGAGCCACCCAGGTGCCCCAAGGAGGGGACCTTTAAGTTGACCCAGGAATGGCAAGAAGGAGCCAGCCACGCCAAGAATATTTTTGGTTGAGGGAATGGCAAGTCCGTGTGAAGTCCACACATAGGCAAGTGAAACTTCAATCTTACCTCAAACCATTAAAAAAAAAAGTCAGAACAGCCGTTAGGTAGACAGCTCCCCTCCAGGGGCTCAAAGCATGTGTCACACTTCCTTGAAGTGCCCGGTTTACTTGTCTCTCTCCCTAAATCATGTATGATTTCCCTGAAGGCAGGACACCGACTTGCTCTCCACAGAGCCTGACGCGGAGGAGGACTGTGGCAAATTCGGTGGGTGGATAAAGGCTGAAGGAATGAATGGTGTTGACTTTCACTTTCCTTGGGCTTTACATAACTACATGGGGGGTGGGGGGCTTCTTACTCAGTGGGAAAGAGCAGCTCCAAGGTGGGCCAGAACAGGTAAGAGAGGCTTTCCCAGTGTTGATCTGATTTGCTAGTTGCCCCAGCACTATGGTCTGAAGACTAGAATAGTCTTCTGCCCTGAAGAAGAAAAAGATGACTGTTCTAGTGATATACGATCAAATGTTCCAGGAAGAGCAGTCACCAGAACATGAATAATCACTAGTACATCAATGCGTTGCTGTGTCTCTTGTTAAGGAAGCACGGTAGCTGAGAAGCTAATCTAATCAGAAGCATCGTTTTTGGATTCCCGTCACAAATGGAACAAGATGCCCCAGGGGGAAGTGATGAAATATCTGATGTGGGATGGTCCCTAGATGCATTTTTGTGGGTCTTATTTTGAAGGGTGGTCCTGGTCAGGAACCACACCTGGCTAAGACCTGGTCCATGGCCATCATGGAGGAGATGTTGAAGTTGGGCAGACAGGAAGGCATGACAAGGATGGTGGGGAAAGATGGGCTGAGAAGAGTCCCGCTCACCTGGTGGACACCTTCCCTAGCTGTGGGTGCTGGTAGCTGAGTTTACACCTGCAGCCGGCACAGGGTTCAGGGGCTGTAGTTGTCTTCAGTCGCACATCCACCAGGAAGGCTGGTGGTACCCAAGATGAAGTGGCTGACGGTTGCAGCAGTCAGGGCCCTCCACCCATTGTGCTGGGGTTTGTACTGGACCAGAGGATGGGCAAAGGGTCCCCAAAAGGTGCTGGGCAGAACACTAGCAGGGATCTGCAAGTATAAGAGTGGAACGCGAGGCTAGAGCCTTGGAGCCCAGTTTGGGACCTCTGGGTCTCTGCTTTGGCGTGCGTGTCGAACTCAGTCCCTCAGCTTAGGGTTGGGCCTGGGCCGGGGGAGTGGCCCAGCTGTGAGGAACAGGAAGGAGACGCCCAGGGGCTGGTGCCAAGTAGGGCCTGATGTTGTAGCTCTGAGGGCTCTCCTCCATTGGAAGTAGGAAGGCCAGATAAGCCAGAGGATGCCCAGTTAGATTCTCTGACAACAATTAAAATTATACAAGTTCCCAAATACTGCATGAGATGCATTTGCAGTTGATCCGAAACTACAGCTGAATTGGGCATCCCGTACTTTGATTTGGTAAATTTGGCAACCGTGATTGGAAGGCAGAAGCTTCCAGAGGGACCCGGCTCTCTAAAGCGTCTGCTGCTTGGCTGTCCTCTGCAGGTGAGGTTGATGAAAATGGTGTGTCCCTACCACCTCCTGAACAGGTGTTCCTCGGGGCAGCAGTTGAGCTGGGGGAGGGGCCCCAGTGGCTTGGGCTTTCGCAGAGGGAAAGGGGTGTCTTGGCCGAGCGGAGGAAGGGCGTCCTGATGGCTCCCAGGGTACCAGGCTTCTACAGAGAGGGCAGCTCCTTGCCGTTACCCACCCTTGACCAAGGGAGTGAAGTGAAAATGCTCAGCTTTCCATTCTGTTTGACCTTGAGTGTGTCCTCTGGTAACACTACGGTGTGACGTCCAGGATGTCCCGCACCCAGCTGTGTGGGTCAGGGTTTCTGTCAGGCGAAGTTTCTCTGCTTCACAGAGCGGGGGGCCTAAGGCTTGCGGGAGCACGGGGAGGTGAGTGGCTTGGTGTCGTGTGGGGCTCTGTGGGTGCAGCCCAGGCCTGGACTCCTGGGTCCGTTTCGCACCCACAGGCCCTGGGCAGCCTCCACGCTGAGAGAATCGTGGGCACGACGACCTGGGAGGACCAGCGGCAGCCTGTGTCTGTGCATCTGTTGTGAGCTGTTGGGCAACTCGACACCTCAGTGAGTGTATCTCCTTGGCAGGTGGCGTGTTTGTTCTCCTCACTGAGGAAATTCTGTCAGCCCGGGCACACATGACTCGGGGGGGCGGCGCCCCCCCCGTAGGAAGGTGAGTGATGTGTGGTTATTTTTGAGTGGAAAATGAGAGGCAGTGGGGGAATGTCCACTGAGCTATTTCTGAAATGTTTGTCACTTACTGTCACTTTTGAGTCTGGGGAAAGACATCGTTTTAGGACAATCAATATGAACTCTTTATTTCAGTGACTGAACGACGCAGCTCTGGGAGCACCGATGATGGGGTGTCACGGTCTCTAAAGCCACAGACGAATGTCAGCAGGACAGTGAAGGGAGCAGGCGCCTCTGATCCTCTCTGTGACGTTCTGGACCCTCTGCTTCCCTTGTATTAGTCAGGGTCTTCCAGAGAACCAGAACTGGTATACGTGTGTGTGTCTACATATCGACACCTACCTCTATCTCTGTGAGAGGGATTCATTTTAAGGCGTTGGCTCACGTGATTGTGGGAATGGCGAGACTAAATCTACGGGGCTGGAGATTCAGGTCAGAGAGCTTATGCTGCAGTCTTGAGTTGGAAATTCATAGGGCAGGCCAGGTAGGATGGGAACTTAGGCAGGGTTTCTAAGTTGCAGTCTTAAGGAGAATTCCTTCTTCTGTGGGGCAACCTCAAAAGCTTGGTCTTTGTTCTTTAATTCGTTGGGTGAGGCCCACCCATGTTCTGGGGGGGGTGGCGGTAATCTGCTCGACTCCGAGTCTGTTGAGCTAAATGTTAATCTTCACTCAAAGTCTACTGATGTCAATGTTAATCATAGATTTAAAATACCTTCTCAGCAACATTTAGATTGGTGTTGACCAAAGAAGTGGGCACCATAGCCTCGCCCCACTGACACGTAGCCTGTACCTCATGGCAAGCTTGTCCACATGTGCTGAGTGTGCAGAGCCGGCCAGAGACCCGGGTGGAACACAGGCACTTTGAGGAGGACATCTCTGTCTAGTAACGGGGCTGGGCCACTGGCTTTTCTGCGGGAGGCTTGCAAAGGTCAGAGTGTCCATCTTGATTTCCCCTTCTCTTTCTTATTACGATGTCACATTCTTTTTTGCTTGGGAGAGCTCAGCCTTTGTCCTTTTAAGGCCCTCAACTGATTGGGTGAGGCCTGCCTATGTTACGGAGGGTCATCTGCTTGACACAGAGTCTACTGATTGTAAATGTTAATCACCTCTAAAATGTACTTTCACAGCAGCATCTGGACTTGTGTTTGACCAACTGGGCCCTGTAGCCTAGCCCAGTTTAAACAAAATTAACTGTACACTTTTCCTCTGCCTCATCCTAACAGTTGAGAGACTCTCCTGTTGCCTTGGATGAGAAGAGTATGGCCACCCATGTCCAGAGCAGGGATTTGGAGTGGTGGGAGCAGGCCAGGAGCTCAAGACATGGGGAGGCTACATACCTCAGTGGTCACCTGATCCACTGCCCCTACCCGGCAAAGGCTGGCATAAGATAGGAGAGGTTGGAAAAGCCCAAAGCCCCTTTCGGCAGCAGGAGTGGGAGGGGCTGAGGGGGGGATCACTTCCACCCTTCTCCACCCTGGTCAAGGATGTTACACTTCCTTAGTGGGCCGGTGATGAGCATTCCAAACATGCCCAGCTGGGTTGAGGGTTTCTATGAGCCCCCTGGAGGCAGGTTCCGAAGGATTCCATCAATGGGCTGCCTGACGTGAGCCCAGAGTATTCTGCGTGGCTCAAGGCTTTCTACCCAGTTCATTTTACCCTCCGTCCAGGGGCCTTTTCTTGGGACGAAGGTGGTTTCTCCGTAGCATCTTCCCGCCTGATTCCTGCTCTTCCATTTCTGTGGGAGACTTTGCCCACTCCCTCCCTCTCTTCCCCTCCCCTCGTTAGTCACAATCTGCCTGTGACTTGCAGGCTCTCTCCAGGGTGAGGTCCTGCACAGGGAAAGTCCCTGTCAGAGCTGGGCTGCCCCCAGGTTCCACCACCCATGAAAGGGAGATCCTCTTTACCTCTAGAGGAGCTGTGCATTCCCTTTTTTAAAAATTAAACTTTTTAGCTTAGAAAAATCTTAGACTCACAGAAAAGTTGCAGAGATCATACAGAGTTCCTGTATACCCCTCACCTTGTTCCCCCGAATGCTATCCTCTTACATTCATTGGAGCATTTGTCACAGTTAAGAAACCAACATGGGTGCGTTCCCGTTAACCCAACTCTAGACTTTATTCAGCTTTCGCTAGCTTTTCGGTCCCAGGATCCAGTCCAGGATGCCACGTTGCATTAATGCTCGGGCAGGCTTTGTCTGTCTGCCTCTTGCTCCTTCTCACCATGACCACCCCTCCGGTTCTGCCCTCCTCCCCTCCCCAGTCTGCATGTGTCTGGTTGAGTGGTCAGTGACTGGAAGCTCGTGGTGATCTCTGTTGATCTTTGTTCAGAGGCCTGACCGGAGCTCTCTTCCCTCTTGCACGCTGGGAGGAAGGAAGCCACCCTGGCCACTTGGTAAATATTTTACAACATCTAATGGAATCAAGTTGTTTACTCTGCAGAAAATAGAAAGGCATTAGTTAAAGAAAGTAACAAGCTACTGGTTGCTGACTCTTCAGGTTTAGGCAGAGGCCTGGGAGACTGAATGATTTCCACTTAAGGGGTTTTAGTGCCGGCCTGCAGCAGAACATCCCAGAAGCGATTGGCTTCTGCTGCTTCTCGCTGCGCGGCCCTGGCCACCCAAGCCCCAGGGGCTGGGATTGGCAGCCAGGCTCTTGCAGCCTCAGACTTACTAGGGACCTTGTGGGCTCTGCTCAGCTCTGTCCCCTTAATGTCCCTCTGCAGACCTCGTTCCCAAGTCGTTCTCCCCTTGGCTTCTTCCTCCTCAGCTTGACTCTTTGCCTCATGTCCCTTGGGTGGGGGAGATCTCGGGAGGCTGTGGACCACATCCTGAACCTGTCATGTCTGTGCCCTGCTGGAGCCCTGGTGAGCTGTGCCCATCCACATGGCCCCTCGCCCGTAGGACCTGGCCTTCTCGTCTGAAATGAGAAGCATGATGCTCCACATGTGGCCCAGAGACAGAGAGAAACCAGGCCGCTGGTGGTGGCTAGAGAGGCAGACCCTGCATCACTGCATGTCACATTTCCTCCTTCTCCGCTCTTCCCAACTCTAGGTCCCACTTCTACTTTTTCATAGTCTGCCCCCCCACCAAGAGTTTCCTTTCCCAGAAGGGTGAGACAAAAATGTTTATTATTTAAACCTAGGCATATAAAGGCTGCAGTAAATTGTTTTGATGCCATTTACAAGCTGTGCGTTGTAGTAAAGTTTAATGGGACGTCGGAAGGGAATCCGTGCAGGAGGTCTGAGCAGAATCTCGGATGAAGGGGATGTGGATTTCACAGGCCCGCAGGTCTGCGGCGGGTCTCCTGGCACACCGCTTTGAGATCTCCGTGTGCCTCGTGTTCCCTGCTTTACCCTGTTGCTTCCTCTGCCCCCCCCCCCCCGCCCCAGCCTGCGGACTTCCTCTGCCCTGCACCCCCTCACCCCCTCGGTGCCCCCACTCACCCCCTGGAACCCCTGTCACGTACACACCACAGTTCAGGGATCCTTTATGACCGAGGGCCGAAGAGTGAGCTGCTGATGTGGTTCCAGGGCCCGGAGCCAGCTCAGCCCTGGCCTGGAGCATTCAGGAGCCTTTGGCTGGACTGTGGGGATTTTTGAGGAACCTTGGGTCCTCTTTCTTGGCAGTCTTGAATGATAATCATTCCCACTTTGAGCATTTCGTGAGTTTCGTGTGTGTGACGCCTGAGAATGACCTGAACACCTAGATCGTAACCTGAGAAGGGGGGGTCTGCAGCAGATGACAGACACCCGGAGCGGGGCAAATGAGGACTGTTAAGGAAGTGAGCAAGTGACTGAGTCCCACCACAGAGGGCTTGCTGGGTAACATACACTTTATGAGAACGTGCAGGGTTTGCAAGGACAGCATGGGACATTTCTTTTTTTTTTTTTTTTTTAATTTTTTTTTCAACGTTTTTTATTTATTTTTGGGACAGAGAGAGACAGAGCATGAACGGGGGAGGGGCAGAGAGAGAGGGAGACACAGAATCGGAAACAGGCTCCAGGCTCCGAGCCATCAGCCCAGAGCCTGATGCGGGGCTCGAACTCACGGAGCGCGAGATCGTGACCTGGCTGAAGTCGGACGCTTAACCGACTGCGCCACCCAGGCGCCATCATGGGACATTTCTAATGGCCGTGCTCCTCCCTTCTCTCTGAGGGAGGGCTGGCCGGACAGGGGGAGGGGAAGGGAGGAAGAGGGGCCTGTGGACTGGAGGGAGCATTTGTCTGGTGAAGGGGCCCTGGTGAGAATGAGCAGGTCAGGGGAAGGGACTTGGCTTCTGATGAGTGGTAGGAGTAGAGTTCAGTCCTGACTGGGAGGGCAGGAGGGGCTTCTCTGGGGTCTGGGGCAGGGCATTGGCCTGGCCCAAGGTCAAGAGGGTCATAGTAGCAGCATAGAGTGAAGGAGTCAGCTCCAAGCTCTTGTATCTCGAGTGAGAGAAGATGAGACCGTGGTTCATAGTGGACATTTCAGCCTGGGGGAGCGATGGCAGAACTCCACGGAAGAATGCAGATGGTGTGGGAAAGGGAACGAGGCAGGAGCTGGAGGGGGGAGACTGTCCCAGAGCCTGGTCCTCTCTGGCACTCTCTGACTCTCTCTCTTATTTCTCCTCCTGAAGATCCAGCCATTCACTGTTGTAGTTTCCGGAGGCTGGTCAGTAGCAGGTGTTGGAAGTGAATGGGGGCAGGACAAGGTCCTCCCTCAGCCTTGGGTTTCCAGACCAGGTCTTGCAAGCCAGCTCCCCTTAGGGGCTGTCAGCTCACAAAGAAGCAGAGCCCCACACTCCCTCGTCAGGGCCCTCCTAGGGGAGAAGTGGCTGGATTGAGGTACATTTGGGCATTCCCGTGTCCCCTAGCCACAACCCACAGAGCCAGCAGGGCCTGTGGTTCCTAATAGAAAGCAAGAAAAACAGAGCGTTATGCGTTCCCTGACCCCCAACCCCCTGGTGGGGGCAGCACATACGCCTACAAGTCCTCCTTGGGGGCAGTGAGGTTACCCCTGACTCTGAGCATACCCTTCTGTTCCCTGGGCAGGTATCTCAAGGTCCTCATGTCTGGGCTGTTTCCCCCAGAGGGTGGGGAGCTGATTCTTGGGTGTTTGGAGGCATCCCTCAGGCTCAGCAACTTTGGATAAAACGTTCTAAATCTACCTATTATAGACCCTCAGCTGGAGCCCCAAGGGGCTGGCGCTTGGCTGCAAGCCTGCATTCCCAGAGTAGGTCGGATCCTGGCACTGGAGGTGAGCCTGGAGGTGATGTGGGTGGGTGAGCTCTGGCTGTATGTGTCCTCTTTCCAGTCGTGGCCAGTGAGCAGCCCCCATCGCAACTTTGTCCCCCTAAGGTGCGGGACTCCTCTCTGGAGACGGTCAACGTTCAGATTACAGGGCCTGCTTGCTGAGTTTATGATTCACTGTGGCCCTGGGATCTGCAGTTTGGAAGAGCTCTCCTGGGTGATCCTATCCTGCAACCAGATTTGGGATCCCTTGCTTAGGTCCACCCTCCACTCTAGAAAGGAGCCCTTCAAAAGGTCCCTAGACCAGGCTCTCGAGAATTTGGATATGGAAGGGAGACGGGGGAATACCTGGGGCTCCTGGCCCTTGTTATTAGTTATACTGAAGTGAGACGTGTTCTCTGTAGTGCCCATCAGATCTCAGAGTAAGGGTCGTCAGGAAGAGCCAATTCCACAGCTACTTAGAGCCCAGTGAGCAGCTACAAATGGCAGCCCAGCCACTGGGACTCTCTGACTTAGACTAAAGTGGTAAGGTCGAGGGCAGCATAAGGAAGATCAGGGCCCTAGGGTGGACCTAGGCTTTCCCTGGCACCTCTGTCTCCTTCCCCAGGGAATGATGCCATGCTACGGAAAAGCCTGTACCAGTCCACATGCTGACTTCATGTCAGATGTTTGCCTCTTGCGCTCCCTCCTTGCCTTGCTCGGTCTGACTTGGGGGGTGGGGGGAGGGAAGGTGGCAAGGCAGGCCTCCTCCATGCTCCTGCCCTGCCTGGGACCTGCAGTTCAGCCTCTGGCCAGGCAGGCCCTGCCCCATCTTTTCCCGGAGGGGTGCTCCTTCGGGGTTCCGCCGCCGGGAGGATGAGCTATGCTGTGAGATTAGCCCTGCACGAGGGAGGAGCCCGTTTACAGCCGGGCGGCTTCCTAGCACCTGAGCCTGGGGGAGGGGCTCCCCCGCCCTGAGCTTTCCTTTCTCCATTTGCAAAAAAGGATTTTGCTAGCTGTCCTGCCTCCCTTAGAGAAGCATCTTAAAGACCGCGAGTGAGCTGAGAGATGGGAGCATATCTTGAAAATTCTAAAGCAGGGCCTGTGAACTTGAAATGCGTGACATAAAGAAGTGGGCTGGGCGGTGAAGAATGGTGGGAGCAGTGAACTGCAGAGCAAAATTAGATTCGATTAGAAAAAATAGGTACTGTAGGCTCCGTGTAATGCACATTTAAGGACCAAATTTGGCTCCTTCATTCACTCCTGCTGTTAAGTGTCATTCAGAAGCCAGGTGGCCATCGTGGATTTCCATGTCACATTCATGACCTACTGCAAACAAGGCCCCACAAAATAGTTGATGCCTGTCCGGGGGCGGCGTGGCAGGGGTGGCTGTGAGCGTGTGTGGCTCTGGGGCCAGCCGGCATGGATTCAAACCTGTCTCCGGTGCTCGGGCACATTATTTCCGCCACCTCTGCTTTTGTTCTTTTTTTCCATGTAAAATGTGGATGATCCTAGCACCTGATTCCTCAAATCCCTTGAGCATTAAGTGAGCTACTCCACGAAAAGCTTCACCCAATGACTGCTTGCAACTTAACCTCCTCAATAAACGTTTATTATTATTATTATTATTATTATTATTATTATTTATTACTGTTGTATTATGATGTTACTCTCTGCGGAGGGGCATATGCTGCAGGAACAGCATGAGGATACAGGATAAGCAATGGAGGTGGAGAGTAGGAAGTTGAGAGCAGAGATCACGCAGAGGTCTTGCGTGCTTCCTGTTGGAAAGTGTGACCTTTTACTTGGAGTCTCCAGGTAACCACAGGGAACGGGGACAAATGGCCAATTACAAAACCGAGGAGGGATCATGCACGTTCTTGCTGCATCCGTGCTTGTACTTTGCTCAAGAGGTAGAAAAGTCTTTCGTCCTTGATTATCGGGCTGTGGATGTACCTGGAAAACTCAGGTGTGTGCAGTTTGCTAACTGGCGCTTCCTCATTGGCGTGTCTGAGCCCAGCTTGGCACCTCGAGTGTTGTTGAACCTCAGCTGGACGAGCTGCCAGTCCAGGACAGAGATGACGGTGGCATCTGTGTCCCTGGATGCTGGACGTAGAAATGGCCTCCTCGTGGCTGTGGCTTCAGAGTTCAAGGTTTGGCCCAGTTTTCTCAGTTAAATAATGCCCCAGATCATGGGTGCTGCTCACGTATCTTGGTGCCCCATCCTTGCTTGCACCCATACCTAACCCTCAGCCTGGTCCTTCTTCTCGTCCCAGCATGCACATAACTCCTGAGGTCTGCCTCCTCACCTCCCATCTTGAAGCCCTTTCTGAAGGTTTTCTAGGTGGTGATTTTCTGTGAGCATATTGGTTTGCATTTCCAATGCCTTTGATGGATCCGACATCCCATACTTCTAACTACCCAAATGCACTTGGGATAGAATGTAGCCAGGATGTCCTTTCCAGAAAACTCCTTTCTGGTTTGTGCACTGTTAACTATGGAATATTGAAGGAAAAAGTTTCTAGAATACAGAGACCATACATCTGTTTATCTTGTTCTGAATTACATCCTAGGCACAGAGGGACACTTAATAAATCAATGTCCTGATGAAAATGGTAGTGTTGTCAGCAAATGATGATAATCGGGAATGCACAAGAGAAAATGTTACTTGATTTGAATGTGAACCTTGGGCTTTCAGGGGAAAGCAAGCTCTCTGCAAGTTTCAAGGGGTGCATATTTTAAGGGGGCAGCATGTTGAGTTTGTAAGCACAACCCCGGTGCTGCATGCAGTGAGCACTGTGTCCTCTTAGTGCTGAGTCCTGGCAGATAGTTCTGGGAACTCTGATGTGTGAGGACAAAAGGCCTGTCTTTTCATAACACTGGGTGGCTTTAAAGGGCTTACTAACGGGAACGTGAAGAAACAATTCCATGCAAAAAATTGATCTTGGAATGATTAAATAGTCTTACAATAAGTTGCTAGTTCTCTGCTCTTTGGTTAGAGAGGACGGCATATGAAGCTGGCAATCAGGAAACTTGACAGCATTCATAGAAGGTGGGTCCTCCAGGTACTGCTTTCCAAGATGCAAGGAGGCACCCTACAGCCTGGCCGGTCCACTCCCTGGCTATCCTTCACCCTTAGCCCACCCCATCATTGATTTCATCACCGTTGTGTCTGTGGTTTCACGGCACCTTGTGTAGACGTCTGATGCTGTATTATATTGTCATTCATTGTTCACAGGTTGGTCTCTCTGGACACTGGGAAGGGACTGATGTGGTCCCTTACATTAATCTTTATGTGATGGGATCTCCCGTGTAGTAGGTCCTCAATGTGTATTTGTTGCATGAGTTAAATAATTTTGGCAAAGCCCTAAAAATAAAATCACGTGGTCCAGCCCTTCCTGGTAAGGTGGAGGACCCCAGAAAGTTTTAATCCCTTGTCTGTGGCCCTGCAGGGATTGGATGTTTTGCCTTCTGTCTCCAAGTGCAGTGTTTTGGGCTGAAGTTGTTTTTTTTCTCCTCTTGTTTGTCTACGTGGATTTTTCTTTTCTTCTTCACTCGTTCCTATGTTATTTCCTAAACAGCTACATTGAACTAGGTACAAAACAAGATAAAGAACACTAACAGCTTTTATTTTAGCAAGGGAAGATAGCCAGGAAATAATCATGTTCAGTGAGGAAAATATATGGTACATCAGAAGGAGATAGGCACTGTGTAAAAAAGAAACAGGAGAGCAAAGAGGGGGATTGGAAATACTGAGGAGAGGCAGAATTTATGGGGTGAGAGTGACAAAGTGAGGTTTGAACAAAGACTTGAAGGAGCTGAGGGATTTAGTCTTGCTGATATCTGGGGATGTGTGTCCCAGGCAGAGGAAAAAACTAAAGCAGTGGCTCCAATGTAGGAGTGTGCAGGGGAACTTTAAGACCAGCAGAGGGCTGGCATAGCTGAAGTGGATGGGCCAGGTGACGGAAGGGAGAGGAGGGGATTACATGAGACAGGTAACCAGAACCATGTCAAAGTAGGGCCTTATAAGCTCAAATAAAGACTTTGGCTTTGATCCAGGGGAAGTGAGGAGCCACTGGAGATTTGGAATAAAGGAATGGGATGATCTGACTTGTACTTAAAAAAGACCATTCTGGGAAAGGTAGAATCAGTGAGATCTATTAGATGGCTATTAAAATAATCTGGGCCTTGGGGCGCCTGGGTGGCGCAGTCGGTTAAGCGTCCGACTTCAGCCAGGTCATGATCTCGCGGTCCGTGAGTTCGAGCCCCGCGTCGGGCTCTGGGCTGATGGCTCAGAGCCTGGAGCCTGTTTCTGATTCTGTGTCTCCCTCTCTCTCTGCCCCTCCCCCGTTCATGCTCTGTCTCTCTCTGTCCCAAAAATAAATAAACGTTGAAAAAAAAAAAATTAAAAAAAAAAAAAATAATCTGGGCCAAAGGTGGTGGTGGTTTGGCTCAAGATGGCGGCAGCAGTGGACATGGTGAGAAGAGCAGATACTGGATGTGCTTCTCAAGGAGAGCCAGCAGGGTTTCCTGATGGGTTGGATACAGCATGCAAGAAAGAGGAAAGGAGTGAAGGGTACCCCAAGGGTTTTCACCTCAATGGACAGATGGATGGAGTTGTCCACCTCCCAGCCTGCTTCACTGGTTCCATGCCTGGGGTGGGAGAGAAGTGGGGAGAATACAGGAAGCTGTCCATGCCAGTGAGACTACGGTCCACCCCTGTTTTTTGAGCCCTCAGTCTTCTTCACCAATTCAAATACCACCCTTTCAGTAATCCCTTTAAGATCCGTCATCTCCTTCACAACATCTACCTTGATTAATTTTACCTGGCTGAAGTCTCTCGGTTCATTCCATATTCATACACAGATATGCTTTACTTAACACAGTAGATGAGTTTTTGAAAAGAGAGGTGTATGTCACCTTTCCAAAAAAATATTAACGCCTATTTTATATTCACCAGGGGAGCTAACTATTTAAAGTACCCTATTATTAATGCTTTTGTAAGGTGAAGAATCCTTTTGTTAGATGACTATGGATCTCCACTAATTTATCAGTTATGAAAGATCAGGGTATAAACGTATAAAACTGAGCACACACTTGTGTAATATGTCTCTCTACATGAGGTACCTGCTAAGCAGCTCATCGGAGGGTCTCTTGGGACCTCAGGCTCAGGGCACTCTCACCTGAGCTCATCATTTTCCTCCTAAATCATCTTGCTCTCATACTTCCAGTTTCATGCAGGCCTCAAACCCCAGAGCCCTCTCTTGACATCTCTTCTCTTCATTCTCCCCTTGCCCCCAGCTTACCACCACTCCACCTTTGTGAACTCTCTTGCATCTTCTGCATTCTGTCCATGACCCTCTGCCTCTTATAGGTCAAGTGCCTAAGGCCTTCTAGTGGACACTTCTTAACACTTCACCCTGCAACTGCTCTATCCATGTTCTCTAAGACATCCTCCCACATTCAGCTCTCCAAGTCAGCTGCCCAAAGCATCCTTCTTCCCATGACCCTGTTCAGGGTTTGAACCTGTTCAAGGTCTGAATCCTTCCCTTTCCATGTCTCTGTCCAGACATTAGTAGCCTCCCCATCAACTTGCCTGTAACCTACAGTCTAAACACCTGAGCAGGTTGTTCAAAACCCTGTCTGTGGCCAACCTGCATGCACCCTTGTGGTCTTACCACCACCACTTATCCATCCATCCTCATGCACCACGATGGGCATCCATGGCGAGGCATTTCCTTTACCCCTGCAGCCCTGAGGATGAGCAGGTGGAGACCCGTACCTTCACCACCCCTGGTCTGCAGTGCCCCTCTGGCCACCTTATTCTGGTCAAATCCTTTCCATTTTCAAAGACCAGCCCAAACACCCTTTCCTCTTTGAAGCCTTCTCACCTTTTAGGCAGAAACAACCCCTCCTTCCATAGTACTTTATGCAAATCACTTTAATAACACATATCCCTCTTCTACTGTTTTGTCATTCTCCCTGCCCTATTTTCTTCACCAACATGTGTGCTTCCTGCCTGCTGGGTGCTGTCTGAATCTTCCCCTTTCTCTTTCATGCCTTATGTGTAGAGAGCGCATAATAAGAATATGTAGTGTGACACTATGGCTGTCCTTTTTCTTATTAATGTTGTTGACATGGAAGGCCCACATTAAATTGTAAGTTTTGTGAAGTCTGGAATTGTCTTTTGATTTTTTTTATCTTCATCCCTTACCATACAGTCCCCACAGATGGCATTTATTGTGCCAAATGCCAAGTTCTTCATGAGCCCTTGTGTTTCAAGGTTGCATGGTCCTCATGATGGAAACACAGCAAATTAGGAATTCATTCCAGGCATTCTGGCCTCTGGTTTGTTTACTTGTTCATTTGTTTATTTATATCTCATGTATCAGGTATGCATTTCAGACCACAACAGTAGGGTGTAAGACATGTCACATTTATTTCTCTAAGTCAAATTTAATCGGTGCCAAGCTTCCACCTGCTGAGCTGGCAGGAAATCTAATCTGTCTTTTGAGACTACCGCCCCCAACCACTCCCTGAGGATTATAAAAAAAGCATTAGGAGTCTCACCAGTTCTGAAAAGCTGGTGAAGGATTCTTTTGTTGGGGATCCATACTGGACATATCCTACCCCACATGGTTTGCAGGCCAGTGTCTCCTCTGCTTCCGTATTAAGAGAGCTTGCGGGCCCAGCATCAGTTTTGTTTTGTTTTGTTTTGTCTTCCTGAGACCCACTGCTATATCCCCAGGATGCTGCAAGGAGGAAAGCCCCAATCTCCACCACTCATGGCACTGACAGAAACCAAGCCCCATCTTGGCTTTGGAGGATATTCTCAACTTCCTCCAGATGAGAGAGGGGAAAATACTCCTTTTAGCCTCTTTCAGTATGGTCAAAAAAGTTAATTATATAATGATTTTCCTGTCACATATCTTAATAAATGATTTTGGCTCTGTGCACATCATAAATTCATGACCGTAGAGAGATAGAAATAAAGAATTCGGACCAGGGAAAGAACTCAGTTTCAGGAACTAGAATTGCTACAGTTAAGCTTCACATTTGACTCTAAGCTTCCGAGTTGCTAAAGTAAAAAGGGAGATGTGGTGTCATAACTCTGTTATCAGAAAGGGAGAGACAGTTTCTCAAGAGAAGCAAAGCTTTCTCTATTACTTGATTCTAAAATAAAGTTTCTCATATGAAGCTTTATAAAGAGGATATCAAACAAAGCCTTCTAAGGTATTGCATACAGATCTCTGTTTCTTCTTGCTCATACCTCCCGATAATCACTTGTGAGGATAAGTATGCCTCGGGGCCCGCACACAGGAGCATTGGCCACATACATTGATCTGTACTGTTGCTACCTTTATGTCCTGTTCAAACACCTAAACATGGCCAGATATTCCTGACATCACAAATGCACCACAGTTTAAGCAGAATGAAGACTGAAATAAACATCTACTAAAGATCATAATGTAAGTGATAGAAGAGTATGTTTGGTTTGGTCAAGTAGGTTTTGCTCCTGATGTTTCCTTGGTCTATTGACGGCTTTGGCCATTTCTTTCTCCTGCTGAAATCTCTGAGCATAGGGGCCGGGACTCTATATTGAATCATTGAATCCTCAATGCCAAGCATGGTGCCTGGCTTTTCACAGATGTTAAATAAGTCGTTGTTGAGTTAATATGCTTGTTTTTCTGTTTATTTGTAACATGATCTTTTAAGTTACTCTCCTGTGTTTCAAAAGTGATATGGAGCTAAATGAGAAAAAGAGTTCCTTCACGCTGGACCTTTCTTTGCCTCATACATGACAGAACTAGAGAAATAGGCTTAATGATGCATTAGTGATTCAGGGAACTCCTATTCTGTCAGGACAATGAAAACTGGTAGGCTGCTGGGTAGAAAACATGAGGTTGTGTTCTATAAAGGAAGATGTCAGTACTACCCAAAGTGATCTATGAATCTGTTGTATGAAATCCAACACAATTCCTATCCAAATCCCAATGACATTGTTGGTGGAAATAGAAAAACCCATCCTAAAATTCATATGGAGTCTCAAGAGACCCTGAATAGCAAAAACAATTTGAAAAAGAACACAATTGGATGACTCCTGGTTCTTGATTTCAAAATATATTACAAGGCCACAGTAATCAAAACAGTATGATATGGCATGAAAGATAAATATAGGCAAATGGAATAGAATACTGGGTTCAGAAATCAACCCTTCTGTATGTGGTCACATGATCTTCAGCATGGTGGCAAGGCCTGTCAGTGTGGAAAGGACAGTGTCTTCAACAAATAGTATTGGGAAAAATATACACTTACCTGCAAAAGAATGAATTTGGACTATCACACCATAGATAAAAGTTAACTCAAAATGGGTTAAAGGCATAAGCATAAGATCCCAAACTATAAAACCTCAGGATAAAACAGGGAAAAACTTCATGACTTGGCGTGAATAGATTTGGCAATGTGTTCTTGGGTATGACATGAAAAAGGCAACAAAAACACAAATAGACAAATGAGACTACATTAGCCGTAAAAACTTGTGCATCAAAGGACACAACAGAGTGAACAGAAAACCTACAGAATGGGAGAAAATATTGCAAATCCTTTATCTCATAAAGATTTAGTATCCAGAATATACAAAGAATGATTACTACTTAACAACAAAAATATCAAATAACCCTATTTAAAAATGGGCAAAAGAGGGGCGCCTGGGTGGCGCAGTCGGTTAGGCGTCCGACTTCAGCCAGGTCACGATCTCGCGGTCCGTGAGTTTGAGCCCCGCATCGGGCTCTGGGCTGACAGCTCAGAGCCTGGATCCTGTTTCTGATTCTGTGTCTCCCTCTCTCTCTGCCCCCTCCCCGTTCATGCTCTGTCTCTCTCTGTCCCAAAAATAAATAAATGTTGAAAAAAAAAATTAAAAAAAAAATGGGCAAAAGAGTTGGATAGACAGTGTTCCCCAGATGACATACAAATGGCTCACAAGCATGTGAACAGATAGAGTCACTAATCATCAAAGAAATTAAAATAAAAACCACAGTGAGCTATCACCTCACACCCAGTGGGGTAGCTACCATCAAGGAAAAAACAAAAAAACTCGTACAAAGACAGAAAATAACAAATGTGATTGAGGATGGAGAGGTTGGTACCCTTTTGCACTGTTCGTGGGATTGTAAAATAGTGGAGTTGCTATGGAAAACAGTATGGTAGTTTCTAAAAAATTAAAAATAGATCATATGGTAATATGATCCAGCAATCCCACTTCTGGATACATGTCCAAAAGAATTGAAAGCAGGCTCTTAAAGAGATACTTATGCACCCATGTTCATGGCAGGCACTATTCACAATAGCCGAGAGGTGGAAACAACCCAGATGTTCAACAGATGAATAGGAAAGCAAAATGTATATAATGGAATATATATACTATATATATATACATATATAGTATATATATGTGTATATATATATATATATATGGAATGTATATGTATATATATATATAGTGTATATATATATATGGAGTATGTGTATATATACATATGGAATGCGTATATATATATGGAACGTGTATATATGTATGGAATGTGTATATATGGAATATATATATATATATATATGGTGTGTGTGTGTGTATATATATAGTATATATATATATATACACACACAAACACACACACACACACACACACACACATACACTGTGTAGCCTTAAAAAGGAAAGAAATCCTTTCACATGCTACAATATGGTTGACCATTGAGGAGATTATGCTAACTGAAATAAATTAATCCATCATGAAGAGGTAGGAAAAGATACCACTTATATGAGGTATCTAAAGTAGTCAAACAAAATAGAGAGTAGAGGGGAAGGGGGAGTTGTTTAACGGGTATATGAAATAGAGTTTCAGTTCCGCAAGGTAAGAAAGTTCTGGAGATCTGTTTCACAACAGGTAAAAATTCTTAATATGATTGAACTGTACACTTAAAAATGGTTAAGATGATAAATTTTATATGCTCTTTCTCATGGTTAAAATAGCAACTAAAAAAAAAAGTTAGCCATTGAAGCACTTTCAAAATGGCAGAGTAGTTACCTCCAAAAATCTGCCCTTCCATAAAAACAGAATCCTGGCAAAAATTGTCCAAATCAATTTTCCCAGAATTCTAGAAATTAAAGACCTCCAACAATTTGAGGAACATTCTTTCAAGAAAAATGACTGAATCTTAGTAAGAACCAGTGACATTTTAATTTGCCCTGTTCCCATTTGCTTTAGCTCTGCAATATTCTTGACCAACATCCTAGCAACTACAGCAGGTATGAAAATCAGCAGACTAGCAACTCTGGAGGGGTCAGAATGGAGTTGGAGCTCCCCTCCTGGCCCCATCTCCTGAGAATTATCGCTATGTGAACAATAGATTTGAATTCACAGAAGAAAGAATCAGCAAACTTAAAAGTAAGTCAATCGAGACTATTCAGTCTGAGGAACAAGGTGAAAAAAGAGGAAGAAGGGACAAAACATCAGAGACCTGTGGGACATCATAAAATGTACCAATATGTGGATTATAAGAATCCCAGAAGGAGAGAATAGAATGTGGCAGAAAGAATGTTTGAAGAAATGGGGTCCTGAAACTCTGAACGTATGAAAAACATTAATCTGCACATCCAAGAAGCTCAACAAATTCAAGTAGAATAAACTCAAAGAAATCCACACCCGGGGCTTCTGGGTGGCTCAGTCGGTTAAGTGTCCAACTCGACTTCGGCTCAGGTCATGATCTCGTGGTTCATGAGTCTGAGCCCTGCGTCGGGCTCTGTGCTGACAGCTCAGAGCCTGGAGCCTGCTTCGGATTCTGTGTCTCCCTCTCTCTCTGTTCCTCCCCTGCTCATGCTCTCTCTCTGTCTCTCAAAAATAAATAAATGTTAAAAAAAAAAAAAAAGAAATCCACACCCTGACACCCCATAATCGAACTGTCAAAAGTCAAAGATGAAGCAAACATGCTGAAGGCAGCAAGAGAAAGGAGACTTGTTACATGGAAGGGAGCCTAGCAAGATTAACAGCTGACTCCTCATAAGAAATCTTAGAGGTTAGAAATCAGTGGAACGAAATACTCAAAATGCTGAAGGAGAGAGACTGTCAACCAAGAATTTTCAGTAAAAACTATCCTTCACAAGTGAAGGCGAAATTAAGAAATTCTCAGATAGACAAAAACTGAGAGGCAGAAGACCCGCCCTACAAGAAATATTACAGAGAATCTCTCAGCCTGAAATGAAAGAACACTAGATGCATTTCAAATCCATGTGAAAATATAGAGTAGTAAAAGCTACTACAGTGTAAATTCATTTTATTTGTTATCCTTTTTTCCCTATTTCCTTGAAAAGACAGCTACACAAAGCAACAATTATAAAACTGTGTTGATAGGCTTATAATGCACAGGGATGTAATTTGTATAGCAACACTAGCATAAAATAGGAGGGAAAGAATGGAGCTGTATTGGAGCAAAGATTTTATATACTGTTGAAAATAATAAGTTCGTATTAATCTGAATGGGATGGTTCTAAATTAAGATGTGAATCGTAATCTCCGGGAAACCCGCTAAGGAACAAAAACAAAATAAAAATAGTACACTAGAAAACATCCATTTAACACAAAAGAAGGCAGAAATGCAACAATAGAGGAATAAAGACACAAGACATAGAGAAAACAGCAAAATGGCAGTCATAAATCCTATCTTGTTATTAATTACACTAAACTTAAATGGACTCCAGTTAAAAGGCAGAGAATGGCAAAATGGATTTTTTAAATGTTTGTTTTGAGAGAGGGAGAGCATGTATGTGGGGGCGAGGGGCAGAGAGACATGGGGAGAGAGAACGCACTGTCAGTGCAGAGCCTGATGTGGGCTTGATCTCATGAACCGTGAGATCATAACCCGAACCGAAACCAAGACTCGAATGCTGAACAACTGAGCTATGCAGGTGCCCCCAGCAAGATGGATTTAAAATATATATATATATTTATATATATGGAGATATATATATATATCTATATCTCCAACTCTATGGTATGTACAGGAGACACATTTTAGATTTAAAGACACAAAGAGGTTGGAAGTAAGGCTGGTTAAAAATAGAACATGTAAACAATAACCAAAAGGAGCTGTAGTAATATCAGACATAATGGACTCTAAAACAGCACTTTTTTTTTTTAATTTTTTTTTCCCAACGTTTATTTATTTTTTGGGGGACAGAGAGAGACAGAGAATGAACGGAGGAGGGGCAGAGAGAGAGGGAGACACAGAATCGGAAACAGGCTCCAGGCTCCGAGCCATCAGCCCAGAGCCTGACGCGGGGCTCGAACTCACGGACCGCGAGATCGTGACCTGGCTGAAGTCGGACGCTTAACCGACTGCGCCACCCAGGCACCCCTAAAACAGCACTTTTAATAGAGACCAAGAAGAACGTTTTCTAATAAGAGTCAGTTTATCAGGAAGACATAACAGATGTAAGCATATAATCACCTAACAGCAGAGCCGTAACTAACAGAACTGAAAAGAAGTAGATGATTTGAAAATAATAGTTGGAGACTTCAATATTCCACTTTCAGTAATGGATAGAGAAAGTTAGCATGTGACCAAAAAGGAGCTAGAAGGTTTGAGTGCTATAAACCAGCTGGATCTAACAGCATTTATAGAATACGTCACCCAACAAAAGCAGAATACACGTTCTTCTCAAATGCAGAATGGGTCATTCTCAAATGGAGAATGGGTCATTCTCCAGGATAGACCAGATACCAGGCCATAAAACAACCTCAGTACGTTTAAAGGGATTGAAAGCCTACAAAGTAGTTTCTCCAACCACAGTGGAGTGAAATTAGAAATCAATTACAGAAGGGAATTTGGGAAATTAAACCATATACTCCTACATAACCGGTGGATTAAAGAAGAAATCATAGGGAAGGTAGAAAATTCCTTAGGAAACATGAAAATGAAAACACATCATATCTGGTACAGCCACCCTGGAAAACAGTATGGAGGTGACTCCAAAAGTTAAAAGTAGGACTACTCTGTGATGGAGCAATTGCAGTACTAGGTATTTACCCAAAGGGTACCAAAAACACTAATTCAAAGGGATACACGCTTATAGCAGCATTATCTACAATAGCCAAATTATGAAAACAGCCGAAGTGTCCGTTGACTGATGAATGGGTAAAGGTGATGTGCTGTGTATATACAATGGACTATTATTCAGCCATGAAAAAGAACGAAATCTTGCCATTTGCAATGACGTGGATGGAGCTAGAGAATAGTATGCTAAGTGAAATAAGTCAGAGGAAGATGACTACCATGTGACCTCACTCACATGGAATTTAAGAAGCAAATGAGCAAAGGGAAAAAAAAATAATAAAACAGAGAGAGGCAAACCGGGAAATAGACTCTGAACTATAGAGAACAAACTGATGGTTACGGGAGGGGAGGTGGGTGGGTAGATGGGTGAAACAGGTGGTGGGGATTAAGGAGGGCACTTGCTGTGATGAGTACTAGGCGTTGCGTGCAAATGTTGAATCACTATATTGTACACCTGAAACTAATATTACACTATGTTACCTAGTTGGAATTTAAATAAAAACTTAAAAGAATGTATAAACCCACCTAAAAAATAGAAAACACAATATACCAAAACTTGTGCTGCTACACCATTGCTTAGCGGGGAATTTATGGTTGTACATGCTTATATTTAAGAAGAAGAAAGATCTCAAGTCAATAACAGAAACCTCTACCTTAAGACATTAGGAAAAAAAAACCCAGATCAAAGAGAAGGTAGGAAATTAATAAAGATTAGAGCAGAAATCTAGAATATAGCGAACACAGCAACAATCCTGTAGATCAAAAGTCAGTGACTGAAATAGCCCCAGGCGCTCTGGGGAACTCTCCAGCAAAGCTGTAAAGGACAATGGGGCCCATTTGCGGGGCTCCCGGTGCTGGACCAAACACTGTATTTTAAAGTATAGGCTGGTAAGCGTCCTTGCAACTTGCTCCTAGAAGAGTAACAACATGAAGTAAGTGTTGGAAAGGATTATTTGGTGTCAGTGTTCATAATCTGGAGGCGGCGTTCAGTGCATTAGGAGGGCGGAGGAATGAGATCTGCAAAAGGGAAGCCGGCAGCCGCTGCAAGAATCCAGGCTGCTGCGGACAAAAGCCTAGAGCAGAGTCATCGCCGTGGAAGGACACGTTCAGTATAGACGGGGTTGGGGAGGAAAGTAGCCTTCATAGGATTTTTTTTTTCTTTTCCTTTTTTTTTAAGATTTTATTTTTAAGTAATCTCTAACACCCCACACGGGGTCAAACTCACAACCCCGAGCCTAAGAGTCGCCGTGCTCTTCTGACTGAGCCAGCCACGCGCCCTGACTTCATAGGATTTGATAGCTGTTGGGATCTTTGATCTGAGAAGTAAGGAAGGAGAATGAGTGTAGCCTTGGCTCCATAATTTACTAGCCATTTGATCTTAGGCAGTTCTGAGCCCTGGTCCCTTCATCTATGAAATAAGAATAGCAGTGCTTACCCTGGCCTACATTTCAGGACTTTGTGTATGATTTAAATGGGATAATGGGTATAAAATAGGTGTAAAAGCCACTTGAGAATGCTCAAACTCTTGACAAGTATGAGGGCTTGTTTGCGATTATCATATAATGAGTTCAGGTTCTGATGTGCGTTTTCTTTTTTTTTTTTTTAATTTTTTTTTTCAACGTTTATTTATTTTTGGGACAGAGAGAGACAGAGCATGAACGGGGGAGGGGCAGAGAGAGAGGGAGACACAGAATCGGAAACAGGCTCCAGGCTCTGAGCCATCAGCCCAGAGCCCGACGCGGGGCTCGAACTCCCGGACCGCGAGATCGTGACCTGGCTGAAGTCGGACTGCACCACCCAGGCGCCCCGCGTTTTCAACAATGAGGACATCTCCGTGGAAATGTGCGGATGGTTGGAAACTCGGGAGGGAATTCTGCAGAGAAATTAGTGCCAGAATGAACATTTGGGCATCACCTGCCTCTCTCAGGCAGAGGAGTGGAGAGAGGATGGGTTGAGGGTGGCAGGACAGGCACTTAGCCTGTGGAGCAATCCAGACGTTTAGGGACAGAGGCAGGCCAGGGCAGGAAGGGACCAGGAGCTCGGAACAGGATTCCCAGTGCTGCAGTCTGCCATTACCCTTGAAGTGTGAAGGAGAGAAGGTAGCAGGTCTGGGCTGAGCGATGTCTGTGATCTCTACACAGGAGTTTCCTTAGAAGATCAAGCAGGCAAAGCAGCATTACCAGAATTTAGCTGGAGAATCACAGGTCGGGAGTGGGAGGCAGCAAGATAGCCTGTTCATTCTAAGCGATTGGCTTTGAAAGAAAGAATTGGGGCAATTTCAGAGTCTTGTGTTGAGATTTCACGGTTCCTTAGTTTGAAATAGAAACTCTGTTGTGGTTGTGCTGCTAGGAGTGTCAGGGTCACGAGGGAGGCCACCAGGGAGGACAGGGGACCCCATCTTGCCCCTGGCTCTGGTGCGTTGCATTTTGCATGTACGAGCCGTGCCACGCATGAGAGATAGGTGGGGACCCCTCTCCATGGAAGCAAGAAGGAAATGCCCAGCAGATCAGAGCTATCCCAAAGCCTCAAGAGCTCATTGTCTATTCAGTGACTCAGCCTGTGCACCTGCAGGAGCAGCCCACCCAAGCCAGCAGAGCTCATTTCAGAGAGCTGATTCTCTTTCTTTTTTTTCTTTTTGAGAGAGAGAGAGACAGGCAGACAGGGTGGGGGAGGGAGAGAGAGAAAATCTTAAGCAGACTCCGTGCCCAGCCCGGAGCCCAACGCAGGGCTCGATCCCATGACCGTGAGATCATGACTTGAGCTGAAATCAAGACTTGGATGCTTAACCGACTGAGCCACCCAGGCACCCCCCCCCTTTTTTTTGAGACCTGATTCTTTCACTGCCATCTGTCCCTTTACATGCAGCACCAGCTAGATTATGCCCAGTATGTTCCCCAACCCAAGGATGTTCACTGATCACAGTGCGGCACTGAACTTGGGGTGGGGTGTGACTCCAGGTCCCTGCCAGTGCAGGACTGCTTTGGGGGCTGACTGATCCAGTGGTCCCCATAAGGGATGGGATGCAGCCTTCCCTGGCACCTTTTCCCACAGAACCCAGCTGTTTTTCCAGGCTTGAGCTAAGTGCAGCTCAGGGCAGGGCTTCTTGGCTTTCAAGTGTTCTTCACAGCAGATCTCGGGGAGGCTGATATGACCTTCATCGCTCAGCAGTGCCGCTGAGCTGTGCTAAGGAGGGTCTTCCTGGCCTGGGAAAGAGAGAGAATCTTGAGATGGTGGCGGGGGGTGAGGGGGGCGGGAATATTCTCAACAGCTGCCCTGGCAGGAAGATTGCAGAATCAAGTCATATACTTGCTTGCACAGACCTCAGGCTGCTTCAGTGACTTCCCAGCCCCAAGATGCTTCTTAATACACTTGACCTCAGAAGGCACCAGAAAAGTAAAAGCAGCAAACGTCGAGCCCAGCTACCCAGAACGGCCGACTTCATCTGTTTCTTGGAAATGAAAATAGCGTTGCATTTGGTTGCTGTTCACGATCTTCTGGAGTCTAGTGCTTCAGTCCTTGTGCCTGTGCCCACTCTTGTTCTCCTGCACCCCATTCTGACTTTCTCATCCCCAGCCCTGGGCCCAGGTGAGGATGAACATTCTGGGATGTCAGTGGCTGGGGATATCTTGAGTAGGTGAATCCACAATCAGCCATCCCCACCACTTCCCTAGGGACCATGAGCACAGAAAACTTTCTGAGAAAAGTCCACTCTTACCCAAGTTAGGGCTTCGGACCTGAGCCCCCGATTGGCCACCCACCTTGGGGAGCTGGCCTCATCACTGTGGTCTTCAAGCATGTCTTTGTATCCAGGAATCCCTGGGCATTCTGCTCCAAATCCCACCCTGGTTTCAGCACAACCTTCTTAAAGGACTAAGATACCTTGTTCCAAATGAAGGAAGGTCCCTGGCAGATGAGAACGGCAGCTATAAGGACTTCCTAAAGACATAGGCAGAGGGAGCAGGGCACAGCTCAGTAATGCCAGACACAGAGCCCTAAACAGGGGGACACTTACTGGAGAGAGAACACAGTCCCCTCTTACTGGGTGTCTGTCCATGCTCTACTTCCCCAGGAGGGTGTGGAGAGGACGGGGCAAACCTCCATCTCTCCCTATAAAATGGATCCCATAGCCGAGATCCTGCACCCCAAATCATATTTCCTTATGGGAGTCTAAGGGTGGCAGCTCTTTTCAAGGCTTAGGCAGGGCATGTAAAGACTTCCTTTTCCTCCATATAATGTTTTTGGATGGATCCCAATGTCATGAATGTGTGCCAACAAGCTATAACTGCTTGAGGACTTGGTTTCCTTAACTCGGTGAGTTTGGGTGAGCAAAGTAGGGGGAGTTGCAGAGGCACTGGTAGATGAGAGGCTAATCCAAGAATTTGCAGAGCCACATGCAAAGGTTAGCCTGGGTCAAGGTGGCATTCATCACGTTAGTGAGCCTAGAGGGAGAAAGAAAAGAAAAAAGAAAGCAAGCACAAGTGGAGAAGGGGCAACGTGAGAGAGACAGATAGAGAGAGAGAGAATCCTGAGCAGGCTCTCGACTGTCCGTGCAGAGCCTGATGCAGGGCTTGAATTCACGATCCGTGAGATCATGACATGAGCCGAAATCGAGAGTCAGATGCTCACCCAGACGCCCCTGCCTTTGTTTTACAAATGACAAAACAGTTCTGGAGGCTTGAAGTGACTTGCTCAGGTCACTCTGCCCAGTGAGTTGCTGTGGAGAAACTCAGATCCAAGTGTGCGCACGTCTGGGCCCACTGTCTTCCCAGGGCGTGTGTCAGCGTTGTTCCGGGTAGGGCAGTTTGAGAAGTGGGAGCTCTGTGGGAGGATTGCTAACACGGCTTTCCTTCCTGGCCCTTGGCCTTTGTTCTGGAAAGCAGCGCTTCTGTTTTTGCTTTGTCTGTGTGTTAACCTGCCCAATCTCTCAACTGTGGGGCCCCCCCAGCCTTTGCTGCTCTGCCTGGGAGCCGTCCTTCCCACCGCTCACCTTCCCTTCCCCGCTGGATATCGCGGCAATGAAATACCACCTTGGCTGAGTCGGGGAATTTGTCATTTTTACATCTCCACGTCCTAGTGTCTTCTGCTCCCGGTGACAAATAAATCCCTGGGCTGATGGCTGGCCCCGGCCATTCATTAAGCAAATAAAGCCCCAGTGTGTGAGTCGGAGACTCGTAAATAATCCCGGGTGTTTTATCCCAGTCGCCCGCTGCCTCTCCGGCTTTGCATATTTATAATACAGGAGCAGTATTTCTGACACAGATTGTTACATGTGGGAGACACTGGGGAGGGCGGGCAGCTCTGGGTTCTGACCTGGATGGAGATGGCCTGTTAACAGGCTGGGCGCAGGCAGTGGCCCTGAAGCTCTGAATGTGGGCGTCCTTACCCGGCAGGGGTGAATCCCTGGTGTTCAGCCCGGAGCTGGCCCTTCAGGGACTGAGTTCTGATCTGGCTCTGAGTCCAGGTGAGGAGGAGTGGGGAGACCTGGGGCAGTTGGCCGGTTCAGCCTGTTCTGTCTTGGGAGTAGAGGGCCATCATCTTGGAGGAGGGAAGTGGCTGTAGGACAGTGGAAGCCTCGGCAAGATAAGTGGCTAGTAAGTGACACTTAGTAATGTGCCCCTCAGGAGAGGCCAGGCACCCTCACACCTGCCTCTCTGGGCAGCCTCCTGCATGCGGGGGTCAGGCTTCTGGCCCCAAGGAACCAAAGGACGATGAGGAAACAGTTCATGCTAGCAACGACGGGAATGGCAAGGGTCATGAACAGGAACATTTACTATTAAAGAAGGGGTTCAAGTTTGCAAGCATATTCATACGCATTGTGCACCTGACTATGTATGCTTATGAGCAGCGGACTCAGCAAGCCTTATTCACCCGAGAAAGATGCCATCGATGCAGCCACCCTGGGCGGTGTGTGCACGCATGCGCACACACACGCCATGACCCTCTTCGCACGTCATATCCCCCAGGCAGCAGTCGGTGCCTAAAGCCTCCCAGAAGCAAAGACTGTCGTTTACAGAGGTGTAGAGGCATGTGGGGCACATGAAATTGTGGTGATGAATAGAAACACAGGTAATGGGCATCTAGTACTGTATCCCAGTCCCGAAGGGGATGCTTGGAAATACTATTAACCCACCAGTATCCGTGCACCAGGTTTCTTCCTAAAGTTGCCAAGGTTGGCCAATCTCACTCATTACCCCTTTTGTCTGGGATCTGTGTGCCTTGTGCTAGGAACCCCGAGATGGAATACCTGATCTCGGACTGTGCCCCATGACTTCTCAGAGTAAGAAAATACTGAAAGCGGAGTCCATCTTTAAGGCCCAGCGAGAGTATGTGGGGGTCCGGTTCTCCACTGTGCCTGGGTGGTATCAGGCGGACCAGAGTGTTTTTTTAATATGGGTTATGGTACATCATTAAGGTGCAGGACATGATGAGAAAGCAATACAAGCAGGAAGGGAGAGTGTCCTTCACAAAAGGTTCGTTTCTCTCGTACTTGTAGGTGTGGGTGCTGTGTAGGTGTCCCGGTCTCAGTGTGGCATGTATCTCTCACTTCAGGTTGCATTCAGGAAAGTGGGCAGCATGGGGAAGACTGGAGAGGAAAGGGCTGTGGACTCAGAGTGGAGGGTCCTGGATTCTATTCCCAGCTGTGCCCTTAAGTCCTTGCGCACCTATTTGCACACCGCGACTCAGGCCGGTCCCCCTTCTTTGTACGTGAGCATGGCAGAAATGACCAGCCGTGATGGCATGGTGGAAAACTAGAGCTGGAAGACACCCTGGAGGTTCTCCAGGCCTTCGTGGGAACTCGAGGCTGGAGATCAGGAAAGACAGGTCACAGTCCAGGGGCAGGACGGGAGCCCCTTGTGCTTCTTGGGGAAGCCCCCCTTTCTGATAAGTGATAGGCACAGGGACCTCTGGAATCCCCTTAGAAGCAAACGTCTCCATGTGGCAGCCAGGATGACCCAGTGTCACCCCGTTCGAGGCCTCATTCATCTCCGAGCCAGGACAGAGCGGCCGCTTTAGCCGTCACAGGCCACACTCCAGTGTCTGTCTGGGGAGAGAAGACAAGATACTCTGCATCCGGTTAAAAGCAACAGGAGGATGTCAGGGAGACAGAAAGTAGCTCTTCTTGGAAGCCAGCCAAGGCATCCTGGTGCCAAGATTAAGAAGGATAATAACAACAGCCATAATAGCCAGAATCAAAAACGCTTCTACGAGGCCTCAGGGACCTGGCAAAGTAATAGGAGAAGGGAAATCAAGACAGACACTGTGACCTTTGCAAACCTCCTGCAGAAAAGCCAGTGGCCCAGCCCCTTGCTGGAGAGAAGTGTCCTCCTGAAAGTGCCTGATGTTCCACTCGGGTCTCTGGCTGGCCCTGCACACTGGGCACATCTAAGGACAAGCTCATGGCAATGGTTAATGCAGTGTGTCATTGGTGGCAGGGAGGGGGGGGGTTGCTGTGTGTCCCAGTTCTTTGCTCAACACCAGTCTAGATGTTATTGGGAAGGTATTGTAAACATGTGATAACCATTTAAATCAGTAGACTTTATGGGGCGCCTGGGTGGCTCAGTCGGTTAAGCGGCCGACTTCGGCTCAGGTCATGATCTCACGGTCCGTGAGTTCGAGCCCTGCGTTGGGCTCTGTGCTGACGGCTCAGAGCCTGGAGCCTGTTTCGGATTCTGTGTCTCCCTCTCTCTGACCCTCCCCTGTTCATGCTGTGTCTCTCTCTCTGTCTCAAAAATAAATAAGCGTTAAAAGAAAATTAAAAAAAAAATAAATCAGTAGACTTTGAGTCAAGCAGATGACTCTTTACCATGTGGGTGGGCCTCATCCAATCAGTTGAAGGCCTTAAGAGCAAAGAGTGAGGTTCACTGAAGAAGGAATTCTCCTCAAGATGGGAACATAGAAACCCTGTCTGAGTTTCCAGTGTTCTGACTCAAGACCACAACAGCAACTGTTGCTGGAGCCAATGCCTTAAAATCTCAACCCCCTGCCCCCCACCCCTCCGTATTATAGAATGTTAGTGATGGGAGGACTCCTTGCAGATCCTGATGCCAGCCCCTCTCACAGGCTAGCGGAATGAGGTGGGGAGGGGTGCAAACTTTGGAATCAGACCTCCTGTATGGGGACCTAGGCTTGTCCCCATCTTAGCATTATTATACATTCTTAGCATTACTATACATCTTTCTGCCTCAGTTTTTCCTTCTCTGAAATAGGTATAATAGTTACAAGAAGGATTAAATGTAAAGTATTTAACCTAAGTACTTGAATCACTTTTAGCTCATTTCATTATTATCACATAATTAAAAAAAAAAAGTTGCCCCAAATTGATGATGTGTCTGGCCTGCTATGCACAGTGTCTGTGATACAGCTGATCCACATGTTACGTATTTTGATTTTAAGGCTAGGAACTGCTGTATTGCTCTGTGAGCCTGCCATCTCTGCTGGGAAGATCGTCCCAGAGTCTGCTGTGTGGGATCACTCTCCTCAGTGGTTTTCAGTTGCTCCCCACTGTTACTCCAAAGAAAATCTATACTTTGGGGCCCGGCACTTAGTCAGCAACTGTTATCGCATAGGACCATGTACCAGGCTCTGGACTGGTTGCCAGGGATACCCGCTGGAGCTCCTGCCCTCATGGGGTTCACATTCTAGTTAGAGAAGTAGAAAGAAAATGGATACATAATCTATATGAGTGAATATGTAGACAAACAGAACAGAATAAGGGGAAGGGTGGTCCAGATGAGACCTCTAAAGAGGTAAGGTAAGATCTGAGCAGGAGGGAATGAGCCAGGCAGATATCTGGGGGAAAGGCATTCCAGCTGGAAGAAGCAGCATGTGCCAAGGTCCTGAGGTGGGAGCTTGATGGGCACCAGGAAGGAACAGCCAGGAGCCTGGTATGACTGGAGTAGAGTGAGGGGAGAGGAGAGAACATGGGGGTCTTTGGGCCATTGTAAGGACTTTGTGAGTGAGATGTGTAGCCAGTAGAAAGTTTTAGACAGAGGTGTGATGTTATCTGACTTATGTGCTTAATGGATCGCTCTTGTTGGCTGCTGTGTGGAGAATAATCTCTAGAGAGAAAGAGAAGAAACGTAAAGACCGGTTAGATAAGAGAGGGTGGAATAGGCACAGGCACAGGGGTGGTGGCGGAGGCACCGAGTCGCATGAGGTATGTTGCAAGTTTGCCAACAGAAAGGATGTGGAGAGTGAGACAGCGAGGAAGCTAGTGTGACATGCACGCCGAAGGCTGGAGAAGTGGGATGGATGGATTCGCCTCTCACGGAGTGAAAAAGACTTAGAAGAGCAGGTTCTGAGGGGAAATCGAGACCTAGGTTGGGGGCTTATGTCAGTAAATATTTTGGACCTTCCACTGGAGATGCTGGGGGAGCCATTGGACATGAAGAGGGAGAGAGGTTGGAGGTAAAGATAGAAATTTAGGAGTCATCTTTATGTTGAAATACTTGGTAGTAGATGAGATCAGGAACGGAGAGTGTATAGATACAGAGAAGATGGCAGGGCACTTCAGTGCTTAGCAGGGAGGAGACTGAGAAGGGGCAGCCATAGAGGTGGGAGGAAACCCAGGACAGAGAGGTGGCCCAGAGGCAAAGGAGGATAGTGTCCTGGTGGGAGGGCTGGAGCTACTGTGCAATGATGCTGCTGGGTCAAGCGTGAGAGAACCCAGAATTGTGGATTGACTTTAACCAAGTGGAAGTCATGGAGACCTTCCTAAGGGCTACTCATAAATCATGGATGACCTCCATAGGGATCATTCATAAATCATGGAGGACCTCCACAAGGATCATTCATAAATCATGGATGACCTCTATAAAGGCCATTTCAGTGGAGACATAAGGAGAAAGCCTGGTGGGCTGGGATTCAACAGAGATGAGGAAGAGACAGTGAAGGCAGGACTCTTTCTGTAAAGTCAGTACAAGAAAGGGGGTGTTTGTAGGGTGAAAGAGGGATCTGGGGTCACAGGAGGGTTTTTAAAAATAATTTTGTCACCTCAGCGCAGTTGACATACAACGTTATGTTAGTTTTAGGTGTACAACATAGCGATTCAACATATATCGAATTCTATGTTATGTAATGCTGCCCCCAGTAAGTGTAGCCACCATCTGTCATAATACAACATATTACATGATTGACTATATTCCCTATGCTGTACTTTTCGTCTCTCTGTGACTTATTTATACCTGGGAATTGGAACCTCTTGATCCCCTTCACCTATTTCATCCATCCCCCCACCCAACTCCCCTCTGGCAACCATCAGCTTGTTGTCTATTAATGAGTTGTTTTCTGTTTTTTCATTTGTTGGTTTTGTGTTTTAGCCTCCAAGTATAAGTGAAAACATGTGGTAGTTGTCTTTCCATGTCTGACTTACTTCACTTAGTATAATACCCTCTGGGTTCATGCATGTTGTTGGCAAGATCTCATTTTTTTAATGGCTGAGTAATAATCCATCATGTGTATTTACCACATCTTCTTTATCCATTCATGTGTTGATGGACACTTGGATTGCTTTCATATCTTGACTATTGTAAATATGCTACAATGAATATAGGGGTACATGTATCTTTTCAAATTAGTGTTTTCATTTTCTTTGGGTAAATACCCAGTAGTGGAATTACTAGATCCTATGGTAGTTCTATTTTTAATTTTTTGAGGAACCTCCATACTGTTTTCCACAGTGTTTGCACCAATTTGCATTCCCACCAAGAATGCATGAGGGTCCTCCTTTCTTCACATCCACGCCAACATTTGTTATTTCTTGTCTCTTTGATATTAGCCATTCTGACAGGTGTGAGGCGATATCTCATTGTGGTTTTGCATTTCCCTGATGATGAGTGTTGAGCATTTTTTTCACGTGTCTGTTGGCCGTCTCTATGTCTTTTCTGGAAAAATGTCTATTCAGGCCCTCTGCCCATTTTTAAATCAGATTATTTGCCCCCCCCCTTTTTTTTGGTATTGGGCTGTAGAAGTTCATGACATACTACATTAACCCCTTATCAGATATATCATTTGCAAATACCTTTTCCCATTCAGTAGGTTACCTTTTGTTTTGTTGATGGCAAAGGAGGGTTTTTGAAAGATGGGAAACAGTGTTCTAGGTTTGTGTGCTGATTGATGGGAATGATCCAGCAGAGAGCAGGGATGTGATGATGTAAAACAGAGAGGAGGATTACAGGAAAGAATTCCTCGAGGGGGCAAGAGGCGATGAGATCCAAATAAGGCAATTGGTAGTTAAGGGCCTCCATACTCTGCCTTACTAGCATTATTTTTCATCCACCAGAACCTTTTCCAGGCAAAATTTAGAATTTTACTCTTCCTTCAAACATGTCTTCCCCCCACCCCCGCTCTGTACTTTGGCCAGACCCTTAGAAAACTAGAAAACTGTCTCCCACATCTCAGTCTGTTGAAAATTTCCTGTTCTTCAAGGCCTGACCCAAATGTGCCCCTGCCATAGCACTCACAGGTCTGCTTCCAAAAGTGGTCCCTCTTGACCATCGGTGCCCTTTGCTTGGAGCTCTCTAGAGCACTTAGCATTAGTGTTGACTTCTCCACTAAGTGGACAGCTGCAGAGAAGGGCCACTGGTAGGTGGTGGGGCAAGAGGAAGAGGTCAGCTCCATGAACCTACCCAGAACTCTGGCATTAGAAGAGCTACAAAGAACTTCAGGCTTGTGTGTCAGTGTGGCATGTTTTTTATTTAGAATTATATATGAGGAGGGGCACCATAATTTTTTCTGTGTGTAGATCCTAAAGATCCTTCCTTACCTGGCTCTGCTTGTCCCCATTCTACCCCAAGGAGACCATAAGCATCTTGAGCAGGCATCATATCCCACTGGTCTTGGGACCCCTGTGGTACTTTCTTAGCCTCTCAGTCCACATTGGTTCAGTGTGAGGACACTGTTTTATAGAAGTGTTATGTGGCAACTGAAGGCCCATGTATTCTGACTTTAAGGAAGGTGGGGTGCTGGTGAAAAGTGACCTTATTTGTTGGGGCACTTGGGTGGCTCAGTTGGTTAAATGTCCGACTTTGGCCCAGGTCATGATCTCATGGTTCACAAGTTTGAACCCCGTTATCGGGCTCTCTGCTGATGGCTTAGAGCCTGGAACCTGCTTCTGTGTGTGTCTTTCTCTCTGCCCTCCCCTGCTCATACTCTGTCTCTCTCTCTCTCAAAATTAAATAAAACATTAAAAAAAAAGTGACCTTATTTGAGAACTGGGGTTGAGGGGAGACTGTAAGGCTGAGAATGGGGTCAAGATCCATAATACTCCACCCAAGGGAAAACTGACCCCAAGCAGGTAGTGTGACGGGACTGGGACACAGCATCCCACCATCCCACCATCTCCCACTGTGGGAACCTCTGGGGGCTCTGTGGCCATATTTTGGGTCTGACAGCATCTGCATTAAAAAAAAGAAAGCAGGGTTTGATTCTCCTGTCTTATCAGTATTTCTCTTGGTCATCAAGATGGTGACAAAGAATGGCTCTCCCCTCACCCCCCTTTTCCTCCCCTTTCTGACCCACCCCTCCCAATTATACACATATTTGCAAAACACATGCATGGTTTCTGAAGATACTCCAGCCACGAAGAATAGGATGCAAAGATTTATTTCAGAACCAGAGGAATAACCTTTCTTCTTCCTCTCTGCTTGTTGATGCACCTGCCTTTGAGGCCTTCAATGCCTACACCACGTGTCCAATTTTTACTCATTATGGCAGCAACCCTGGAAAGTAGATATTATATCCCCATTTGATGGATGAGAAAATCATCCGCTGGTCTGTGCAGAAATGAAGACCCCCTCCTCAGGTGCACACAGCCAAGGGCTTGACAGAGTACACATTTTATCTCCAGTCTCCCACCTCTAGGCTCAGGCTCCGGGGCTCTTCCAACTATGCCTTTTTATCGAAAGGGCCAAGTAGTAAATGTTTTAGGCTTTGCAGGCCATATGGTCTCAGCTCTGCTGTTGTAGGAGAAAGCCGTGGACAGCGTGTTAATGAGTGGGTGTGGCTGTGTCTCCATACAACTTTACTGATCAGAGCAGGTGGCAGGCTGGATCTGGCCCACAGGTCTGTGAGAGAGGACCTCGGACCTCCCCCAAAGCTACCTCTTACCTTGTTGCCCTTTTGTGACCACTGCTTCACATGACTCCCAGAGTGTCCCTCCCTTGCCTGCAAACCAGCTCATCCATGCCGTGCCTGCACGTTTTTCCAGCTCTTGCTGAATATCTCTTGGAATTCATGCTCCTGCCTTCCCCTCCAGGCCCATTGGCAGGTGATTAAGAGCCCAGCTATACATTTCTGACAGCAGTGGCTGGCAGGAGGGACCGTGTGGCTGAGATAAGCGAGTGTGTGCTGGGGAAGGGGCTGGCCATGTGGGACGTGGGTTTCATTCCCGGAGAGGAGTAATAAGCATGTAATTGGCTTTTCAGAAATGCTCGGGCTGCTGGAAAGCCTGTGTCTCAAGCCCACCATGTACTCCTTAGAGCAGCGGAGACTGGCTCACCCAGAGTGGGGATGAGCCAGATGAATTCTGGGTCAGCAGGTGGGGCTGTCTTGTCCCCAATGATCACTATAAGCTGTATGATGTTTGGGAGCCAAGAGGCAGAGTAGGGCAAGACAGAGAAGAACGGAGGCCTATCCTGCCAACAACCTACTTCCCCACTCACAAGGGCAGAAGTGCATCCCAGGAGGCCAGTTCTGGACCCAGCATGACAGTGGAAGCATGGGGAATTCGACAGTGACCACTGCCTTCGGTCTGCGGATGAGACCATCCCTATGGGATGCCGAGGCCACCTTGAACTCTAGGCACAGGGGGGAGCTGTCCAACCCCCAGGTTTGTGCTGCCCGGAGAGGGGTTCTGACTATCTGACTCCGAGGCAGGGAGAGCAGGGGCTGCTGGAGGTCCCCTGCTTCTTTCTCAACTTCTCTTTCCCTGGGGTGTTATTGACCCACATGAAGGTATTAAAGCTGTAGCCAGGTTTTAGATAGAACAGTTACAGAAAAATCAGCTTTTACTTTAGGTTCGATCCCCTTTTAATGAACACAATTAAAATATACAGGTCTATAAACTGAGTCTATTTTCATGTCCGGGGTAATGATCCAACATTGCTCTGCTGTGTTATAGTAGCAAAACACATCTCTCTGGCATGTATGTTCCCAAATCTGTGGCCATTTCCCACTTGTCTGTGTCACAGAGGGTAGACTGCCTGGTCACCTGGTGACCTGGTAGACAGGTCACCTGACCTGTCAGCTCTAGTACAACTCTGTGCCATAGTTCTGGCACAGTAATAGCCTCTTGTATGTGTAGAAGGCAGTTAGGTTGTCAAGGCACTTTTACACGCATCCTTTTACTTCATTCTCACAGTGACCCTGTTACCTAGGTGGGTCAAGTGTTATGCTTTCCATTTTACAGAGGGGTGAGTAGAGACTCCAAGCTCAGTATTTGGGGTCACACAGGAAGCAGGTGCAGAGATAGATGGGACTAGACTCCAGCACTCTTTGCTCTGTCCCAAGCTGCCATTCTCGTGATGGTCCGAGCTCCAGGCTAGGGTACCAGCCTCTGGACAGGGAGCAGTAGCCATCTAACTTCAGCAAGAGACCTTCACATCCCTTGGACCTGCCTGGTCATAACTGTCGTGACAGGACTGGACTGTGTGGTTGTGTGGAGAACCTTGCAGCTTCCTGCCTCAACCAGGCCCTGGTGGACACAGCCAGATTCTCCATGAGTGGTCATTAAATGAGTGAATGATGAGTGGCCCTGGGCCATCACAAATGATGGTACAACGGGTGCTGCTGACATGTGTCAGGTGTCACACATCCGGGCTCTGTAGTTCCTGAAGGAAGGGATTTTACCAATGAAAATTAGAGCAAAACCCACTTGGGGGAGCCTGAGTGGCTCAGTTGTTTAAGCATCCCACTTCAGCTCAGGTCATGATCTCGTGGTCTGTGAGTTAGAACCCTGCTTGGGGTTCTGTGCTGACAGCTCAGAGCCTGGAACCTGCTTCAGATTTTGGGTCTCCCTCTCTCTCTGCCCCTTGCCCACTTGCACTGTCTCTTTCTCTCTCGAAAATAAATATTAAAAAAATTAAAATTTAAAGCAAAACCCACTCAAAATAAGCTCTGGAGTCAACAGATTCTCAACTTGAGTCCCATTCTAAAGTAAAACCACAGGGGTGCCTGGGTGGCTCAGTCCACTAAGCGTCCACCTCTTGGTTTCTGCTCAGGTCATGATCTCACACTTTCGTGAGTTCAAGCCCTGCATCGGGCTCTGAGCTAACAGCGTGGAGCCTGCTTGGGCTCTCTCTCTCTCTCTCTCTCTCTCTCTCCCCCCCTCTCTCTTCCCCTCTCCCACTCATGCAGTCTCTGTCTCTCTCAAAATAAATAAATAAATAAATCAGTTAAAAGATTGCATTTAAAGTAAGATTGCACCGTTTTATGTTGGGGGGGAGAGTTTCAGCTGAAGGGAGGCATGGTAGTTTCCACCTGTCCTTCCCTCCGTCCACCCATCCCCGAAGCCCTGCCTCTTGTGTGATGTCTATTGTGCCAGATTCCCGGCCCTGCAGACTCTTCAGCAAGAGTGAACAGTATGTGGGCCATTACTCCTCCGGAGCTGACACTCTGTGGTGCCCCAGATGGGCGGAGATTGCGCTGGAGCTGCCTGGCTCCCTGTGCCCCAGGCCGCTGTCCACAGTCAGGACCTGGAACAGCACTGCCCCCGAGGCCCGGGCCCCCCCCCCCCCCCCCCCCGCCCACTGTGAGGGTAATGTCCCCCTAGTCATCGCTGTGGCTACAGATGCCCTTATTACTCACACAGAAGTCTCACCCTTGTTTAACAACATATTAAACCATTAGTCTCCATGCCAGTGGGTTCAGCTAGTTCACAGTGGCAAAAGCTGATCATTAAATCCCCTTTTCCCTGCTTAATCTCTTTTAAATTGGTTGCTTTTTAATTTCACCAAGTGCCCTCTTTCTCAACCATTCTGTCACCCGCCCAGTGCTGCAGCCCTGGCATACTCCCAGGTGAGGGGGGCCAGGTCCCCTGCATCTACCCTGGGGGGGGGGGGTCTCTGTGACTGCAGGGTCACTGGGGTGGAGCCTAAACAGGATGCTCTTCCTGCGGAATGGGCCCCCACTCCAGGTGCCGTGAACTGAACAGGTTATTGATCTGCTTGCCTCACACTCACCTCTGATCCACTCCTGAGGCTGAAGATTCCAGTCTTTAAACTTGTGTCATCCAGAACCTGGGTCCCCTGCAGGTAACAATAAAAAAATCTTGTGTCTTCTCAGCAGGAAACTCAAATATTTATAAAAATGGATAGTGTGTTGTGTGTATTACTTGTAGTAACTTCAGAAGTCATTAAGGCTGTGATGGAGCCCGGAGAATTCACATCGCTGGGCCCGTCAGAAACGCTTGCGGTGGACAGGGATGGGAGGTGGGGGATGCAGAGGGTCCACTTTTATTCCTGGCAGGCCCCGTGGGCCATAGGAGAGTAACCCCCAGCTGTCGAGGTACCAGGCTCAGGGCATCTCTGCTGACGGCCATGGGGATGGAAAGGGTTAGAGTCTTGGGAACGTGATGCAAATGTGGAGGCAGAATTGATACGTGAGACAGAAGTGCCATTGGCATGGTGACCAAGGGCCATTCAGCCGTGGTTAGCTTTGAGGCCTTTGCTCATGCATGAAACGGTCATCCAGATATTCAGGTTGCAGGGTCGCTAGGAGGATGTCCGTGAATAATGAGCGTGGTGCTCCTAGCACAGAGCCTGGCACATGGCGTGCCTCTCCCACTCAGCGGAGGGCAGTTGTCTGAGGAAGTCGGCGGCCAGCACTTTCGGCCTCCAGGGGAAGGAGATACAGGTGCAGTTAATGGGATCTGGGAGGGACCCCAGTGGCATCCCCTGCCGTCCACCACTGCATCCAGTACAATCCACATACCATCCACGCCTCTCTGGGATTCGGGTCAGGCAGCTTCCAGGGAAACTAGCAAGGGAAGGGCTCGTGTAACCAACTGCAGCTCCTGCTGCTGTAGTTGTTCCCGGGGCTGAAACTGATCTTCGTGTCTCCCTCCCCCGCCCTCCCCCCCAAACACACCCACACACCTACACCTGCACCGAGGGCTGGTCTAGCTGGCTTGCCTGGCGGAGTGATCCAGACTCTCATCCCCGAGGCCCTGGTTACTGTGTCTCTGGCAGTTAGGGGTTGTAGTACCTGCCTGTTATCCAGTTACGGCCGAACCGGGAGATGCTCCAGGGAGTCACCTGAATGCCAAGTGTGTGCCTTCCGTCCCCATTACACAGTGGTCCCCCCTTCCTCCCCTCACCTCAACCATCCTTCTCTATTAGATAACTGTTCTCTGAGCCTGCTGGTCTACTGGTGAGAAGCATCAAAACCAAAGAGGTAGCAACAATAGCTTTAAGTTTAAGGGGGCGCTGTCCCCTTAGGTGGGACTGAGAGATAGAAGTATCCCCTCTCTAGGACCCAGGGGGTCTAGACTCCAAGAGCCTTAGCTGTGGAGAAAAAAAAGCACAAACTCCCTGAGTGTGGGAGTGGTGAATGCGTCCACTCCTACTCTTACTCATTGGTACCCAGACCCCATGAACGTCACCTGCCGACTACAGAACATCACATACTGGCTGTCAGTGCATGGCAGCTCCCTGAAGGATGGTGTCCTGTCTTCTCAGGGCATCATCTCCATGCTGGTGCCTCAGCAACACTCTGGCAGACTCTGGATGGCATAGTATGTTTCTGGACCAGTGGATCTGTGGTCTGGTACCTACTGCCTTACCCTCTTTGACATAAAATGGGCCCTTTGGTACGAGACAATGTTACGGGGAATTCCTGCCAACAGGTCAGACTTTCTGTGAGCCCTCAAAATAGTGGTACCAGCGGAGGCTCTGTTGACAGGAAATGTGAACATATAGCTGAAATACATGTTCATCAGGAAGGATGAATCATGGCCTCTCCCGTTATGAGAGGGTGCACTGTAATCCACTTGTACCCGGTGGCTGGTTGGTCTCAGTGGATGGTGCTATATTAGCCTCATGATTTGTCTCTGTTGTGGGCAGGTTGGCATGTGGCCCTGGCTGTGGCTGCATCAGAGTTGGCGACAAGGAGCCCATGCCACTAGGCCCATGCATAGCCTCTATCTTTGCCCCCATGTCTGCTTGATTCATGAGTCAGTTGTATGCACTAGGGTAGCTGAAGACAGAGCCTGGCTGACTTCTAAAGAGTCATCATGGCCACTGCCTGTTCTGGCATGGATGCTCTTCAGTGGGCATTAACATGTGATATAGATCCTCACACATGGTGCAACTCCCAGAAGGCTCTACCCCAGGCGTCCTTGTCTCCAGCCTTTTAATCTTGCTCCTTCCAGGTCCCTGAACGGCCAGTTTAGCCATTTACCACTGTTCATGAGTCCGGGTGTTTCCCTACATTGAGCCACGTCTTCCTCCATATAAGTGCGTGCGTGACAAGGTGCACTGTCTGAAGCTCGACCGACTGGAGGGGTTTTCCCTTAGCACCAATTCAAGGCCACATCTGAGTATGGCTGTAGAGCAACAACAGTCCATTTGTGGTTTGCACCCATCTGTGGACCCAGGTAACTTGCAAACAAAGCTCAGACGTTTTCCTTCTCAGTAGAGGGCCCCCAAGCCTCTCCTCGTGAGGCCACAGTTGTGAGCTGAGAGGTGTCAAGACAATGATTGTATGTGACAAGGTGGAGGAGAGGTCTCAGCCACCTGTTTGTACAGTCTTCTTTTGCTCTGTGGATGTGCCCAAGCCTGATTCTGAACATTCTAGTTCCTCTTGATGATGGCCTGTTCTCAGGCCTGCTCAAATTTATGGCTTGGTAGGTCTAACACTATCCAGTTCGTTTTGAGTAGTTCTGGCTATATCATTGCTTGATGTCCCGTGATTTGATTTTTCTTTTTTTCTTTTTTCTTTTTTTTTTTAATGTTTATTTGTTTTTTGAGAGAGAGAGAGAGAGAGCATGAGCAGGGGAGGGGCAGAGAGAGAGGGAGACACAGAACGGGAAGGCAGGCTCCAGGCTCTGTGCTGTCAGCACAGAGCCCGACAACGGAGCTCAGACTCACATACCGTGAGATCATGACCTGAGCCAAAGTGGGGCACTTAACCCACTGAGCCGCCCGGGCGCCCCACATTATTTGATATCCCAAGGTTAGAGATGCGTGTCTGTGTGTGTGTGTGTGTGTCTGCGTCTGTGTTTTAATATTTTCTGTTTCTACCAGTGCCGAGCAGCACACCCTGCTGTATAGTTCTGAGCCTCAAATGGCTGCTTTAGGCTTACTTCAAAACCTTAGGCTACAGACTGGCTGTTAACGCAACTACAGCTTAAAACTTCACCAGTTTTTCTGCTGACACCCTTTGTCTTTTCTGGCATCTAATTCCAGATCCCATGGTGCATTCAATTGTGATGTCTCCTTAGTCTCTTTCCATCTGTGACAGTTTCTCTGTCTTCCTTGTCTTTCATGACCTTGATACTTTGTTTGTTTTGCAGAATGTCTCCCAATTGGGTTTGTCTGATGTTTCCTCCTGATTAGGTTGAGGTGATGTGCTTTTGGCAAGAAGGCTATGAGCCCTTCTGAGTGCATCATTTCGGGGGATGCATGATACCAATGTCTTATTACTGTGGTGTTCACCTCAATCGCGTGGCCAAGGTGATGCCTGCCAGGTTCCTCTGTTTAAAATTACCATTTTTTTTTCCTTTGTAGTTAATAAAAGTCTTGGCGGAATGTACTTTGAAACTATGCAAAAATCCTGTTTCTTCTCAAACTTTATCCCACCGGTTTTAAGATAGACTGGTGTGGTTTTTATGCCATGGACCCTTTCAGAAGGTGGTATTGACTTCTTTCTTCAGCACTCCTGTTGGGAGTGGAATTTGAGGTGCCCTGTGCAGGGGGATGCAGCTACCTCTCTGTTTTCACTGGCAGGGAGTGTCCTGATAGCCCTGAAGAACTTTCACATCCTGCTTCCATTTCTCACCCCCTCACCTGCTAATTTATACTCAACCTCTTATGTCTCTTGCCTCTCTCCCTCTTCCCTTCGTTTGCTTGTTGAATTAGTTGCTAGGGATGCAGCCAGCTCAGAACTCTGCACTCTAGGCATATGGTAGACCCAGAGAACTTTGGAGACCAGTGACCCCAGCCCCCTATTTCCCCAGTGAGGATAGACCCCAAGACATGAAGAGGAGCACATGGGTCTGGAGGAACCAGTGCCAGTTCTAGAACTCGGCTTCCTGACCTGTGCGTCCCAGGTTCCCCATGGTGCTCCATTCCTCAGGGCTGGTCATATGGAAGTTCCCTCTAGGCCCTCATGAGGCACTGCTACCTGTCATATGGCTCCTCATGTGAAGTGAAGTCATGTTTCCCATTTGGTCTTGAGCTTCTCGACTTCTGTCCTGAGGAAAAGGGGCTGCTGTCTGCCTGATTGGGAACTGGGGGCCCCACACCCCTCTGTGGGGCAGGCTTCTCCCTTCTTTGACGTGCAGCATTGGGGCAGGCATCTTTGTGAGAGCCCAGAGCACCCCACGAGCTCTCCAGACCTGAACAGTGGGTCCTCCTCTTGCCTTTTTTCTGGTGGGGGGGAGTTGGGGTGCTCACTTCCGTTCTCATTTTCATCCTCATCTTCGGTTACCTTCGCCTCTTTGTCAATTGTTACATGCAAGTCACTGCTTTTTGCAACTGGTGTTTTCATTTAATCCTTAAACCCTGTGAGATGGACACGATTCTCCCATTTTCCAGGTGAGGGAAACTGAGGCTCAAAGAGATTAAGTAGCTTGCTCTGGATCACCATTCCCATAGCCATTTGGGTTTGTTTCCTAATTAAATAGATTCAGTGCTCTGCTGATTCTTATACTTCATTCCTGGGCTTTTCATTTTTAGCCATATCTTCATTGGCCAGATGTTACCCTCTGGCACATTCTTCAAAGCAAGCTCACAGGTGCTGTAATCCCTGGGTTCTCTGATGGCGAGAATGTTAGCCTCTTGCCTTCACACTGGAACAACACCCTAACAGGTTAAGATGCTCTCGGGTCTCGCGGAGAGTCCGCCTCTATGGTGTCTGTTCATTGTCCTCTGCCGGTGGATGTTGCTATGAGCAAGTCTGAGGTCAACGTTCTCCCTTTTGTAGGTAACTTGTTAGTTCTGCCTGGACGCTTGGTGATCTCTGTCTTGATTTTCCAAGTTCAGTACCTACGCCAGGAAATGTCTTTGTGCTGATTGTTCTGCATCACTTTTTCGTGGAACATGGCATGCTCTTGTGTTGTGCACCTTCCATCCTTTATTCACCTCGGGAGCTGTTGTTAAGAAAAAGGTGAATACCTTTTGTGCGTTCCACCTGTGTTTTGGCTTCATGGTGACCGGTTTTCTGATGTTGGTTCACCTTTGCTCTTTCTACATGGGTTTCTCTCCTCCGGTTGCTTTAATAATGTGAGCCTTTCTCCTGTACAGTCACAGTGACCCGCCCGAGGGCCCACTGCCAGCGGGTGGCAGACCAGAACTGCGACCCTTTCGTTGGTATCAGTAACTAGATTCTCTGCTGTACCTGCTTCACTTCTTGGGATTTCTACATTTGTTTATTGGTTCTGCAAAAGTGTTTTGTGGTTCTCAACTGTATAGCCCTTCGAGCCATTTCTTCATCATCTCATCTTTTAGCTCTTATCTTAGTAAATTCATGTTCTTACATTGTTCTAGAACATGAAGCATGTTTGGGTGATTTCTTTTGTTCCTTAGGTCATGTTTTCTTTCACACTGGGGTTTCTGGTGTGTGTGTGTGTGTGTGTGTGTGTGTTTTAATGTCTATTCATTTGTTTTGAGAGAGAAAAAGCCCATGCAAGCAGAGGACAGGCAGAGAGAGGGAGAGGGAGAGAAAGAATCCCAAGCAGGTTCCATGTTGTCAGCGCAAAGCCCGACACGGCGCTCGAACTCCAAAGGGTGAGATCGTGACCTGAGCCGAAACCAAGAGTTGGATGCTTAACCAACTGAGCCACCCAGTGCCCCTGTTTTTTTTTCATGCTATGATCCCTTTCTTTGTTTTTGTCCCCCACCATCCCCCACCAGCAACATGTTTGCATCATGGCCATGGGGTTTGTTTACATCTTGCCTGACCTCCTGACCCTGACTCAGGGCGGGTCAATTCTTGACCGCTTTCCTAGCATGTCTGAGCCTGGCTCACTTCTTCCACAAGGCATAGTCTGAGGGCCGGGAGCTCTGTGTCTGCCTTCTGTAGCCTGAACGTGGTGGGGAGGCAGGGGCTGCAGGCAGTTTTCATGAGGACAACCAGCCTCTGCCAGATGCCAGAATCCTCAGAGAAAATCCACACTCCCACCTCTAAGGCATAGGCAGTTTGGGGCAGGAAGGCCCGATAAATAAGGAATTATAGTGTTGCAATAAGAGGGGGGACATTTTTAGACTGCTGGGGTCAGATTTTCTCAACTCTCTTCTAGTAGTGGCGGGGGAAGTTTAAGAGAAAAGGTACCGGTAAGGATACCGGTGTGTGGGGACCAGGATTATGCATGAGACAGGAAGTCCAGAGAAGGACTTGCAGCCCATGGTAAGGGACGGGATCCAACTGTATTTTAGAAAAGTCATTCCAGCAGCAGTGTGAAAAATTAAATGCAGATCCCAAACTAAATCCCCAGGGCCTATCTTTTGGTCAGCTCTGCGAAAAGGCCAAGGAAGTATGTTTTGTACTTGGAGCTGAGGCACCAAGGAGTAGAAAAGTTCCTGAAACTGGCTGACATCCCCACTCTTTTTATCCCCGCCCTATTTTAAACACCCTCAGCTTCTGAGCAGCTGCTGAAAACCACCCCACGTTCTCTCCCAGGGCTGTTTCCTCATGGACCTCTGGAGATGTTTTCTCAGGCTGCCCAGATGGCAGCCAGGGCTGGGGGCTGTACATCTGGATAATATATCTCAAGGTTTTTGCCTTTTACAGCACAGCACTGGGCAGGGACTAATTATGGGGTCCCTCTGAACAGCATGCCTCATTACTGTGCTCAGCATGGAATGGGCAGAGCCTGGAAGAGCTGGGGAGCTGGCTTCCGCCCCCTAAAGGGTAGCTGGGAAGGGAAGAAGGAGGACATCATTGATTTCTTCCCTATCAGACAGGTTTGCCCATGTGAACTCATCTTTTCAGGAAGGCACTCACTCCTCTGTGCTGGACTTGACAGCCAGGTGCCTCCTGGGACTAGGGTAGCACTGGATCCTTGAGGCTGTAAGCAGAAATTTGCATCTATGTAAATAAGGACATTTCTCTGGGGAATCAGTCCATGGCTTCCATCACATTGGAAAGGGGGCCATGTCTCATCAAATAATTAAGAATGCCTTCTCTATCTTACTCCTACATGCGATGGGTGGGGAGACTAACCAGAGACCCCGAAGTGAGGACAGAAGTGATTTGCCCATGGACCAGGTGTAGTGGCAGAGGTAGACCTGAAAGCCAGATCCCCTGGTTCCCTCTAGGACGCTTCTCGCTGCCTCATTAGTGAGATCACTTCCTGCCCTGCAGACACACGGTGTTTTCTTCTTTACTAACAAATAAACGTGTAGCTGCTATTTATTGAGTGCTTAGTGTATGCATGGCACAGTGCTCAATATTTTACTTACTTTATTCCATTCTTTCATAAAATAGCATCATGATTTCACAGAATAGGCAGCTGTGGTGGTGGTGTTCTTAGCTGCCAAGGTGAGGTTAAATCACTTGCCAAGGTCACAGAGATAGAAACTGGAGGAGAGAGATGGCAAACCCAGCCCCATTGGGCATCCACTCTTCCCATCCCCCCTGTTCCCTCTGTATTAGGCTTCTGCCAGCCTGGCCCATCCCTACAGACCCAAACCAAGACTGGCATGCTTCCTGAAGTATTGTGACAGGCTGAGCCCCTGCTGGCCTTCCCTTCTATGGACAGGTGGGGCCGTTACAAATTCTTGTAGGAAGATGGCCCCAGTTTCTTCACCAATCCTGCTCCTTCCTTGATGGCTGCCCTTGGGCCTATCTCCTTCTCCCCCTCCTAGCCTGTGCTTGTATATGACATGAGAATCATGGTATCCATATCCTGGGGCTCTTAATGAGATCATTCTTGTCTGCTGAGTCACTTATTCAACAAATACTTGAGAATATACCATGTGCCAACAGCTGTGCCAGTGATGTCAGTGTTGAGTATGGAGAAGGCTGTCTCTGCTGTCAAGGATGCAATGGCCTTAGGGGCACCTGGTAGCTCTATTGTTGAGCATCCAGCTTTGGCTCAGGTCATGATCTCATGGCTCATGGGTTCAGGCTCTGTGCTGACAGCTTGGAGCCTGGAGACTGCTTTAGATTTTGTGTCTCCCTCTCTCTCTCTGCCCCTCCCCGACTCATGCTGTGTCTCTCGCTCAAAAATAAGTAAACATTAAAAAATTAAAAAGAAAAAGAATGCAATGGCTTGGTCAGGGAGGAAGACAGGAAATATATACTTAGACAAAGTTACGTGGTGCAGACTGGGACTTCCAGATTCCTTGAAGGAGAAGTACAAAGTTCTAGGAAAGTATAAGGAGAGACTGATTCAACCTAAAGTTCCTGGAAGGCCCCTTTAAAGATGCAGCCCTTAGTCTGAGGCTGATGGATGGGTAGGAGTTGGTCAGATAGAGAATATTCTGGGGAGAGAGCCCAGCAGGCATGGAGGCCTATTCGCTAAAGGTAAAATACCATACACCAGGGGCTTAAACAACCGAAATTTATTTTCTTGAAGTTCTGGAGGCCTGTAGTCCAAGATCAAAGTTCTAGCAGTGTTGTTTTCTCTTGAGGCCTCTCTCCTTGGCTTGCAGATGGCCACCTTCTCCCTGTGTCCTCACTTGGCCTTTCCTCTGTGTGAGGATATTCCTGGTACCTCTACCTCTTTTTATAAGGACACTAGTCATGTGGCATTAGGGCTCCACTCTGATGGCTATTTTAACCCAATCATCTCTGTAAGTATCTATTGGCCTTATCTCCAAATAGTCACATGGATTAGCACCCCCCCCATGACCTCATTTAGCCCTAATTACTTCTTTAAAGGCACTATTTCCAGATGTGGTTATATTCTGAGGCCCTGGAGACCTCAACAGATGAATCTTGGGGAGAGACAACTCAGCCCATAACAGATGGGAAAAAGCTGGTCTTGTTTTAGAAGCTGAAGAAGCCAGGGGCACTTGGGTAGCTCAGTTGGTTAAGCAACTGACTTCAGCTCAGGTCATGATCTTGCGGTTCATGAGTTCAAGTTCTGCACTGATAATGCAGAACCTGCTTGGGATACTCTTTCTTTTTCTCTCTGCCCTTGTCCCCCCCCCCCCCCCCCCCTCTCTAAATAAATAAACTTTAAAAACATATCCTTAAGGGGTGCCTGGGTGGCTCATTCGGTTGGGTGTCCGACTTCAGCTCAGGTCATGATCTCTCAGTCTATGAGTTTGAGCCCCGTGTCAGGCTCTGTGCTGACAGCTCAGAGCCTGGAGTCTGCTTCAGGTTCTGTGTCTCCCTCTCCCACTTGTACTCTCTCTCTCTCTCTCAAAAATAAATAAACATTTTTAAAAATTAAATATATATATCCTTAATATATAATGTATAAATATATATATCCTTACAATATATAAATATATATAAAAATATATAATATAAAATGTAAATAAATATAAATAAAACATACATTCATATATAAATATTATATACATATACATATATATACACACACACACATCCTTAAAAAAAAAAAAAAGCCGAAGAGGCCAGTGTGGCTGGAGTATAATGAACAAAGAGGAAGGGAGAAGTGGGACAAGGCTGGAGAATTTGCAGGACCTGGGGGCCCATGGTAGAGTGGAGACAGTATTCTGAGTGCAGCAGGAGCCCCTGGAGATGTTTGGAGCTAGAATGGGAGAGAGAGGATCAGGTGTACTTTTAAGAAGGTGACTCTGGAAAATGGATGGTTGGAGCCAAGAGTAGAAATGCCGAGTTAGGGCCTGTGGCAGTCAGTGGTGGTTGGGCATGATTGTAGAGACAGGAGAGGGCAGGTGGTTGGATGGAGACCCATTTTAGGGCATGGGTGATGGGTCAGATATATGGGGGGCGTTCGAGTGACCAGGCTGAAGGTGAAGGTGAGAGAGAAAGAGGCATCAGGATGACCGTCAGACTCCTGTTTGAGCCACTGCACAGATACTGGTGCCATCTCCTCACATGGGAAAGACAGAAGGTGGTGCTGGTTGGGATGGGAAGTTGGAGCGTTCCATTTGGAACGGACTCAGGGTGAGACAGCCCGGTGGGCATGTTAGGTGGGCCTTTGGGTGGTGCAGAGGTGGAGCCCAGCAAAGAGACCCAGGCTGGAAGGCTCTGTGGGAAATTTGCCACCTGTGGGAGGTGTTGGAGGCATAGGACTAGAACTCGCCTGTGGTAAGCAAGTAAGAAGAAAAGAAGAGGAATCAGGATTACATCCATAAGAATCCCAACATTTAGAAGCCAGGGAGGAGAGGGAGCTGGCAAAGGAGATTGAGGAGTTGCCAAAGCTTGTGGGAGAGCCCAAGACGGGGTTCCTGGAAGCCAAGGGACGGTGAGTGGTAGGCACCCAGTCAGTGTGGCTCCTTTTCATTGCCACCCTCTCCTTCTTACTTAATTTTGTCTCTTATTTCTCAGTATCTCTTGGCACTTAACCTCCGGTGACAGTAAGAACCGAAGAGATGAGTCAATGAATGGATGACACATACACAGAGTGAAGGAAGCGGTGCAGCTGTTGTGGGTGGGTCTCTGGGGGGACGAGTAACTGCCCTCATCTCCCTCCTCCCTTCTTGGCCATTGATTCTGTCCAAGGGACTGGGCGGGGTGCGAGTTTCCTAGAAACCCGTGGCCCTGTCTAGCAGAAGGCCCTCTGGGGAGCTCCTTCTCATGCTTGTCAGGCATCCTGGCCTGAGCAGGACTGAGCCAGTCCCCTTGGCTGCCCGTGCAGGGAGCCGCCTCCCCCAGCAGGTCACCGGAGCCCCTGTCGCCTTTCCTCCCCGAGCAGTGTCGACTGCACTGTAATCACACAATTATGATGCCATTAAAATGTCACATTTGGAGAAATCCATATAAACAAAGCATTAACAACCGCTTGAAAATTGCAGTCTTTACCACTAATGACCTACTTTCTCTACACACCGCGCCCTCCTGCCACCCCCACTCGGCTGCCTCTTTCCCCAGCCTCGATTTCAGAGGCACACCAGAAGGTACGTTCTGTCTTCTTTGCTGCCTGGAAATCCTTGATGTCTAATGTGCTGGGAGAAGCTCTTCGACGGGGCGCAAGACAGCCAGGCCAGGGGAGCCCAGCACTGAGCCACTTAGGGAATGACACAAGAGGAAGGCACACCAGGCAGAGCTAAGTTCCTGATGGAAGGACCCTCAGAGAGAAGCTGATCCTTGGGAAGTTGAAGAAAAAAGGTGGTGTTGAAAATCTGAAAAGGCAGCTTTGGGCCTTGGCTTCGACCGCCCCCTTCGGAAGCAGAGCGGAAACCAGAGACCTAGTGGTCACACTCACAAGCATAACACAACACAGGAGGAAAAGTGTCCTGCTCCGGGACTGTGGACCAGAGGGCTTTGGATCCCTGCCACCGTGTGTCCAGGATGAGAAGTCGGTGGGCTGGGCAGAGAGGCACAGGGCAATAGAGCTTTGATAGTTTTGACTTCGTTTCCCGGAAGAGTGCTCTGGAAAATTTCAGATACTGAATTTTCTTTGTCACCAGAATCTAATTTTAATGCATGAAGAAAATGGATTACTTAAAGGAATTTTATATATGAGTGCTCTTATAAAATAAAGCGAATGAGTGCTCTTGTAAAGTAAAACATAAACCAAAACAGCTCTGGCAAGTGATTAATCTCTTCCCAATGTATCTGAATTGCAAATCTGGATTCCCATAGAGTCCCGGATGTGATTAAAGGGAGAGTATGCCTGATTCTGAAACAGCGAAGGGAAGGCCACTGTGGATTAAACAAAGTTGAGTTAGCGTGTAGGAGGGGCTTTAAATAGTGTTCCTACGCTTTCCACCCCCTCACAGTTCAGAATGCACCTGCAGAAGGGATCATGCCCCAGGCACTCTGATGAATGGACGGGAATGGTTGGTGACCAGCATGTCCTTTGGGGAGCAATTATTGGTGCTTCCTAAAGTGAGGGAAGTGGGGGGCCTTCTTTACAAGCAGGTGCATCATAAACCTCTTTTTTATCGTTTCTGTGACAGGGCGTGACTCACGTTCTCACTGTGTCATAAAGATGGCCAGTATTTAGGACAGGCTCAGAAGGATCTCTCTTGGTTTTTCAGCCCGCTGCCATTATCACTTGCTGTGTCGCCTGCAGCACTAAATTTGCCCTTGGCAGAGGCGAGCATCCCACCCCCACCCAGATTCAGCAGGCATGTCGTCTGGGTACTGTGGGTCTGCTTTGGACATAAAAAGAGCCCCTTTCATAAAAGCCAGCCAGTGGCTCCCATGCGGTCCTGCAGATAAAGTCATTTCAAAGTCATTCACTCCAATCCCACACCTCCATATTCAGCAGCTGACCTAGTTTTGAGGGAGCTAGAGGGTATCTGGAAGTCACCTTATTTACAGAGCAGATAGAAAATGCACTAAGCTCTGGGCCCTCACTGCACACAGTATCTGGGGAGATCTAGCCTGCACCTCGGAGGCATAGGAGGGAAGGGAACAAATTCTCAGCCGAGAGCTTGAGGCTTCTTGCTAACGTCAACCTTTGGGGAATGAATGACAGGGCTTACGGGACACCTGACTCGGAAACTCCTTTTCTAGCCAGAGTTGAGTTTAGCGTGCGGATTAGGAAAGGTATTTCCAGGATTACCCGGCAGCACGGCAGTGCCTCCTCCCTCCTCTTCCCTGTCCCTCTCCAGGCCGGCGCTGGGTCAGGAGCCCTCCACCCACGACCCCCTGCCATGGCAGGTCCTGCTTAAGGAACAACAGGGCCCACCTGCCCGGGTTTAATCTCAGCTTACTTGGCCAAGTCCCTTCAGCCTCTCAAACCTCAGTTTCCCCTTCAGTAACATAGGGTTCACGATGGCATCTGCTTCGGGCTTGTCCTGAGGATGCAGCAAGTGACTGTTTCAGGACAGATCCTGGGGCGCAGTACATGTTACAAACTACTAGCTGTGGGTGTTCTGAGCGGTGTCTGGTGTGAGAATTGATCACCTTTCCACATCAGTCCTTTTCCCTGGCTTCCCAAGGCTATCTCCATCTTGATTTTGCCAAGGTCACCTTTGTCTGGGAAGAACCCAGAGGGAGATGTGGGGAAGCCGCAAACCTCACTAAACACATTCCTTGTGAGTCCGGCTGTAGGACTGGCCATTGAAGCCAAGTCCCAGGAGGCCCAGAGGAGCCCCTCCAGAGCTAATGTGTCCGGTAGAGGAGAGGGGCCCACAGTCGAGCAGGAGCCCTGACGTCCAGGTTCCTTGGTCTGATGGAGACTTGGGGTCTCAAGTAGGCGTAGACTTCTGACCTCTCCCCCAAGATTCCCTAGGTCTCTCCCCAGAGTCGCCCGCACAGGTTCTGTGCTGGCCCCAAGCCCCCACCTCCACACTTGTTAAAAGGCGGTTAGCTCAGAGGTCCCATAATGCTAGCTTCTAGCCTGCCAAGCTGGATATAACCTTAACTATTACTTCTTAAAATCGTTTTCTGTCTCATCATTTGAGTGGCTCTGAGCTCAAAAGCACATTTGAGATGGAGCTTTTGGGTAGACCAGCCCTGCCAGGTCCCAGGACACATCAGCATCGATAATGACCTATTGCTTTCATCACAGCTGGACAGTCAGGTGATGCATACTGTCAGTTGCCTGTCGATGCTGTCAGAGACCCCGTTTCCGCCACAAAGAAGGACGAAGCTAAACATAAAGTGGCTGGCTGTAAATTGCCTTTTCTCTCCATTAGCATTCAGTCCCCCAAAGAAATAATAGTAACTGCAGCAGTGTTGACAATAATAATATGTTACACACGCATTATGTTTTGCCAAGCAATTTTTCCGGCCGTATCTCATTTTGAAGATCTAATCCGGGCCTGTAAAGTTGTGCGGGGTAAGGGTTAGTAGTGCTCTCAGGACGGAGGGAGAAACTGGCCACACGCAGTTGAAAGGTCGTGTGGAGCAGAGCCAGACTCGGGACCCAGCTTTCCTGACTTGCGTTCTCTTTATGACATCAAAGGAACCGTGGAGGATTACAGGATCCTCCCTGGTGCGGTGCACCCCTTCTCTGCCCAAGGTGTGTGCCACCTTCCCACACACGGACACTCTTGCAGCTGCAGATCTGACCAGGGGAGTTGGGTTGAGATGTACAAGGGGCCCCTGGAAGGGGAAAACAAGTCACAAGAACAGAACCGGTAATGTGAGTGCTGTTCCCTTTCTGTCATCCTTCCCTCCTTTATCTTTACCCTTTTCCTTTTATTCCATTCCTGCTCCAGGGTCACGGTTTGATGGCCTTCAGGCCAAATTCAGCCCGTAGGCATATTTTGCCTCACCCAAAGGGAAGGTTTAAAGAGTGTGAGTAGGCAGGTGTTGTGAGGTACTTACAAGGGTATCCACTGGCATTTCTGTTCTCAGTGACCCTGAAGGCACGTTCGTTTGTGACCCCTGCTAGGTGCTTAGGTTCAGTAGGGCCCCTTGAAAATTGCTTGGCTCCGTAAGTGTTCCTTGAGGCAAAAGGGCCTCGTGATGATGCCTGAAGATATTTCCCAGCCCTGTTCAGGCAAAGGAGGGGAGAGGAGCCGGACTTTGGGAAAGTGATTTCTTCTGTCCCTGAGAAATCCGAATCTTGTTTGTAGTGCTTTATTAGTTCCTTCTAGAAATTGCTTCCCGTGGGGTGAGGCTCTGACCTCAAGGCCCCATCTCAGTCCTGCCGGAGGCCCCTGTGGCCACGTTGGAAGATGGCTACAGCATCGCCCTTGCAGACCCCACCTCGGTCTGATGAGGTGACCATGCGCCCAAGATGGCTCAGCGGTCCACACCAGAGGCAGTGTGCTGCAGCGTCCTGCTGTGTCCAGCTGGAGGCTTCCTTTCCTAAGCCCATTTCCAGCTCTTCTCGTCCTACATCCAGATGCTTTGCTTAGTCTCCCCTGGGCACTGGTTCCATCTCTTCGTGCATGCTGTCCTCCAGCATCGGCCTCCTGGTGACGGACAAATCCATCTGCCTGTGCCACTGTGCAGTCCACCAAATCCTCTTTCTCCTGAGCCCCGCGGGGGTCCCTGGCTATCTCCCCTCCCTGATCTCTTGCTCTCTGGATTCCAGACCTGGAAGGGGGGAGGCTTTTGGTGTTCCAGTCCTGGCTTACTGCTGCAGTCTTTGAACCCGCAGGAGAGGACGCAGAAATGCATGTGAGTAGGGCCAGCTCTCTCTCTGGCCTCATGCCCACCAACAATTGGGAGTATTCTTTTAGCAAGCGATAAGCAATTTGGGATGCCTGTCCACGTAAAGGGGCTCTGGGTCTCGAATTTATAGGACTCTGGGTAGGAAGGAAGCAGACACATCAGCATGAATGCTCACGTACCCAGGCACCTGCGGGGAAGCCAGCCCTTCTTCCCCAGCCACGCAGACTTACACTTCCCTGGTACCTCCCTCTCGTGCTAATTAGTAAGCAAATTAATCTCCATATACAGTCCAAATTGTGTGCGTTTCCTTTGTTCTATTCCAGAAACAAAAGCCGGGCTTCTGTCCATTCCATTAATCATATTATATTTCTCAGTTGGAGTTTCCAGGCAATTAAAATAATTATCAGAACTTCTCTGCTTCCAGAAAGCTCGAAGCCTGCTACAAAGTCGTATTTGCATGTGGTGTGCAGTTGGGATACAGGTGGCGTGTGGATGTTGGGACAGTGGCAGGGAGGAGAGAGCTGGGTAGTGGCGGTTCTTGCTGTCAGAGGTTTGGTGAGGGTAATTGGAAGCAGATGGAGAAAGAAGCCAGCATTAGAGAGGGTTCTAGGCTTGGCATCCAGGCTGGCAGGCCCTCCAGGGGCTCCGAGAAGTCATAGCAAGCAGCTCCCAGCAGATTCATTTTCTAATCACCTGGCTCTATGGTGGGGGGTGGGGAGGGCATGAGTTGTGAAAGGAGAGTGGGGAAGAAATGGAAAGACCTAGAATAGAAGAGTAAACTCATTCCTGCTGATTACATGCTACCTCATTTGATCCGAGAAATAGCCCTTTCCCCCTCTATTATATGTCCATTCCATCTATCACATTCCTTAAGGAGTGACTTTCGTGTAATTAATACTAACCATTAAACTCCAACATTGAAGGAGCAATTGCCTAATTCACAGGAAAATTTAAATTTATTACTGGCACCCGAGATAAAATGAATCCTGAAGAGGAGAGAAAACCCTGCAGAAGATAAATAGAAAGCCAAGTGGGATATTGACTTGATCCTTCTCCAGTGCAGGGTAATTTGGCTTCTAAAGTGAGTTAGATCATAATAAATTAAATTTAGATTTCTGCACATCAGTTAAATAACTCCCAAGACAGAATTCCAGCGAGAGGAAGAGGTGATAATACATGGTGGAAATATTAAAGTGAAGATCTTATCTAATAATCCATAATTGATGTGCTGTCCCTAAATGAGGGAAAAGGATTTTCCAGCTCTTTCCCTTGCCATGAGCCCCAGTGAGTGGAGGGCCGGCTGGCCCTTCCTTCTTTCTTGGGGTTTGTCCTGCACACCGGGAGGAGTCTGTTCCCAGGGTCCTTCCTTTCCCAGACGATTCACTCTAGGCAGGACTTAGAGATTGTTCTGTCCTCTTCACTCTCTGGACTGGTTGCTGGAAAAATAAGGTCAGTCCCCAGCTGGGTGGACATTAGAACAGTGCTGGGGTGACCAGATACTCCTCCATTTTTAAGGACTGCCCAGCAAGGGGGTAAAACATGGCCTGGATTGATGAAAAACATGTCCTGGTGATGTTGAGGGAACACAAGCTTGGAAGCCAACAGCCCTGGGTTCGAGCGTTCGTAGTGAACTCCCAATCCATGTGGTCTTAAGCAGGCTCCTTTGTTTCTTTGAGCCTGTTTTCTCATCTGTGAAATGGGAACAGCACGACTGGCCTGCCTGCTTTACAGGGGTAAGGGAGGTGCGGCATTCCAGCAAAAAAGCTTTGCAGCTAATGAGAAACGTTTCTCTTTGGCCTGTTTGATATTGCCCTTCAGTCGTTATTATACTTTCTTCTTTCTAAAAGTTATGCTCGGTTCTTTTTCAATGAGCTTTTGCTCTTGGCTCATTTTTTTTCTTCCATTTTTTAACCATTTTGTCTACAGTTCTGCTTTATTTTGTATCCCCAACTCTTACATCTGAAGTCTTTGGAAGATCTAAATCTGTTGTTTATAGTTTCCACTAACTCTCACTAACAGTGACTTGTTTCCCTGTGTGTCTGCTCTTCTGTTGTGATTTCACCTTTTGATGAGCTTTGTGAGAATCCTGGGGACCTAAATTGGAGATGCTTTTCTCTAAATAGGATTACATTTGCTTCTGCTGGGAGCCGGGGCTACAACTGACCTGGGACCACTTAGTCCTTCTTCCTGGCCTTAATTGTGGAGGATGTGGCTTCAGTTTCTCCATTTTGGGGGTCAAGGTTTACTTTCTCAATGACCTTTACCCTCAGGGCAGCGTCACATTTGGTCTGCTTCCCATTCAACTCCCAACTCTAGTTTCAACACCCTGTATATTCCCCTGGCCTCACCCCACTTCTCACATGGAAGATTTTCCTTATAGAAAGCCCAGAAATACATTTTTAAAACACAATTTGTCGTCATTGATGCAGGATCTGGTTGTATGAAGGCCCCCGTGAGTGTCTGGTCTGCTGAGGTGCGGGAAGCAGAAACCTCCGGGGGCGGAATGCAGGGACGCTCGCCTCGGTGCTGGGAAACCGAGGCTGTCCACATGTGAAGGTGGGAACTTCAGTGTCCGTAGTGAGCTTAGAACCCGGCCCGGGTCTACCGGCTTTGACATAGACACCTCTCAGCTATGCGAACTTGGGCAGACCATTTATCCTCCGGGCCTCAATTTCCTCATTTGGAAATTGGGAATACAGTTGTCATTGTATGTTAGGTCTGTGCGAATTAGAAATAATTTGGGGCACCCCTCACTCACTGCTTCCCCCTAAGGTTCTGACAGGGGGGCTGTGGGATTAATTTTGGTTTTCTGATAAATGGCAGACATTACCATAGGTACAGCATTTTCACAGAACAGCTCCCATGTAGCAAACCTGGATAGAAAAGTTAGGGGTGCCTGGGTGGCTCAGTTGGTTGGGCGACCGACTTCAGCTCAGGTCATGATCTCGTAGTCCGTGAGTTTGAGCCCCGCGTCGGGCTCTGTGCTGACAGCTCAGAGCCTGGAGCCTGTTTCAGATTCTGTGTCTTCCTCTCTCTCTGACCTTCCCCCATTCATGCTCTGTCTCTCTCTGTCTCTAAAATGAATAAACGTTAAAAAAAAATTTTTTTTTTAAAAAAAGAAAAGTTACTCCGTCGTGAGCAGTGTTTCCTCTTCTCTTACTACATGTATGGAAAGGTTTCCAGAGTGTTTGAATTCTTTGATGAACCCTATCAGGCTTTTTAGTTGGTCTTGTTCTCCTGGACCCTTTATTATATGTTTTGCACTCCTCTGTGTCGGTTTTTGACACTACGATGATGGTACCAGGGGTTAAGCCCTAGAAGACGCAGTAGATATAGCTAAATATCCAAAAGGTATGAGAAAGATTAGAGTTGTATCAAATAGCCTGGGGGAAAAAAACAGACCCAGAAGGGAGATAATGCCAGGAGACAGATTCTGGTTCAATATTAGAAGGAAACTTCTAGATGTTGGAGTCCTTTGAAGCTTGGAGTGAGCTACTTGGGACCTCTGTGTCCCTGTCTGGACCCAGGAGGGACGTCCACTGGGCAATGGAATGTTATGCTGGAGTTTCAAACATTGGATGGATAGATGAATGATCTCATCTTTAAATAATAAGTTATATCATTATTTTCAATTCTAATCTCCCATGTGTTAGCCTAGCATATTCCAACCTTCCCACAGGAATCTGCCTGCAGAATTGTACCCTTCCTGCCATGGCTGGGTGGAGACTAGGTGCCCAGAAAGGAGAGTGATAGACGGGTGGGGTGATGGTGAAGGGGGCACAGAGACCCTTTGAGGGAGGAAGATCCCCATGCAGAGAAAGAAGTTGGCTGAGAAAAATGATGGGAAACACACACATAGTCTTTGAAGATGACCCAAGAAGATGGCAGTGAGGCTGTGATAAAGCAGTGTCACCTAATAGCTGGGAGCATAGGAGCTGGAGCCAGGCTACAGGGGTTCAAATCCTGGCTCTAGAACATACTACCCATGTGACATTGGGCAAGTCACTGAATCTCTCTCTGCCTTGGTTTTCCCACTTGTAAAATGGGAATGGTCAAATTGGCATCTGTGATTGTGAGGATTAGATGTAAATGACACCTGATAGGGGTCCCCCCAGAGTGTTAGTCCTTTTGTCATAGGGTAAGTTTGAGAAGTTTTATAATAATCAGCACAGTTCAGAATGGGACAGAGGCCTCATCAAGGGATAGAGACGTTCTCATTCTGATGGCAAAAAGGAAGAAACTTAGGGTAACAAGTGAACTGGTAGCTTGGGAAAGGAGAGGAGACAAGAGCATTAGTGGAAAATAATAGCCACATAATCAGCTCTAATAGTATTAGTGCAAAATAATCAGTGTGAAAGTAGAACAGAAGGAGCAGGCCAGGGATGGATGGAGGTAAGGGGGTTGGGGGTGTCTCATGAAAGCATGGTGGGAGGAAAGAAATGAAGCCACTTGGATGTTCTTCTGAGCTTTTGTCTTTGGTGCCAAATTATTTAAGCTGGGGTTTGGCTGACTTAATCAGGTATATTCTATAGAAAAGATTGTCTTTTGTTTTCTGTGTGTGGCATCGTGCTTACCGTTAGAAACACACACACCCTCCAGACTGAGTAAATTCTGGTCAGAAAGTCAAGTGTGATCTTTCTGGGGGGCAGCGGGGTGGCTGGATGGTGGTGAGGGCCACACAGGAGGGGACGCGGTCCTGGAGTGGGGTCTCGTAGGGGCTCGTGGGTGTGTGTTCTTGTTTAAGAGAGCAGTATCTCTTCCTGTAATAGGAAACTTTGTGGAGGTTAAAGTGTGTGCTCAGGCACTGTCCCAGAGAGTCACATGAGCCAGAAAGCAAGGAATCCAAAACCTGGATACCATGTGCACTCTGGACTCGCAGAGACTGAGCAGGAGGACTCATGCATTGAAGAGCTTGGAAACCAACTCCAAATTAGTTCCGGAAATATCTGGTGGAGTCTGGGACCCTTCAAAAATCCTGGGAGGGCTATAGCCACTTTGATATGGGGGCAGGCAGGGAAAGAGTGGCTGGCTCTTCCTTTGGGTCTGCCCCCCCCACCTCACTCCTCAAGGGGGGGTGGTTTCTCTGCCCACTCACTCTCAGCAGAGGAGATACCCCTGGCTTGTTTCCGTGGTAAGACAGAACAGACCGAGGTGTTGGGAGGTTCTAGGAAGGATTCAGTCACCAGTCCCTTTGCCATCAAGCTTGGGCAAGCCAGCCTGCTAGCCTCTCTATACCCATCCCTCCCTGTCCAGATGGGGTTGTGTGTGCATGTGCATGCGTTCTGGGCCAATATGTGCAAGCTGCCTTGTAAAATAGAAATTGCTATTCGGATGGTAGTGTTAGTATTTTAAACACAGGCTCGCTATTATTTAATACATCCAGATATCATTGTAGGAAAACCAAGCTCCTGGTGCAGAGGGTTCCCCCCCCACCCCCAAAGCGGATCCCAGGGCAGCAAAGTGTGAACCGGCTCTGTGCATATGACCATGGGAAGGAGCAGTCCCCTCCAAGGATGCCTCTGACTGGTTGTTCAGACACTTGCCCTCGCCAGCCAGGCTGTTGCTCTGGCTCTGGGCTTTCTGGGGGCCAGAATCCCAGCTGAGCTCCCATGGCACCAACCCCAAGGGGGCAGATCCTGGTGGGGACGTCAGAGATGCTTTGCTGCCCGGAGGGTGGTGATCGCCGGGCGGAGCAAACAACCTGGTCTTATGCCCTCTTGGTCCTGGGCCTGATCTGGTGTGAATAGAGAGTAGGGGATGAGGCCAAGGGGTGTTTACCTGCCCTTTCTCCAGCCGCGGTGCCTCTCCACAGGGCCTGCCCCTCCAACTGCTTCATGGAGCTGTCCAGCCACGCCCCAGCACTGCCCCAGTGCAGGCTTCCCTTCCCACCAGCTTGGATTACTGAGGTCCCCTGCCAACTGGGCTCCTTATGGCAGTCTCTTCCCTCCACTTCGTCCTGCACATGTGGCCAGAGACCTTTCCGTTGGACCCGCTTCATACAGACCCAGCTGTGTTTCAGAGCTTTCTTTCCCTCGTGTGCTCTTTGCAATTTCCACTTTGGGCCTCCCCATCCCTGAGCTAGCCATTCCCTGACTGGATTCCCCCTCCTCCGGATCTTCCTGCCTTATATCTGGGTTTTCAGTATGCCTGTTATCTCCCCTCCCATTTCCTCTTAAGCAAAGCAAACTGTCTGCTCCTCTTTCAAGCACTAATTCATTTGCTACCTCTTCCAGGAAGCCCTCCCCATTTCCCTCACCCCTTTGGCATAGGTGTCATGGGTGTCTTCGTGCATGTCTCTCTGTGGCCTTGCAACCCCTCTGCAGCCTTCTGTCTCTGCATCTCCCCTCTGTGGCACAGAGCTCTGTAGGAACTTACCATGTAGGGAACTGCAGAGAATTTAACTGGGAATGAGCCAGTGGGAGGTGGTGTGGGGCCCCATGGCCCTTCTCTGCAGAGAAGGATGTCAGGGTCGCTCTGTAGTGATGTCCCAAGCATGGGTGACAGCTGTCAGGCTGTGACATTGCACAGCACAGGCCAGGGATCTCACACCCCACCCCCTGTATAGCAGCAGTATCCCAAGACATTAATAAGATCCATTATTGGATAAAAATCGCTGGTTTCCTAAGCTTCATTCTGTGCTATTAGCAGGAGAATGCTGTTTCAAAAGGAGATAACAGGAAGAGAGAGAGAGAGAGAGAGAGAGAGAAAGATCAATTACTAGATAAAATCAAGTGGTATCTGAGATAAATGTGTGCCCTGGCGAGCTGCCCCTCTGAGCTGCCTTCTGTGGGTGGAGCCCCTGCCCTAGCATGTGTGGGGCCTGCCCCGGGGCCTTCCTGTCAGGCTCCCCACGTACAGGAGGGCATCCTGGTCAGTGATGGCATGGACAGTACCCAGTCAGCTTTTCATACGCTTGCACAGCGACTAGGGTCAAAACACATAAGTGAGCATCTCATCCTTGGTGATGATGCCAGCCCCAGAGCCCCAGCCCCCACATTCCAGGGCAGAGTCCGGTCAATAGGTTCTTTCCAGAGATACAGAATGCTTTTTGCTTTGGTGAACCTGAAAGGGCTCAGTGGCTCTCCTCTAGAGGTGATGGTGTCAGCACCCACTGGGCAGTGGCCATCGAGGGAAGCATCCAGCTTGTGGAGGCTCTAGAAGCCCGCACCTTGCTGGCTGGGTGGAGAGTCTCCGCTTGGCTGCGGAGGTGGTGCGGGCAGGGCAGACGAGGCGGCCTGGCTCTGGGCAGGAGCCGTCCCCTCCCCGTGTAAATCCCCTCGCCTCCTCTGCTGTGTGGAGGCCCCAGAGGGCCCAGGAGACTGCGCTCCGCTTTGGGCCTCTGCCACCGTCTACCTGTGCAGACGAGCCTGTAAGCCTTGTGAAAACTTGTCTTCCCAGCTCAGCACAGAGCGTTTAGGGAGGATGGAACAAGATCCTGAGTACAGAAGCCACCTTCTGCATTCTCAAGCGCTGTCTCCACGTACGGTGAGGGACTGATGCTTCTTAAAAATAACCACAGAGTCCGGGGTTGGAGGAAGAAAGGAACACGCCAGGGTCCATCTGGTGGGTAGCACACCATTATAGATGGAGCGCCTACTTCTCATCTCTTCCTGTGGCACAGGGAGGAATGACACTCATTTTGCACCTGCTGTGTGTTGGCGTTTTTCAGCCAGGTGTTCTCAAATTACCCTGGAGAGCTGGCCTGTGGGGTCAGGCTTCTAGGACCCAAGTCCCGGCCCTGCCACTTCCAAACTGTGGGATCCGGAGCAAGGTACTCAGTTTATTTAGGCCGTTTTCTTGTCCGTGTAATGGGAATGTGAGAACTGTCCACCTCTTAGAACTACTGTAAGAAGTGGGTAAAGGTTCTCGTACAACACCTGCTACATGGCACTCAGCAAATGGTAGCTGTCTTCATTGTGTTGTTCTCTGTTATTGCTGCTGGGGGTGTTACCAACGTCCTACCTCTGGCCCCATCTTTGGGCTGGACTGTGCCAGGACAACTCCGTTCTCTGCAGTTGGGCGCTGACAGAGAGGGCTGACGGAGGGCTGGGAGCCATTCTCACGGACTGCCCATTTGTGCTACACAGAATTTGGACACTGACTGGGAAGACCTGTGGGACCAGTTTGATGAGCGGCGGTATCTGAACGCCAAAAAGTGGCGCATTGGTGACGATCCCTATAAGCTGTATGCTTTCAACCAGCGGGAAAGCGAGCGGATCTCCAGCAATCGGGCCGTCCCGGACACTCGCCATTTGAGGTACTTCCCTATTTTCCTCCTTATTACTCTCTGCTCTTCCCTGAGGTCATGACAGAGCCACAGCAGGCTTGATTTGCACGGTGCCCATGCCAACAATGGGGGCGGGCGAACCATCCGTGGCCGGCTGGATGCTGAAGTTTTGTGATGTGGTAGTTTACCCTCTCTGTGCTGCTCACTGCTGCGAGGCGTCCCCAAGCGCCTGCAGGGAGAATGGGGGGAGCCCCCTGCACCTTGCCTGCCTCACCGCAAAGTCACAGAGCACTAAAGACCCTGTAGCCTGGGCCCGTTGTCCCTGGCAGATTCCCACGGCCTGGCCTGGCTTTCAAACAGAGGGAGGGCAGGATGGGCAGATCCCTGGGAAGTCAGGTTGGTGGCCTCATCTGTCACTGGAGGAGGTCCTTTCCTCTGACAGCCCAGGCGCACTTCGTCCTGTGAGATGGAAAAATCAGAGGGGCCTCAGATTACATGCCATTGCTGTCTGCTTCAGAGCAGCCCGTTCACATGGCCTCCACTCTGCCATGTCCTTGGTCAGGCCACACCTCCGGATGGGCTGCGGAGATCAGGCCTGGAACGATGCAGGAAGGTTCTTTCTAAACAAGAAGAGCCTTTGTGATGGCACGTTGCCTCATTACCAATCCTTCCTGGAGTCGAAGTGGCCCTTTGCTTCCTGATGAGGCCTGAGTCAGTAGGTCAGCCTTGACCCCAGCTCCCCTGTGCTGGCCTCCTAGCCCACAACTGGGAGACCCAGCTGCACCAATGGCCCACGGGTACAAGTTTGTGTCTCCTGCAGGAATTTCACTTTGCACCAGCTTCAAATGGCAGACTGGCCTGTGGGGGGTAGAGGGCCTTGAAGGCATGGTTAAATTGAGAAGCTATATGGCTGGCATGAGCTTCTTAGCTTTCTACCTTTGTTCGGGTCTGCGGGTACCCACTTGTGGACACGGGTTTATGACCGGGGCAGTACGGATTTTCATGACTTATGAGGCTGGCCTGTCTGGTGGTGCTTAAGTTGGCAGTCTGTGAAGGCTGGTAGACTCAGTTTCCCCAACAGGGCCATACAACTCAGAAACCTTGACTTACGTAGCATGTTTCCCATGGAGCAGCTCAACCAGGCCGTGTCAGTGACTGTCATTCGTAAACAGAGCTGGAGTCCCGGTTGCCCCACATAAATAAAAGCCAGAGCGATGAGCTGTAAGGTATCTGTGGCTTCTTCTAACTTGGAGGGTTTGTAAACTTAACTCTCTTCTTATGGTACCCACGAGACTCTTCCTTAGCAGCAGGAAGACCCCCACAGACAGAGATCCGGGGCACTGGCTGTGCCTCGAACACTCCCTGCTGCCGTCCTGAAAGCTTCTTAAAATCAGAGTCTTGTATTATTGCTGTTAAAATTCCCCAGCACGTATCATGTTCCCTGGCACCTGCTAAAATTTTCTTTAAAAATTAGATCATTTTATTTCCCTGAGTAGAGACTGCACGTAGGAGAAGAGCAAATAGAACACAGAAGGCTGAGAAGCCCCACTGGTCCCAGGCAGGTCCCTCCTTGTCCTGAGTCCAGATGGCGAGACCCTCTGGAAGGACAAATGGATGCTTCCTGCCAGGAAAGGAGCAGGTGCATCTGGGTGAGAGCTGTACCCTAACCTGCAGAAGGAGGGCAGGCGGTGGGGGTTCGCTGACCAGACAGGTTCGAAGGGATGCGTTGAATAGGATGAATTTCTGCATTCACCCTGGTCTGCGATCTGAGAGGCAGAAATGAAAGCGGTTTACAAGGCCGGACATATGTGTTGGTTGTGGGGGAAGAACTGAGACTATTGCCAAGGACTCACGTTTACCGGGTCCTATTCAGGGCCCTCTGCAGCGTGTTTCATTTGTTAAGTGAGTGTGATCTGCTGGCATGGCAGCAAGAGGAGGAGAGAGGCTTTAGATGAAATCCAGGCCCCCTTTGGGAAGACAGAGGGGAAAAGTCTATCAGCCATATGTCTGCCTCAGGGCACTAACCTTGCCCTGTGGGAGCTGGGGTTCTGGGAGCAGAGAATTTCAGATTTGTGGATCCTGATCTAAAAGAGCAGGAAGAGGGAAGGACAGGTGATTGGAAATGAGGGCCAGGGACAGGGGAGGATGAGTGATTGGGAATGAAGGCCAGCACAAGGGACCCGGCCGCCATGGCAGGGGTATTAAGCTCCAACTGTGTGCACAGCCCCAGGCTAGCATCAGGAGAGGCCATCTCCAGGCAATGTCTGGTATGGGGCTGACCCTGTGACCACATCACTCTTGTGCTAATGAGAATTCCAGCAACCACCAGCAAAGCCCAGTGTTCTTCCCTCAGATGGGCCCCACTGGGGGGTGACCTTCTATCTCCAGGATCTCCTACTTCCAGCCCTTGCTTCCCACGGAGCCTGTGTCCAGGAGGTTAAAACCCCCAGCTAAGTCCCTTAATCCTGTGAGTCCAGACTCCCTGTATCTTGACTTCATCCGGATGCAGTGCCTGGGGTCCTTCTTGGGCCCTGCCTGTCACAGCTCTGACCAGTTGTGTCCTCTGGTGGCCTGTATCCTACAGACTAGGGATTCAATCAGTGGCTGGCATTTGGGGCTGGATCATACTTTGCTGTGGGGGCTGTCTTGTGCATTGTAGGAGGTGGGAAGCATCTCTGGCTTCCACCCACTAGATGCCAGGAGCAGCCCCCACGTGTGACAACTCAGAATGTCTCCAGGTATCGCCAGATGTCTCCTGAGGGGCAAAGTTGCAGTGAGAGCCATTGCTGTTAAGCCAGCCCCACTTGTTAGCTGACTTCTCAAGAGGGAAACATCAACATGCATCAGCAGCCCCAGCAACAGGACAAGGCCTTTGGCCTTCTGGGAGACTCATCTTTGCTAGCACCTATTACAGAGCCTGGTGTGGGCTAAGATTTCCAGAAACGTTTGTTGAACAAATGAGAGGGGGGTTAAGCCCACAGAGACACTTGACTGTTTCCTCTCATCTGCCTCATGTGCAAAGAGGGAAAGAGGGCCAAGAAGAAGCCCCCTTCGTCCACTCCCTCCATGCTCGGGGGCTTTAGATGAAGGGACAGGAGAACAGACTCAGTGAAAGGAAAAAGGCATTTTCCCTCATTACTGGAAAGAGAAGAGTGAAGAAACAGCATGGGGGAGTGGCCTGAGCTTATTAAATTTGCTTCCAATTTTCTTACTACAGTAATTGGATTCTGATTTATAGGATGCGTGCAGACAGCGCCTGAGACAGAACTATTAGCTGAGCATTAGAGCAAGCATTGCTGAGAGGCGGGCACTGGGGGGCATCACTCAGGAATCCAAAGATGCTGTGAGACTGAGGCAGGCAGCAGGTGGGGTGGGGGAGGAGGACGAGGCTGCCCAAGTTCTCACCCAATAGGCAGCTGGGCCTATGGAAAAGCCAAATGCGCTGACAGCGTGGAACCCCTGACCAGGACGTCGTGGCGGGGCAGCGTGGGAAGGCAGCCCCAGAGAGGCTGGGGGCTTCATTTCCCCATACAGGATGGAACAGTCACCTTGTTCTCTTGGTCCTCTGAGCCAGGGAGCCCAGGGTATTTTGTGGAGATGGCCGGGTTGCCCTGGAGAGTGGAATGACCAAGGCCAGCAGGCAGGCTTGGAGCTCCCCATTCCTGGACTTCGTGGGGGTGCCAGTGAGTGCTGTCCACACCCAGGATAGTTTAGAAAATGAGTAACTATGGTTTCAAGTGGATCCTTTGCTCATTCACCCTTTGAGTTTGACAGCCTAACTTTCCCATGCCCGCCCACATTTAACCTAATGCAGTCTTCACAGTCTTGAGATTGAAACATGCTGTCACCGGCCTTTAGACATGTCTTGGCCATAGCTCAGTTTCCCCATCCCTGGTCCAGGGCCTGTGAAAGGCGTGGGAACCAGGTGACCAGCAATGGCCTTTCGCACATCTCTGCTCCTTTCTTGGCTTTGTGTTCTCATTGCACTCAGACTAGGTGGCCTTAAAGCTTTATCAGTGCACAAGTCGCTGCAGTTGTACATAAGTGCGTTCTTCTATGCTTGGTCTTCTCTTTCCAGATGTATCCGCATACATGTACTCGCCTCTCCCACCCGCCTCTGTGGGAACCCAACAGTTGTGCTTGCATCGGAGCAACCTACTGCTACATTTTCCCTCTGAGACCCACAATCTTGTTAATGCCTACAAGAGCCTTAACTCCCAGGACACTTCCTAGGCCCTGCAGGGTCACGAGGATAAAGACGTGGCTGCCTTTATCGGGGTGGGGGTAGTGTGCCATGAGTAACTATTTCAGTGTAAGGAAGAGATAGCAGCTAGCTGGGGTGAGCCTAAAAAGATTTCCCAGGGGAGCTCTCCTGTTTATCAAGCACTGACTGGTCCAACAAATAGTCCTCATTTTCCAGGTGTTCCCCCCCCCCCCACCGCTGTCACCACATTTTGGTGGTAACAGCTGGATTTGCCATCATCCAAGTAGCACATAAAACATCTGGCAGACAAGAAGCCATTAAACGGAGACTCACCCCTCAAGAAGGGAGGAAATATTTTGATAAAGCAAACGTGTATTTTTGCTGTTGCCTAGCAATACTTATTATGGGTTTGCTTTGATTGCAAGGGAGCAGGTGGCAGGGTGGACTGTGCCCATGAGCCGTGAGCTGCAAGGCGTTACAGCTGGGAAGCCTCATTAGGTCACCTCCTCCTGGCCAGCTGGTTTGATTGTTCCCCTCAGCATACTCTCCCAGCCTTTGTCCAGTGCAGTGCTAAATGGTTCAAACAGTGGGATACCCATCGCTTGCCTGGAGAGAAAATTCCACACTTCGATACATCTCACCAGGAAGACATTTTTCCTTTGCTCCTTTTCATCCTGGGAAATGAAGGGGCAGTGGCCCAGTCTGGGATCGCCTTTCTCGCCTCCTTGTATTTACTCGGTTGGAATGGCTGCCAAAGATCATCATCATTTCTCTCCTTGTACTCGTCACTTAGCAGTAATAGGATAAAAATCGTTACGGCTGGAACAGCTAAGCATAAAAAACGTTCATATTCCCTCAGAGTCAAGCCTCTTCCACTAGCTTAGCACAGAGTTGGTGATTCTACATCGAGGCGGAGAGGAGGAGAGAGGAAACCCATCACAGCCACTTAGCTTTTGCAAACATGCTCTCCCCATCTGCTACGTTCTGATCCCTCCTGTGCACCATTTTTCAATATAGGAGTTGGTGAGCCTGTGGATAGTAGCTCTGAGTGCGCTTCACTCCAGAGCATCCTGGAATCCCAGGGAGCCTTGGAGGGTGGTAGCAGGAGGAGTTTCTGAATATCCTAGAAATGGTTCTGCAGGAGAACAGTATCTGCTACCCTGGGTGGCAATTTCAGTACCAGATACTGGGCGCAGGAAGGGGTTCTCCCCAGGGTAGGAGTGGAAGAGAAGACATACAGGCAGAGATAGAAGGTGCTTCTGGGCCAGGATTCCTTACATTCCTGGTCCCCTGGGTCCTTGCCTGCTGCCCCTGTCCCTCCATCATTGCCTACTCTGTGAGTTTCAGGTGGATTTCCTGAAGAGGCAGCATCTCAGCCTTTGAAAGGGGACCAGTCAAGAAAACTTGCTGATGAGAATTCCTCTGAACAAACCGGATTAGCTAATGTGTTCTCACACCTTGTTTAAGCTCATTCCAGCTTTAACATTATGCATCTCAATCATCCATTCATTTTCCCTTTCTTTTCCATTTGACCCATTCATTGAGCACTAACCACATGCCAAGCTCTACCCTAGAAGTTGGTCCCCACTCCCAGGGAGCTCATGGTCTATGGGGGAAATGCACATGGGACTGATTCCTGATACTCAACTGTGGATTGCTCTGAGGCCATATTTTTGATTCTGGAGCTAATGCACAGACTTACTGTCCTTGATTCCCACGTGCCCATCTCCCACCCTGTTCTGGTTTTGGTGTTGCTATTACTGTCTTGGTCATGGAGCAAACCATACAAGTTTAGGAGCCTTCCTGTAAGAATGTCAAAACAGCATGAAGCTGGCCTACCCAGGAGAAGGCATTTACATGTGGATGAAAGGTGGAGGCTTTTCCGAGGAAATGGTATTTAAACTGGGATGGAGGGTGACAGGTAGGGGGCAGCAGGCATCCCAGGTTGAGGGAACAGCATATGTGAAGAGGAGGAGATTGGTTGGAAGAGCCACAGTGTTATGTGTGAGTCAGCGTAATTTCCTTGGAGTGGGGATGACGGAGGGGAGAATAACTCTGAAAGGGAAGCGTGGGGCCGCATTGTAGCAAAGTGTTAATCCAGTCAACATTGGGGTGCCTTCACTTTTGTCTCAGCACTTCCTCATCATCTCAGCAACCCCCGGAGATGCCCTAACTGGTACAGGGTCAGCTGAGCTCCTGCCAACAGGAAGGGGGACCAAGGTAGGACTGAGCAGAACTGTGCCAGGCAGCAGTGTTGCACGGGACCACCACCGCCACACACCACCCCCCCGCCCCGGCCCCCCGGCCCCAGAGGAGGGTAGGCAATGCCCAAAACCAAACTTGGCCTGAACTGGGGCTGATCCAAGGCGGGTGGAGTGTGATGTGGGATCCTCAGGGCGAGGATCCCCCTGGGGTGGGGAGTTTGCTCTGGGGTGAGGTGGGAGAGGCGAGAAGTGAGAACTGGTCCAGAGGAAAAAGTTGTTGATGGGGACTTGGAAAAGGAGTCTGTCCTTTACCCCCATCTGATTGCTGGGTTTAGGACTGAGCATCAGTCCTGGTAATGAAGACTTAGGCAGGAGAGCAAGACTACCAGATGAAGCCTATACCTCGCTAAAGAGATCCAGGCTCAGAAGGCTTAAGGAACATGTCCAAGATCATACAGCTAGTCAATGCTTGGCTGAAACTCAAATTTTAAGATGCTTGGGATATATATACATATATATATATATATATGTGTGTGTGTGTGTGTGTGTGTGTGTGTGTGTGTGTGTGTTTACTGGTGCTTGTGGGACAAGGAGAAGGAGAAGAGATGATGCTTGAGGACTCTGTTTCCCAATTCCCAATTAGTTTGATGTCTCTATTTTAGCTTTGCTTGGAGGCATAGATATAACATATTTCAGGTAGTTAACGGAGTCAATAATTTCTTCTGGTGTTCTGTCACCAAGACTAAGAAGGACTTGTGTGCCTTTGAAAGGCACTAAATGGCTTTGGTTCTGGAGCCCACATTTCCCTCACTCCCCGCTGGGTTTGCCTCCCTTATTGCATGCTGCCTGAGGAAGGAGGTGATGGAAAGAGATGTGGAAAGAGACGGAGAAGTGTGTTCAGGACCCAGGAGGGGAAACTGATTTGGAATGAAAATATTGCCCCTGAAAAATTTATCCTACAGATTATTGAGTCTTAGGTTATTAGGTGTCAGCCTTAAAAGTTAAACAGCAAAGGTTATCCAGCAACAAATGAGCTCATTCAGGAATAGCAGAGACATTGCCATTTGGGACATACAAACCATGGGGAACCACAGGCAAGTCTGGAACGCTAAGGGAGGAGCATCCTTCTGTAGAAGAAAGGAGGAGGTTGGGAAGGGTCGCTCTGAACAAAAGTTGACATTCCTTAGTACCCTCCACAGGCCACCAGTACCTTCTCAGCAGTGGGCCCCTTCCCCCCCGGAAGACTTTTCCCTTAAGCTAGCCTTGAGAACAAGCACCTGTGCTCACAGGGGCCAGTAACACCAAGGGGAAGGTGGCATCATTCTCTCCTCCAAATTATTTTTTTTCTAGTTGTTTTTGGGGTGTACCCTTTTAAGAAGGCAGAAGGCTGAGGAGGAGACCCTGGATTTGCACTCTGCATTCTGGGGTGTTCTCTTTAGTGCTGTCATGGGCACCCAGACAGCTGGAGTTCTGAGGGAAATAGAAGGCATTGTTGAGCTTGGCTGTGGCTCTTGCTTATGTCATAGGCTGTATTGAATTCTTTCACTTCTGCAGCTTTTGAAATATCCCCGCAAGACCAAAATACACACCAAGACCCAGAACCTCTCTTCATCTTTTCTTAAATAAACTTTGAATCAAAGTAGCACATATATACAGCAAAGCTGACAGTTCATACATGGACTGCTTGAAGAAATTTCCAGAGAGAACATGCCCACATTCCCACATCAAACATCTCCCTCAAGGAAAAGAAGACACTTGGGGTGCCTGGCTGGCTCAGTCGGTTGAGCGTGGGACTCTTGATCTCGGGGTTGTGAGTTCAAGCCCCATGTTGAATGCAGATTACTTAAAAATCAAATAAGAAAGAAGGAAGGAAGGAAGGAAGGAAGGAAGGAAGGAAGGAAGGAAGAAAGAAAGAAAGAAAGAAAGAAAGAGAAAGAGAAGAAGAAAGAAAGAGAAAGAGAGAAAAAGAAAGAAAGAGAAAGAAAGGAAGGAAGAAAGAAAGAAAGAAAGAAAGAAAGAAAGATAAAGAAGACTGAGTTTCAGCCTTCCAGAACCACCCATATGTCCCCGCGCCTACTCCGCACCATAGGTAACACGATCCAGACTTCAAATGCCATTGTCTAGCATTGCTTGTTTTTGAACTTTATATATAAAAATGGGCTTCCACGGTATGTACTCTTGTGTGTCTGGCTTCCCTCAAAATTACATGCGTGAAATCTAGCCACATTTTGCGAGACACGACGTGTTTTTTCTGATTGCTGTATAGTATTTCTTTGTATGTTGCAATGTATATATCTTCTGCTTTGAATGCTCCTTTGGGCTTTTTCCAGTGTGGGGCTCGTATGATCCATGCTCCTTTGGTTAGTCGTGTCCTTGTCTTTTGGTGAACATGTGGACGTGTCCCGAGAAGCATTGGTACATGCTGCAAAACCCCCAATGAAACTGTCGCACCTGTTTCCACCCCACCGGCAGCACATGAGAGGTCCAATTGCTCTGCGTCTTTGCAGTGAGGCACTAGTGATTGGCGGTCGGTCTCACTTGAGGCCTTGAGAGGTTGAGTTGTGCTATCTTACCATGGTTTCAGTTTGCCTGTCCTCATGGATCAGTGATGTGGACCACCCTTCGTAAGGTCATGGGCCGCACCACTACTCGGTCAAGTGTTTCATACCTGCTGTCTTCACCTTTCTCGGCCCTTTGGCCAAGAGCCTAGCACGAAGCCTGATTTTCAGTTCATTCTCAATAACCTGCTTCTCTTCTGATTGTTTTCTGACGTTTTCTCGCACATTGTGGCAGTGTGAGAAAATGGAGGGGAACCCCTGGACTGAGCGTGGGAAGCCCTGAGTCCTTTCCAAGATAGTGGCCAACTCTTCAGCTATCAGGGTATCTGTTTCCTCACAGGAAAGAAGAGAGAAGTAGCTCAAAGATGCTTATTAAGGTCACTTCCAGCCCTGTTTGCTGGTTGAAAACACTTCTGGGAAGAATGTGCAGAAACTGACTTAGGAACTGAATCTGATTGGAGGCTATTTCCAGAAGCACGGCTCCCTCCAGCTCAGCAGCACCTCTCCTCCCCCTGGGGATAAATCCTTCCCCTCACACACTTCCCTTCCTAAGGGGACTAGAGGGCCTGCAGGACCTTTAGAGCTGTCCTTTATTGCCACTCTTGTGTTCGGTCACCATTACCTCCCAGCACTTCAAAGAACGATCGTCTGGTGTGATGTACCCCATTGTGCCTCTAATGCCAGGAAGAAACGGGCCTAGCGGAACGGGCTCGAGGACATCCTGGGAGGCTCGGGCAGCTGGCACCATTCCTAAGTAAGATTGGAACCTCGGTGAGTCCTCAGAACAAGAGTGGCCACACCTCGTCTCTCTAGGAGACTTCACCGAGCGGTCTCACATCCCTGTCACATGACCTTAATAGCGTCTGGGTGAAGGGGACACCGCCACCTCACAGGGGAGGAAACAGAGCCCAGGCACCGTAACTGGTGGACTGAGTGGCAGGGCTAGGTCTCCTTGCCCTGTGAGCACTGAGCTACGGCATGTCTGCTGGTTGCTAGCTGCTCCTCGGGTGAGTTACTCAAGCTCCCCAAGCCTCAGTTTGTCATCTGTGAAATGGGAATAATAACCACACCCAGGGATGCTGTCAGGGTGAGGCAAAATAATCCACGTCGAATGCTGAGCATGGTCTTCAACTCCTAGTAAGCCCTCGTGACTGTTAGCTGTGATGAGTTACCAGAATGGTCTTAATACCAGGATCAGCATTGGCACCCAGGCCTTGTGATCTTTCCAGGCTCCTCAGCAGGTCTGGGAGGCAGTGGGGAGAGGGTGCCAGCCCCGAGGGAGCAAGGAGCTGCGGGAATGAGTTTGGAGAGGCCCTGGCTCCGCGCCCCATCCTCCACCTCTGAGTTGGGGTGTGCTCCAAGAACAAGGTGGTGCGGGGGTGGAGAGGGTGCGGGCAGAGAAGTTCTGCACAGAGCTTCCTGCCTCAGCCTTGGCTCCTGGCGCCAAAACACTTCGCTTGCCTGAATGTCAAACTTACTTTAAAAACCAGAGTGCAAAATAAGCAATGAGGCAATCGCGATGCCCCGTCTGGTGAAATGTGTACTTTTAAAACAGTGGGGATGGAAGCCAAGGCCAGCAGAGGGAGTGATGCAAGGGCCGGGGGCCAGGAAGTGGAACCGTGTCTGACAGGAGATGAAAAGAGCAGAGGAGGTGACAGCTGTGGGCAGGCGGCTGTGGAAAGCTGGTGCTGGCCAGGGTGACAGACAGTGGGACGGAGTGACGCGAGCAGCGGGCTGGAAAAGCAGCTGAAGGATGCACGATGTGACAGAAGAAGGGGGACCCACGGAGTCATGTAGCGGCCAGAGCTCCGTTGGAGTAACAAGGGCAGGATCGGCCAATGCCGCTGTAGTTACCCTTGGTATCCCTGATGCAGCAGGAGGAACCCTGATGTTTGACTGGAACACATGTATCCAGACAGCTGTCACCTTCTGCCCCCACCATGACTCTAATGCTAACCAGAGCAGTATCTGCTCTCCCGATTCTTTGCTCTTCTGCATTTCTCCTTGATTTGTCAGATGGACACATTTATTCCTTACCCCAAGCCTCGCTGAGCCCACTGCCACCATCGTTCGAGACAGCAGGCACCCGCTTTGCTCTCACCTGCCCCGTCTCAGGATAGGTCCCGCTGTTTACCTATGACGCACGCCCAAACCTTTGGAGCCCGGCTTTGTCTGCCCTCGTTCTGTTGACTCTGTCTCCTAGACAGCCCTTGGGCGCTGGCCTTGCTGCCACGCTCCGTGGCTGTCCCCTCTCACCTGGGTGAGTGCAGCAGCTGCCTACTGCCCTCCAGCATGGCGCTGACTCCTCACCCGTCCATCCTCTCCTGTTCTTCCACGGAGAGCTTTCCAAATGCAGACCCTTTGCTCCCCATCTGAGATCTTTCAAATGTTGCCGGCTCACTTCTTCCCCAGCCAGCCAGGGCTCGCGGCTGCCCGACTGTGCTCGAGGCTTCATTCCTGTTCGTCTTTGCTGCCCTGTCTGCTCAGGGCATCCTTCTATGGGGTCAGGGAGTGCTCTCCAGGAAGACATCTCACCCTCTTGGGCTAAGTTCAGAGGCTCCTTCCCACTCCTGTGCTCACCTCTGAGCACTCATTACCCTGAGGGACACATGTCCTCTCCCTCCTGTGACCTAGAGCAACTTGGGGTGGGTATGCCAGCAGAGTGCCCGGCACTCAGCCTTTCATCGGTACCCGCTGAGGGACTGTGGACTCAAAGGGCATCTCACTGGATTCACTCTCAAACTGTCTACTAGAAAACATGAGGGTTGGGAGTGCAGGTGCGGGAAAGAATCCTCCGGAACAGAGGGAGGAAATCAAATCACGGGAAATTTAAAACCACCTTCACTCAACAAAGGATTCTCTGTGTTAGCGCATAAATCCGGGACCACAAACAGCCAATGTTTATTGATCAAACTATTCCCATGACACATGGTAGGCACCTTGTATATGTTCTCCTGGCTAAGCCTCCCAGCCACCTTGCTGTGATTCGGGTTTAGAGATGAGGACATTGACTCTGGTCGGTTGACTAACTTGCCTTGAGAACAAGAAGAAGTAGAAAAGTGGGCCCTGCCCACGGAGAAGACAGTATAGCTTTGCAGACAACGGAGTAACTCCCACGAGAAGGGTGGTAGTAGGGGCTGACGTGGGTGGCACAAAAGCTATAATTTCAGCAGCCCTGGACAGGAAGATGGGGGTGGGGGGTGGGGATGGGGAGGTGTGTGGAGATTGTGCTGGAGGTGAGTGAGTGAACCAGGTTAGCAGGGCTGGAAGGTTCAGGCAGGGGAACTGTGGGGCAAGGCTGGGAGTTAGCCCGATGGGGAGACCTTGGGATGCGGTCAGGGTTTGGCTTCAAGGAACAGAGTGAGGGTAGGGACAGTGGTGTGTGAAGCATGTGTTAGGGACATTAGTGTGGAAAGCAGGGAGGAAGGAGATGAAGGGGAGACTCTATAGGCGGAAGAATAGTCTAGGAGCTGCAAGGGTGTGGACCCAGCTTGGGCAGATGGAAGTGAGAATGAAAGGTGGGGTGGAGGCAGAATGTGGGGTAGGGCTGACTTGGGGATGGTTGGATGGACTGCCTAGGAGGGCTTGGGAAGGTATGGGAAGTCTTTGCTCCTTACCTCCCTACCTCGGACCTTCCAGGGGGCACACTGTTGTCAGTCCACCAGAGAAGAAGAAGTAAGGGACACTTGGCCCTCAACCAGACCATTCCTGAGCTCAGTGGGCTGGGCCTGGATACATTCCTGGAGTCACTAGACCACAGGTTTTATCTCAGCTACTTCAGTCTGAGGACTGAAGGCAAAAGGTAAAATGAAGGACTGACTATTCTCTGATCCTTTAGCTGGAAAGTCTGAGAAATATCAGGAAATAATAGCTCAGGGAACATCAAAGGGAGATACCATTCTTTAGCAGGGGAGATACTTGTTATTTTTCCCTCTTTCCAGAACCTTCCAGCATGTGCCCTTCAAGACCAAAGACAGAGAGAAAGGTCAGTGTGAAATAAAGGCTGGGAGCCCGCAGGTCGGATGACCATCCAAGGGTCCCGTAGTGGAGCCTGTGAGAGCACAGAGCCGGGAGTCAGCCCACCTGGTTTTAGATGGAGGCTCTGCTGCTTACTGACCTGCCCTCACAGTCCCCTCCAGAACGAGAGAGGAGGAGTCCCAGCACCTACCTCTGAGAATCATTGCGCAGATCTAAAGCTCTTGGAAGGAGACCTGAGACGGAGCCAGGGTTCAGTAGGTGTTGTCTGTTATTACTATTGTGTAATGTGATTCAAGCAGGGCTAAAATAAGACTTGAAGGAGCCCTCGTCCCAGACACCGAGGAATCTTTTCCAGAAACATTTCAAAAATAGGCCTTGGCCCACCTCCACACTTCCTGGTCCCAGCTACACTCTGCACTTGCCTTTTGAGCACATTATCCCCTATGTGTGTGCACACGCACGTATGCACACACTCCCAGGCACACGCACGCACGCACATAGCTGCCATCTGGGTGGTGCCCGCTACCAGCTAACACAGATCCTGGCAGCAACCCAAGAGAGGCCTCTTTGCTGCCTCCCGAGAGCAGTTCCTCATCATGGAGAGAAGGCACTTCTGTCTACCCATGGTTTCCCCCGAACCGCAGGGTCCCAGCTCGAAGGAGCTGGTCAACATAACACAGCCGAATCAGTTGTCTGGAAAAAACAAGGAAAGGGGTCCTGTGGAGAGTGGAGCAGTGGCCATTTCTACGAGGCCTAAATACAGCCCCAGGGAGCTGTATTTCCCAGTCAGGGGTACGTCCTGAGCCCAGGTTGTATGGGCAGCAAAAGTGTGGGAGGAGGTAAAAAATTGGGATAGGAGATTGGAAAAACCATACTGACATATTAGCATCAGCATCAGCTAATTAGCATCAGCACCCCCCAAGAACGGAGCAGGGGCTGCTGGGTCCAGAGCCGAGTGGAGATGGCCTGTCCTCAGTGTCTGGTGTCCATGCCATGGCGGGGGTGGTCAAACACAGCCTCATATAAATTAGTAGACGGATCTTTGAGCTGTACTTTCACATGGGAATCAGTGCAACTCTGATCATCAGTGTTGGGGGAAAGAGGAGGCCATGAGAAAGATTTTCTTAAAGCTTAATTTTACAATTTAAAGAGTTTTTAATTATTATGAAATTAAAGTGTTTAATTTTAAATTAAATAGCAGCCTTAGTGTTTAAACCCCTTCATTTTTTTTTAATTTTTTTTAATGTTTCTTTATTATTGAGAGACAGAGAGACAGAGCATAAGCAGGGAGGGGCAGAGAGAGAGAGACACACACAGAATCTGAAGCAGGCTCCAGGCTCTGAGCTGTCAGCACAGAGCCCGACGCAGGGCTCGAACTCACAAACCGCGAGATCATGACCTGAGCCGAAGTGGACACTCAACTGACTGAGCCACTCAGGCATCCCAAACCCCTTTCTTTTATGAAATGATATTAGAGGATGGGGTCTTTAACAGATATCCTCTCCTGCAAAATAAAATGTTGCAAATCTAGTAACGATCTTTATAATTTTTTAAATGTTTAATTATTTTTGAGAGAGAGCACACAAGCGGGGAGAGAGGAGGGAAGGGGACAGAGGATCCAAAGAGGGCTCTGTGCTGGCAGCGGAGAATCTGTTGCAGGGCTCAGACTCACGAACCGTGAGATCACGACCTGAGCTGAAGTTGGACACTTAACCAACTGAGCCACCCAGGCATCCTGGTCTTTATAATTTTTTGAGTTTTATTTTACTCCTACAAAAGAACCCATCATCTAGAAACCATTGCCTAACACTAATACTAAAATCTGAAACTGGATTGCATACAAGCTACGGTTCAGTAATACCAAGGACAGTGATGTCCAATGGAAATAGATGTAAGCCACATGGGTACTGTAAAATTTTCTAGTAGTCCCATTTTATTTTATTTATTTTTTTTTTAATTTTTTTTTTCAACGTTTATTTATTTTTGGGACAGAGAGAGACAGAGCATGAACGGGGGAGGGGCAGAGAGAGAGGGAGACACAGAATCGGAAACAGGCTCCAGGCTCTGAGCCATCAGCCCAGAGCCCGACGCGGGGCTCGAACTCACGGACCGCGAGATCGTGACCTGGCTGAAGTCGGACGCTTAACCGACTGCGCCACCCAGGCGCCCCCTAGTAGTCCCATTTTATAAGCGAAGGAAACAAGTGAAATTAACTTTAATGATATGTTTTACTTAATTCAGTGTACCCAAATATTTTGACATCCCATGAGTGTGATGAACTATTTTGCATTCTTTTTCGTACAGAGTCTTTGAAGTCTCGTATGTCTTTCACACTCTAGTGCCCAGTGTCCACCACATTGGACAGCATGAGTCCGGGTGAAGAGGGTGTCTGGGCCATGTCTGGCATCCCGGTCAGGTAGCAGTCAGTCTGTCCCATCTCCCTTGTGGATGCCTTGTTCCTCATCCCTGAGACTTTGGTAACCAAGAGGAACATCCCAGCCCTGTAAACACAGCTGGGTATTTCCAGTGCTACACAGAAAACGCCAGAGCTCTGCACAGGCACCAGATGACTGTCCCAGCTGTGTCCCAGGACAGCCTTCGCCCGAGGCTCCCAGTTTTTGCCACTGTGGCTACATACTCCAGCTTCAGTTTTGGTGACTTGTCTGGTATCTCTTCTCTGTATGACTGACCTTGGCACCTGGCTCATCTTATAGCTCAGCAGTTCCCTTGAGCTGGTGTCACTCATAACTTGGCAAGGGACAGTGTCCCCTCTGGCTTTGCCCCGGTGGGAGCCCACCTACTTCCTCCCTCACTCACGCATCCACTCATTTCTTCAGACACGTGCTGTGTATCTACTGTGCTTAATCACCGTGCTACGTTCTGAGGTCACAACAACAAATGTGTCCTTGTTTTTGCTACAGCTGACAGTACAGGGGACAGAAAAGTAAGTTCGCAGTGTTTGGTAATAAATTACAGAGGTATCCTAAGGGGGGAAAAGTATACTTCCATACACTGGAAAAGCCTTGGGAGATTAAGAAATGCTTTCTGGGGAAAGTAACTTCCAAGCCAAGATTAGAAGAAGAGAAGACTGCCTGGCCTTGGAAGAGAGAAGAGTACATTTCAGACATGCAGGAGGGAGGCCATGCCTGCAGAGAAGTCCAGAGAGAGAAGGAGGGGGTCAGGCAGAAGAACATGGCAGAAACTAGGATCATGGAGGGGAGGAGTCACAAGTGGTGCTGGGTCACTGGGATGGTAAGCCGTGATTAGGAGTTTCAACTTTATTTCATGAGCAGTAGGGCAGCATTGAAATGCATTAAAAATTGGCAGTATGGAAAGATCATTCTAGCTGCAGCATGCAGGATAGATTGGAAGGAGATAAAGCCAGCTTGGAAGTTGCTGCAGTAATCCAGAGAAGACATGATGGGAATGTAGAGAAACAGCCAGGTGGAGAGTTAAGTAAAGATTGGTGGAACTAGGCCTTTAATTAGGTTGGGGGGTAGGGGAGAAGCAGGATTCAAGAATATCTCTTGGGTTTGGGCACACTGTAGATGGTGATCTGGGGAACACAAAGGGCTCAGCAGGCTTGGCCGAGGTGCTGGAGGCAGAGGGTGGGTGAAGAGGTCACCTCATGGGGACATCCAAGAGAAGGTGCTCATCAGGATGAGGGATAAGGTTGGGGTCATTAGAAAATAGATAGGAAATTGAAGCCTTAGAAAAAAGTTGAGTAATCCAAAGAAGAGCCTGAAGAGAAGATGGTTTAAGAGAATTTGGGGGGAACACTAGAATTTTAGATGAGGGAAAGAAAGAAAAGGAGAACCCAGAAGAGACAGCCTAAGAAGAGAATAGCCACACTAAGGTGATTTCACGAAAGCCAAGAGCAAAAGAACCAAGTATTTAATAAAATGTGTGACCCTCAGTGTCAGATGCTACAGAGATAACAAGTAAGACAAAGACTAAAAAGTTTCCATTAGAGGTAGAGAGGGACCTTGGTGGTAGGATTTGGCAGGGAGAGGGTGGTTAAAGGACACTGAGAGGCAGAAGTGGATAGTGACCCCATGTGGACTGGAGCCTTGGGCCTCTCTGTATCATCTGACAGCTCCCCGCCCCCAATCTTGGTTGCCTTAAGGAAACAGCAAGTTCAGTAGTAAGGCCCAGAAGATCTTAGCTTGACCACTAACTAGCAGGGTGGCCTTGGGCAGGTCAGTGCACTGTTCTGGGGCTCCGTGTCCTCATCTGAAAAAAGAGGGAGCTGGAACCAACATTTTCTAAACCAGTGTCCCACAGAATTCTCTTTGGTAGGATGTTAAATGCTATGCTTTACTCATCATATACCCAGTAAATAGCTGAGTTCTCATTATGGGCAAGGGATTGTAGGATGGGGGGGGAAAGGTGCATGGGTGGGGAGAGGTCAGGTTCTGAGGTCAAATCTTGGTAAACAATAAGCTCACAGAGGTTTCAGAACATTTACCATGTTCATGTTCATCGATAGATCATGAATAAGGTGATCTAGTATTTTTCCAGTATTTCTCATTTGCCCAACTGATTTGACGTGTGTACACATTATTCACAGAGCATGCATGGGCTTCTCCTGGAGACACTGTCCAACAGCTCGTGGTGTAGGGAGTGCCTAAGCAAGTACTCTCTAGTGTTGTAGGAACTCAGGGGTTTGTCTGGAGCCAAAAAGCATAGGGGCACTTGTACCCCAATGTTTATAGCAGCACTTTCAACAATAGCCAAATTATGGAAAGAGCCTAAATGTCCATCAACTGACAAATGGATAAAGAAATTGTGGTTTATATACATAATGGAATACTACTTGGCAATGAGAAAGAATGAAATATGGCCTTTTGTAGCAACGTGGATGGAACTGGAGAGTGTTATGCTAAGTGAAATAAGTCATACAGAGAAAGATACCATATGTTTTCACTCTTATGTGGATCCTGAGGAACTTAACAGAAGACCCTGGGGGAGGGGAAGGGGGAAAAAAAAGTCAGAGAGGGAGGGAGCCAAACCATAAGAGACTCTTGAAAACTGAGACTAAACTGAGGGTTGATGGGGGGTGGGAGGGAGGGGAGGGTGGGTGATGGGCATTGAGGAGGGCACCTGTTGGGATGAGTACTGGGTATTGTATGGAAACCAATTTGACAATAAATTTCATATTAAAAAAGAGAGAGAGAAAGGTCTTCCAGCTGCTGAGGGCTGCAAAATACAGTAGAAGCAAGACTGAGCCAGACTCTAGGGGAGTCCAGATATCCTGGCCTCTTACATCATAGTGCTCTCCTTCCCCAGTTACCTTCCCAGTTGTCAGCAAAGACCCTATGGGGCCCTCTTACATTGCCAGGAAAATGGGCTTGCAGTGCTGTTTTCTGGGAACACTGTTCTGATCTACAGGCTGCAATGACTCGGATGGTGTCAAGATGTAGGTTTTCTTAGAAATCTGATTGTGCTGGGAGTAGGTGGCCGAGAAATCAAGGACGGTACTCTGAGGAGGCAGAAGTGAACTGCAGGCCCTGAGCAGGCCTGACAGGTAGAGTCAACCAGGAATATGGTGATGTTGGTGCAAGGGAAAGCGTTTGTTGGCCTAAGTAGTCTCACCCCGAGATCAAGTCCTCTGTTAAACGGCCTTATGTTCATGGAGGGGTGTCCACGACACCATCTAGATCAACCTTTCTGCCAGAGAATTAAGCCTTAAAGCCCCAGGACATCCATTGTATGAACTGAATTAACTTCTCTTCCGTGCATGTGGAAGGCTACTATTATGTACCATCCATGGGAGAAGTGAGAAGAGAGTCAACAATTTTCTATGTATTGTATGGTTCATATTAAGAACTGCTGAGGGAGCTGAATCTATAAAAATTGGAAGAACCCCAAAAGGTACCACTGGAGAACGTCTCTCTGTATGTGGGTCTCCTGGGCACCCACACCTAGATCATCCAGTGGAATGGAGGTGTGGGGGCTCTGGGAGCACTTTGTGGGGAGTACCATGATGCAATGGCTTAACTCTTCCACCAACTACCCAAGAGAATTTGCCTTTGAACCCAGTGGACTGACAAACAGCTGCTGAACTTGTTTTTCCAGGTAGCTAAGGGTACTTGTATTCCTTGCCTATTGCTGCATAACACATTACCCACAATTTAGTGGCCTAAAAGGATGTTTATAATCTCATTTTCTGCGTGTCAGGCATTCAGGCATGGCCCAGGTGGGTCCTTGACTGTTGGCTCTCACAAACAGTGATCAAGAGTCAGCAAGAGGCACTGGCATAACTGGGCATAACTGGGCTGAACCCTCATCCAAGCTCCCTCGTGTGGTTGTAGGCAGGATTCAGTCCCTCACAGGCCATTGACCAGAGGCCACGCTCAATTCCTTGCCACGTGGGACTCCCCAACATGGCAGCTTCCTTCACCAAAGTATGCAGGCCAGAAAGATGGATGCCCAGTCTTTCCTAACCTAATCACAGAAGCGGTATCCTGTTACTTTAGCTGTATTCTGTTCCTGAGAAGCCAGTCCCCAGGGTCAGCCCACTTCCCAGAGGAGGGCACTACACAAGGACTTGGGGGGTGGAGGCCATCTGCTGCCCACCACAGCACCCAGCCACGTTTCTAGGCAGCTCGCTTCCCTGCCCTGAGGGCTCACGAAACCCCTTGCCAGAATACAGGAACTTAATAAAGTGTTCACCAATTAAAATGTGGCAGCATAATGGAGTAGCAGATCGCAGTGACTCTAAGTGCCTTTAATGCGATGCAGGATTTCTGTAATACTAAGTGAGGACAGATGCTGAGGCAAGACCTAGGAGCAGTATATGTTTATGTGGATGAACAAATTAATCTGCATGTGAAATCCCAGTGAAATTGACATGAAATAAAAATTTCATGCCTTACAGTGTATCAGTGTTGCCCATGAAATGAGATTAAAAGGAATTTCTGATTTTACAGTTGTCATACTTTTCATACTGCTTGCATTTTTCTCTTCTAAAGACTTGGGCTTGGACCTAGAGGCCAGGCAGAGGTTTGGCATTTTATACCTTTCGGGCCATCTTCCTTCTCCTCATGCCTGGGAGCAGGCTTCCTTATGTAGAACTAAGCCAGGAATGTATTGGATGGTCTCAGCTCTGAAAACGGAATCTGTGATCGTAAACGCTGGTGGCATGTTTCCTGTCGCTGTCGTTAGGCAGCTGACATTCTGGAAAGCTCCCTTGGCTAAGAGCTTTGCCCTCCTCATTCTTCCTCACACGCACCAGCTTTGGGGTGGGTGTTGGCGTCTGGGGCAATGAGGGGGAGAGACGGCATTCTCTCTGAGGCCTTTTCGGGGCTGGAACCATGACATGGTGAGACGAGACAAAGGTTGGGGAGGGATAGAGGATGTGCCACAGGCCCCTGCACCTGGGAATCCACAGACTGTCGCTCCCTCGGGGACAGTGTTCCCCCAGGAAACTGGTGCCACCCTCACTTTATGTCTTACAGCTGTGTTTCCCTTGGCCTTTGTGGCCATAGAGTTCAGGAAATGGAACATACAGAGAAGACAGCCCGTTCCGTTTCTCTGCCTCAGTCTGACCTCTGCAGTGTGTGTGGGTCTGAAGGAATCAGAGGGAGGGGAGCAGCTTTCCGTTTAGGAACACGTATTCACGAATTGCCCCTCCCAGAGCCTCATGGAAATCACACCTTCATGGGCTCCACCTTGGCGGTGAGTGAGAGCCCCTGTCGGGATTCCCCTGCGGTGGCCCAACCAATAGTTGGCCCAGGAGCGGCAGCCTGTCCCTCTCCTCTGGGCAGGTCACTGCAATGGCTAGGTCCCAGCTCAGTAGCAACTGCTTCTTGGGTTGGTGACTTGAATTGGGGGCACATGGGTCCACACAGGGCACAGGGCGCAGGCGGGACCTGAGCAGCCGCTGGAGGCTTATGGATACCCTTGTGCTTGGAACAGTACTGGCCAGGAGATGTTATGGCATGGTGATGATAGTGGCCTGGTGACAAGGATGTCTGGCAGGCCTGGGTTCAAATGTCTGCACTGGCTGCAGCAACTTACTCAGCCCCCCTGTGCCTCAGCCGTTAAGCAGTGAGTCCTTTAAGCAGTGGCCCCTCAGAGGGTTTTGGTGAGTGTTAACTATGCAGGGTACTCACTACATGCCCGGCAGTAGGGGTCATTATGTAGTAGTCTAAAAACATTCCCTGAGGTAGATAGGTCATCCCTGTAAACCAGGAGTTAAGGCTTAGAGAAGTGAAGTTCCAAGCTCCCAAATAAATGACACACCCTGGGTGTCCGCGCGGGGGCGGGGGGGGGGGGGGGGGGGGGGGGGGGCGGCCAGGGGCTTGTTTGATCTCCATTACATCAAGCCACATATTTGCGTGACCTTTCCTCTTTCTCTAACTGTCCTCAGTCTCCCCTCTGGGACACCAGACCGCCTTCAAGAGTGTCTTCTCACACTTGGTGCCAATGTCCGTTGCAGGGGAGTCCAGTGGCTTTTCCTTTCCATCAACATTTGAGTAAAAATACTAATGTGTCTGCTTCAGAGTTACTGCATCTGCCTCTCCATCACTCCCTCCTGTTTCCACACTCCAGGATAAAACCCCAAATGTTTGTCATTTATGACCATGTCTTTTCTTCCATAAGGATGGCACGCTGTAGGAGAAGGTGTATGTTCAGGAGGACCTGGCCCCAGCCTTATAGCAGGCACACTTAGGACCACCAGGAGCCTCTGTTGCCCACTGATAAAATGGGGATGATGCTGATATCCTCACACCACTTACAGGCAGCTGTAAGTGCCGGTGTCACGAGCTTGTGCAATAAAATAGAAGGCATGTGTACAACATTACATTTCTGGGGTAACTGACCGTTGCTTAGTACGTTTCTGGCATAGCCGCATTGGCACCTGTTTGGGTGCAGGGGTGGGGAGGGGAGGGCGAGCAGGGGAGCAGTGATTGGTGATGGAAAGGGATGGGAGAGGGAGAAGTTCCTACCTGTGTCCCGGGGCCGGCATCTCAGAACCACTATGGAGGCGTCCTCAGCCTGTAAGTGCCCTGAACACTCAAGAAGTTGATGGTTCAGGAAGCACTTGGAGACACAGCTGAACTTGGGGAAATCAAGAATCTCAGGTGAATTTTTCAGAAAGAAAGAAAAGAGAGGGACAGGAGAGAATAAACTACACATGGGAAATGAGCTCAGTGGAGTGTACGTTATTCAGGAGGTGCTGGGGCCATGGGGACAGCAGCCCGGGCGGGCGGGCTGGCGTCAGTCTCCCCACACAGCATGGGCCGCCCTTCCTCCCGGCTCTACCCCTGCCCCGATCTTTCCGGCTCACTCACTCTTCCCTCCAGTAAAACCCCTGAATCTTTAATAAATTATAAACAAGCTTTCCTGTCTGTCTGTGGGTACCAGATCTTAGCATTGCAGCTTTTGACATTCCTCTGGTGTCCCTGATGGATCTTGCTGTTTGATTAATCTTTTAGATCCCTCTCCCAGAGAGCCCGCCATCTGAGCTGACTCTCCACACAGCGTCCAGTTTGAAGGATTTTTCTCAGCCTCTCTGCCTTGCTGCTGCCGGTGCCTAGTGCTTGTCCCTCAGCGGGGCTGCAGGACGCTAGAGACAAATCGCAGTTAAAAGTCACGGGACCCGGGTTCAGCTCTTCTGAATCCCTCACCAGGTGTGTGGCCTTGAGGGAGAGCCTGAGCCCCAGTTTTCCTCTTGTGTGGAGTGGAGGTTCTCAGATGCTGTTGCAAGGGTCAGATGAGACAGTGGATGTGCTGCGACCAGGGGCGGAAGGAAGATGCCTTGAAGTCCCCTCAGCCAGGCTAGGCTGCCCGTGCCATCATGTTGTGAGGCTCTGCCCTGCTGCCTACCCTCCCTGGGTTGTGCATGCTGGGGCGCTTAGGGGATTCCTGCCCCGCCTAGAGAGGAGCCCCTGTCCTGTATCCTGCAGGCACAGGAGGCTGGAGGGGAGTGAGGTCCAGGAGCACAACGGCCCAGGCTCCCACCAATGCCTGGCACACCACCAAGTTCTGCCCAGTTTAAGAGGTTGAACTGGCTCGTCTCCAAGGCCCCTTCCTTTTCTCAACCATGAGTTTAAGGTTCTGGTCCATAAGCGTGGACCAGTGCATGGAGGCAGGTTCAGCCACTGTAGTCATGATAATTCTAGCTACCATCTTCTCAGCATCTGTTAAACACGTGAAGCCTGGGGTCTTCACGACAAGCCTGCAAGGGAGGTATTTGTCTGCACTGTATAGGTGACAAATTGGGGCTCTGAGAAGGCAAATGATGTGCGCAAGGGCACACAGCCAGTTTTCGGCAGATCCAGGATTCACATTGACATCACAGCCCAGGTTCCTCTCTCTAACGTTGATGCTACATTCTTTGCTCTCTCGCCCCCTCTTGCCTCCCAGCGCCCCTCTCCCTCTGTCAGACAGGACAGAACTACCCCATGGGAAGAGCCGTCCGCACATTTGAACTTGACGTTGAAAATAATGATAGTTACCGTTTTGTCAAACATGGACTGTTACCTAACAACATAGTGATAATCTAGGGAGGGGGGGATCGCTACAAGTTAAAAAATCATTGTCTCCACTTTCCAGATGAGGAAACAGTTCAGAAAAGAAAATTCGATGTCCAGCAACACAGCTGAGCCTAAGCTGAAAATGGTCTTTTTGATGGTCTTTCAGATTAACTGTGTTTTATTCACTGTCAGCGACAATCACAGCTTCTGATTACTGATGCTGGGGGGACCTTAAGCAGGAGGACCTGGGGTCCAACCTGTCTTACAGATGAGTAGACAGCAGACTGGGGAGGAGGGGGTTTGCTCACAGTCCCACTGTTGGTCAGTAGCATATGACCCCCAGGCCAGTATTCTATGACCTGTCTCACTCAGCACTCAGTCTGCGGGTCCAGAATCGTGCTGGGACTGGGACACCATACCCCATGTCCCTCGGTCCGTCCCTACCTCATCCTCCAGCTCCATGAAGACTTCACCAGCCGGGGAGAGTGACGCCTGCCTCTCTGCCCTCCAAGCATTGTGTGTGTCCATACTGCTGGGCTGTCGCACATGAACATGCCTGCCTCTGGGCTGGATGTCGCCAAGGCAGGAGAAAGGGTCTCTGTCCCCAAAAGCTCTCTGAGCAGCTGTTCCCACTACCACCCTCCCGCACCAAGTTGTCCTTAAATAACTTACATCACGAAAGCTACGGTTTGGGGCCCCCTTGCCTCCCAGGCTGCAGAAGAGAAAGCCATCCCTAAGGCAGTGCCTAGCACCTGACCCTTGGCACAGCCCTGGTAGTAGTGGCCTTCTGAGTCACTCGGTTCGGTCTCTCTCTTTCTCCCCATCTCTGATGGAGACAAGGAGGTCCTACAAAGCTCTCAGCTCTGTTAGCTTCCTGCAGAAGACAGATGGTTATTCTTCTGCTCCCTGACATCCATGTCATTCCTTTTGGTGCTGCCCATGCTCACTGCCTCCTCCCCCTCTGCCTGGGTATCTCCATCCTCTCTGTGCCCTCACGGACCCTGCAGTACAGCAGCCGAGGGCCCCCACCACGTCCACCTCAACCAGCCGCCTGCTCTCTTCCTTCGCGTTGCTCCCAATTTAAACTCAGCTCTGTATACAAACATAGGCCACATCAAGGGCTCTTCTCATCGGCGGACCATGTCGCGGCATTTTCCTTCTCTTTTCATGATAGCTAACAAATGCATAAATAAACCACCCCCCTCCCAAACTTAGCAGCCTAAAAACAGTAGGAAGCGTGGCGTACCTTCATTGTCTTTGTGGGCCAGGAATCGGGAGCATCCTGGCTGGGCGGTTCTGGCTTAGAGCTGCTGAAGCTTCTGTCATCTATAGGTTTGACCGGAGCTGGCGGATTCACTTCCAGGGTGCTCGTTCACATGGCTGGCAAGCTGGTGCCGGCTGTGGGCAAGAGGCCTCAGTTCCTCTGCACGCAGGCATCTCTCCGCCGAGCTGCCTGAACGTCCTCGGCAGCTGGCTTCCCTCCAGGTGGCAGTGCTTTGGTGATTTAGCCTTGGAAGTCACCCACTGTCACTCATATTCTGCTGGTCATAGGAGCTAGCCCTGATTCAGTGAGGGGGATAGAACTACACAAGGCATGAGGACCCGTAGGTGAGAGTTCCTGGAAGCCTTCTGGGAGGCTGGCTGCCACACCTTTGAAATACATCAAAGGTTAAGTCATCAGTTGACCTAGAAATGCATTTCCTGAATTTCTTTCTCCCTTTCCCCATGAATGGGCATCTAGTATACTTAACTCTTGTTCTAGGGCCATGGAGATAGACAAGGGTCCTTTCCTAGAGGAACTCATAGTCAAGTGAGGGAGACAGTCCCATCGGGAAGCTCTAGAAGAGAGACATGTACACGAAGAACAAGTCACTACCTATCTGGGGGAGTGTGGAACACCTTCACAGCAGAAGGGAAAAATTGCTCAGGGTCTCAAAGGATGAGTAGGGTCTCATTAGATGAAGAAGGGAGGAAGGACTTTGCTCCATGAAGAAGTCTTAGTGCGAGTGGTGGTGGAGAGTTCTGCCAACATAGGGAGCTGCAAATGTGGAAGGTCTTGAGGGCTGTGTCGGGAGTTTGGACTTTTTGCAACAGGAGCCACTGAGGGCTTCAAGCCAGAGGAAGGCATGGGCGGAGCTGTGTGGCACACAGGACGTGACTGGCAGGGACAGAAGGTGCAGGACTCTCGGAGCCGGGCCCACAGGGATGACAGAGAAGGGGTGAATTCCAGGGGGTTTTCTTAGTAGGTACAGCTGACGTGATGTGGTGAGGGGTTGTCTCTCTGGAAGCCGCAGGAGAAGGCCTAAAGGCCATGACTTACCTTTTCACTGTCTCTTCCCCTGGAGCCTTCCTTTCCCAATTCTTGGCTCCTGGTGGGTGACCCAAACCCAGATCTGCTCAGGCCCTGAGCACAAGAGCCCAGCCTTCTCTGTTCTGTTTAGGGTTTGCTCTTGGAGGAACGTGTTCACGTATCAGGGAGGCCACAGGGGCGTCAGGCTCTCTGGCCTAGGACTGAGATTAAGCGTCTTCGGCCACAGACTTCCTTGAGAATCTAGTGAAAGCTACAACCCGCACCTTTGCCTATCCGACTTTGCAAACAATTTCAAGGGGTTCACGGTCCCCTGGGAGTCCATCCTTGGATCTCTGGACCCCAAATGCAAAGCCCTGAGCCTAGGACGAAATTGGAAAATGAAGACGTGTTTGACTCACCAAATGTCTGTTATTTACTTCCTCATTTAATACCACTCCCCGTAATTGGACAGCCCCCGAAAGAGCGACAAACAGGAGGAAGCACTTACCCAGGGATAGTCCCTGGTGGCACCGGCATCACTTGGCGGGTTTATTTTCATTATTATAGTAATTTTCGGGCTGCGGGCTACAATTTTCACTTGCAGCGAGGTATTAAATTGAAATTACCCCAGATGTAATTGTCATATGAAACGATCCTGGACACGTGGAAATGAATGCTTTTTTAAGATGGGGTTTTATTGTCTCTGTGCCAGGGTTTTAGGGCTCTGCCTTGTTAAACACACCAGATTTCCATGTTTGTGTGTGGCAGGAGGTGAGGGGTCAGCCTGGTGCAGTCAACTGGAACTGCCGGCCGAGGACAAGGTGGGGGCTCTGTCCGGGATGGACACAGACCAGGGAGCAGAGCCCAGGACCTGGGGTGGCTTTGTGTGGCTACCAGGAACCTCCATGCATGAATTCGGACATGCGAGAAATCCCACATTTCTGTTCTGCACGTTTACTTAATTTGGATGCGAGCCCAAGTTCCCCTGAGGTGGTAGGAAATTGAACTTCAGTCATTCTGGGAACTTTCCTGCCCTGGGGTCTTAATCTGCACCGTGCAACCAGGTCAGCTCTCCCAGATGCCAGCCATCTGTCTATACCGGCAACCGCCAGTCAGCTGGCCCCTTGGTGCCAGCCCTTTAGATCTGCTTTGCCCCCAAAGGTCTTACCTGTGCTCCTGCCTTTCCTTCCCCAGGTGCACCCTGCTGGTGTACTGTGCGGACCTGCCCCCGACCAGCATTATCATCACCTTCCACAACGAGGCCCGCTCCACCCTGCTCAGAACCATCCGCAGGTAAGACAGCACCCCCCCTATCCATCCATCAGCCCTTCGAGGCCCAGCCCTTGGGAAGACCGGGTCTGCTCACTGGCAGGCTGGCCCTGTGATAAGAATGTCAGGCATGTCCCACTCCATGGAGGTGCTGTCTGATACATGTTATGCATCCATTCTGTCGCTCTTCGTCCTCCTGTGAGGGCAGCTCTTACCCCATTTTATAGGGGGATAGCCAGAGGCCCCAGGTGGTCAGTAACTTGGAGGTCGGTGCCAGCCACAGAGGATCTGGAGCTCTTGCCCTTAACCATCGTGCTAGACTGTCTCTGGAACATGAACTCTAACTTCCACAGCTGACAAGGGAGCCGAGGGGTGACGCTGAGTAAATACCTCACCCCAGCATTGGGCTGGGATTAGAACCTGGGTCTGCCAGGCACTGCAAGTCCCAGTCCACGCCTCTCCACAGCCTCCATGTGGCCAGGAGCCGCAGCACACGGCAGAGCAGCTCGAAGGCAGTGCTGATATTTGCTTTCCCCACTGCGTATCTTCTGTTGCAGCACCAACCCCGCTCTGCCTCTCCACCCACCCTCAGCTCCTAGTCTGGGTCCGCTCTTGCTGTAACAGATGCATCCTTACCTTGGCCTGTGGCCTGCATGAATCTGTGACCTGCAAAAGCCCCAGCGCCAGCTCCCAGCAAACTGCCCTCAGAGCACAGACAGGGCCCTGGAGACCTGGCCCTGGTTGTTTTGCCTCCCTTCCCCATGCCATGTCCCTCCCATAACTCTGGAGCCCTCTCCCCATGCCCACCCTCCCCCCAACACCATCCGGCCCCCCTTCCTCTTTCAAGTCTCCAGCAGCATTGGCATCTTCAAAGGTGGTAATGGCAGCCATCGATCATGAGGTCCCCTCGTGTGCAGACGTGCCTCGGCTCATGCTGTCCGTTGGGGAGGTGGGAGGCCACTGCTGTACCCGCTCTGCAGCTGAGAAAACTGAGACTTGGAAGTGCTGAATCAAAGCCCACTGTTGCTCAGCTAACAGTGGTGAAGCAGGGTTCAAACCCTTGCACTCTGACCTCAGTTCTTAGCAGCCTCTATAGGCAAGGCTGTGGATGGTGGTGGTGTTCAGCATCCCTGATAGAGGTGTTGGGGTCGGCCCTGGGATAAAGTGCCTGCGATACCTCCATGCCCCTGGGACACATGGCCTGCTTGAGCCCATCTCTATCTGGAAGGCAGCGCATCGCATGGTCACCTGATCCCACAGAGAAGGAGGGCCAAGGAGAGGATGACCAAACATGGTGAAATCTCTTGTCATTTCCATCACTAAGCCACACCTTCCTGTGCCTGGCTGTGGGCAGGTAGGGAAGCTCCGGGTGATGGGAGGGAGTCAGCGACAGGCTCGCCCTGATGGCGGGCACCAAGTCTTTGGCGCCACCTGTCACTTATGATGAATGTCTGCCTTGCAGGGTCAGTGCATCCCATAGAAACGCAAGGAGGGAACTGCCCAAGTATGTGTTGATTCCCCCCTGTCTACAGGGGCAACTCTGTCTGCTGCCCAGATGTCCTTGGCAACCCGCTGGCTGCTTCCTTCGGCCAGCTGCTTGCCTTTTCTGCCCTGGCTTCCGTATTCGCCCTCCAGGCCCCCAGGTTTGCATTTGGTTTCCCAACAAGGCTTCAGCTCTTGACCAGAAAATGTCCTGAGTCACTGTCAGGAGTCACTGTGAGTCTCGCAGTAGACTAACAAAGTACCTTTCCGATTTGTAAACCAGTGCAGACATATGGGGGGGAACAGGGGTATGCGGTGATCCGATTTAGCTGAGTCTTTTCTGGTGAAGGGAGAAACATTGTTTCTCAGCCTCTGGGCTGAGCAGGGACATGGTGGAGCGAAGGTGACTACTTTGAAAACACCAGACCACAGCCCCATGGCCATCATGGTCTGCTTGGGCAGGGTAGGCAGGGTTTCTGGAACAAACTATGTCTGCCAGATGTTTCCACGAGGGCACTGGGATCAGCAGGAGTCCTTACCTTCCAGGCTGGCCTCTCTTCTTCTTTCTAGGAGTCCTCTGACACCACGCACCTCCACCCCCTTAACACACACACACGCACATGCACACGCACGCACACACACCAGTAGAGCCTTCCTCTGGACTTCTTACTACAAATCCCTACTCTAGCACTTAATGCATTTTTCCCAGGTGTAATCTTCAGTGAACTCCTTTAGGGCAAGACTGCATCTTATTCACCCCTTACCAAAGCTCCCTGTGGCTCAGTTGCCTGATCAAGAAAATGGGAATAATAACCATAGCTACCGCATAGTGTTGCTTTGGGTTAGACAAGGGACCGAGAACTGTGGCGGGCATAGAGTCGGTGCTTGAGCAGCATTAGCTATCTCCATATCTGCACGGTGAGCGAGCTCTCAAAAGAGGCTGTCGGGTACCTGGGGTCACAAGACCTGGGGTCAAGTAAGTCCTTCCCCTACTGCTTCCTGGCCGTGTGACTTGGGCAGATCACTGACCACATCTGTAAGGATGGAGATGAAAATATCCCTCATGTTTCCAGTTCTACCACATTTCCCACAAGAAGACATTACCTGGAACATTTGGGGGTGTTATCCTGTGGGGCTCCCAGGCTCCCCATAGTTCCCTAACACCGTGTTTATATTCTCAAGGTCACTTGAGGTGCTCTCTGTAGACTCCTCCCTTTCAGCTCTAAGACACAGTTTTTCTTTTCTTCTCGCTGTTCTTTTACAATAGTAATAATGATACTTTATAATAATATCATTACTATTTTAAATGTATGCTGGGCTTTATGGTCTCCAGAACACCTTATGCCTCAGTCCAGTCGGAGTCCCATCCGGAACTGGAACTTTTGAAGTCAGGGGTGCCTGACGTGAACAGAGGCCCAAGGCCACCGGGCTAGGAAGCACAGGAGCCAAGATTCAGGTTTCTGGCTCAAGGGGGGAGGTTGGGAGGCAGCTAAGGGTGTAACCCCGTGCCTCTGTCCACCAGCCTGATGAGCACTGCCCCCAAGGCCCTGGTGCCCTGTGTTCTGAAAGAGGGCTTAGGACCAGCGCATCAGCACCATACTTTTCAGTAGACACCCGTGAAGTGCCAGACCACACACCAAACTCCTGGGCACTTTGCCAGGAGAGCCCATGGACCTACTTCCTGCCTCTGAGGAACTTCTGATATAACACCCAAGTGCGATATATGAAAACAGCAGAATGAGGGTAGAACTGTGTGAACAGACAGGCTTTTATATCATAAGCACGGTGGAAGTGAATTTTAGGGGAGGGGGGGAAGCAAGGAAGATTACTTCTAGAAGTTTCCATGGCCAGGTATTATTTGCCTTGGGATTCTCTTCCTTCCATTCCCTATCTTCATGCACAAATAAATCACCAGCCACTGAGACAGGACTGAATGAGGAGCTCTTCCTATCTCGCTTTGTCATCAGTGAAAGGATCTTCTCTAAAGTATCTTTCATCTTTAATGTTCTAGAATTCTGATGGTTCTGCTGCCAGGCTCTCACAAGGGAAAGACATTCAAGGGGAGGACGGAATGTACCCTCTCCTCCCCCTCCCTCCCCCCAGCACTTGACTAAACCTTCGCCCCTCTGCCTATCCCTGCCCTCGCTCTCTGGCCCCCTGAGTTCCTGAGTTAGCTGGGTGAGGGCTGGGGGCTGGGAGGGTGTACATGAAGGTACTCAGAGCTAGGCAGTGGCATGATGGGGGTGGGTGATGGGGTCAGGGAGAGTCACAACCCAGATCAGTGAGGGGACTTCTTTTCTTAAGGAGACAGAAGCAAGCCCCAAGGAATGGTTTATCTTTATCTGGTATTGCAGTGGGTCCCTGTGTATATGTGAGACCAGAGCTGTCCCCTTCCTTTTGGAGTGTCCTTCAACCCGACACTGCCCGTGGGGGCTCTGGAGCATGCATGATTATACCCTGAATCTCCTTACTGTTGCTTTTTTTTTTCTTTTTTGGTAAAACTCTGGATTTAGAGGGAACAACTTCTTAGGTTAAGGTGGATAAGAAAAGAGACACGGGGCCAGATTTGCCCGCTCTGCTTATACCAGCTGTGTGGCCCTGGGCAAGCTCCTGTACCTCTCTGCCTCAGTTTCCGTTTCTGCAAAACAAGAGCTACCGGTAATAACTGCCTCACACGATGGTGGAGAAGAGTGAGTGGGTTCAGGCAGGGCCTGGCACAGAGGGGTCCTGTACAATGGACAGTGGCAGGGGTCCTGATGCTCTCCCGCCCGGGGATGCAGCAGTGTTGTTACGCAGGGGCTCTCAAACTTGAGCAGGCATCAGAATCCCCTGGAGGGTCCCATCCCCAGGTATTCTAACCCAGTGCGTCTGGCGTGGGGCCCGAGCGTTCGCATTTCTAACAAGTGCCCAGGCAGCACAGATGCTGCTTGCCCTGGGGTCACACTTTGAGAACCAGGATCATCATTATTATCAATAACCTGGATTCTGAAAGCAGCCCCTGGGCCACGCTCCATGCTGAGCACCTTTCAGGCAGCCGAGGAAGTTGTGGTGCTGGAGACTCAGTACCTACTGAAGCTCTCAAGCCAGCAAATGGTGGATATGTAGCTCTAGTACTTGAACCCAAGTCAGCCTGACTCCAGAAGGTCCAGACTCAACGGTCAGCCCGCCTCAGGTCTTCATCCCACTGACATTTAGGGAATGTTGGAGAAACCCTGCCTGCATACAGCACCGTAGAGTTCACAAAGCAATTTCAAATACATTTCCTCATTTCATAAGGCACAAGAGCCTGTGAAGTAGGTCAAGTATTAATATCGCCTGCCTTTACAAGGAAAATGTAATTACAGATGAAAACGAAGGCTGAGAGCGGCCTGGCGTCTTGTTCAGGATGGCACAGCTAGGAAATGCTGGGGGCCTCCCACGCCGTTCACACCGCCGTGCCCGCCGCCTCCCAGGGTGCTCCATGGGGGCCCCCGCCATCAGGGCTCGGCAGGCAGATTGTGGAAGGTGTAGGTAGTTGTTTTCTGCCTAGCTGCCCTCTGGCAGAGAAGTGAGCTGTGTGTAGGAGACTCAGTTCTAGAATAATTCCCAGGCAGGGTGTGATCTGGGCCTGCCAGTGAGGTGAGCACTCACTCCCATTTGGAGGCTGTGTGGAAAGGGCATGGAACACCGTAGTGGGGGACGGGCTTTTCCTAAGCTGGAGGAAAGGGACAGTTGGCTTGGTGGCAGAGGGGCTGGTGAAGCCTCCTGGCGGACGGACTGGGGAGAGCACAGCTCTCCAGGAATGGAGCAAGCAGGGTCTGGGTGGTGGGAATGGCAGCGGTGGTTCAGAAAGGGGGCCCCTGGGGGACCAGCTGGGCCAGGCCGAGCCCCTGGGCTAGACTTGACCTTTCTCTACCAGCCACCCCAGGAGCCCAGAGCACCTGCCACCTCAGGCTCTCCCAATCCAGGGCCACGTTCACGGAGCCCCTGCTATCACTCCAATTGCTCTGATTAGGGGAGCAAAAAACAAGCCAGGTGTTACCAGGAAATGGTCTAATTAGCACTTACTGCTGACGATTTCTGTTTTTTTTTTTTTTTTTCTTTTTTAAACCCTGGACATTTTTTATTCGCTAATCATCTCTCAGTTCAACCAGCCCAGAGCTGCATGCGATTTACCTTTTGATGTTCACAGAAGAGAACTCTTGAATTTCAAAGAGCCGGCAGGGATTTGGGGGGAATCACGTGAAGAAGCTGCAGCCTTAATCAAACCTCATTAGAGGGTATTCTTCAAGCAGGTTTTCCCCCTCTTTCTGCCTCCCTCCCCCCTTCCCTGTCTGAACAGCAGACTGGTCGGTCGTTGGGTTGGCGTGTGTTTTCTTTGGGACTGTCAATTGATCCTGTGTGGTAAGGGTCTCCTCCCGCCACCTCCTGCCCCTCCGTGTCCCCACCTCCCAACAGCCAGCTCAGGGCTTGGAGTCGGGGTTGCTCTCTCACCTTCTACCAGTTGCCATGGTGAGAATTAAGGCTACATAAATAAAAGTAGCTCCAGGCAAAGTTCTCCTCCTGGAGAGTCTCTGCATCCTGCTTAGACAGGGCGGCTCACCAGAAACAGGGCTCAGATTGGCCCTCCTGAGAGGAGGGACTCACACAGTGACCTCCCCCAGCACCAGCTGAACCCCCTCCCCAACACGCACCAGGCCATGGGCACCCTCCAGTGAGTGGTGTGGCCCCGAGGGTGTCTGAGGAACTGCGTGGTTTGGGGTGTTCAGAAGTGGAATATGGCCCGACACCCTGAGGGAACCCAGAAATCCAGCCTTGCCCTGTGAGTGCACATCAGCAGCACAGACCAGCACATGAAGTCAATCCCAGAATTGTTCCTGCCGCACAAAAATAGTGCCAGACAACTACTCCGAGCCAGACTTTGTGCTAAATGCTCTATAAAAATTTTCTCTCGAACTCTCCCAGTGGCCCTGTGAAATAGGTACTACTGTTCTTATTCCCATTTTACAGATGGGGCCACTTACTGCACAGAGCAGTAAGGTAACTTGCCCAAGATCACACAGCTTGTAGTAAATAGCTCCTAGACTCTGAGCATCTGGCAGGCAGAGCTGATGTTCCTCATATACCCAATGCAATGCTGAGCACATAGTAGGTGTGCAGTACCCATCCCTGGAGGGAATGACGGGCCATGGCTCTGAGCTGGCTTCTGGCAGCACAGTACTGACAAGGACCCTGATCCCCTGGGCTAGACTTGACCTTTCTGCCCAGAGGGGCCAGCAAAAACCAACCCTCAGAGTTAGGCATGATAGAAGCCTCAGGAAGCCGAAGCCATCCGTTCTCACTGAGTAGCTGGAAAGCTCTTAGGGGAGGAAGTACATTGAACTGGTCCTTGCGACAGAGAAGGGGCATATCAGGCCATGGCAGTGTGGCAGACCCAGCTCTCGGTTACAAACCAGCAGGATGTCACCCGATAAGGGCCCTAGGCGAGAGGAGGCTGGAAATGGGGTCCGTCTCCAGACAGTGAAGAGCGTGCTGAGGATTTGGGTCTAGACAGTGAAGGTTTTGTCAACTTAACTTGTTTGCATTGGTGAGGAAAGTCGCATGATGAGACGTCAGCTCCGGGCTTCAGAAAGCTCACTCTGGAGGCCCCCAGAGGACAGCCCAGGCAGGTCATGGCTGCTGCAAAAAATCCAGCAAGAGAGGTTGAACCAGGACAGAAGTGGAAGACGTGGAAGTGGTTTGAGCGACCTTTTCTAGCGGGACCAGCAAGTCTTGGTCACTGACTTGGTGTGGGGTCTCGGGATATCACTGAGGAGAACTCCTGGGTTTCTGTCTGGGTGCTGGGTGGGTGCGGTGGCATTCACTAGGGGAAAGCAGGGCTGTATCCCAGGGGCGCACAGGGGAGCGGCGTGACTGCATAAGCCCTTTGGTTGCTCCCAGTTTTCATTCCTCAAATGCAGTGGTGTCTATTTAAAGCTCGGGTTAGTGCATACGTTTAACTACCAGAAGTCCTAATTATCTCCCGTCCTTCCGCCTCACAGCGTACTGAACCGCACTCCTATGAATCTGATCCAGGAAATCATACTGGTGGATGACTTCAGCAATGACCGTGAGTATCAGTGCTCCCTTGCTCTGGAGACACAGGTTTCTATTCCCTGCCCACGGTTCTCTGGGGATAGAGGGAAGCCTAGGCTTGTAGCAGGTATAGAAGACTTCAAGTGTTGATGTGGGGCTCAGGAGGGAGATAAACCTTACGTTTAAAAACAATTTGTTGGGTCCTCTGCTGTGGGTCTTTGAGGACCTACACAGTATATTTAGTCGATCCTTGATTGGGTTGGGGTGTGTGTGTGTGTGTGTGTGTGTGTGTGTGTGTGTGTGTTTGTGTGTGTGTACGTGTGCACATGGAGGTGTGCACACACATGTATGTCACTGTCCCCTATCCTGGACATAGAAAACTTCAGAGAATTGACCCTGGGACCCAGAGCAGTTTCCATCACTTGGGGTCCCTGACTCGTATCTGTGACAATCTGCTAGCCTGAGCACAGGCTGCAGCACCCTCTCCTTGCATTCCTGGGGGGGGGGGGGGGCGGGGGGGGGGCTCTGCAGGGTGCCGTGTGGGGCATCCCATCACCTGGCCATGATGCAGTGAGCAGCTGCCCTCTGACCCTCCAGCCATTGGTCATCACTGTTTCCAAGTTGTCCTATCAAAGAACCTGGGTCACCCCCCCCCCAATATCTTCTTGCCCCCAGAAGAGCATGCAGGTGTCCTCAGACATGTGTATATTGAGTTTGATGGGTACGACAGTTGGGGAAGCATCCTCAGACTTCAAGGGTTGGTAGTGCCGCCTCCTATGAGAGCCATCATCCCAGCATCCTGGGTGCAGTTCCAGGCAGAGCCACCTCTTTCCGGTGACAAACCAGGGGAAGCAGGCAATGGCCCTGGGAACAGCTCCAAGTCCTAGGAGAGTAGAATCTGTCCCCCCGAGTGCCCATGCTGGCAGCTGGCTTAGGAACCACTACCACCCTGGGGTCTGCTGCGGGAAGGCTATCACCTACACCCACCGCACGGCCTCAGAACCCTGGGAGTAATGCATACGTGAGTTGTGCACTGGGTCCAGAACAATAAGATCGGACTCTCAGTACTTAAACTTGGTGAGCTGATCTCCCTTCCCTAGTGAGGAAGCAGTTGGAGGTGGGGAGAAACTCGTCCTGCCAGGTCACCTGGCACTGGAGCCTGAGGAGGGTATGCTGCTGGGTTCACTCAGAAGTGGAGCAGCTTCGTGGTTAGAGCACAGACGGAGCCAGACTGCCCAGCTTCAAATCCTAGACCTATCACTTACTCAATCACTGGCTACGTACCTCAGGCAAATTAGTAACTTCCACGTGCCTTGCTTTCCTTGACTGTAAATGGAGATCATTATAATTATACAGTTTATGTAAGGATTTAAATGTGTTAACACGGGGCGCCTGGGCGGCTCAGTTGGTTAAGCACATGACTTCAGCTCAGGTCATGATCTCACGGTTCGTGGATTTGAGCCCCGCATCCGGCTCTGTGCTGACAGCTCAGAGCCTGGAGCCTGCTTCTGATTCAGTGTCTCCCTTTTCTCTCTGCCCCTCCCCTGCTCGCTCTCTCCCTCTCCCCCCCCCCTCAAAAATAAATAAACATTAAAAAATAAAGTCAAGTAAATGTGTTCACACATTCAAAGTGCTTGGAACAGTACTTGGCCCAGAGGAAGCTTCTATGAGTCTCTGTTGTCACTCTATAGAGTCCAGAGCCAAAGAGAGGCTAAGGGTGGTAAAACAGTGAAGCAAAACCAACACGATGGGGTCTCAATGTGGAGTTCAGAGACTTGGTGGGTAAGGGAAGCAATGGGGCAGGCAGGCAAGCCAGAGGACAGGTCTGGGGTGATGCTGAAGACCGGGTCTCCTGCCCATCCCGGCACATTCCCCTGCATGGTAGAGAGAGAGGTAAGCCAGTTCTGTGATGGGATACACTGGACAGATCATTTGACAGAAAAGGTCTCCAGTATCAGACAGGAAATGCCACAATTCATCTCATCCATTGTGTGGTCTCCCAGCAGCTTTTGCTAGACCCCACTAGAGTGAGCAAGAGTCTCGTCTCATGCTTTTCATGGTCTATAGAAACGGAGAAGAGTCTCCAGGTGGCCATCCCAAGAATTCCCATCTGGAAGTGCTTGCCAGCAAGCATACAGGTACTACTATGTGACCCGCTCCAAAGAGGCCTCCCTTGAGGCCACTTTGCATGGACTGGGCCATGTTTGTATATTGATAGAAGCAATCAGTCAGCCTCATCCAAAACCCACAAACACCCTGGGGTCAGGACAGGACTATGCGGCTGGGGGCAGGGACAGTAGGTAGGGCTGCCTTACTTACCTACTCTTTGGGTTCACCTCCACCCCAGGGCATTCACCCCGCGTCACCTTCTGTCTTCACAGCTGATGACTGCAGTCAACTCATCAAGTTGCCCAAGGTGAAATGCATCCGCAACACAGAGCGGCAAGGTAGGTCCGTGCAGCTGGGCAGGACCTTGGAGCGTGAATGTCGGGGATTGGGGTGTGTATGTGCATCTGGGTGTATGTTCAGTGTGCAGGGGGTGTCCTGTGGCTCCCCCCGCGAGCTTGCCGGAAGATGGAAGGACGGGGGCATCCACTTGCCCGTTTGTCCCCACTGCAGGTCTGGTCCGGTCCCGGATCCGGGGCGCCAGTGTTGCCCAGGGCACCACTCTGACCTTCCTTGACAGCCACTGTGAAGTGAACAGAGACTGGCTTCAGCCCCTGCTGCACAGAGTCAAAGAGGTGAGTGAGGCTGACTGAGGCCAGGATTCCACAGCCCCCACCTCTTGGCTCTCTCAGGCCAGTACTTCACATATGCCCCCCAGGCCCTCTGGGAGGGGGGGTGGGACAGATTGCTGTCCCCTCATTAGAGATGGAGAAGCTGAGGTAGAGCGGCCTGCCCACGGTCACACGGCAGGGCAAGGCCCGGGGACCAGTTCTTTGTATCACACTGTGACCCACGGCAGGCCCGCAAATGGGGCTGCCAACGGCAGCTGATACATGACGCGTGCAGTTTCCTGGGCAAGAGAACTGCCCAGAACTATTTCTTCCAGACAGTAGAAGGTTCCAGAAAGGGAGCCCTGATGAGTGCCTTTTGTGAGAAGAAGGCAGCAGACTTTCACTGGGCCTTGTCACCCAATTCCTGAGGCTTCTGTCTTTCCTCCAGCCGTGCATCACCCTTGCCCACAGGCCAAGGCAGGTGGGCAGGATGCTGAGAAACCTTTATTCCTTGCCTCTGTCTGCCTTTAGATTACTCTGGAATTCTGTAAGTTTCTTCTATGTCTCGGTTACTCCTTTTGAAAGTATGAAAAAAAAAAAAACAACTTTCTTTAATGTTCCCATTGGTATTTTATATTCCCTGAAGTCCGCCCACCCCCATCCTGATCTACAGAAGTCACCAGAAGGTACCAGCATCAGTGCTTAGCATTGCTGCCCTTCATTTTCTGCCTGAGTTGACTCCCACGGCCACGCTGTGCAGTACGAGGTCCGTTACTTTTCACATACCCATTTCACAGACGAGGACACAGTGTCGGGGGAATTATGTGACCTGGGCTGATATTCCCTGGCCAGCGCCACCTGCACCAGAGCCCTCCGTGTTGCCTCCACACCATCTTCCCTGTGCAAAATGACAGGGTTGAGGCTGAAAGAATTGGGATGTGTGAACCACTCTGAAAAGTGGGAAATCCTTCCCGGCTTCGTTCGTCCCAACGAGAGCACCTCGGTGGCCTTGCAGAGTTCTCACACGTGGGCCCAGAGGTTAATACCCATCCTGTGAGCACCTTCCCTGAGACTGGGAGAGATCAGAACTTAGCGCTGTTTAAGAAAATGCTCTCTCCCCTTTTTTTCTGGCAAAATCCCGCTGAAGAGGTCTGGACTGAGAAATAGTAGGTTATGAACAGACCCTTTAATTTCAGGGCTTTGCCTGGCCCTGGAGGCCCTTCCAGATCCTACCGGTCACAGAGGTGAGGGGGGCGGGGATGATGCTGAAAGTACCAACCCTCTAATCAAGTGGTTGGTTCCCCAGCTGACCGGTCATCTCATTAGCATAAACTCAGTTTCCATGAAAGGGGATTACTATGAATAACTGTCCCCCCATCTCTCAGGAAATCCCAAGGGTTTTAGAATCTCTTAGTGAAATAGGGGCGCCTGGGTGGCTCAGTCAGTCAGGTCATGATCTCATGGTCCATGAGTTCGAGCCATGTAGGGCTCTGTGCTCCCAGCTCAGAGCCTGGAGCCTGCTTTGGATTCTGTGTCTCCTTCTCTCTCTGCCCCTCCCTCTCTCCCTCTCTCTCTCTCTCTCTCTCTCAAACATACATAAACATCAAAAAAATTAGAAAAAAAAAAGAAGCTCTTGTGCAGTGAACCAAGATCAAAAGCCAGGTATATATTTCTTCTTATATCACAATATCACAGTGTACCACATTTTTTAATTAAGTTTTTCATTTTAATTCAATTATAGTTAACATAGAGTGTTATATTAATTTCAGGTGTACAATATAGTGATTCAGCAATTCTGTGCATTACTCAAGGCTCATCATGATAAGTGTGCTCTTAATTCCTTCTTCTATTTCCCCCATCCCCCCCCCCCCCACCTCCCATCTGGTAGCCATCAGTGTAGCATGTACCCTGTAGTTAAGACTCTGTTTCCTGGTTTGTCTCTCTTTTTTCCCTTTGCTCCTTTGTCTTGTGTCTTAAATTCCACATTTGAGTGAAAGCACATGGTATTTGTCTTTCTCCAACTGGGTTATTTCGCTTAATGTAATATACTCTAGATCCATCCACGTTGTTGCCAATGGCAAAATTTCGTTCTTTTTATGACTGAGTAATATTCCATTGTATGTATACAGCATATCTTCTTTATCCATTCATCAATCAGTGGACATTTAGGCTGTTTCCATAGTTGGGCTGTTGTAAATAATTCTGCAGTAAGCATTGGGGTGCATGTATCCCTTTGAATTGGTGTTTTTGTATTTTGAATACCTAGTAGTGTGATTACTGGATCGTAGGGCAGTTCTATTTTTAACTTTTTGAGGAACCTCCATTCCCTTTTCCAGAGTGGCTGTACCAGTTTGCATTCCCACCAACAGTGCATGAAGGCTCCCGTTTGTTTCTCCACATCCTCACCAACAATTGTTTTTTGTATTTTTAATTTTAGTCATTCTGACAGGTGTGAGGTGATACCTCATTGTGGTTTTTACTTGCATTTCCCTGGTGAGAGTGATGTTGAACATTTTTGTATGTGTCTGTGAGCCATCTGTATGTCTTCTTTGGAAGAATGTCTGTCTATTCAGGTCCTCTGCCCGTTTTTTAGTTGATTGGGTTTTTTTGTTTGTTTCTTTTTTTTTTTTTTTTTTTTTTGGTGTTGAGTTTTAAAGTTCTTTATATATTTTGAATACTAACACTTTATCAGGGAGGTCATTTGCAAATATCTTCTCCCATTCAGTAGCTTGTCTTTGAGTTCTGTTGATTGTTTCTTTTGCTGTGCAGAGGCTTTTTATTTTGATGTAGTTCCAATAGTTTATTTTTGCTTTTGTTTTCCTTGCCTCGGGAGACATATCTAGAAGAAAGTTGCTATGTCCAGTGTCAGAGAAATTACTGCCTGCGTACCACATTTTGTTTATTCGTTCCTCTGCTAATGGACATTTGGGTTGTTTCCATCTTTTTACTATTGTGAATAGTGCTGCTGTGAACATTAGTATGCAAGTTTGAGTGCCTGCTTCTAATTCTTTGGGGTGATACCAACGAGTGGAATTGTGGGATCATGTGGCGGTTCAGTGTTTGATCTATAGGACCCCCCCCAGGCTAATGTGGCCCTGCAGGATATGTTAGGGGGCCTTGCTTTCCTCAGACAACCTTAATGAACCCTTTCCACCCCAGTGCCTATGAGGCCATCGCAGAAGCCCTTTCTGAAAAATGCTCTCATTTTTGCATCCCTGGTCAGCCTCACCTGCAGGGCAGAGAAGCCTTCATCGTTTCTTCCTCCTGTGTGTGAGTGCTCCTTGCCACCCAGTGCTCCTCCTGTGGCAGTCACTTGGCCCCAAATAGAGCTCATCCTCCCAGGCTGAGCTCTGGATCCCCACCGCTTTCTGATCTAAAGCTTTGGGTAGCAGGGGACTGGCCGGACAAACCCTGGGGCCGTGGTCTGGCTCTGCCCCTTGCGGAGCACCACAGCAGCCTCTGTGGGCTGCAGAGGTTTTCTCCAGACCCTGGCTCTTGTTGCTAGAACATTCCACTGAGACATCCCTTCCAGGACAGGGATGTGGGCGTGTGTCAGCCTGTGTTTCCACACGTCTTTGTATTGTGTCTCGTCTCAGAGTAAAACGTGATTTGATCTTGTGAGTAGAAGTGGAAATTTTAAGCTGTAATTGGAGTTGGGGATTTTCAAAAATAGAAAGAGATAAGAGAGAGGCCGAGTTTGGGCTGTCAGAAACCGTCCTCAGCTGGTCTTTTCCACAAGGAACTCTCTCGCGTCCCGTCTCCTCCCTTCAGCTACACGATGATACTTGAAACAAGCACCAGGTTGGTTTTAATTCTTTTAACAGAAGCCTCTTTCTCCCCGCTCCTTATCTACATATCTCTTCAGTAGGAAAAAAGATTTTAAGAAATTTCAATCCCTTTAGCATTTGGTAAATTTATGTAAATAATGGCTTACATATGCTTCAAAGCCTCTCACACGCCTCCCTCTCTTCTTCCACCCAAAAGCCCTGTTAGGAAGGCAAGATGGTTTGGCAAATAATAATTTGTCTTCACTTTATAGATGAAGAAACAGTTCCTCAGCGTGTGCTGGTTTGCTTAAGGTGACGTGAATTCTAGATAGCAGCGTCAGAACGAGAACCCAGGTCTTCTGTCCCCTCCTCGAGGACCCCTTCCTTCTCCCCCACCCCGCCCCTCCAGCCTACCTTAGGGGCTCCGTCATCACCCTCCAGTGCCCGTCCTCTGTCTTCCCTAGACTGTGAGGCCGTATCCATCTTTCCATCTGCCACAATTCCTAAACCATAAGAGGTGCTCAGTAAAGCTGGTTCACCAAGTGAGTGACTGATCTCTCTAGCTTTCTGAGTGCCCATTCACAGTGTAATTTTAGTTACATGAATGGGTGGAGGAAGGAGAGGTGTACCGCACAGGTGATCGATGGCCATTGGCTGGTGCATTCAGCCTCTGTCATTGCTGCCAATGGACTTGGGGGGGGGGGGGAGACGGGGTCCAGGCCATGGGCCTGCCAGTGACTCCTCCAGCTGCCTGCTTAAGCCTACCTGTGGGCCTAGCCTTGAAGACCAGCCAACTGGAGCTCACGGGCCAGCACCTGTGGTGGCTTTGGGTATCTTTACCGGAAGTCCTTCCATCCCTGAGCCTGTAGGAGGAGAGGCCATTTTTCTCAACTGTAACTGACCCATCCGCTTTGCTACCAGCCATCGACATAGTACCCTCAGAGCGAGTTAACAGCCAGCCTCTTGAGCCAACGCTGATGAACACCTGCTGCCCAGCAGGCCGTGGGCTGGGGCTGAGTGCTGCGCAAGTGGAGCAGTTACTGACCCCCAGAGTCACTCAGATTTGCGTCCTGGCTTTAAGGGTCACGTGTAAAGTCTCCTGCAGCCTCTTTTTAAGGACATGGCTTCACACACCACTGAGCCCCAAATATCCCTCATTACCCACCTGGTCTCCATGACTCTAAGCAGACACCACATATGAACTATGATAGGAGTAATAGAAGGGCAGAAGCCCTTGGAACGTACAGGGACAGTGCATCAGAGCTGACGCACCCTGGAGGCGGAGCCCCTGGGTGGCTTCTGGGGAAGGCTGTGGCCCAGGCAAGCAACCAGCATTTTCCCAGGCAAGCAACCAGCATTTTATTTTGCATTTCAATTTCCAAATATTGAGGAGAGATTTGAAACACCAGGATTGCGGTGTGGGGGTCCCCAGACCACCCGCAGATTCAGTAATTCACTAGAAGGACTTGGAACTTAGCAAAACTATTATATTCATGATTACTGTTTCGTGTAGCAAATGGATATAGGTTAAACTCAGCAGTGGGAACAGGTGCATAGAGAGTTCCAGGCACAAGCTTCTAGTTGACCTCTTTCAGTGGGATTATACACATGGCACTCACTTCTCCCAGCAGGGATGTATAACAACATGTACAGAGCATTTCGGAACAGGAAGCCCACCCAAGCCTTGGTGTCTGGGCTTTTTGTTGGGGGTCAGTCACCTAGATGTGGCTGACCACCCTCCGCCCCATGGTCTCCATGCCCCTCCGAAGGTCAGGTTGAGTTGGTACCACACGACCCAAGGCCCTCATCATAAGTCACACTATTAGCATAGACTGTCTGGTATATCTCAAATCTCCCAGGGAAACAGGGACACTCTTCTAGGCAGGGCATTCTGAGGGCTTAGGAGTTACTGCCCAGAAGCTGGGCAAGGGCCAAACATATCTCCAGGCAAGATTAATTCTCTGCTGCACAAGCATTGACATAAGGACTTAGTGAAGCTGTAAAGACCCAAACACTCAACAAGCCAAGGCAAAATGAGGACTTTGTCAGACTCACAGAAGAAGTTCAGTCTCCGAACTTCTGCAACCATGTCAGAATTCAAGTCGCAAGGATGTCTTTGAGGTTGTGTCCATGGGGAGGTATTGGTGTGGATGGCCGTGCGTGGGCATGTGGTGCGTGTGCACACTCAGAGATGCACAGTGACGGAGCCTGAGTGGTGCCTGGAGAGCAGTGGCAGCTGGGCAGGTGCTGTGTCGACTGTGGAAGGAGCATCTGTGCGCGGCCCAGAAGTAGAAGCAATGCATTGAAAATGAGCATTTCTTTCCACATGGGCCCCTTGCCTTCCGAGGTACCTTGTCACTGTCAGGATGAGTCACACGTGCAAGCTGAGGGCCAAATGAAGTCTGTGAACATAAAAGCAGGCACCTGGTGAGTCCGAGCTTAAAATAAGGAGACAGCCTCATCTGGGAGAGAGATTGAACTAGGAAATGAAATGGCGACAAGGAGAAGCAGAGGTTCCTGCCTGTGCCAGCAGGTGGTAGGTGTGGAGGGTTGGAGATGTGGTCCCGCCTGATTTCCCCGACCTGCTGGCTCTCCCAGGCTGCTTGGTTTCCATTTGGCTGTGGAGTCTCCATGTTCACATCTCCTTTACCCTGCCCCCAGCTTCCCCTCCCGCAAGCCAGGTACAGGGTGTTCACCCAGAGCAGGGAAGGCTTTAAAAATATATGCAGCACCTTGACAGCCCCCAGGAGCTGGTGCCTCTGTCTTGCATATTTTGAGAATGTTTCCTGGATGACTTTGATGCCTATAGACAGGGGAGCCTGAGGGATACAGCAAACGAGGAAGCCGGAAAGGGAGATACAGGCCTGGTTTTGATGGTCTCGAATGCCAGGCTAAGGAGTTGGAACCTTATCTTGCAGGCAGTTCAGGTTTTTAGCTCTTGAGCCGCACAGTGAGATTTTCACATCGTAATGACAATTTCGGTGGCCGCCGAAGGGAAGACAGTGGGATAAGGTAGGAGTCCACTGCGGTACGCCAGGCGTGAGGGGGGAAAAATGGAGGCAGGACACACTCAGACGAGCAGTTTCAGAGTTAGATTCGACGGGTGATGGGCAGAGGCGAAGCTTTCTGCTTTGTGCTGGGGAGACGGAGGGATACGCGATGGTTCTGTTAGCAGAAATAGGCAACCGAGGGAAAGGAGCATGTTTGGGGACAAGATGATGAAGCCATCACTGAAAGCCCATGGGGCATCCACGGAGGTGGCCAGTGGCATACTGGATCTGAGTCTGGAAGGAAGGGGGTGAGTCAGGGCTGGAGGCACCGATCTGTGACCATCACAAGTGACACCTGAAGTTAGGAATGTCTAGAGATGCTATTCGTAAATGTAGGCATAGAATGAAGGTATTTGGAAATTCCAAAGTGCTTTTCCTGTGGGTGTGTGGCTTCTTTTCATGGGACTGCAGGTAGAGGTCACCTTCCGGGCTGGCTGTGGCCTCTGCCTCCTGAGACCCCACTTATGGTGAAGGACTTTTAGAGCCCCCTTCTTCCTGCTTTCCCCCTTCTTCATGTGCATCCCTCTCCAGCTGGCCCCTGCCGTGTCCCCACCATGCTCCGAAGGCCACTGTGGCTGAGAAGGACTCCAGGAGTCAAAGAAAGGCTCCTGGCATTTTAGGCGATGGAACCAGAGAGGTCACGGTACCCCATTTTCTAGATGAGAAAATTAAGATCCAGAGCTGGCAGTGCTTAGTCAAGGCCACAAAACCAGCCTGGCGTTACCAGGGCGAGGCTCTGCCAAGCTCACTGATTCCCAGCCCGGCTCCTTGGCACCACAGGCTGAGCCCGGAGTCTGCTGTCTTCCAGGACTACACGCGGGTGGTGTGCCCCGTGATTGACATCATCAGCTTGGACAACTTCAACTACATCGAGTCCGCCGCGGAGCTCAGGGGTGGTGAGTAGGGCCAGCACCCCTCCTCAGCAAGGACTCGCTGCTCCTCCTGGTTGTTGCATTCAAGGGGGAAAGTGGGAGAAGCGTCTGCTGGTGGTTTGTCTGGAGCGTCCGGCCCTGAGTCCTATAATGCTGGTGGCTCCGTTGTGGCCTTACCACTGAGGCCACGAATGGAACAGCCAAGGGAGTGTGTAGGATGATGCCTCCAGCCCCCAGAGCCCTGGCTCTGATATGGGCTCGCTCTGGGACCTGAGAACAGGACGGAGGCAAGGACCCCCCAGCTAGGCAGGGCCTGACTTGTTCTGTCACCTCAGCACTGGTCGCCATGCTCTCTCTGAGGCCCACCAAGGTTCTGCTCAGGGCCTAGTGCTGGTTCCCCAAAACTGATCTGAGGTAGCTCAGCCCCTTACAAAAACCTCCTGGCGCCTCCCCAATGCTCCTGGCCAAGGGCCACGCCCATAACTACCCATCCTGTCCCCCTTGGACTCTGTCGCAAATGACTCTATCGTCTGCCCTTTATCCTCGAACTGCCCAGCAGAGAAGGCTCAGAGAGGCAGTAGGAGGTAGAGAAAGAGAAGCTGTGGGAGGGACATCTGGCGGCCTTCTTGCTGACCAGCCTGGGACCAGCTTCCCCGGATGCATTCATGAGCTTCCAGAAAAGGGACACGTTGCGCAGGCTCTGAAGGGACACGTGAGAGACCAAATCAAGCGACTCGGTGCTGTGTTCCAGGGTTTGACTGGAGTCTCCACTTCCAGTGGGAGCAGCTCTCCCCAGAGCAGAAGGCTCGGCGCCTGGACCCCACCGAGCCCATCAGGTAAGTCAGGGCAGGGGTGGCTGGGCAGATCTGTCACCACTCGGTCCTTCCCGCTGCCGCAGAGTGTAGGAGGCATTTCACATTGGATGCTCAGGACTGGGAAGAGACCAGGAGAACCCTTGCCAGGCCAGCCCCCCTCTCCCCTTACGTCAGGAGTTTCTGTCTTCAAGGAGATGTCTCCTTGAGGGGACAGGGGTCTGGTAAGGCCTGTGCTGAGGAGCTGTTCGGTGTCACCCTTCCCACACTAGCGCCTCGTACTTACACTTCCCGCGAAACGTTGGGAAGTTGGGACCAGATGGTCCTGTTTGAGCCTCTGACTGGGGAAAAGATGGTTCCTTAGGGCCAGAGCTGAGCTACCAGGCAGGATTCAGCCCGGGAAAGGTCAGGTCAGCAGTGCTGTAAGCAGAGGCTGATCTTGAGGCCTGGCCACTGCTGCTTGTTAACAAACACGTCTGGGGCGCCTGGGTGGCTCAATCAGCTAGACGTCTGACTCTGGCTCAGGTCACGATCTCACAGTTCATGAGTTCTAGCCCCGCATCGGGCTCTGTGCTGTCAATGCAGAACCCGCTTTGATTCTTTGTCTCCCTCACTCTCTGCCCCTCCCCAACTTGCGTGCATGCACTCTTTCTCTCCCTCAAAATAAAATATATACAAACAAACAAACACACATCTGCTGTGTCCTGTCTGAGAATGAGATGGTGGCATCAACTCCAGGCTCTTTTGCGGGCGTTCTCTCCTCAGGCCCCTGCTACGATTCGCTGCACATGGTGGCAGGATGGCCGCCTGGGGCCCGGGACCTGTCACGGGGCCGGGGGTAGAACAGAGCATGGTGTCCACCCAGCAGGGAGCCTGTGTCCTGAGCACTGAGAACGTATGGTGTGGGTGTTCCTACCTAAGGCTGGTGCACGTGTCCCAGACCTGTTGGGGAATCTCCAAGCTGACAGCTGTCTGCTTCAGGTGGGGTGTCAGGAGGATAAAAGTGCTTGGAGAAATACAGACAAGACCACTAGGATGCAGTTTCTCTGGCCGGTAACTTAGGGATGCCCCACATTCTTCATGGGCATCTCCGTATCTCTGGACCTGCCATAGAGTAAACGTTTGCTCACTTGCACTGAATTAACTTAAGAACATAAGTCAGATTGTGAACCAAGGAGCTATGAAGAGCCAAATGGGGACACTCCAGAGAGACGTGTGTGTTCAGGAGAGCTCTACCAGGGACCTCTGTCTCACCTACCTGCCGGCCTCTCCTCCCTCCTCCTCCAGCTGTCATAATCTGGAGTGATGCCAAGAGGGAGATTGGAGCCAGATGGCATGCTTGCTAATGCCTTTTCTTTCTTTCTTTCTTTCTTTCTTTCTTTCTTTCTTTCTTTCTT
>NW_024412419.1:25386153-25427629 GCF_014898765.1 Herpailurus yagouaroundi | reverse complement strand
CTGTGTCTCCATCTCTCTCTGCCCCTCCCCCATTCATGCTCTGTCTCTCTCTGTCCCAAAAATAAATAAACGTTGAAAAAAAAAATTTTAAAAAAAATTTATTTATTTTTGAGAAACAGAGTGCAAGCGGTGGGGGGGGGGGGGGGTGGAGAAAAGGAGGAAGACACAGAATCCAAAGCAGGTGCCAGGCTCTGAGCTGTCAGCACAGAGCCCGACACGGGGCTCGAACTCACAAACTGGGAGATCGTGACCTGAGCCGGAGTCAGACACTTAACTGACGGAGCCACCCAGGCGCCCTAGGATGTGCTGTTAACAGGTGCTGCCTCAGTCTTCCTTCCCTGCCTGGTCGGTGGCCCGCTGCCCAGGCTCCCAGTAATGGAACCCCCCAAGAGAGCCACGCTGGGCAGGGCCTGTGGGAGAGGCCAGTGAAGGATCCCCAGGCCCTCAGAGCAGCAGTGTTCTGAGCAAATCCCAGCTCCCCCAACGGAAGGCATGCTGATGAGTAAATTAGCCTGTCTGTGAGGCCGGGAGATTTAAAATCAAAAGAAAAAACTCCAGAGCATGTTCTTGTTTTAGGTAATAATGCACTGGCCCTGTGAAGAGGAAGAGAAATGGGGAGAAAATTGTATTGAGCTCTGCACTGCCAGGGCAGACGAATGTGACGGCGGTCTCTCTCCCGTAACTCCCTCCCTTCCTTCCAAATGAATAGGACTCCGATCATCGCTGGAGGGCTCTTCGTGATGGACAAATCCTGGTTCGAATACCTGGGGAAATATGACACAGACATGGACATCTGGGGTGGAGAGAACTTCGGTGAGTCGCTGTCTCTGCGTCCTGGGGCCGGGTGGCATCTCTGTGTCCTGGAACCACATGTACCTGGGGTGAGGGCCTGGGAGGGGCCAGTAAGTCACTCCTTGGGGGCAAGGCCAGTGGGGGCACCGGAGGAGTGGTTGCCGGGAGGGTGGAGGTAACAAGGCATTTCTCCGTGGGGCCGCACGGACGCTGAGCACCAGGAAAGCCTTCCCGGGGAAGACTGTTGGGGCAAGTTGAAATGCAAAAGCCAGGAAGACTAAGGAGGAATACCAAGCCGGAGGCTTGAGCCGGGAGCTCTGAACTGGGGATCTTGGAAGGGGCCCAGGGATGGAGAGGGCTGACAGTGACCCCGTGACTTGGGTAACATCTGTTGGCTGCTCTGTGCACACAGCACTCAGCACCAGGGTAATGAAGAGGGTCTGGGGTCATCGCCACAGAAGCCCAGGAGCATCTGGCCCTTGTCTTTTAGTGAGAGAGAAAGGGGTGTGGGTGGAAGGGGTGCAAAACTGTGCAAGCGTGTCTGGCTGCAGTGGTGTGGGCCTGCATTCTGCAGCTACGGGAGAAAGAGCAATCCGGGACCCGCTCGTGTAGCTCGTAGCACTGAGTGAGCCCAGAGCTGCCTCATGTAGTAGAAGTGCGACAAAAGGGTGCTCCTTGCGGTTATTGTGAAACTCCACAGAGTCAGGTCTGTAAAACTCCCAGAGCCATCTGCACACAATGCCAGCAGGTGTTGTGTTGGTTTCCTTTCCCTGCTCCCAGCCGGCAAGATCCAGGAAGTGACCAGAATATGGGCTGGGATTCGATTTGTTTTGTTCCCAGCTGTCTCTAGTGCTTATGGTAGTGGCCACCTTGAAGGTGGCTTTGGTGACTACTTGTTGAGGAAGACACTGGAGAAAGAGAGGAAGAGGCCACAGTGTCACCGGGGAGCGTTGGGCACAGGCTCACGGAGCAGTGACGTGGCCTGAGAATGACCCGTGGGGCTTGGCTGGGCATTTAGCAGTAATCTCATGCATTGTCCTCTGCCAGTGTTTTTTCCTGTCCCTGCCTCCAGAGCGTTTTATGGCTTTCTTCCTCAGTCACTAAGAGTTATTTTCCAGGAATTTATGGCTGCTGGCCTGACCCACAGCATCTGTTCTCCCAAACTGGGCAGTGTAGAGAAACCCATCAAAAGTATACATCTCTTGCCATCAGGGACCAGATTGGAAGCTCAACAAACGAGCAGAAAACCCCAATCCCACGAACCAAACTGCCTCCCCTTCCTGGCACCCGTCCCCTGGAACAGCCTGGGGAAATAAATCGGATATGGGTTTGAGATCAGCTGTGCCTGCACGGGCCCAGAAGAGCTCAGAACCGGGTAGACTCTTGTCGATCCCAATGGGGACGAGATTTCTGTCTTTCTGGGCAGCCCAGAGCCCAGGGCATCGTGCCGCTCAGGGTGTCTCTCATGATCCTCTCATGTGCTCCGGCCTTTCCTGCTACAATCAAACGAATCCTTTCTGTAGCACTTTTGACAGACATCCTGTCTCTGCTCAGGTGCTGTTTATGACAACACGTTCACTGCTTCACAGTTCGGCACATGCTCTTGTTGTGAATTTTTGTGTTAAACTGTTAGAAAATTCTCCTTGGTGGTAACCCATCTCCCTCTAGCCTCTGTCTGTTGGGACGTTCTGCCCCCTTGAACCCTACAAAGTGAGTGTGAGCCTTCCTTCACGTGGCAGTCGCTTTGGGATTCAGGCAGCACATTATTTTCAATGATGGCACATTCCGGTCCAACCTTCCAGTACCTTCTGTTTATAGCAATGTTGACACACATCTGCCCACATTAAGTGGCAATCTCAGCTAGTTGCTTCCGGTCGTGGGACATTAACAAGTGCTGATTCCACTGGGGAAGTGGGGAGGGGCTTCTGCGGAGGTGTGGGAGAGGCATTTTCCGATCCAACACAAATTTTTTTTTTTTTTAATTTTACAATCCAACACAAAAAAGCTCTACAGACAGCTATCCCAGGAAACACCGCTTTCTCCCATCCCAGCATCCCGTTATGTTATAGCCGGCTCTCAGCACTTTGAAAGCCATTTCTGGATTTTTTTTAATTTTTTTTTTAAGCATTTTATATGCCAGAAGATGCAGGGCTTCTCCAACGGTGCGTATGTCACATGGAGCACCCCAACTCTGCATGCAAACATAGGTAGGCACCCGAGTGGGCATTTGGAAGAGCCCATCAGGATGGGGATGATGATCGGGGGTTTAGTGGGGTCAGGGAGCTCTCTAAGCTTCAGGGATGGTGCTGAGGGAAGAAATTCTGGCTCCAGGGTGTGGCAGGGGGGCCTCCCCGCAGCCCAGCTCACCAAGTGCCGGGATCCGCACCCGAAGCATCATTGTTCACATCCACCCTTCTCTCCAGCCCCAGGACTATTCTGTTCCCCTCAAAGCCAGCCTCCCACTGGGCCAGAGAGCACTGAAATGCAGGTCTCTCCCACTTCCCAGGCGTGGTGGCCACTGTGGGTGCTTCTTGTCCTAAGGACGAGGCCCACACCCCTCAGCTGAGTCCCTCCTGGTGTGTGCCCACCTCTCCAGCCATCAGTCCGGAGGCACAGCCCCAACATGCCCGGCCCTCTGCAACCACCTGGCCTCCCTCCTCCACCGAGTGTGGACTCCACTGCAAAACACAGCTCCGGGGCGGCCTCCCCCAGGACTAGTACACCTTCCCCGCCCGCTCTCCCGCCCACCCCACTCACTCTGGGCCCCTCCGCACCCAGTTCTCCTCTCTACAAGGCCTGGGCCCTCTCTGTATTTACGTTCATTCACCTGTGCCTGCCACCTGCCTGCCGCTAAACCCAGGACGAGGCGAGAATATGCCTCCAACCTCTAGTCCTAGAGGCCTAGAACACTGGAAAGTGCTGGCTACCCGTGTTCCAAACCAAGGGACTGGGAGCTGGCGAGTTGATTCTTTTCCAGAGCCCCCAGCATGGAACGTGGTTTGCACACCTGGATTTGGGCCTTGGGAGGCCCTCAGCAGGGGGCCCAGCCAAACCCACACACCAGGTTTGTGTGGCCTTGGTTATGGCAGCAAAGGTGACGATTACCCTCCCCTGCCCCAGGGCAGCTGGCTGTAAGTAGATAAAGCTAATGCCCCTGCTACCCCTTCAGACTCAGGGGTGGGGGGTGGACAGCACCTGCTAAAGGAGCATGTATCTGACCTGCTGGACTAGTTTCTCCCTGGAACCTTCTCTTTCTGCCTCTCCCTCTTCATGCTGGATGGCTCAAGGTGACAGAGATGGCCTCATCTGAGAAGAACATCCACGTCTGATGAAAAGTCCTCTCCCCACAGACAGGGAACTAAACTAAAGCAGGCCACAGCTCGGTTCCTTCTCTGGGCCGTTGGGCCGAAGCTCCATGCCCCGATGAAGCCCCCCAGGACCATCCTTTCCCACTGCCCCTGGACTTCCCCACGTCTACCCTGGGCCCAGCAGAGACGACACACATGGCTTGTTTTCATAGGGATTATGGAAAGATAAGTGTGCCACCTTGGCATTTGCAGGCTTATGGCTCTGGGTGACCATGGTGGGCCTGTGGCTAGTGCCTGTTCAGAAGTTAGGGGCCTGGATACAGCGAGATGGCCCCAGATGGTATGAGGTGTGGTTTTGTAGACCAGAAGATGATCTCTACTCAAGTCCATGCATTCATTAAAAACTAATAACAGAGTTTCCAGGCCCAGATGGTCCTGAGAACTTAAAGATCATTAAAAGGAGCTGGGTCTCTATGGCCACATTTGTATGCGTGGATTGTGGAGAACAGTAGCCCACCACAGCTCACTCCACTCCCCTTGTCCTGAGTAGGTTCCCCTTGGCCAAAGGCAGAACGGGTCCTCCTGCCGTGTGTACAATGCGTGTCTGTATACGATATGTGCAGCTCCACGTAAAACAGGATCATTGAAGTCGGCGGAGCCCGTGTCTAAAGCGCCCTCCACCTGTGTTTAGAAACCCGACTATGAAATGAAATTGGAGCCTTGATGGGTCTGGCTGAGCAGTGGTGTTCGGATGGCTGTGGTTTGTTGTCTGGGGAGAAAGCGTCCCCTTTCTCATCCAGCCAGTCATGGGCTTGTCAGGCAGAGGTGGGTCTGGGGGAGGGCAGGGGTGCCATGGGGACCTGGTAAGAGGGTTGATGAGACAGAAGAAAAGAGGTGAGAATGGAGGGTGGGGAGGGCAGCTTTCCCTCAAGCATGAGTCTGATGCCTAAAGAAAATAAGATACTAGCGCCGTCCCCTCTCCACCCCCCCCCCCCATGAGGGTGGAATAATGACACGTCTCCCTGCCTGGAATTCAGAGCATATTAGGGCCTGCGTGACATTCATCACCGTGGAGATGGTGCTGGCGCTGACTCAGCGAGAACCCCCTACAGATTCCCTACAGCATCTCTTCGCTCGGCCTCCCCACTTAAGAAAGTGATGACTCTGCAGGAGCAGGAGCCGCAGACGTGGAAAGTAGAGGGTCTAGGCGGTGCCTGGAGGGCCCGCTGCCCCACACCTCTGTCCACGGCACTGCTGACGCTCGAGCCCCTGCTGCGTGGGGCCTCTGGGTTTCGAGACTTTCCCAGGTGTCAGCACGTATCTGTGTGGACGGTTATCCTGATGTCAGTGGTGTAGACAAGGACAGGGCTACTCCATGTCCTGGGTGCTAAATATCCCACACAATACACCTGTGAAACATCACACCAATCTGCACCCCCCAGGCTGCCCGACTCTGGGGGCAGCACCGCAGTGCAGGTCAGTCCCCGTGTCTCCCATCACCCCAGTTGTAACACTCAAGACTCCAGAGCAGAGAAGCTGTTAGCTTATCCCGGGCCTCAGGCACCTACGGGCAGCATCAGCCGGACCAAAGGGGTGCAAAGACGGGCATTTGTCACGATTGGATGAGTGAGTGGAGGAAATGCAGCGTGGTGGCTGGTCATAGGTGAGCCTCTCCTGTTGGCCGATAAAAGCCTTGAAGCCAGCGTCTTTGCACCCACACCTGTGTTGGCCGACGGCTGCTGCTGAGTGCTGAGGGCAGGTGGAGGCAGGGCGAGAGCGGAGTTCAGGAGTGGGGAGATGTGCTTCAGTCCCCAGGAACCCACTGGCAGGTGTCAGGTCAGAACCGCTTCTGCATCATAAAATAAGGACATCCGTGACCAGGAGCAGGGTTGTTAGGATGACTAATAAGCTACCACCTGAGGGAGGACAGAACAAAGCACAGCCCAGGGGTAGATGAAGAGGTCATTTTCCTCCCATGGCTCACGTTTGCAGAATTGAGATGCGTGGTGATTTTAGGCTAAAGCAGCAGCCACAGGAAAAGGAGGAGGAGGAGGAGGAGGAGGGATGGTTTAACAGGTGGAGGAGAGGGGACAGGCTGTGGCAGGCTGTGGAAGGCGAGGACCGGGTAGGAGATGAAACACATCTGCTGGTGTCCAGCACTCCCTGGCAGAGGGTCAGACAGCCTTGGAAGTTGGCACAGGAGCCGGGAGCAAGCTAGGGCTGGCGGGATGGAGGGGAGTCCTCAGCATCACGTGAACCATGGGGCCAGCTGAGGAAGCAGTGTCAGGAAGACACGGAAAAGACAGAGCCTCAGGGTGGAAGAATGCCAGAAGACCAGAAGGAAGGTGGAGAAGGACCAGGGTCCGATGACTGCTTTCCAAGGTGGGGGGCCTGTGCATGCCGACGGGGGGGACAAAGATGGAGAGAGAAGCAAGATCCTGGGGCACGGGAAGCACGGAGGCAGAAACAGGTTGCAGGGGGGGGGGGGGGGGCGCGGGGGATGGAACTGAGGCATAGTTTGGAGGGATTCGCTTTGCAAATGAGGAGGGACATATGTCTTATTTGAATACATGGAAAGGAAGAGACCACAGCCAAAACGTATGCGTATTTTTGGAGGAGGGCTGGCACAAAATTTGTAGGTTATATCTAGTAAACCAGATCTCCGTCTCTAGTTTTGCAAGATGAGAGGGTTTTCCTTTTTGGGAACTGGAGCAGACCGTATTTTGAGATGCTGGAGAGGAAATGAGGGGAGCACGGTAGACTTTTGGAGCATACTGTTAAGGAAGACGTCCTGAGGCCAGAGTCACATGTGTGCTAACGGTTCCAGGGCCCGGCCCCTGCAGCCCTTCGGTGCGCTCGCTGCAGGGTGGGGAGGCGGGTGTTGGCAGTCAGCTGAGCTCACTCATTGCTCGTGTCCCCCCATCCCACAAACACCAGGCTGGGGCACGTGACCCCACTGTGTTCCAGCCAAACGTCAGATTGCTGCGTATCGAGGACCTTGATGGAAAGTCAAAACCCCAAAGTGTTAGTTCCACAAATTTTAAGTGGCTGCTGTGGCAGAAGAAGGAAGCTGGAAGCGGGTACGGGAGGGCAGTGCTAATGGGGTCCGTGTTTCAGAGACTGGCTTCAGGGGCATCTGATCACAGCCATGGCTGATCTTCCTATCTTACTAAAGACGTTTCGCTGTATTCTCAAAACCGCTGTTTCGTTTGATGTGGACGGCAATCCTGTGGAGTACTTCTGTGATCTTGGTTTGGCATGTGAAGAAACCCAGCCTCGGTGAGCTGAATGAAGCGGGATCCCCCAGGGACACGGCTGGGGGACTGCCGTGGCCTCGGGGCTGCCAAACCCAAAGCCGAGCTTTTCTTATCTTCCTCCCTCACTCCATGTTCTTGCCACCATTTGGAAGTCATCTTGAGAAGCCCTTTCTTCATCTGAGTGCGCGCATTCTCCCCCACCCTGTCCCCAAGCTTCCTGAGAATGAGCTGTAGCGCACTGGGACCAGAACCTGGGCACGCAGAGGGGCCGGTGTGGGGAAGGTGGTGGCAGTGGGCTTGGTATCTAGGGAGCCTTGCCTGCACTTCAAGGGCACAGGGCAGGAGGCAGTAGGGACAGGTAAAGGGTGGCTGAGGACAGGTGAGTGACCGAGCAGGTGAGGATCACAATGGAGAAATCGTGTCCAGGCGCCTGCTTGGAAAGCCGGAATGGGAGGAGACAGAGAGCAGGAAGTGGAGGGGCAGCAGATAAGAAAGAGAGGACCCAGGGTGAAGGAACCCAGGGAGATAGGGCCCAAAGTACTGGAGGGTGTGGGGCACGTATGTGGTGGGAAGGCACTAGAATACTCACAGCCTCATTCCCTGCTCCTGGACCGCAGTCTGCTTCCACGTGCCCCGCCCCCAAGAGCAGCCCCCCATGGGCCTGGGCATGAATACGATTCAGCCTGCCCTCCTCCCACTTGAGCTTGACTGCAGAAGCATGGAGCAGGCGGCAATTCCCAGATGGGAAGCTGGCACTTCCCACCAGTGGCCTGGCCAGTGGGGTGCACGGGGGAGCCTGCCCTGGGTGTAGGCAATAAGGAGGTGCACTGTCCGTAGAGAAGGTAAAAGCAATCACAAAACTGCCTGACGGTCGTTCAGCAATTCTAAACACTAGCGGTGATGAGATACTCCCCTCCCCCACCTTGGTGTTCCCCTGCTTCCTTCTGGGGCGGGAGCACCAGGCTAGGACACAGCCCCAGGGGAGAAATGCACACCCCGGCCTCTTCCCAGCCACCTCTGCAGACTCTGCTCTACCCTCAGCTTCAGAGCCGGCAGCCAACCAGCAAGAAATGGGTATGTGTGCAAAATCCCCGCCCTAGGGATCAACCCCAGCAAGTGTAGAGGCTTCCAGCATTCTCTACAGCTGCTCTCAGCTACTGGCCAGACTTCCTCCTCCCGAGCTACGATTCAGGCGCCCTTACAGAATGATAGAATTGCAGTCGGGCCATTGGGAGGTGACCGACACCTCGTCCAGGGGTTTCCTGGGAATCCTGCCCCTGTATTTTGCTAGCCTGTGAGAGTGTGGAACTCACTACTTCCATTACAGCAGTTCCTATCTGGGCCTTGACTGTCGGGAAATTCTCCTACATTCTTGACTGGAGATTCCTTCTCCTCGGTCCTGATTCCAGCCCTCTGTGGTCCTCCATGAGGGGAGGGAACAGGGGCTAATTAAACGTGTGCCTCTCCAAGCCAGCCACTATTTCCACATTCACTCCGGTCATCCTCCCGGCTATGAGTTATTGTCGTCCCCATTTGCAGATGGGGAAACTGAGGTTGCCCAGCCAGCAGAGCACACAGTCTGACTACGAAGCCACCTCCTCACCCCCAAGCCCTAGGCTAGATGCAGTGGGGCCTGACCATGTCCTTAGTCCTCAGGACTGTCATCCTGGGTCCCCTCCCCTCCTGAGGACACAACGCAGTGATGAGGGGGCACGGCTGTCTTACAGAAATCTCCTTCAGAGTGTGGATGTGCGGGGGCAGCCTCGAGATCGTCCCCTGCAGCCGGGTGGGCCACGTCTTCCGGAAGAAGCACCCGTATGTTTTCCCAGATGGAAATGCCAACACATATATAAAGTAAGTGCACATCCCAGGGGCTTCAAGGGGGCAACAGAAAGCCGAGGGCTTTCCCAGTGATGGGTTGTGGCTGTCCCATGTTCTCTGGTAAGTTTCCCGAGTGTTCTGGATGCTCTGGAGCCACACATCATTCTCCCTGGGATTCTGCCTAAGCAGGGAAGGTCGGGCTTGCCCACCCAGCTTGAGGACTAGGCCTGGGGCTGTTCCCCACCGCTGACTGCCCAGGGCTCAACAAGGCCCACATGTCCCTGGGCTCCAGGTATTTGGGGGCATTTGGGCTGGGGGAAGAGGATGCCATTTTGCCTCTGAGTTCTGGAAGATCCACTGCTCCCACTTTCAGGCTGGGTCACCAGGGGAAAGGTCCTTGGAAGGATTTGAGACTGGGGACGCACAAGTGGCTACAGTTCACGTGCCTGCCCCAGGGCCCTGCCGGCACCCAGACAGGGTCCAGGCTGGGGAAGCCCTGCGACCCTGGGCTTCTTGCAGAGGGTGTTTGCACTGCCTGCAGCGGGAAGGGTAGGGCAGGATGAAGATCCAGGGGCCTCAGTGACCCGGTGCTGCACTTACCTATTCCTGCCCTGTCCCTTTGTACACACTTCTCCTGTGATTCCTTCTAGAAATAATTCCTGTGTACCCCTCTCCCCGTGTTTATCTTTCCTCCGTCTTCCCACTTTTTCCCTTATTCTCGTGCCTTGTCATCTGACAGCCTCACTTCTCCATTTATTCTCCTTTGTCCTTTTCTGTCATTTAGTCCATTTGGGAGAGGGGGAAGCTAAGTGCCTCTTGGTGCTTTTCTTCATCTGGGGCGTCGTTTATCCTCATCGGTGTTTTTCCTTCCTCAGTTTTCACACGTATGAGCAGGTACAGGTCATGTCCTGACATGATGGTCTCAGGACCGTCATGGGGTTGAGCAGGGGAAGAGTTAACGCCTTTTGCAGGAACTTGGTGGACAGGGGTGGGGCGGTGAGAAACCCAGCGGGCACCAAAGGGAGAGCTGCCTTGGGCCCTCGGGTTTTCAGGAGGAAAAGGTGAGTGGGGGACACCTGGTGTAGGAAAGCCAGGGGGCTATGATGTGGAAGGGGGCCAGCCTAGGAATGGGGGGGCAGCCCTAGGCTTCAGAACAGGCACTGTCTTTGAGTCTGAGCCCTGGCCAGTGGGTCAGTCAGTGGTTAGAGAAAAGTGGCACAGGTGTTTCCTAAGCGGCGTGCAGTTGGCTGATGAGCGGCCCAGGGGAACGTGCCAGCAAAGCGCTGGTAACTTGACTGCACCAAGAATGGACTGCGGGTGCGTGACTCATTCTGGGTCCACCAACTTGGAAGAGTGTAACATACCCCTATATGGAATGCCTCTGCTCCAGACAGAACCAGAAGTCTTCAGGAGCATCCCCGTGTAGTGAGACCCCAAGTTCACTTCCGTGGACCTTGGCGGGAGTTGCTTCTCCGCTGCACCTGGCATCTTGACTGTTTTCTGATGACCTCCGTCTTGCTCTGCGGGCTCTTCCTCGTACCTCTGCCTCCCTGTCTGCTGAATGGTGACATTCTCCGTGTCAGTTTCTCTCGCTTTTTCTGTGCCCTGTGAGGTCAGACTCAGAGCAAACTCTTGGAAAAGACTAGTGTGCTGGCCAAATGTCTGACAGACGGCTTGATTCCTTGATTGTTTATGCCTGCGCCACACTGAGCACACGGGCTCCAGGAAGCCATGTGCGATTGGCTTTCCCGCCGAAAGCTGGGACCCTACCACTTTCCCTGCAGAAAGGGGGAGCTCCTTGATCAGGGGTCTTGAGGGTAGCTGGAGGCCCTGCCTCTCTGCTCTTGGTCACTGGCATGTGTGGGTTCTCCTGGTTCTTTTCTCTTCATTCATTCATTCATTCATTCATTCATTCATTCATTTTTGAGCCACATAAGTTCTATTTCTGGCATAATTTTTCTGGTGTGTACCTTTTGGGGAGGAGTTTCTCCTTCCTACTAATGTCCTGGGTCTTGGGGGAAAGGCCCCTTTGGAGAGCAGGTGGGACTTGGCTGGACTCAGCACCCAGGGAAGAATGCTATTCCTGGGTCTTGGGGCCCCCAGCTGGGTAATGTTGTTTGCATGTGCATTTTAACTGATATGTGACCCCCACCCCAACCTCCCCAGGAACACCAAGAGGACAGCTGAAGTGTGGATGGATGAATACAAGCAGTACTATTATGCTGCCCGGCCATTCGCCCTGGAGAGGCCCTTTGGAAAGTAAGTGTCCTTTCAGGCTGATTCGTGCAGAGGATTGAGACGATCCCCAGCTCCTGACAGCCTGTCCACTTAGCTGGTCACCCAGCCTTTGAGCCACTCCAGGACCCGGGCTGTGGCTGCTCTCCTTTGTGTCCCTTCTTGCTCCTGCTCTGTCCTGGGTGTGCAGGGCTCTCGGTAGCTCTTACGGAATGACTGACAACCTGGACCACCGCCCCAGTGAGTGAGCTGTGTTTCGCACAATGGGGCGATATTTATAGCTTTTTACAGAGAAGTAGGATGCGGGACACAACGGCCTTAGTCCCTAGAGGTCAGAGCTCCTCCTCCGAATTCTGAGTCACCCACATGCAAACTGCCCTTCTTCTCAGAGGAGCAGTATCAGACAGGTGTCCCCTAGCACCCTGCTCTAGCTTCCTGGGAGTGGACAAGGACAGGAAAGGAATTCTGTGCCAGATGCCCTAAAGGCTATCCTGTTAGCACTCCCCAAACTCTGAGTAATGGATTTAATTGCCTCTATTTTACGGGACAGGGCAACGAGGCTTCTGCAGGTTAAGCGACTTGCCCTAATCAAATCACCTGGGGGATGAGGCTCAAACCACACCTGTCTGATCCCAAAACTATAGGGTGCAATTCTCCAGCCCAGAGCTGATAAAAGAAAATGGGATGTTTATGTTTGTTTATGTTTGTCATTTGACTGTTTTGAGGAGCAGCCAGTGTTTTGTTTTGTTTTGTTTTGTTTTTTGTCACACTGCTGTCCCTCAGTCAGACTAAGGCTGGTGAGCCGGTGGGTTTTGCTGCCTGCACCCCTCAGGAGGATTACATCGGACCCAGCCAGTCTCTGAGGTTATAAACCCATGCTGTCCCTCCAGGGCAATTGCACAGGACCTCACAGGACATTTGTCCTGAGTCCTCAAACTTCTGGTCCACTGTCTGTGGCCATGCACCTCCCCCTTCCTTACCTCCTGCCCTCCCCAGCTTGGGTTCACTCTCTTGCTTAAAGAGAAGGTTAAAAAGACATTGTCCTCAGATCTTTTGCCCTATTGTGCATCTATCAACACCCCAGGCAAAGTTTTCTCAACCCTGGATGAACCCGACTTTGTGCCTTTCCCTCCCCTGCGCACAGGCTGCTGAAGGTTCTGGAAGGTATCAGCCGGTGCTGCTAACACACCGTGGCCATCAGACTCAGGGAGGCCCTTGGCAGACCCGTCAGTCCTGCCGCCTTTCCTGGGTACCATTCTCCCCAATCTCCATTTAAACCTCTCCTGTCTCCCCAGCCCCTGAGTTCACCCGTCACTCACAACAGATGACACCTTCTGTTTTATAGATGAAATAGATGGCCTCAACTTCCCAAGACAAATGACCTGTGAACTTTGCTGTATCTGCCCCATTCTTCTCTAGTTCATCTCGAAAGACAGGTGTGCCTCCTGCCGTGTTAGCCAGCCCTCCACCTGTACTCGGGATCCACCTTTCATCTGCATTCATTCATAAGTCAACATTTATCCAGCTCCCTCCACCTGGATTCATTCTCTCCTGCCTCCTGGCTCAAGACTTCTCAAACTTTAATGTGTACACACGTCTCCTGGAGATCTTGTTAAAATGAGGTTGCATATCTAAAAAGCTCCCGCCTGGGTGGTGCCGTGTTGCCGGTCTGAGGACCTCTCCTCGAGGAGCCAAGTTCTAGGGCAATGCTTCCTAACCTAGCTTGCATGTTGCAGTCACCCGGGGAGCTTCAAAAATGACTGCTGCCACTCCCAGAGAGTTGACCTACTCTGAGGTATGGCCTGGGCTGTAGAATTTTTAAGAGGCAGCCACCCCACCCCCACCTCCATGACTCTAATGTGCAGACAGCGTGGGAACCACTGTTCTGGGGGACTTTGTCCTCTGCGGGTCTCCACTCTTCCTCAGCCCTGATCTTTCCTCCCTACCGCATGGTTCCCATCTGCATTTAAACTGAGACAGTGTTGGGGCGCCTGGGTGGCGCAGTCGGTTAAGCGTCCGACTTCAGCCAGGTCACGATCTCGCGGTCCATGAGTTCGAGCCCCGCATCGGGCTCTGGGCTGATGGCTCAGAGCCTGGAGCCTGTTTCTGATTCTGTGTCTCCCTCTCTCTCTGCCCCTCCCCCGTTCATGCTCTGTCTCTCTCTGTCCCAAAAATAAATAAAAACGTTGAAAAAAAAAATTAAAAAAAAAAATAAACTGAGACAGTGTCGTAAAGCTTAAAACTTAAACCATTTAAAAAGGAAGAGAAGGAGGCAGGGGAAAACCTACAAAAACTTCTCCTCAATCCAGCATCACTCATGCCCTTACAGCCCTGTCTGCTCCTTCAGGGCCACGCGTCATGAGCTCCTGCCTGTGAGTGTTGTGGGTGGCTGTTCCCTGTTCCTCTCCTGAGTGTGATCTGAGCCCCACCCCCACCTCCTGTTCCTGAGAGCCCCCACCTGGCTCACCCTGACCCCCTTGGGCCCTGTACATCCTCTGTGTTACCCCATCGGTCTTCTCCCTCCCAGCCCCTCCGGCGTATCTCCGGCCACGGTTTCTGCACCTGCAGTCTCGTGCTGCTGCCCCCACTCCCCCTTCTTGGTCCCATCTGCAGCCTCAGTTTCCTCTTTTCCACTTTGTATGTGGTCTTCCATGAGGGTCTGTCCTCTCTGTCTTCGTACTGCGCCTTCTCCAAGTACAAACTGGACATCTCCACCTGGACGCCTCCCAGGCTCCTCTAACTCAAATCCTGAAGAGAACTCGTCTACTTCACTCTAAAGCTTGTTCCTCATCCCGCATCCCCCATCTGCATGAACACTCCTCCTTGTGTCCTGCTGCCCAAGTCAGAAATCTGGGTGTCAGCCTTGACCCTTCCCTCCCCGTCTCTTCCCATGTCCTGCAATCACCAAGTCCCGGTGATCCTGCGCCCTTCACACACTGAGCGCCTGGGTCTTTGCTTGAACACTCAACATTCAGCTTTAAAAAAAAAAGTGACGTCATTCCTCTGCTCACCCTACTTTGGGTCTGGTGAGGAAATATGCTCAGTGCTAAGTACACGTCCTGGCTGTGAAAGCACCTGGTCTAGTCAGGGCTGGAAGGAGGGGAGGCTGGCCCAGTCAAGGTCGGTCCTCTGTGGTCACCCAGGAAGAACAAAGTGTCCATGGAACCCAGGAGGGTGATGGCAGTGCAGCTGGGGAGAAATGGAGGGGCTTGGACCTGTCCCTTCTCTCCGTTCCACTCCTGTTTCCTACCTGAGAGCGTGAGCAGCTCCTGGGCTTCTGCGGCCGCCTCCCCCTGCCCGCCCCGTCTCCAGCTTTGCCCCGTCAGACCAGTTCGCCACCAGTAAGATGCCCTGAAAGTGCAGATGTTGCCGCGTCATGCTCTGCTAAGAGCCCATCGGTTGCCTCCCATTGCCTCAAAGTCCAGACTCCTCCCCAGTGGCCCCCAGACCCTTTACCATCCGTTTCATCATCTCTTATCCCGTCTACTTCCAATCCGCCACCCCCACGTGCATACATTCATGCGCACGCTGCCCCTGCCACCAGACCAATCTCCCTTTGCTGTTCCCCTGCCTCTACCTGGGGCCCCTGCCTCACCCACTTTCTGGTTTGTCTCGATAGCATCCACTTTTCCTTCCAGATACCAGCTTCACCATTACCGCCTGGGCGAGCGCGGACCCAACAAGCAAGGGTGCGCCTCTGAGGGGCCCCCACAGTCCCCACATGCCCGCCCCATGTCCCCACAGGGTTGTGGTTGCTTGTTTCATTACCTTTGTCAATTGCTCAAAAGCTCGCCATCCATCATTTCCCACATGGGGCACAACGCCTGGCACACAGTAGGCGCTCAATAAATGTCTGATGCATAAAGACATGACCAGGCACCAGAACCAGCCAAAGAAGATGATTCTTTGAGGGAGAGGTGGTCAGGAATGATATTTTGACTACAGAATCCAAAGAGGGATTTGTGGATAAGTAGACTCAGAGGCCTAGCAGTAAATTAGCAACAACACCCTGAATGTCCTTGTAGCCTTGTTTTTAATGAAAAGTAAAAAACACCCCCAGATCCCATTTCCAAGTAAAAGCACAAACCCTCCGTGCGTGTCATTACCACGCCATTGTGAGATATTGCTAAGTGTTTCCATAGCTGTGTCTGGAGCTCTCGAAATCTGTCTCGGGTAATTTCTCCAGTACCCTCCGGAGAGAGGTGGGTGCAGCATGGGCAACAGCTTGTGTTTTGTGCCTCGGCCTCGGTACCTGTCTGTGACACAGCTGTGTTTTGTCTTTATGTCTACCCCTGCCCCCATCACCCCCAGCGTCGAGAGCAGATTGGAGCTGAGGAAGAATCTGCACTGCCAGAGCTTCAAGTGGTACCTGGAGAATGTCTATCCAGAGCTCAGGTATCCGCCCTACCACTTGCTGGCTGCAGGGCAAGGCCCTCAGCTGACTTGGTCCAGAGAAGGGACATCCCGTGGCCAACTGGATCAGGACTTTGAAGTGCGTGGAGCTCTGAGAAGACCAGTCAGCTCCCCTTCCTTCCTGAAACCAGGAGAGGAATTAAGTTAATCAGTAGCATGAGGGATTGAGGTTAGCTAGCAGCAGTCTCTCGCAACTGCTGGCATTTGAGCCCCAGTTGATCAGAGGGCGTGAGCTCGTTGACGCTGTCCTATGTCAGGCTCCTTACCCTTGTGGCTCCTGGGTCTCTCCTTGCTGGATTGTTCCTAGTGGCAGCCCCCACCCCAGCACAGGTCATGGTAATACCACCCAGGATGAAACGCCCCTGTCATCCTCAAAACCCTGCCTTGACCTCTCCAGCTGCTAGTGTTACTAAGCCAAAGAGCGGCTGGTTCTCCTCATTCCTGTGACTTTCCTCCAGAGTCCCCAACGATTCCTCCATCCAGAAGGGCACTATCCGACAGAGGCAGAAGTGCCTAGAGTCTCAAAGGCAGAGAAACACCGAGATCTACAACCTCAGGCTAAGCCCCTGTGTCAAGATCAAAGGCGAGGATGCAAAATCCCAGGTGAGCAACAGGCTGGGGATATGAGAACATGTACAGGGACTTAGCCTCCATCATCTGCTTTTCTGTGGCACCAGGGGTCCAGTTATACCCAGAGCTTAGCAACAGAGGAGAAGTATGATTCCTCCTCACTCTAGGACTGAATTCACTCCACTAGTTTTCCAAATGTGTAGAGTTTCTCTGAAAGACCTCTTACTGGGCAACGTCGTGCCTATAGGAAATTGCCATTAAATTAGCAGGATTTAATGAGTACGTACGTCACTGGTGTCCTACCTGCTGGCAGTAAATCTGGGCTGGGTCAGGTGGATTCAGTAAAGCACATCCAGCTTTAGCCACATAGCTTCCTCCTGGCTCCCACAGAGCTGCAGGATCCAGATTCTTTCTCCCTCTTTCCTTTGCCGGCTCCTGTCCTCCGCTTTCATATGCTAATGGTGAGTATTCACCCAGGTTCTCAGGTCACTGTCCTTTGCTCTGTAAATGGTTTCTTAGAGATTCTATGCAAGCTTCCAGCTTTGACATCCATTGATTCACAAATTCTAGTTTTCATCCCTCTGGGCATTTCACTCATTTATTCACCCAGCAATCCGCTCTTCTCAAGGTGAGGAGTGACTAGGTTGCTGGTCTCTATGGCCACACACCCCCCCAAGGGATCTAATGCAGGAAGCGGCAAGTAAGCAGCCCTTCTGTTGTAAACCCTGTCCTGGATGGAGCTCAGTCACCAAGGGTGGTATCTGCCATATGCATAAGGATCAGGGACGTCTTCCCAGAGGACTTGAAAATGCGCTGCATCCTGAGAGAGGAGTAGGAATAGGCCGTGTCAGGACAGGGAGAAGGGGCAGCCCAGGAAGCATGTGTGAAGGCCTGGGCTGTGGCTGGATGACAGTGTCCGTGATTCCAGTCAACAGCTGGCTACGAGCGGCTGCCGGGCACCACGGCCACACCCCCGTCCCACACCTTCTCTGTGTGACTACCCTCTTCCAGGCTCCAGTCCTGTCCATCTGTCCTGGCTCCTCTTTTCCCCGCGTCCCCATTCCTGCAGATCCCTTCCCGTCTCTCCTCGAATACCTAGCTCTTCTTCTTCGTCCTGCATTCACTCCTTCAGCCTTCCTCAGCCTCAGCACCGTTGACATTTGGGGCTGGATGGTTCTTTCCAGTGGAGGCTGTCCTGTGCTCTGCAGCCTGCCTAGCAGCAGCCTCTGCCCACCAGATGTCCCGCACACCAGTCGTGACAATCGAACTTTCTCCAAGCTACACCAAACCCCCCTGGGGCATAAAACCACCTGGGTTGGGAACCATTGTGTTTGGTTTCGCCCACAGTCTCCGGTCTCTGCCCCTCATCCCCCAGCAGACGTGTCACCATCACACCTCTGTTCCCCATCTCATTACAGCCTTCAGTGGCTCCCCACACCGTCTGCCACAAAAGTCTATGCCTATGTTTGAGGCATCTCACCACTGGCCTCCAGCTTGCAATGACTTTTCCAAGACCCGTTTCTCTGCTCCAGCAGGACATGGGAAGGGCTGCCTGAGTTAGACAGGAAAGGAGAAAGGAAGCAGGGGTATTGGTTTTGCCTTAGGTATGGCAGCCTGGCTGGGAATGACACCATTTGCTTAAGTGACTGTTTTGTAAACTGTTGCAAATAGGTGAGGCACCTGCCTCTCTTCTGACTCTGTGTGCAGGCCCTGTCCGCGGGGTTCCCAACAGCCTGAATGTTGCCATCCGCCTTTTCCAGGGACAGGAGTTGGCTTGATCTGTCTTCAACAAAGCAGTGGCTTTTCATGTCTTCGGCTCCATAAGGACATGGGAGGAGGGGAGCCACAGGTTCTCTGCAGTCTCGGGGAGGGGTTCCCCACTAGCCCAGCCCCAGTGAAAGATTTCACTGGAGGGTAATAGTACCTATTCCAGCTGACCTTCCATTGGCACAAGAAGGGGAGGAAAAGCAGTGATCTGTGGGAAACTAAGAGCGATCATAGTAACAGGCTTGGAGTGAGCCAAGAACTCTTTCTAGAAGAGAGTGCCAAGCTATCACTCCTCCCCACTTCGGAGAGAACAGTTTGTGTAGCAGCAGTGTGAATTCAGGAAAATGGAAGAAGACTCTAAGATAGACATTCAGTCTGCTTCCACGGACAACACTGAGTGCCCACAGTGTGCCCACAGGTGTCAGGCTGCATGCTGGATGCAGAGTGGGGCCAGGTTGCATCAGACACAGCCCCCTTTGAGAGGGGGCCCACGGCCAACAGCAGGACTGGGCTGCACGTCCAAGTGTTGTGAAGGTGTAAACCCACTTTGGACTGATAGAAATCCGCATAACTCATTCAGCTAGAATAATCCCCAGTTTTGTGTGTATGCGTGCACACATGTGGAGCTACATGCTTGCAGGACTGACTTGGGTTACCTTTCTCTTCCTTACGTAGGAGAGATAGTCCTGCCTTTCTGCCCACCAGCCCTTTCTGCTAATGTGCTATGACATCCCAAGCTTGTCTCCTCTGACCCTGAGTCGCCTCTTCTCCCCTCCTACATTTTATTTCTCTTCTTGTGCTGCCTCTTGGCCTGTCCAGAGGGGGGTCCCATGTGCCCCGCAGGCCCTTTCTCATGACTCAATTCAGCCCTTTCTGCAGCTGCCGCCTTCTGTGCCTGTGAGAAGCCATAGCAAGGAAGGGATACAAGAGCCCTGTTAAGGAGGTATCACTATTATCCTAATTTTGCAGATGAAACCAGGGCCTGGAGAGATTATCCAAAGTCATAGGCTAGGAAGTGGTGATGGCGGGGTTTGGAAAATCTAGCCACCATGCCATAGCTCTGCTATCGCTGCTGCTGTCGGAGTCATAGATGGTTCTGGAACCCTTTTATTCAAGTTCATTCGTGCGAGATGTCTGTCCCTGAGATCCCTCACAAATATAGAAAACTGTAGATCAGCTCCACTCTGACAGCACAGAGCTGGTCACTTCCCACTGGAACCAAGGGTCACACCCCATGTCGGGGACTGGGGGGGGGGGTGTGCTGGACCAGACAATCGGCACCTCCCCGACATTGATGGGAACTGGGGAAGTGCATGAATGGAGGCCCACGTTCCCTGGACTCCATGCCAGGGCAAGGGGGTGGGGTACACTTAGCACAGGCTACTAGCTTGTGCCTATTCCCCTTTTCTGCCCTCCCTGGCTCTGTCCCCCAGTATGAACTCCCTGCTGGCAAATCCACATTTGGTCGCTCCCCTCTAAATGGTTCCCTTTGGGTCTGGCTGTGTGTAGTCTGGCTTCAGTCTACCCTTGGGAGGAGAGACCTGGGGTGAGATCTCTACAGGTCCTGAAACCAAGCTCAGGCCATGCGGTAGATGATTGCAGGGTCCAGACTCCTGGAGTAAAAGAACAGCAGAGGGTGGTAACAAGAGCTTGGAATTCTGCTTCCAGCTGGCCACACGCTCTCCAGGGGTGGGTTTCCAGGCACATGGGTGTCCCCTTTGTTGAAAGGAGACAACCAGACCATGGTTGTCCTCTGCCTCTGACACTGGCTCATGTCCCTGCCCCACCCCCAGCCCATCTGTCCACCCCTCCTCACCTCTCTTTCTTGGCCGGCTCGTCAACCTTGGGAACAAAATGTTTAATCTGAGAGTGTATTGAAGATGTCAGCAAGCTGATGCCTTGGGTGAAGTACACGAGAAATACGTCATCAGTCTGCAGACGTGCGAAGCCCAAGAACCCTCCAGGTTAACGAGTTTCCCCCTTAACTTTATTGGATTCTCTAGAAAAATATTTGTGTGAAAGATAGAGGGAAGACAGATGCACCAATCTCGTTTACTATCCCAATTTTTCAAAAGGGAAACAAACCTAAAAACTCTTCAGTGTGTCCGTCTCCCTGTGTTCCTGGCAGTTTGGGCTACTGGCTTATGAAGGACACGTGTAGACAGCTGGACACCCGGGTGGGTGAGAGAAGGTGAAACTCTTGCCCCCGCACCTGCACTCCCCTTGGCACCCAAAGTGAGTCTGCCCACGGGACGGTGGCCAGTATGTCATCTTCCCTGTCTGATCCCACCATTCCTCCCCACGCTTCGGGAACACACCCTTGGGATCGGCCCCATCATGGCTGCCTTTCCGGCATCTCTCCTGGGAGGCGAAGCAAAGGCACTTTTCTAAAGGAAGCTCTCTGGGCCCATCTCTTTTCCTGTTGGCTTCCTCCATTACCGTAGTCCACAGATGAAGCGCTTGCTCTGTGGTCAGCCCTGTTCTGAGCACATACACATGGAAACCCATCTGTTCCCTACAGTGACCCTCCACGGCAGGGACCCACATTATCTTCATTCCCCACAGAGGGGACAGAGCTGCAGAGTTCAGTATGTCGCCCACGTTCGCAGGAGTAACAAGCAAGGAGCCAGCAGTTACTCTTGGGCCCAACAGCATGACCCAACAACAGATGCGCTGGCTGTGGGTTTTTAGTCACATGTATATAAAGTGTGTTCTTACAACTCAGGACGAAGGGACAGGATGGACTGGGAATAAAGAAAACACCCTAACAGTGAGTCTGGTGAAGGTCCTAATCGAAGGCAGGGACTGTAACTCTGAGCCTCCCAGGTCACCAGGGAGAGGCTAAGGTCTGTGTCTGTGCAGCTGAAGAAGGTGTCCCCAACACGGCCGATCAGTACATTTGGGTGATCCTTCAGGGACCTAGGTGCATCGAGAGGTTGGCTGAACTGAAGTGTCACTTGAGCCCATGCATTCATTCCAGACACCTTGTCTGAAGAAGGCTTCAGGGTGTGTGTGTGTGCGGCCTTCAGAGTGGCCTACTCAAGGCCAGCTGGTGGTTCTGGATGCTCTTGGCTCAGATCCAGTCTCACCAAAGAGGCCCCACATTTAAAGTCGACCCTGCGGTCTGCACCTGGCATTGCCCAGAGTAACCACGGACCTCTGTCCCCCTCCATAAAACCGTTCCTGCCTCCCAGGGCCAGTGTGAGCATCAATAGACTATGAATGTGAAGCACCTGGAGCCAGAGTCCTTATAAATGAGCTATTTGCCCATCTAACCACAACAGAACCAGCAATGCTGCTTGGCACATGGGGTCTCTTCTCCGTTGTTTACTGTTCCCCACGCTGAAGAGTTTTTGAACGGGGAGCTCACCACCATCAGTAACTGACGCAGGCTTCTGCGTTGATGACAACACAACGCCTGCCTTCTCTCCACGTGTGAATGTTTCTCTCTTCACCCAACCATCGCTCCTCCCACGTGCCACAAAATACTGTTCATGGAGACCGCTTCAGGGCCAGGCGCCAGCTGCGTGTTCCACGGGCATCATCTGGGTTGGTCATCACACGACCCCATGAACCGTGTCCTCTTATCCCCCCATTTCACAGATGGGGTAAGTGAGGCTTAGAGAGGTTGACCAGTACTCTCAGGTCATACACGAGTAATGCCGGGCCTGCTGTCCCCAGGGACCAAGCCCTTCAGACTAGGCTGGGGTGTCTCAACTTCAGCACTGTTTGCATTAGTACCGGATAATTCTTTGTTGTGGGGACCGTCATGTGCGCTGTAGGTTTTGCCAGCATCCCTGGCCCCACCTGCTAGGTGCCAGTGACACCTTCCAATTAGTCCTAGTGCTCAAAGAATGCCTCCAGACACTGCCGTATGTCCCCTGGGTAGACAGATAGGGGTGAAATCACTCTAGTCGAGAGCTGCTGCCCCAGGCTGGTTCCTTCTTGCCTCCTGGAGGTGGCCCTAGGCCATTCCAAGGTCAGCCCTGGGCCTGGACCCCGACCCATCTCATGCCTGCCTCTTTTGGACCTTGGCTCCTCCAGACATGTCTTCTTCTTCTCCTTCTTTTTAAATGTCTATTTATTTTGAGAAAGAGAGAGAGCATGAGTCGGGGACAGGGGCAGAGGAAGGGAGAGAGAGAGAATCCTAAACAGGCTGTATGCTCAGCACAGAACCTGATGCGGGACTCGATCTCACAACAGTGAGGTCATGGCCTGGGCCGAAATCAAGAGTCAGATGCTTAACTGGACTGAGCCTCCCAGGCGCCCCCAGACATGTCCTCTTAAGAGCCCCTTTCCTCTCTGCTGTTCCATCCAACACAAGACATGAAACCCGGGCTGGGTGTTGCGGCCCGTGTGGTCCCAGCCCTGACAGCTGCGGCCGGATGGGCATCACCCAGAGAGAAGTCTGCTGCCCCCACCTGCCAGGCTGCTCGCTTCTCCTCATGCAGGGGCTGACTTCCAGAGACTCGCTAAGCGCAGAGTCCTTAAGGTCCAACCTCGACCACCCCTCCCCATCATCAGTTCCCCTCTTCCAGGGCAGGAGCAAAGGGGCTGGAGGGCCAGGAGTGGACCCCCCTCTCCTCAGTCCCTCAGTGGCCTATCCTTGAGGAGGCGAGGCTGCCCACACCACCTCTGAGTTACCTTCTGTAGGTGTGGCCATGTCTGTGTGCACCGGGGTGCAGGGACGGGGGGTGGTGTCTATGACTGGGCCAGACCCCCAAATGGAGCTGTCAGGAGACAGCTCAGCGCACACCGATCTAGGCCAGGCCAGCCTGAGCAACCACGGCTACCTTCCTGAATCCATTTCTGACTCTGAGGTTCATTTAATAAACCCATTCATCACCGGCCATTCTGGAAGGCTGACAGGTTGCAGAACGGGAATCGGAAAACCTCTCCTCGCTTCCTGCCCCACCTGCTCCCGTGTTCTGCTTCCCTCCCTCCTCCCTCGCAGATGTGGCTCCTCCGAGAAATCATGAGGCTGAATTATTTCAGTGCCGGTAAACACCAGCTAATGGAAAGTCCATTCAGTGTAAAGGCTTCCATACCCTGCCTGTGCATGTGCGTTCTCCCCTTGGGGGTCTTGAGGTGATCTCTTCTGAGCCCAGACCTGGCCCCCGTGGGGGTCACCATATGCCTTCCTTCCCGAAAGGCATTAGTGGATGGGGTGTCTCCGATGTGAAAAAAAACACCACCCCCCTCCCACCCTCAAGCCTTCCCTAGCACTTCCCTAGCCCCTGGGATACTAAAAAAGAAGAAATGCCAAGATAAGCTTTCAGAAATGGTGGTATATGTCAAGTTTTTATGTTTAATTAGTTAATGCTCTTAACATACACACACACACAAAGACAAAGTCAGTGTATTGTGGTAATCAAGATAATTACAGGATTTATTTTTAAAATGCTAATTCATGGTTTACAGCAAGCTGTGTGGGTGGGTAATGGGTCAGGGGGATGGACCTTATCTTCTTTCCACATCACTGACTGTGTGTTTAGCCTCATTTCCCGACAATGGCAGAAATCTAAAGCTGAGGCCAGTTGTATGGTGGGCCTGGGCAGTGGTTCCCTGGCATTCCTGCCCTTGGGCCTGGGCCTGGGCTTCGGGCTTTTCTCTCCCCACCCTCCCCTCCTCGTACAGAATTCTTTGGACACACACCCAAGATCTGCTTCCACTTTCTAGATCACACTGCAGATGTCTGGAGCCCCAGAATCCCCCACCGAAATGGCCGAAGCCTGAACTGAGGACCTGCATGGATCTCCTGGGGGTACCCTGTGTCCCTAGCACGCTACCTAGGTCCAAGGGGGTGACCAGCAGAGACGCATATGCTGGTGCAGGAGTTCACAGCAGGGGACAGAGCCAGGGTGGGAAGAAAAGGGGAACAGGCACCGGCTGGTAGGCCGCATTGTGTGTACCCCACCCCCCTGCCCTGGCATGGAGTCCGGAAAACGTGGGCCTCCACTCATGCACTTCCCCAGTTCCCATCAATGTCAGGGAGGTGCCTACTGTCTGGTCCGATCCCCCCTCCCCAGTCCCCAACATGGGGTGTGACCCTTGTTTCCAGTGGGAAGTGACCAGCTCTGTGCTGTCAGAGTGGAGCTGATCTACAGTTTTCTATATTTGTGAGGGATCTCAGGGACAGACACTGCCTGTGATTAAACTTGAATAGAAGGGTGCTGGAAGGAGCCGTGACTGTGGCAGCAACAGCGACAATAAACAAGCTGGAGATGGTCCGGGACCGCTGACCAGTTCGTGACTTTGGCTAACCTCCGTGAGCCTTTCGTCGTCTGTAAAATGAGGATAATAATAATAATACTTATCTAGTAGGATTCCTATGAAGACTAAATTAATCTGTGGAAAGCCCCCGGAATAGTGTCTTGCACACAGTAAGTGTTCAGCAAATGCTAGTCATCGGTAACAATGTCATCATGGTTATTGTTTCACCTCTGTGCATACAGACGTCTTTCCCTTTCAGTTTACCCTGGAGGGAAGCATGTGGCGTGTGTAGTATGGTGATGTTCAAGGCTGGTGGAGAATTTATTGATGTGTTCCAAGGAGTACATTCCGTAACATTTATTATTTAAAAAATTAAATATATATATAGGTCTAGAAATAGATGGAAGAGTATAAAGGATCCCCTGGACCCTTGCCCAGGCTCCAAGAAGTCTCAATTCACAGCCAGTCTATTTTCATCTGTATTTCCATACACTCCCCTGGTCTAGATCTTCTCCCAACACCAGCAATTTGAAAAGGGATACAGGAGGGACGCCTGGGTGGCTCAGTCGGTTAAGCATCCAACTTGGGCTCAGGCCAGGATCTCACAGTTGGTGGGTTCGAGCCCCACACCTGGCTGTGTGCTGACAGCTCAGAGTGTGGCGCCTGCTTCGGATTCTGTGTCTGCCCCTCCACTGCTCACACTCTGTCTCTCTCTCACACAAAAATAAGTAAACATTAAAAAAAATTTTTTTTTAATGAAAAGGGAATCCACACATAGAACCCAACCATAGAGGACGGTGGCTCCCACTGAACCGGTGGCCCCATCCAGGTATCAGGGACAGGGAAGGTTCCAGATCAGGAGAGGCAGTGGTCTGCATCCAAGTATCTGATGGGGCAGCAGAAGGACCCAAGCTTGGGAGCGAAGAGGAGAACACAGGAAAGACGCTGAGGATGTCACTAGCTAGCAGAAGTCAGGAGAGGCGCCAAGGCTGGGGAGTGGCTGCCATCAGCTGGGGGAGGTGCAGAACAAGGAACAGATGAGCACCGGGTCAGCTTATGGGGCGTATGGACCTAGAACAGGAGGCCAGCCAGCTAAGGGACCCTTTCTCCATTCTCAGGCCAAGGAGAAGTGGCTGCCAAGTGGCCTGGTCCAGAGGCTGAGGGCCAACTGCAGGGGCGCAGCGGGGAAGGAGTTCAGTCCTTGATGGGTTCTCTCAGCAGCTCCCCTCAAAGCATCCAACTCACCGGTGACCCTTGCTCCGTGATGAGGGCAAAGGGCAGCTGGGCCCCCACTTGGCAGCCTGGGAAGGACCTTGTGGAGTTTCACGTTTTCATCTCCCTGACCTAAGAAACAGGAGTGGCTTGGGCTTCTTGAGCACTTAGTTGCTCTCTGATCTCTGGCATTGCATGGAATAAGTGAGGCATGTTCCTTGTAAGGACTCTCCCAGAATGCCCCTTTCCTCTCCCCACCCTCCTTGTCCTTTCACCTTTTCAGCTCCCCTCCCTGTAGGAGCTCTGTGCTAAGCCATCTCCTCCTGGAGTGCTGGAGTTCACACCCCTACTGTGATGATGTTCTGTCTCCTGACTCCCTCTGCCCTTCCACTCCCTCCCGCGGCACACTCCCTGTTCCCTTTGTCCTGCCGTGGGCCTCTTATCAGAACACTCAGGCTTTCAGGGCACCGATTCGGCCTCCCTGCCAGGTCTGCTCACGGTGTCAAGTGTGGGGGAACAGACCTGGATCTGACAGAGAAACTGCTGACCACACAGCTGGGCTGCGGTGCTGTTCAGGCTTCGCCACCTCAAGCCCAGAGTTGTTCCGTGCCTCCCAGAGGTGGCCTGCATGCCCAGGCCAGTCCCCTTCACAGGTGTGGGGATGGAGAGTTCAGTGGCGCTGTGACCTGCGAGCCTCTGGCTGTTGAGTCCCATTGTTCAAGGTGACTTTGTTGACCATCTGTTCCTGCTGGGACCCCCAGTGCTTTATACCACCAGGCTTCGCTAATTATCACACATAGTCCCGGGAGTGCCCCACCAGGCTTCTGAGGATCCTGATGTGAACCTTCTGGCCTCTTCTCCTCCAGATATGGGCCTTCACATACACCCAGCAGATCCTCCAGGAGGAGCTGTGCCTGTCCGTTGTCACCATCTTCCCTGGAGCCCCGGTGGTTCTTGTCCTCTGCAAGAATGGAGATGACAGACAGGTAAGTGCTCACTGGGCACACAGGGGCGTGGCCACCTGCAGCTTCCAGACTGCCTGAGTAAGGTCAGAGGCTCGAGTGTGCAAGACAGGAGAGAAACTGTAGAAGAGGAGGGGTTGATCAGAAAGCGACCCTCCTGGTTAGGAGAGGCGGTCGGATTGCCCCTGAATGCCTGTGGACTTGGGCAGACCACAGTGTGCACGTGCATCTTGTACCCTCCTGCGTAGCTCTGATGCCCACCTGGCACCCCGGAGCCGGAGAGCACTGGGGCAAAGCCTTCAGGGCCACAGGGATGAGCAGTGCTTTAACTTTGCCTTCGGAAGCCTTGTGCTCTGGCAGGATGTCCACCAAGATTCGTAGCACTCTGGATGTGCCATGTGCCCAGCTGACCCCAAGTTGTTAACCCCACACAGTTTCCTGCCAACTGGGTACTGGCATTAGAGAGACAGAGATTCCAATGCCCTTTTATGACTCATTGGCTGTGTGACCCACAGCAGGTTACTGGACCTCTCTGAGCTTTGGTTTCTTCCTCTGTGAAGTTAGTTGATGATGCTCCCCCCATGGGGCAGCTGTTTAGAGCAATGAACTGAAGTGGTCCATGGTGCCTGCTCAGTGGTGGTTCCCCGAAACGTGTCCATCCCCCCCCACTTGTTGGGTAAGAGGAGGTCTGGGGAGCAGAGGCATGAGCTCCCCTCTCTGCCTGGGCCCTTCATGTGCTGGAGTGCTTTGGAGGAGCACAGGTTCGTGGCCTCAGGTGCTGCCCAGAAGCCTCTCTGCCCTCCTGCACCCCATCCCCCAGCTCACTCCCACATCTTCCTGCTGTGCAGACACTGAGGGCACATCATCTCTCTGGGTGCTCCTCTGACTAACGTGCTTCATGTTTTCTGGCCTGTGGCTTAGAAAGTTACTGCCTTCTAATGAGTTTTCCTAGCAAACATATTGATTTTGCTTTTACTTTTTTATCTGGAGGGGAAAAAACAAACAAACAAACAAACAAAACCAGAAAAACCAACAGTACCTGGCAAAGCAATTAGTTGCAGTTTTATTCCTCCGTGAGACCATGAAGTCAAGTCTCTGGGTGACCCCAGCCGTGCGGTGTAAACACGGCTGATTGTTCTGGAGCTGCTGATGTTGTCGATAGGACCTGGGGCCTTAGCCAGAGAATCCCGGTTCACTCTCTCTCCTCTCCGTCTTCTCAGCAGTGGACCAAGACTGGTTCCCGCATCGAGCACATAGCATCCCACCTCTGCCTAGACACGGACATGTTTGGGGATGGCTCCGAGAATGGCAGGGAAATCGTTGTCAACCCATGTGAGTCGTCACTTATGAGCCAGCACTGGGACCTGGTGAGCTCTTGAGGACCCTGTGCCTGAGCCAGCGGGGCCGTGGGTGACGTTTCCCAGATGAGAAGCAGACCAGAAATCAGGCCACCAGCAGCTCCCAACTACTGTAGTAGATGCCCTGCATGGGGAAGTAGAGAAGAGCCCCTGGACAGGAGCAGGTGTCTCAGGGAGGATGGAGGAAAGGATTGTAAGCCACGTGGGGCTCAGAGACAGATTTCACGTGCTCTCCGTGCTGCTGAGTTCCAGTCCTGGCCCAGTCTTCACCTCGCTGGAATCTGGCGACCAAGATGTAATGGGAAGTGTTTATGTTGTTCCCTTTCTTACAAAGGAAGCCAGAGAGAAAAGCCTTTTTTTGTCACTGGACCAGGACTAAATTGAGAGATGAAGAATGGAGGTTGTTTTCAAAACAAATAAAGGAACCTTAGATGTTTTCTCTGTGCATCTATTTGTTTCTACTTATGTAAGTTCTGGGCTAAGCTAAGTTCTTCATTCAGAGGGGACACGTGGTGGGGCGGAGGCTGCAGGGTCTTTGGGCAGAGCAGAACTTTGGGTTCTTGCAGGGTCTTGCAGGGTCTTTGGGCAAAGAGAACAGGTCCATGAGAGACTCATGCTCCTATCTTGGGCTGCCACCAACAGCCTGTGTGACCATGAAAGACACACAGGGGCACCTGGGTGGCTCAGTCGGTTAAGCATCCAACTCTTGGTTTCAGCTCAGGTGATGATCTCACGGTATGTGAGTTTGAGCCCTGGTTCGGTCTAGGTGCTGGTAGTGTGGAGTCGGCTTGACAGTCTCTCTCTCCCTCTCTCTCTGCCCCTCCCCTGCTCGCTCACTCGCTTTCAAAATAAGCAAGCTTAAAAAAAATTTTTTTAATTAAAAAATCACATACACACAACTGCTCTGCTGCTTCATTTCCCAACATGTCAAGTAGGGGAACAGGAGCAGATCCGTGGTTCTTACCCAGAGATACGTTCTCTCATCCGGACAAATCATGTCTATTTAAGGGCTCAGATTCCAGCTGTGGAGATCCTGCTTTGGGAGGTCCAGGTGGGGTCCAGGCTCCTCAGGTGATTTGGATTCTCCTCCCTGGTTGGGACCACTGCCCTAGATGTTGCTCTGGGCCCTCCTGGCTTTATAGTCTATGGCCACTAGCATATGACTTTCTTACTCTAATAAATCCCCAATGTGCCCTAGGAATTGGGTACTATGTTCGTCCGTGCTTATCTTTTTAAATTTTTTTTTTCAACGTTTATTTATTTTTGGGACAGAGAGAGACAGAGCATGAATGGGGGAGGGGCAGAGAGAGAGGGAGACACAGAATCAGAAACAGGCTCCAGGCTCTGAGCCATCCGCCCAGAGCCTGACGCAGGGCTCGAACTCACGGACTGCGAGATCATGACCTGGCTGAAGTCGGACGCTTAACCGACTGCGCCACCCAGGCACCCCGCGTGCTTATCTTTTTAATGTTTATTTATTTATTTTGAGACACAGAGCACAAGCAGGGGAGGTGCACAGGGGGTGGGGGGAGAGAGAGAGAGAGAGAGAGAGAGAGAGAGAGAGAGGAGCCCAAGAGGCTCCATGCTGTCAGCATAGAGCCCAGTGCAGACCCCAAACCCATGAATTATGAGATCATGACCTGAGCCCAAATCAAGTCAGATGCTCAACTGATTGAGCCACCAAGATGCACCTTTGTTCATGCTTATTAACTAGGGTTTAAGAAAAGAACCAATGCATATTTTTTAAAAGTTCCCAAAATAGGGGCGCCTGGGTGACTCAGTCGGTTAAGTGTCCAGCTTTGGCTCAGGTCATGATCACAGTTTGTGGGTTTGAGCCCCACGTTGGGCTCTGTACCGACAGCTCGGAGCCTGGAGCCTGCTTCAGATTCTGTGTCTCCCTCTCTCTGCCCCTCCACTGCTTGTTCTCTGTCTCTCAAAAATAAACTTAAAAAAAAAAAAGTTCCCAAAATAGTCCCATACATTTTCTGCCAAGGTCAGTCCACCACAAGCTGTTTAGTAATGGTCTTATTTATCTATTGCTAAATGACAAATTACCCCCAAAACCTGGCAGCTTAAAGCAACGTACATTTGTTATCGAACAGTTTCTGTGGATCAAGAATCTAGGCTCAGCTTCACAGGGTCCCCTGCTTCAGAGTGACTGGAAATGCTACAGTCAAGGTGTTTTCCAGGGCTCTGGTCATCTCAGGGTTCAAACAGGAGGATCTGTTCCAGGGCTCACTCACTGACTGTTGGCAGGATTTGGTTCTCCAGGCCTATTGGCCATAAGCCGCCCTCAGTCCTTGCCATACAGTCCTTGCCTCAGCCCTTGCCTCTCCAACATACCAGTTCACTAAGCAGACCCACAAGTCGAAGGTGCCAGCAAGATGAAGTCAAGGTCCTCTAGAACCTAATCTCACGAGTGACCATCTGTCACTTTTGCCACATTCTGTGTGATAGAAACAAGTCACTAGTTTCAGCCCACACTTATGGGGAGGGAATTACACAAGAAAGCTGATGCCAGGAGGGGGGATCATTGGGGGCCATTTTCGCTTCTGGCTGCCGCAGGAACTGTGCCCTAAACAGGTGTCTGTCTCCCCTTCATCCAGAAAGCCTTCAGTGAGGGCCATGGTTCAAGCTCATCATTGCTGAGGACTACTGCAGGTAGAGGAAGTCAAGGACTGAGTGTACATACCCAGAATCTCTTCCGGGGGTTGTATCAATTCATACAATGCCCCTCTTACCTTCTTTAGTTATGGTTTGGCTCTTTTGTGGTACTTTCATTCCCCACTATGAAAAGGAGAGGAGGCCATGGGATAGATAAAGCCGCCTATTGAAGAAGATACTCTGATGACTCCTCAAGCTGTGTCCGCAGGATTTAAACCAGCCTTGCAGAGAAGGAAAGGTCAGATAGGTTCGCCAGTACCCTCTCCCCTGAGTAGGAGAAGCAGGCCCTGCACTAAAATAACTCAAGGAGCCAACGTCCTCACCTATTGTTGGTCTCTCTATATATCTGTACCTGACCTTGAGTTCCCTGGTGGCAGGAAAGCTGTCTCTTTCTTGCCTTCTCCCCACCACTGGGCTGGGCACATCAAGCTCTCAGTGAATGTTTTCCTAAATGGATGATTGGAAAAACTCCTCCTTGTCCAAGGTAAAGTAACTTATATTTTACTACTCCCATAAAGTCACAGAGTGTAGGTGGCTCTCAGTCCCTCTTGAACACCCAAGGAAACGGAGAAACAAGAATGAGTCCTTTGCCCCAGGAGGACAAACGTTTTTTTGCTGATGGCGATAAAGCCAAAACAAGAGTAATTTGTGATTTGAAGGCAGAAATAACAAGAGTTCTGGGGCACCTGGGTGGCTCAGTCAGTTAAGTGTCTGACTCTTGATTTCTGCTCAGGTCATGATCTCATGTTTCATGAGTTCAAGCTCCACATTGGGCTCTGCTCTTGCAGCACAGAGCCTGTTTGGGATTCTTTCTCTCCCTCTCTCTTTGCCCCTCCCTTGCTTGCTCACGCATGCTCTCTCTCTCAAAATAAACATTTTTAAAAATTGAAAAAAAAAAGAGATAACAACAGTTCCACACCTCCACCAACTGAGGACAAAGCTGATGATGCCCTGATGGGACAGTGACCTGCCCTGGGATGCCTCGACCTGCAGTTGCACAGCAGAGTGAGTACGGCCAAATTTTGCCTGGCAGTCAGGTCTTTCAGTGAATGCTGAGTCACAGTCCTTAGTCAACTCTGATCTTTGAGTCCAAGTGCCAAATTTCAGTATCCTGGAAAGGCTCACTCCGAAGGCCACCAGTAGTCGCCGGTGAAAGTAAAAGTGGGTCAAATGACATCAGCCTATGAAAAAAGAAGGGACCTACACTCTTCACATTTTAAGGGCTCACAAGATTGAGACCACCAACCAAGCTTGGAGTCACTACCCTGGAGCAGTCTCACCACACGGCCAGGTGAGGAGGTGTCAGAAGCCCCCTGTCCTGGGATCACATCTGACTAGTGGGCTCAGATACAAACAATAAGGATTCCTAAGTATCTTAGGGGTGTGGTGTGCAAATTAAGTGGAAAGGAATTTATACATCCATATATATATATATATATATATATATATATACTAGAAAGAAGAGAGTCAGGGGCTCCAGGCACTGCCAAGTGTATGGATTAGAGTTGAAGGGTTGATGAAATTGAGTGAATGGGCAGAAATGGGCAGAAATGAGTTTGAGTAACTCTAGGAGCAGCATACGTGGCCAAGTCAGGTGCCATATTGAATCTGATCCTTTCTCTCTTGCCAGTTTGTTTCCTTATGTGCTGTGTAAATCCTCTGTGTGAGCTCATCTTCAGCAGGAGTCATTTTCTCTGCACACCCCAGGTGTCCAGGTTGTGGAGGCATGCCTCGGGAAAGGTTCAAGTTTGCCTCTGTTGGGTCCCATTGACTTTAAGCCATTTGGTACATTGATTTCTCCTCTGATTGTGGTTTCCACTCTGTGGAAGCGATGGGAATTTGGAACCTGCATCTACACTTAGCACAAGCTTGGTTTTCCATCTTTTGCAAATTATCATTTCTCTGCGCAAATTATTGGCCTGCTGCCATGCCATCACCATTCACCCAGCTGGTGAGTGGGGATTGTTTAGCCCTTTTAAGGAACCAACTATATGTACGGTCTTGTTTCTGATCCCAGCCACCCTGGGTGTCCACAGTCTTCACATCGGCCTCTTGGGTGTTCGAACTCTAGCCATCTGGATTCAATTCCCCTATCAGCTCACACTCATCACTCCAGCTTTGAGTTCACACTCATTTTTAGAATCTAGGATTCCCCCTTCCATTCAAGTGCAGCTATGGTTTCAAATTGTTTTATTTTATTTCATACAATATTTACATGTGTGTTGGAGAGGGGGCTTCCCAAATCACCTCAGACCAAAATTCCTTAGTATTATGATTAGCTGTCACCACTGTCTTTCCCACTGGCTGCGGGACCATATCTTAGTGTAGACACTCAATAAATTTCTGTGAATGAGTGAGAGAATAAGCTTGTGATTCTTTAGTACCACTTTCTAATTACCTCCTGGCTATAGCTATCAGACATTAGAGTTTTAAAAAGACAGCAAAGACAGAAACGGAGGACCAAGAAGACAAATTTATAACAATGAAATCTTGTTATAATACCCATAGATTTAGGGATCATGCATATTTTACTTCATAATGACAGAGTTTAATACTGAAAGTGCTAACTGGAAAGAACTATCAGTAATGGAAATCTTTAATACTGCAATAGAGCCCAGCAAGGAGAATCTGTTCTCATAAACTCTGGGGGATGGTGACAGAAAAGGACATGGCCACACTTGCACTGCATCTGCAGGAATCTCAGGCATATTCCCCGACATCTGGCAACGTGAGTCCTGGTTGGCCTTCGAGAGGAGGCTTACCTTTTACCTGTGGTCTATGTGGTTTACCTATACTAGATTGAAGTCCCCTCCCTGCCCCCCAACTCCACACACTAAGCCGCTGCCCACTGTGCCTCTGAAGAGACTGTGCCCTAACCTGTCTCTTCCCTTGACTTGTGCCAACAGCTGGGCACATCTGGCTCACAGAGGAGAGAGTGCAGGTTGGAGGGTGACGTGAGAGGTCGAGCAGCTGTGTGAACGTGGAGACCTCTGGGACATTACAGGTGATGATGGGAGCCTCTTCTCTCCAACATGCAGAGCCAACCTCCCGGGCTCCCTGGTGGTCCAAGGTCTCAGGCATCCTAACTCGGATTAACACACCCCGAAGCTCCGAGCGCTTTTCCATTTGCCATGGAGCCGACTAATTTAATGAAGCCGTCACAGTGCAAACCTCAGGGCATATTGGAAAAGGACTGGAGCACGACATTATTTCACAGCAGTAGATTTGCATCATTTTCATTTCACAGCTTTCCAATGGGAAATAATAAAACAGAATTACAAACATAATGAAGGAAGAAAGGAGGGGAAAAAAAAAAAAACCCAAAACCTTGGGTGAGAGACACATCCTCTGTGCTGCACCAGGGCTGGTTACGTTATTCATTTGAGCCAGTAAATATTATCTGGCTTTGCTCTGCAGAAAGGAGCGGCCCAGGATGCCTCCACCTGCTGCTGAAGATAACAGGCTGCAATAACTCACTGTCCGGCACAGCGAGGAGCTGTGTGCATCCCCTGCGGAAGGCTCACCGCATGGCCTTCTGAGAAATTGCAGCCTCTGAGGGCACATCCCCCCTGGGCCGGCCGCGGTGCCGGGATGAAGGGTGTGCCATCCATGATGGTGGGATGGGGGGGGGGGGGATGCACTGTGCCTCCCTCCCCTCCAGAAGACCGCTTCCCGGCAGGGGTGCCTGGATTCCTAGAACGGAGCATGCGAGTCCCTGCCCCCTTCCATTTCTGCAGGGTGCTCCCTGGGCGTAACAAGGTGCGCCGACAGCCAGAAGCTATATAGGAGACAACAGAGAGGACACTCTCTGTTCCCAAACTGTTCCCATTCATTGCACTGTGGTGTGAGATCAAGGGAGGCAGCCGGCTCCAGCTCCACTGGGCCTTTTATTCTTTTCTGCCGGCCTGTCCTTCAACTTGAGGAGACGCCCCGGGGCCTGTCCCCACAGCAGGGAGACCGAATCCCTCCACCCTCCACCCTCCACCCTTCGTCCAAACCCAGTTCCTCCCCTGCCTTTTACTGAAAATAACTTTTCTCCTCTGTGAACGCAGGAGTTTGAGGCCTTGCTTCTTCCCTCTTAGCCTCCTTTGAGACCAAGCCTCACCTGTGCCTTGGGCCTCCTCTAACCTTCCTGCTCCTACAGGTATGCCGCCCCGTCACCCAACCCTTCCCCATTAACTGAATAGTATCTCAATTTCTCCTACCCTGACTTCTAGAAAAAAAGCCTTCCCTTGAGCCCCGTTCCACTTTTTCTTTGACCAACATGCTCCTCTAAAGCCCAGTAGTTAGTCCCGTGGACTCGGGTCAGATAATGTAGGTTCAGATCCTCCAGTAACTGGCTGTGTGACTAGGGACACATTACCTAACTTCTCTGAGCTCAATTTCCGACTCTGTCAATGGGGCGATAGTCACAGCTATCTCATAATGTTGGTGCGAGATTAAATGAAATGTGGAGTTCTCAGCACAGAGCCAGGAACATATTATGTCTTCAAAAATGTCTGTCGTCATTATAGTTTTATTGTGAGGATTGAACATCAGTGTCCAGAGCAGAGGACGGGGCTCCGGAGTGTTGAAGGCTGACCCTGATCCAGAGGTCACTTAGAGGTCAGGCTGGGTCTGAAGCCCCCGGGGTCACGGAGAACCTGATCCCCAGCAACACTGCTCTTCGGTTGGGAATTGGTGACGAGCCCGGGGAGGAAGAGGCAGAGAAGAGCAGCGAGGGTGAGCGGTCCCTGTCGCCAGTCTTGGCCCCTCCTTGCCTGCAGTTCATTGCCATTTCGCCCACTTGGGTGTTTCCTCGGCCCTTGCGTTCATTCCCCACCCGCACACAGATCGGGTCTGTCACCTGTGTGCTACCCCCGGTGTGCCACGGTCCGTGCTGAGCCCTGCGGGGAAGCCACACTGTCAGCGGTGTCACAGTCCAGGAGAACAGAGCACAAGCACAGGAGGAACAGAGGTTGGCAGAGCAAGTCTGGCCTGGCCCGCACCCCCAGAAGCTCCGCCCTCCCTCTCAGAGACAGTCCCACCACACCCCACACCCCAGGAAGTATCTTAGCTCTGCTTCCTATGCTCAGCTCTCGTACCTGAATCCTGCCTCTCTTCAACTCACCAGCCTGGCACCTGCATGATTTTCAGGTTTGGAGGTACCCCCGGATGCTGTGAGAACACTGTGTCCAGCACCCTGTGCCCTGGGCTTCTGCCTGCCTTCCAGTGGGGTCCCTTGCTCAGGGGCTGGGGGCCGGTCTCTCACCAAATGGAGGGCAGGAGTTCTAGATCCACTGATGGACTGGTGGTTTTAAAGGACACTCGGGCTTGAGCCAGGAGATAGGATGTTAAGGACCCAAAGCAGTTCAGACAGAGTTCAGAAAGGAAGTTCAAAAAGAGAATTCTGGAGGTTCCAAGGAAGAAAAGACCCCATGTGAGATGAACCTAAAGCATAAGTGAGGTTTCGAAAAGCTGGAGATGGGGACACGTCCTAGGCAACAGCAGCCTGAACAGAGACACAGAAGCAGGAAAGGACAGGCCTTTTTCAGGGAATGTGGAGCGTGGCATAGAAGACATGGAAAGAGTGTGGGTCAGAGAGGGGGACAGACGGGAGGTAGCTGTGAGCCACTGAAGGTGTTGAAGGAAGTGAATGATACTGACCCGTGTGTAAGAGGAGAGAGATGGATTAAGTAGCAGGAAGTAAGGTGCTTCGAAGATGAGATTCTGTGACAAGCGGCCTATTAGAGACTCCAGAAATAGTGCAAGAGAGATTATGAGGCCTAAACCATGTCACCGTCAGTCAGAGTGGAAGACAGACGATGATCCTGAGCGATTGTGGCGGTGGACAAGGAGGAGAGGAGAAGGTGACGAGAGCAGGTGGAACAAGGTGAGAGAATGGCCTTAATGCTGAGAGGATCTTGCTCTGCCTGCAGAGAAGATGCCTGCATCATCCCATATTTAATTGTTCCATTTGAGTATCTGATAACCGGGCTTAGTCGATCATAAAACATTTTAGACACACAAAAGAGTAGTAGCATAGCAACCAGTTACACAGCACTTAACTCTGTGCTCAGCATTGTTCTGAGAGCTTTCAAGATTTGAACTTCGTCAATCCTCGCGCAAGTAACAGCTATGTGGTAACAGTACTACGATCTCTGTCTTACAAACGAGTAACTTAGCGGCCAAGATGGTTCAGTGATTCACCCAAAGTCATTCACCTGGTAGTAAAAGTAAGCTTCAGGTCCAAGAAGTCCGTGGCCAGAGCTCCGGGTTCATAGTCACCAGGCTCTGCTGCTCCTCACATTAAGGATAAAATAACAAATTTTACAGGGCACCCGGGTGGCTCCGTCAGTTACACGTCTGTCTCTTGACCTCGGCTCAGGTCATGATCTTGCAGTTTGTGAGATAGAGCCCCATATTGGTTGGGTCTGTGCTGAGCGAGGAGCCTGCTTGGGTCTCTCTCTCTCTCTCTCTCTCTCTCTCTCCATCTCTCTCTCTCGGCCCCTCCCCTGCTTGCCCCCCCCCAAAACAAATAAATACATTTTTAAAAATAATAAAAACACTGTGTTCCTACCAGAAAGAAAATGATACAGTGAAATCCCCCCTGCAAACTCCCTCATGGGTGGAGTTTTATGCTAAGTGGTTCTGCCTGTTTAACACCTGGCTAGCCGTACTGACCTCAGATTCATTCACCCATCAACCATTTGTTAGGTAAAGAAGGGAGAAAGGAATTAGCATTTAGTGAGCTATTACTGTGTGTCAAATATACGCCTATGTGCTCTGCATTCACTGTGAATGCTATTAGCAGTTTGCCGAGGCAGGTGTTGTCCTCATGATTTCACAGATGAGACACTTGAGTCTCAGAAAAGTTAAATAACTGGTCAATGTTGCCCAACCTATTTTTTTTTAATGTTTATTTATTTTTGAGAGACAGAGAGACAACAGAGCACAAACAGGGGAGGAGCAGTGAGAGAGAGGGAGACACAGAATCTGAAGCAGGCTCTAGGCTCTGAGCTGTCAGCACAGACCCCAACGCGGGGCTCAAACTCATGAACTGCAAGATCATGACCTGAGCCGAAGTCGGACGCTTAACTGACTGAGCCACCCAGGTGCCCAAGGTTGCCCAACATATAAGTGGTAGAGCTGCCTACCTCTTCTCGGTGAACATGCTGCCTCACAAAGTACATGGCAGTCAGCCCCCCAAATGTATATGGAGATCACCAAGTATAGATATTTACTAGGCACCTGTTCCATGGCAGGAACTATTTCAGAAGCTGGCCACCAGTCCTTGCCTTCGAGGACAAGTGGAGAGAAGCAGGTTTTATTTTAGAGAGAGTTAGGACAGGGGGAGGATGTGCTCTTGGCCGTAACAGAGGTCACTGGCGTACAAGGGGCACCAAGGTGGGGCCGGGGGGGGGGGGGGATGGAAAAGCTTCCCAGAAGACAGGATGGCTGAGTCATAAGGCTGATAGGACAAGAGGCAAGGGGGCGTAGTCCGAGCCCCAGAAACCCACTTTTGCTTCTCCACACTGTCTTCTAGTACCTGGCAAAATGATGCATTAACTTTACGAACTTCTGACAATTTGTTTTGAGGTTGGGGAAGAACATGGGGCTGAAGGAAGGCTGAGTCATCCGCTAGGAAACCCCTTCCAGCCCTCCCAGCACAAGGGGGACACCTGTGTCCCCATGGAAACCTCGTGTCCTCGTGGAACACCTTCTGTCAGCCTGTGCTCCCATGTTCCCACCGTGCCCTCTGCAAAGCTGACTTAGCACTCCACGCATGAACTGTACCTCCTGTTTACATGTCTGCCCTTGCACTTCTGTTTCTTTGTAAGCCCCTCCGAGGATGGGGCCCACACTGCATCTACCAGGGTCTGCTCTCAGAGGGTGCTTGCTGAACTGAACTGCCCTGAGCAGACCAAACCAGGTTTTCCAGATGAAGCCACTTTGTTTGCTCCTGTGTCTAGTCAGCCAGCCGGGATCACATTCACCTTTATGTCCAGAACAGGCCCTGGCAACTTGGACAGCACGAATAGGCCACAGTTCATCCTAACCACCAAGAATTCTTTCTGTTGGATCGTGAAGCATAGGAAAACCTCTCAAACCTGGCCTCTGTTGAGGGATACTTGGTGCTTCTGTCCTGCTGCCCTGGGGAATCGACAACACAAATTTAACAGGAACCAAGAGCATTCAGACTGGCCCATCTGCGAATGGCAGGGCTGTGGGCTAAGCATCCAGAGGGATGACCACTGACCGCCCTGGCCTGCTGAAATTGGCTTTGGGACTTCCCGACCAAGTCGGCTTCAGGGTAACAGCCTACCTGTGAAGTGGGGCCTAGGGAGGGGAACCCATAAGAAGGCGAGGTGAGCCCTAGCAAAGATATTCAAACCACAGAACATCGTTCACACTCCAGAACCAGAAGCTCCAGGGTGGGAACACGTCTTGAAGACTAGGTACGTGCATCTGATGGGAATCCAGTGTGGACAGATGGGAATGCTCTTTGTGATAAAACAAAGTCATTCCGTGGAGAATGGGCTTGCTTAGCTCTGTTCTTCTCTATACATCCTTTCTCTTTGTGGCAGTACAGCTGAAATGGCCTGAATTCTGTATATCTTGGCTAGGATGAAAGAAAAGTCCAGACTACTGAGCATGAACAGAACTTTGAAAGAGTGCTTTCAGTCCAACTCCAGCTTCTTGGCAAACCTCTACCTAAATCATAGCGGCCACTTGCTTCCATTTCCAAATGTCTTTAGAAATTGCTCTTAATGGGCTCACATCAGTACTTAGCAGGTGCTTCCTCCATGCAGGTAGCCAGGTCTACTGAGGCTGCAGGGAACTAAAACACCCACACACTGCCCATAACTGCCCTGCAAGGAAGGCGTTGTTTTCCTCACCTACGCGGCAGGACACCGTGTTTCAGAGCAGTGCAGTAACTTGTCCAAGGATGCACAGTGTGAGCACGGATGGCCAGCGCAGCAGGGCTGAAACCCACTTCTTTCAGCTCCAGATCCCGGGCCCCTTCCTGTTCTTTTCCCTTTTTTCCCCAAGAAAATTTGCCTTTTGAGAATCTAGTCAAGAAAAACACGAGAACAATGTTATGCGTTGTGTAACTAAGAAGTTCAAAATGTAACACATTTTATTTCTTAAATTTTTTTGTTTATTTATTTATTTTGAGAGAGAGAGAGAGAAACAAAGAGTCAGAGAGAGGGAGAGAGAGAGAATCCTAAGCAGGCTCTGCACTGTCAGAGCAGAGTCGGACACGGGGCTTGATCCAATGAGCTATGAGATCACGACCTGAGCCAAAAATCAAGAGTCAGACGCTTAACCAACTGAGCCACCCAGGAGCCCCAAAATGTAACACATTTTAAAAATTGTCTTTTCACAATGAAAAAAGCTGAGGTTTTTGAACTGATAAAGGCGATGCCAGTCGGATTGCAAGAAAAAAGAGATCCAGGACACTAAGGGCTATACCAGTTATCTTTGTCTTGTTAAAAAACTCAAACTTGCATTTAATTACTTTTATCAAAGTAATACTTGTTTGAAGTAATGTTTACATACAGAAATCTCCTATTCCAAATATACTCCTTTTCCCCAGAGGTAACCATCCTTCACGCTTGTAGGGCTTTCGCCTGGCATTTACCTCGATAATTGAATATTATACAGCTGTTTCTTGAAATATCAATTTTAGACATTATCTATTGACTTTGTGCCATGGGAGATAAGGACTTGGTTTTTCCACACCACTGCCCACATTTCTCTCCTTTTATCCCGGTGACATATTTATAAAATAAATTTTGGCAAAATCAATAATCAGCACTTATACACTGAGCCAAATGGTGAATTACGACCAACCTCCTTTCTCATACAATCTTTTGTTTTTCCCTGAATTAACAATTGCTTCACCTTTTTCATTTCCCTGATTTTCTGTGACTCTCTCACTCTTTTCTCCAAATTCTCCCATGTGACATACTTGCCATGATCTCAAACAAATCCTTATTCCCTTTTTTTTTCCTTCCTTAAGAATTCACTCAAGAGGCTCTCTGTTCAAATGCCCCAATGTCACTGGTTGCTTTCTCTGCAGGCTGCATAACAGACACCCTGGGGATTCTGTTCTCCAATCTCTAATTTTGGTTCACTTCTTTCTTGGATCATAGATCTTATTTCTTGATTTCCTTTCTTTCTTTCTTTTTTTTCTAGATAGCATCCTAGAGTACCTTCCTAAGAATGAGAGGTAAGCTTTTTGAATTTGCATCTGTAAAGGAAAAATTCTTGAATGGTAAAAATGTCTTTATTCTACTTCACATTGGCTCTGTACTTGGGTTGTGTATAAAATTCTAAGGTGAAAGTCATTTGCTTCAGGATTCTGAAGGCAATGCTCTCAAGAACTGTGAAGAGTCTGAGGTTTTGCCCTACTTGCAAGCTGACAAGTTGGCCCACCAGCTGGTAAAAGACACAAGACCCCTGGGTCAGAGCTAAAGGAAAGTTTATTATTCACAGTAATGGGAGAAGGCAGAATATCAGCATTTTTTTTTGACACTGGTTCTCCTAACCCCAGTTCTCACAGGTGGCAGACACAGGGCCAAGTGACACCTACCCACACACAGTGGGTTGTGTTACCACAGATGAACCCTGAGCTTCGGGAAACTAAATCTTTTATAATGGGCATTTTTGCTCTGGAGGGAAACACTATTGCTGCCTTCAAAAACTGTTCACTATACAAATGTCCTTGAAAAGATAGTCCCAAACAAGGGGCTGTCAGTGCCGCTCTCACAAGATATCCAGAAATGCAAAAGACACAAGGTAAATCATCCGCCAAAAATTGCTTCCTTGCCTTCAAGCTTCCACTACACTCCTGAGCTTCCACTGATACCAGTGCAATCATTTTCTTTCATTTGTTGCCCTTCCCCCCTCCTCCCCCC
>NW_024412419.1:25333876-25386053 GCF_014898765.1 Herpailurus yagouaroundi | reverse complement strand
GTCTCTGCAAGGCTTTGGGCCATTTCCTTATACCTGGTCTTCTGATTATTTCCTAATGTCAATTTGGAGATTCTATATCCTACATTTCTAGGGATTTTTCTTATACTAATTCTTTGGTTATTCAGTGGTTTCTTTCTCCCTCAAGCTCCCTTATGGAATTCCCTAATTTCCCTTCGATTTGTTTGTTTGTTTTGTTCTCTGTCTTTCAGTTTGGAAGATGTCCTCAAATTTCCTATTAACTGTGGATGTACAGAGATATTAAACAATGAGACATTCTGTGTTCGTGGATAGGGTATGCCACCTGGTGAGCTGAACCATCGTGTGATCAAAAGTGACCTTGCCGTTTCATTGTGGGGGGATCCCAATGATCAATATTAGTAGGTGTTTTCTCTTGGTTCCCCTAGTTTCTCCAAAGGACAATCTAATGTCAGGCTTGGGTTTCCGGACATAAGACAGGGGAAGAGAGCTGAGGCTACCACATTTCCGTAAACAATTTTTATGGAAGAAAAGAAAGACATACGTGTGATAAACCAACTCCCCATGATCCTCTTGTTCTCAAAGTGGTCCTACCCACATCCCCACTAAGAGTGGACCTTAGCTTAGAGCCTGGGACTCTTATTATGGTGTAGAGGAAATTAGCTAGAAATTAACCAAATCAGCAAGAGGTAAGATTCGAATCCTTACTGATTCACACCAACTGTGTTTTCTCACACAGATATGACCAGTCTTTGTGGATCTGATGGGGAAACTCAGGTGCAGGACATTGTTAAGAGAGAACCTGGGCTGGGTCTGGTGACAACCTTCCCACATGGATCTTTCTAAAGGAAATGACTGCTTTCCTTTTTCTTTTTTGTCATCTGATTTTGGTTTCTTGATCCTCAAGGTGGTATTTGCCCTTCTCTTTAAAAATTTTTCTTCACAAAGTGTTTGTGAGCTCATCACGCGTTCTGAGCTGGTTTGTATGCCTTGCAGACCTCCTGCCTCTTGGTAAACCTTCATTAAGCCTTCTGTTAAGTTTCAAGGTCATCACCTGGTGAGCACATGCCCTGGCGGAGCGGGAAAGCCCATGAGCTCTTGCAACAGTGCATCTGACTTCCTCTCAGAATCTCAGTGGCTGAGGCCCGGGAACTTGTATTTTGAGAAAATCCCCTAAGCGACTCTGGTGACCTATGTGTTGACAGGGATCTATATACTCTTGCCTGTCATGACTCATGCATGGAGTTCTGATGTGCTAGGCCACCTGTCCCTGGTGCAGACTACCTGGCCACTTGAACCTCTATCAATCCACTGCCCTGGTTTGACAGGGCCTAAATGTCAGGCCCTAAACTTTGCATGACCACCCAACTATGGTCCTCCCATCCTGACTGTTTTCTGCCCTCACACTGGCCTCCTGATCTCAGGCTGGCTCTATGGACTTTCTTGCCTTTGCCAAAACTCATGTCCTCTCTCACCCTTCGCCCACCAACCCACCACTACCCATACACTCACATCCTGGTATCTTGCCCCACTCCAGAACATCCAGACCTGCTCATGCCCTAGATCCCATAAACAGAATGAATGCTTTTGGGTGTTACAATGTTCAGTCTAATGAGAGATCCAGACGATGAGCACCGAGGAGGAAGAGGTGGCTTCAGGTTGGCATTGCAGGGGGTGTGTCACTAAAATAGGATTTCAGCCAGACTTTTTGTGTATTCACAGAGGAGAGCAAAGTCAAACCTAGAGAATACTTAGCAAATGCCTTATGCTATTGCAATACAGGTACAACTGTAATTCCTATTCCTACTGAAATTCACCTATGTTATTGAATCCCGACTCTAGGATAAGCCCTGCATCTGTACATATATGCGTGGGTATTCATGTTTTTCCCCCTGATTCGATCCAAACTTGAGATTTTTCAACAACCCTGCATGGGAGGGATGATTATTCCCATTTTAGAGATGTGAGAAATGAGGCACTGAGAATTGTTCTCTCAAGACCTCAAGCCTTGTAAGTGCTAAAGGGCGGATCAGAGTCCCAGTCTCCTGACGGGTGTCTTTTCTCCTTGCAGGAGGTCCTGCTGCTTCCTTGTAATTGAAGAATCAGAGAGGAGTGCCCCCTCCCCTTCCCAGGGAGACATCTGCAAATAAAACTCAAATGAAATCACTCTGTGTCTCCCCCGGCATGTAGACTGCAAGCTCCTCCCTTGCGGGTGTCCATTATCCGGGTAGGTGAAGTGTGGCTAATCGTGATATTGATAACTGGGTGGCCAGGAGAGTTGTGTGAAAGGCGAAGTGTCAAGCCTACAAGCCCATTTCACCTGACACCCTTTCTTTCCTTCCTCCACAGCTTTCTGAGGCATTCGCTCAGAGACTGAAAATATTCATGGTTCGCTGCAGCCCCAGATCTGAATTACTTTGTAAAAATTAAGTGCTTTTAGAGTTAGGCAAGCAAGAAAATATTTGACTTCGGTTCTAACGAAAGCCATTGTTAACATTTAAAATATAGAAAATAACCATGCGTTTGCACTTCAGACTCCCATATCTGCCAGCTTGCTGCAGCGCATAGCCTTTAAAGTGCGAAGTACATGAAAATCTAGGTTTGTGGAAAAGTGAAACTACCAGAGATTATTTAACTGTTTCCAAGGATGCCTTTGTACAGGAATTCCAACGGTTCAAAAACCCGAATCCTTCATCAGGCCCTACACTTGCAGAACCTGTCTGCGCCTCAGCGTTCACCTCTGTAAAATGGAGAGGTGTGGGATTAGGGTGTTTCACCGATACCATGAGGCTGTCGTGAGAATCAAATGAGATACAGACTGTAACCCCAGAGGTGCTATGGAAAGGTAAGGCACATTCTACTTGAGAGGAGTCGAGGGCTGGGATGAGGGGAGAGGGAAGTTCTCGTCCGGAAGTGATAGCCCAGGTTGATGGGGCACCAGCCTCCCATGTAGACAAGCTGTGAACAGTCTGCCCTTAGCTGCCGGCAAAATATGAGAGTTGGCGCTATTCTGCACAGTATCACCCTGCCACCCTGCGATTCAGTTAAAAGTAAAGCTCCTGAGTACATTTTAATTTCTGATCATTAGTTACAAGATTTTCTTGTTAACTCTGATTCAGCCGATTTTGCTGAGACACCTCTATTTTTTTCCCCTTTTATTTTGGTCGTGCAGCACAGAGCCTGTTCAGGCAGACAATAAATCCGGGTGGCTAACCTCCCTCCCGGGGATGAGTCATCTGCAACTCTGTAAAGGACACAGCCAGGAGGGTGATTATGGGGAAGGGTCCTCCTCCCAGGCTTCCTTACAGGTGACTCTAGGGGACCTTTGTGATTCTGGCCCCAGGATACAAACCTGCCACTAGACTACATCAGGGATAACAAGATTCCCCCAGGACTCAATAGCAGGCAAATCAGGGGGGAAAAAAAAGAACAGAACAACCCAGGACAGCTCAGCAAAATCAGTTCCTGCTTTCTGTTGCTTTTATTAGATCACAGGTATGATGCATCTGAATTGGTTGTAGATTCATCTAACCTGGAGGCACCAACAGAATTTCACAACCAGCCAAATTGGTTTGGGGCCCTGCAGTTCCTCCTCCTTTCCTTCCTTCCTTCCTTGTGCGTGGTTGTTCTCTGTGGCTATTGACATGGATAGGTTTATTGTCCTCCTTGGCCTGGTAGGTAACCTCCTTCTGACCTTGGACCTAGGACAACGAGCTCATCCGTGCTAAAATGTCATTCTGGTCAGTTGTAATGTGCTGCCAGGGACCAGTGGTGTTTTTAGACATTCTTAAGGAAAGCTGACACTCATGGAGGTTTTATCAAGGGCTGGCCACTTTTCATAACCCTTTTTATATTTGAACTCAGATAAAGGCCCTATCAACCCTGTGAAGTAAATGGATACAGATGAGGGAACTGAGGCACAGAAAGGTTAAGTAGTTCTCTGTAGTCACCCTTGTGGTTAGTGGTTGGGCTGGGATATGGTCACAGTTCCAGTCCATACCCTTAGCAACTGCACTTTATTGGAAAAACTTGATTTTGTCACCAGAGACTGCTGGAGCAATCTGATACAATAGCAGGATTGCTCAGTCTCAGGGGAGAGATTGGAGGGCCTGGGTTAGACCTACAACAAGAACAAGACTGAAGCTGGAGGAACAGACCTCACTGGTCAGCCAAGAAGTCCTCTCTCATGGTGGCCAATCCTGGGGAAGAAGTTACAGTGCAGATGAGCAACCTACAGCATGGAGGCTGAACAGAATAGAAGGGTGTCCTGGACCAACACATAATCCAGAGCAAGAAACACTGAACCATGCTGCCATCAGGGACAACGACCAGCAGGCTACAGGACCCAGGTTGGATCCTGAGCTGAGATGGGCTTGAGAGCAAGAGTTAAGAGTAAGTTAGGAATCTCTACCTCACACCATATACAAAAATTAACTCAAAATGAATCAATGACATAAGGGCTAAAACCATAAAACTCCTAGAAGAAAGCATAGGGTAAATATTCATGACCTCAATTTTGGTAATGATTTCTTGGATATGACACCTAAAGCACAGGCAACATGAGGGAAAAATAGATAAATTGGACTACATCAGAATTCAAAGCCTTCGTGCATCAAAGGACACCACCAAAAAAGTGAAAAGACAACCAATAGAATGGGAGAAAGTGTTTGTGAATCATAGTATTCACAGCCTAGTATTCAGAATATATAAAGAACACTTACAACCCATCAACAAAAGGACATCCAATCCAATCAGAAAATAGATGAAGGAATTAAATAGACCTTTCTCTGAAGAAGGCATACAAATGGCTAACAAGCACATGAAAAGATGCTCAACATGATGAGTCCCTAGGGAACTACAGATCGGAACCGCCATGAGCAATCACATCACACCCACTGGATTGGCTGTGATCAAAACAAAAACAAAAACAAAAACAGAAAACAAGTTCGGACAAGGATGTGGAGAAGTTGGAACACTCATACAATGCTGGTGAGACTGTATAAGTTCAGATGCCATGGAAAACAGTTTGGTGATTCCTCAAAAAGTTGGGCACAGAATTTATCATATGACCCAGGCATTTCACTCCTGGATATATACCCCAAAGAAACGTAAACAGCTACTCAAACAAATATACACATATGCATAATCATAAACAGCACTATTCACTATAGCCAAGAGTAGAAAGAATACAAATGTTCACCAACGGATGAATGGATGCGCAAATTGTGTTGTCTGTATACATTGGGATGTTATTCTGACAGAAGAAGGAATACAGGCTACAGTATGGATGAACCTGGAACACATTATGCTAAGTGCAAAGGGCCAGACCCAAAAGTTCTCACGTTGTGTGATTCCATTTATAGGAAATATCTAGAATTGGTAAATCCATAGAGACAGCAGATTGGTGGCCACCAGGCACTGTGGGGAGAGAGAAAATGGAAAGTAACTGCTTTAATGGGCATGGAGTTTCCTTTTGGAGCGATGAAACTGTTTTGGAACAAGATAGTAGTGGTTATACAACATTATGAATGTACTAAATGCTACTGAATTGCTCACTTTAAAATGGTGAATTGTATGTTATGTGAATTTCACCTCAATTTAAAAGAAGACGAAGATGAAGAAAGTAGTAGTAGTAGTAGTTAGGCCCTTAGAACAACCATGGCACCAGGCAGGGACCAAGACAGGTTCCCAGGTACTTGAACAGAGGTATAAAAGATGGGGGACCAAGTCTTGGCCACAAGGCAGAGGCCCAGGGAGCCTGGTGCTAAGCCTCAGGAATAGGGCCAGGGCTCCTGAGCAGGTGTAGCCTTGGAAGAAGGTGAAGGACAAAGCCAGCAGGGGAGATGAATTGTGCCCAGCTGAGGAACCTGGGATCCCTTTCCAGGTGGGAGGTTACCAGCATCAAGGAGAGCAAGAGTGCGTAACCATGGGACACGGGGCATTTCTGGCCTCCCTCCCTCAAGTTGTATTAGCCTGGAGGTTTGGATGAATGCATTTGGCTGATAATGGATCCCAGACACAAAGGAACAAGCGGGAGGGGTGGTGAAGGAGGGAATGTTCTGTTGTTGTTTAGAAAATGAACAAAACAGCTGGAGGTAAAGCTTTTGTTACAGGCTGCCATCTCTGATTCATGCGCCTTTATAATCCTGACTACCATTTGAGTGAGCCAGGAAGAGCGATTATTACCTCTCGCGCTGCACCCACCAGCATGGGGTTTATTAGAAGTAGACGGCCGTTTAGCAATGTCAGGAGCGTGCTTATCATTACGCAGAACAGGCCACTGCCTGGATGGAGAGCCTCTGCTCTCCCGCGGAGGCTCAAGGCAGCGGGTTCACGAAGGGTGAGGCCGGCTTGCAGCACCCTAGCTGCTGGCAAGGACCCAGTGGAGCCCGAAACGTGCATAGAAGTTGCCGCAACTGAGCGGAGCCTGGCTTTTGAGGGCAGTGAGTGGGACCCCTCTAACTTTCCTCTTGGCCATCAGCTGGGAGTAGCAGGAAAGAGGAGGAAGTTTCTAGAAGGAACAATAGGTCTTTGACACTTCTACCCACCCCCCACACTATGCTCCCTCCTTCCCCAGCTCCCTCCTCTGCCACTCCTTCTTCTGGTGTACCCTCAGGCCACCTTTTGCCCACAAAGCTCTCGAAAATTGTCAACTTCTTCTCTGCCCAAACTCTAAAGCCAAATTGAATGCTGCCCTTTGAAGGGGTGGGGGTGGTGAGACTCCTCCCACCTCTTCCTGGGACTGCTCTGGTACCTCCATGGTGGGCCTTTCTGTCTATCCCCACCTGCTGCCATCTTACCCCACCTGGAAAGCCAGTTTACATGGTCACCATTTGGAAGTCTTTCTTGATTGCCCACCCAGAAGTGCTCTCCCTACCTCTAAATAACCTAGCACCTGCTTATGCCTCTCTTGAAGACTTAGCCTATTCTGCTCACATTCTAGTTATTTCTGGACTTGTCTAGCCATCCTGAGGTAGGCTGTATGGGTCCACTTCAGAGTTATCTCACAGGGCTTAGCACACAAGAGATGATATGTGATTGATTGAATGAATGAATATAATATATAAGTGAATGAATCCTTCCAACCTGAGTCAGGTGAAAGAGTTTCAGGGATGCTGCTGACCCATGCAGGAATCCCTTTGGCCCCAGCTGTGACTCATGGTGCAGAGAGCCCATCTATAGCATTTGACTGAGAGCATTTTACTCTCCTCTAGCTCTCTGGGGTGTACCCTGGCCTTCTGCTAACTCATCAAAGGGGCCTGGACTGGAAAGCAAAAATGGAGTGGATGAGTCTCTTTTTATTAAAACTGAGGCTGCCTTAGTCCTAGGTGTGCTGGGACTTCAGTTACATAAGCCATTGTGGAAGGGTAGGGGGGCCAGGAGCAGGTGGGATGAGGGCAGGCAGCAGGAGTACCAGTCACAGCACCATCATGCTTCCTGTCATCTATCTGGGGAGGGGGGGCGCGGCAAGAGAAAGCCAGGGGGAGCTGGAAGTCCATGGGGCAAGGGAATGGCTTGCAGGATATTGGGGCCCCAGCTGGGCGAGCCGGGACTCTTGATGGGGGTCCTCTCAGCACAGGACGCAAGGCAGCTGCTCATCGACTTCATCAACTGAGTGACCCCAGCAGGCCAGTGGGAGGCAGAGGATCTGCCCTGAGCCCAGGCAGACATCTGATAAGGGTGGGCTGGTTAACTCCCGACCCGGGGGAGTTAGCAGCTGATGCTGGCTGGCTGGCTGGGAGTTAGGACTAGTTCAGCTCGCACAGGGCCAGGCTTATGCTCACAGGGGCTGCAGACCTGGAGGGCTGGCAAAAGCAGGGATTGCCCGCAGCACCCACCCCCACGACCTTTTTTCCTTGGAGCCCCTTTCTCCTACCCTGGATTTCAAGAAACAAAGCAGCAAGGGAGAGAAGCAAACCAGCAAAGGAAGGAAGGGGAGAACGGTGGAAGAACAGCAGGGGCGGTTGTAAGTTCTCAGGACGTCTCAGGACATCTCAGGACTTGTATACAATTGGGTGAGCCCTCTTAAGAAATTATAATTGCAGCATTCAGTATTGAGTTTGCAAGTGATAACGGCAAGAGAGCGGCCAAGCCTAAGCGTGATCCTCTCGGGAAGTCAGCCTCTTCCCAGTCTGTAGCAATTGTATAGGTGGGGGCAGAAGTGGGGAGCTAAGATGTCCCATAGAAGTTCAGGCACCCTCCTTCCAGCTCATGTTTCTCTCTCACTCCTCTCTGGTGAACCTGGCTGGGCTGCCCAAGCTGCCTCCCTCCTTCCCTCCCCCCTCTCCCAATTAAAACATCTATTTTGTATTTCCTGCATGCGGCACCCTTAATATTAGGTCTGAAAACAATTTGCAATCAGTTGTACTAATTAATCTAATTGAATTTAATTTCCCTTTCTTGGTGTTAAGGGTGAGCGAACTCCATATGCTGACTTATGTAAAGCAATATGCAAATTTGTATCTTGAGCCCAGAGCCCTGCAAATGTTTTTGATTACAAAAAAGGCTGTGCCGAGGCCCCAGGGAAATGAACCACTGCAGTTTCTGGCCCAACCCCCTTGCATTCCAGCTGCCTGAGCGCAGTATCCCCTCGCTATGCCACCTGTGGCTTGGTCACCCTTGTTCTTGCCCCAGACTATACTGTTGGGTCCCTCTGAGGGGTCCTTAGAAACCCAGATACCATATTTTCTACTTTAACTCTTCACAGTCTGGGTTCCTTCCCTTTATTGTGCTGCTACTTCTTCTCCCTCGGCCTCCCATTAAGCTCAAGGATGGATTCTAACTTTGGCTGGAAAGTCTGATGAGCACCCTGTTGGTAAGACCTTGGTTTGGGGAGGTGGTGGGTAGTGCTTTGCCAGCTGCCCCAGATGCCTCCAGCAGAGGGCAGGTGTGGGGCTTGGGTGGGGAACCTGGCCACAGTGCGGAGACACCAGGCATGTGGCCCCCACTACCCTTCAGCTCCCAAGGGGAGGGAGTGGTATCACCCATAGATGACAGTAGAGAGAGGGTCATGAGCTATGATTAGCCACAGCCCAGCCCCAGAGTCCCTTGCAGAGCCCTCCCCGCAAGAGCCAGCCCACAGATAGGTGCTGAGGACAAATGGGCACTGAGGCTGTGAATCACCTAAGGGTCTGCGTCCCTGATGTTTTGCTCTGTGAAAACCCAATGTCTTCAGTTTTGTTTGCTTCAGAATAACCCAGAGTGGGGAGAGGGGGATTGCACAGGGTAGAGAAGAAACAAGAGAAGCTATGAGTTAAAAATTGTTGAAGCTACGTGATGGCTCGTTGGGGTTTATTATACTTTTCTATTTCCATACGTGTCTGAAATTTTCAGATCTAGTTCTCACGCTGGTTCTAAGAGCTGGCTTTCTGCTTCCACTCAAGTGGGAGCTTACAGTGGGAATTAGCAAAATAAAGGAAGGTTTACTGTCAGCTCCTGCCATGCCATTAGCATTGCAGACGGAGGCTACATCCTCCTCCCACCTCCCCAGGAAGGGTAAAGAAGCTTCAGTCTGAGTTGCACAAGGGTACGGGGGCAGCACTGTCCCAGCCACCTGCTGGTCCCATGGCCGCACGGGTCCATTCATTTGGCCAGGGAAGGACAGCGATCCTAGCAGCAGGTTTTAAATGGTAAAACAGCAATGAAATGGCCCAGGCTGTGGAGGACAGATTGGAAATGTAGGAAGCTTAGGGGAGGAAGACTCATTTGGGGGATTTGCAAAGTTTTTGCGAGAGAAAAAAGAGAGCAGAGCTGATGGATATGGAGAGGAGGAAGACGGATTAGAAATATTCTCAAGAACAAGCCATAGCCCATCTGGAAGAGATGAGCAGGCAAGAAGCATCAGAGACTGCTCCCGGATGCCTAAATTGGTGGCAAAATCATCAGCTGAGACAAAAAAATCTAGGTTGGGAGAAGGTTAGAAGGTGGAGAGGAAAACCAATTTTTTTTTTCTCAGTCAAATTTAATTTTAGGCACAACATGAATCCACATGGAGTTGTCCAAAGAGGTTGGGAATATGAACCTGGAACCCCAGGATGAAGCGAGAGCAGAAGGGAAAGGTGTGGAAGGCAGATCAGTGACAGACCAGGGCAGGAAGAAGGTGAGGCCTCCCTGGGGGAGGATCCCAGGGAATGCCAGTGTTCCTGGGGCAGGAGGAGGGAACAGAGACAGCAGACCAAGAGAGAAAATCAAAGAACCACTTCAAGTGGAAGAAAGAGAATCAGAGTTCTAATTGTGGAAGCCAGGAGAGGAGAGAATTGCAGAAAAAGAGTGTAAGGATGCCACATCTTGCAGAGAAGACTCCTAAAATGAGGAACGCGCAAGAGTTTGCACAAAATCTGTGTGCTGAATTTCCCACAAAGAGGTCACCACTGACCATGGCAAGAGTAAGAGGAACACACATCCCTTGCACTCAAAAGTGACATAATACTTCAAAACTATAATAGCAATTTCCAAGTCTAGGTCTGTTGTGCATGAAATCCATATTCTTTTCTAAATCCAACCTTCCCTCCAGTATATTAAATATATGTGAGACATGATTCAAAGTTATTCAAGAACAAAGAAGAATTTCCCAATTTAGCTTCTGATGGGATGAAGGAGTTTATTAGTAAGAAATCCAGTTAAGAAGGTAGAAAGTAGTAGACAAGGATTGATGAGTTAGGGACAATTTAAAGGGGCCCCAGGGTGCATTCAGCCCGTCCATCCTTGGTATAGGACTTCACTGCACCATTGCTGGGTTTGTTTTTTCCTACACATCATTCCACATTTCATTTAATCAAAATTGATTAAGGGTATACTATGTACAGGCATATACCGCATGCTGAAAAATTTTTTAAGAGTATTAAGACAAATCCTAGCCATTAAGGAGCCAGTGTCTGGTAGGGAATTAGGAAGCATCTATAGGGATTTTATCACAGAGATGCAGAGGTGTGCAATGGTGTGGCCGAGTAGGTGAGACAGAACTGAGCCCCAGTCCCCTGACCTAGCCGGAGCTCCCCTTCAAGAGGCTCCTCCCTTGCACAGCCTCTCATGCAGAACTTGTATTCACCTGGGCATCTTATGTACTTATTGGAAAGTGTGCCAAGGCTTCAGAGGAGGCCAGGCGTAGACATCAAAATCCATGCCTGCCTACCATGCTACCTTGCTGGGACTAGAGCTTACCAAAGGCCCTTTATTAAAATGTCTCACTCTTCTCTGCCCTTCTCCAGACTCTGTTGGTTCCCTTATCTCTTCCAGGCAGAAAGCAAAACCTCCCTCTAAGACTGCTCTGCCCTGTGTGGGGCAAGGGGCTTTTCAGCCAGATCTGTGGGGCCACAGAGGGGGCCTCTGCTGCCAGGCATCTGAGAATCTGGATTCTCACTCTGTCTACTCTGAAGCTTTCCTTGGTTGCTGGTTTCCCCGGATGACTGTGGTCGTCGGTCTCCTCCGTACCCAACAGAGATCAGATGATGGAGAAGAGCCATATCTTTGTGCGCACATGGTGACATACTGAGAAAAGTGCCCAGGGTGGGAGAGGGGCGTTGAAATTCTTGGCAGGAAAAGAAAAGCTGAGGCATCTCCAACTCCCTCTACCCTTTGAGCCACATCTCAGTATTGAAGGAAGAGGGTAAGGGGTTTGGGGGGCAGTGCCGTGGCTGAGATGGGGAAAGTGAGGTGCGTACCTCAGGTGCAACATTTAAGGGGGGGTGCCAAGAACTCAGTAATTAAGATAAATCATATTTTAATTATTATTAGAGGAATATCACATGCAAAAATTCATGATGAGCAAAAAATGAACATTGTCAATAAAGATGGGATCAGTAGGATCAATCAGATAGTGAGAGTTGCCCCAAACTAGATGGGAAGAGGTAAGGGTGTTCACAGGACATGCACATCTTTCTAACCATAAAACCCAGTTGAGTTTCCTTCTCCCAATTAACCCCCCACCCTGTTCCCCAAAGCAGCAAGACAGCCCTTCACCATGCAGCTCTGCCTCTGCCCTTGCCCAGCACGCTCTAGCCACAGCAACCTCTTTCTGTTCCCAGGACATGTGATCTCTTCCCCACCCCAGGACCTTTGCACTTACCAATTCTTGTATCTAGAGCTTCTACCAGCTTTTTTTGTACTATCATCCCTCAATTGTCAGTCCAAATGCCCTCTCCTCAAGCTCTTCCCCACCCACTGGATTTAAAGTAAGCCTCCCCCACATAGGAACCACCTATCCTCTTCTTCTAATTCACATTTCACAATCTATAATTATCTTGTTTTTTGTTCACTATCTTTGTGGCTAGACTGGAGGCTCCATGAAAGCAGGAACTTTGCCTGTCATCTCTGTGGTACTGCAGACCCGAACACAATGCCTGACACACGGTAGGTGCTCACCAAGTATTTGTGACTCAAACAGTCAAGTGGGGAAATTCCAGTTCGGGCACTGCCTCCACTGCTGAGGCTCCCAGGATATGTGTCCTCACCATCGCCATCACAGAAGTCACTGCCTCATTCTCTGTGTCCTCAGAGCACTTGTGGACATTTTTATTATGGCACTCCAGCTGGCTGCACACCCAGCAGCTTGACTAGTAAACACTGGTCCCTTGGAGGCCAGGCAAGAGATTTACTCACCCCACATGCTTGAGCCTAGCACAGTGCCTGACAAAAATTGCTTGAATAAACGTGAGGAAATGAATCTATGTCAAACCAGGGCAGCTAGGTTCACAATAGACGTGTTTAGGAAAAAGTTAGATATAATTAACATTTTGTAAATCGAATAATATTTTAATGGCAGTAGGGGAGCTCACTGCTTAAGGGAACCCTATGGAGAGTCTGACTATAGAGAGAGAATCGCCCCCTTAGTTATCCTTTCATTTTTAATTTTGGATTTCTGGAAGCTGGATCAGGTTTGTCCTATATGCCTGTGCACATTCTTCGAAGCTTTCAGATGTCAGGTGTCCTCAGCCCTGCTCAGTTGATTGTTAGACCCTGAAGAACTTGGTCATTAACCCATTTGTGTATTTTGGGGGAGCCGTAAGATGATCTCAGCTCCCTGTATTTTTTTTTTCTTGCCTGTGAAAACACAGGCATGCTACCTTGCTGGGACTAGAGGTTACCAAAGGCCCTTTATTAAAATGTCTCACTCTTCTCTGCCCTTCTCCAGACTCTGTTGGTTCCCTTATCTCTTCTAGGCAGAAAGCAAAACCTCCCTCTAAGATTGCTATGCCCTGTGTGGGGCAAGGGGCTTTTCAGCCAGATCTGTGGGGCCACAGAGGGGGCCTCTCTGGTCCCTGGAGAGGCCTGGTTTGATCTTCAGTCAACAGAAATAGCCAGCATCTTGGAACAAACCAAATGCTGCCTATTTCTGAACTGACTGGCCCAGTGCCTGGAGAACTGCCTGTGTCAGGCTGCTGTGCTCACCGTGCCCGTGGTTTGCTGTGTTCTTTCTGTTGTTCTTGGCCACCTCTGACCCTCTCCTCTTCATTTCATGGCTCTGACTTTCCCATTGTGTCCCCACTAACTTATATGTTAAAATTCTAACCTCTAAATGACTGTATTTGGAGGTAGGGCCTATAGGAGGTAATGAAGATTAAATGAGATCATAAAGGTGGGGCCTTAATCTGCTCAGAGTGTAGCCTTATAAGAAGAGAAAGAAACCCCAGAGTTCTCTCTTACTCTCTCGCTCTCTCTGTGCACACAGAGAAGAAAAGCCATGTGAGGACATAGTGAAAATGCAGCCCTCTGTAAGTCAGGAAGACAAGACTTGCCAGAAACCAACACCGATGGCACCTTGATCTTGGACTTCCAGTCTCCAGAACTGTGAGAAACTAATTTTCTATTGTTTAAGCCACTGTCTATAGTGTTCTTTTATGACAGCTCAAGCAGTTGGAGACACCATCCCACACTGTCCCCAGTATCTTAGAGGTCAGACAGCTGGGAGAGGTAGAGATGAGAGCTGGCTCTAAATCTCCCACCTAAGTGGATTTCTTTCCCAGTACCCAGGTACCACACCCACCCAAGGCAACACTCAGCTCAGCAGGTGCAGAGGAACATGGTAGCCTTGTGGCTGAGATTGTCCAGAGTCCCCAGGTTCAGTTCTGTGTGGCTCATTGGAAGATACTTGCAAAGCAGGTTGGATTCAGACTCAGATATTAGGATTTATGGAGTGCCTCTTATAAACCAGGTACACTGTCAGGAATATCCATGTGTGTGAAAACGCTTGGCATCGTGGATAAGATAGGCCAGAAATTGAACCCAAGGCTCACCTTACTAGCTGTGTTCAAGTCACCTATATTTGCTTGCTATTCCCACAATAATTCTTCATGGTAGACCATCTGAAATGTAATGGGTTAGAACAGTAATTATTTGACACTGTTCCAGTGAGCTAGTGCAAACCCCAGTGGTTAGAGACTTCTGGTCCCAATTTCCCCATCCCCTTTGCTCTCTCCTGTACCCGTGCCTGGCTGCTACCTCCACCCACATGCACATCTTTCCCATGGTATAATCTGCAGCACCCATAGCCAAGAAGCTTCACCTCTGTTGTGCATTTTTGGACAGGTCAGAACTCAAGAAAGAACTCAGTTTCCATTGAGCACTTCCTGTGCACCACACCTTGAGCTTGCTGGTATTTCCACCTGCCTCCTTCTATCCACAACACAATACTCTTTCATTATGATTGTTTGCAAGGTGGAGAAATTGATTCTTGGAAAGTGACTGTGATGTGATGTGACACAGATGTGACTGTGAGGACCATGACTAACGTCCAGGTCTCTTGACTCCATGCTCAGTGATGTTTGTTCTACAGACACGGTAGTGAGTAAAGTATGTTTGCCTTAAAATCATGTGTAGAATATTACAGTGGGAAAAAATAGCCTAAATGAAATGGTCTGGGGACAGGAAAAGTTGTGTCATGTGTAGCCAGCAGTGAGGGCACTATTAATTCTAAATGCAGAGGATTATATAGCAGTGTGTTGGTAGATACCACCATGAAGTGATTTCTAATTTCGTATTTGTATTTGTTCTTGATCCATTTGTAAATGTTTTCTTAAGCTATCCTTTATGATCTCTTTGAGAAATGTGAAATAGGAGCCATTTTACCAGCCAGTTCAACTAGGTCATGAACAGAGCAGATGCAGAAATGAGCTCAGGAGGAAGAGTTTATAAATTAATAAGAAAAGCTAAACATCTCAATAGCAATAGGGTGGAAGATGTAAAACAGGCAATTTGTGCCACTGGTATTTGTTTTTGGTAATGGTAGAGTATCTCATCTTAGACTAACCATTCTCCAGGTAGATTTATAAACTCCAGACAAACAAAAAGCCACTGCCCCTCCCCCACTCATGTTCTGTCTCTGTCTCTGTCTCTCTCCCTGTCACTTTCCCTATCTCTCAAAATAAATACGTAAACTTAAAAAAAGAAAATATTTCATACTAAATAGTAATGAAAATGCAACATATCAAAACTTGTAATGCATCTAAAGCGGCACTAGAGGGAAATTACCACTGTAGTGTCTTTATTAGAGAAGAAAAAAGGTTTAGGGGCGCCTGGGTGGCTCAGTTTGGTTAAGAATCCTACTTTTGATTTCAGCTCAGGTCATGATCTCACAGTTTATAAGATCAAGCCCTGCATCAGGCTCTGTGCCTGCTTGGAATTCTCTCTCTCCCTCTCTCTCTCTGCCCTTCCCCCACTCTCTCTCAAATAAGTAAACATTAAAGAAAAAAGAAAGGTTTAAAATTAATGATCTAAGTTTCTACCATAAGAAAAATGAGCAAATTAAACCCTAGGCACATAGAAGAAAGAAACTAACAAATATTTGAGCAGAAAGAAATGAAGTACAAAACAATGAAGAAAACTAACAAAACCAAAAGTTGGCTCTTTGTAAAGATGAATAAAATCGATAAAACCCCTAGCAATACTGATCAGGAAAAAAAGAGAGAAAACACAAGTTACTATATTAGGAAAACACAAATAATCTATACTGGGGATCTGTTATCACTTCAGATCACACAAACTTTAAAATAGTGATAAGCACATATTATAAACAAGTTTATGCTGATAAATTTGATAATTTAGATGAAATGGAAAAATTCCTTGAAAAACAAAATTTACCAAAATTGACACAACAAAATAGAAAATCTAAATAGCCCTATCTGTTAAAGACCTTGGATTTATCTCCAGCTTTCCCACAAAAAGCCTCTAAGTCCAGATGTTTCCATTGTTGAAGTTTATCAAGATTAAGGAATACGAAATGTCAATCTTTTGCAATTGCTTTCAGAAAGTAAAGGATGAGGAAACATGCCCCACTACATTGTATGAGGTCACCATAAGCCTCCTACAAAAATCTGACAAAGCCTTTACAGAAAAGAGAACTACAGATGAATATCCCTCATGAACATGGATATTAAAATCATAAGCAAACCATAGCAAGTCAAATCCAGAAAAAAGATAATCCATCGTGACTGAGTACATTTTGTCCCAAGAATGTAAGGTTGTTTCAACCTTTGAAAAGCAATGTATTTATTTCACCACTTAAACAGAATAAAAGAGAAAAATAATCTGATCATCTCAATAGATACAGAAAAAGAATTTAACAAGCTTCAACACCCATTCTTGATTAAAACACTCAGCAAGTGAGGAAAAGGAAATTCTTCCACTGAATAAAAAACATACACAATTTTTTTATGGTTTACCTTATACTTAATGGTAGACATTGGATACTCACTAAGCAAAGAGTCTACTATTTCTGCAGGGAGATTTCCAGTAGAACCCTAGTGGGCCATGGGGCAGTCATCGATTGATTATTTAGGATTTCAGGAGGACATGTTCTAAAATCATGTTCTCAAGCTGAAGTGTTTGCCTCTTCTTCAAACTGAAGAGAGAGATACAGTATAGAAATGAGTTTGGACAGAAACATTTTTTGAGAAACTACTATGGACAATGAGATCACTTAACCAAAACTTAAAATGCTCATGCCCTCAATCTAGAACATCCACTTCTAGGTTTCTAGCCCACAGAAACAGTAATATGTACAAGGATGATCACTGCAGCAGTATCTGCAATGGGGGGAAAACTGGAGAAAAATCATATTCTAGCAATAGAATTTTCCATCATGCTATATACAATACTATATAGCCATTCAAAAGAATGAATTTGATCTGAATGCAATGACATGAAAAAATGTCCATAATATAGTTCTTTAAAAAAAAAAGTGGATATATTATACTTATAGTACAAGTCTGCTTTTATTAAATAAAGCTCTTTATAATTTATATTTAAAATAAAAGCCTGAAAGGATACATACCAAAATTCTGATTGTACTTAGCTTTGGGTGGTGGTATTATAGGTGATTTTAATTTTCTTTAGGCTCTTATTTTCAAATTTTTCTGCAAGAAACATTTTTTAAAATGTGAGCCACCAGTTGTGCAAAATGAGTGCAATTATTCCTCTTACTGGGAGGGGGGAGTGGTTCCATTAGAAGCCCAGCTGTGTGACTTTGAGCAAGATACTAAATTTTTCTGAGGCTTTCACCTCATCTCCGATGAAAATTATGATAATAATACATTCTGCAAAGAGTAATTGTTAGCATGTATAAGTCCCTCTGGGCTGATATACATATTCCTGTGTGGGTCCCAGAAAGTCTTGTGTGTCCATCAGTAGAGCTAGCAGAGTTTGGAACCTCGCACACACCACATCCCTTGCAGGCACATCTACTAATGATGCTTGAACACCTGCCAGGAACAGAGTCTTGTGCTGGGTGTTTTCTATGTATCATTTCTAATCCTCCACAAAGCCCTAACAGACAGACATAACTCAACTTGTATTTTATTTAGTACATATTTATTGATCCTCTGTTATGTGCCAGCCACTTTTCTAGGTTCTAGGGATATACCACTGAATAAAAATGACAAAAATCCCTGCCCTTCAGAAGTCAAACATTCTCATGAGGAGAGACAGGAAACAAAAATAACAAATACCTATAGGATAAGTAAGTAGTTAATGTAAGAATCCAGTATGGTCGAAGGTGGTATATGTTAGAGGGAAAAAAAACAGCGAGATAAAGCAAATTGGGAAGATCAGAGGGAGTTGAGCTTACAATTTTCAAAAGGATGATTTGGATAGGTTTCCTTAAGAAGGGTTATTGCAGCATTATTTATAATAGCCAAGATAAGGAAGCAGCCCAAGTGTCCACTGGTAGATCAGTGGATAAAGAAGATACAGTATATATACACAAGGGAATATTACTTAGCCACAAAAAAGAATGAAACCTTGCCATTCACAACAACATAGATGGATCTAGAGGATATAATGCTCAGTGAAATGAGTCAGTCAGAGAAAGACAAATACCATGTGATTTCACTCATATGTGGAACATAAGAAACAAAATAAGTGAACAAAGGAAGAGAAAAAGAGACAAACTAAAAACAAACTTAAATACAGAGAACAAAAGGGTGATTGTTGGAGGGGAGGTAGGTGGGGGTGGGTAAATAGATAAAGGGGATTAAGCGTAGACTTACCTTGAACACTGAGAAATGCACAGAATTGTTGAATCATTATATTGTCCATGTGAAACAATTTAACACTGTGTGTTAATAATACTTGAATAAAAATAAATTTAAAAAACACTTGAGGGAGATGAGGGAGTAAATCAGGCAAATATCTGGGCAAAGAGTGTTTCAAGCAGAGGGAGCAGTCAGTGCAAAGGGACTGAGCTGCAGTCCTGAGGGGCCAGGAAGGCTGAGGAAAACAAGCAGAGTAGAGATGAGATCAGAGAAGGAACAAGGATCTGGTCTTGGGAGGCCATTTAGGCCATCATAAAGACAGACTTTCTCTGAGAAATGGAAGCCATTATGTGAAATAAATAAATAAATTAAAGAAAGAAAGAAAGAAAGAAAGAAAGAAAGAGAAAGAAAGAGAGAAAGAAAGAAATGGAAATCATTGAAGGGGGTGAAGTATAGGAGTATCATAATTTTAAGCTTTGATAAAAGGTAACGGGAAAAGCAGGAGGTCAGGAGGATATTACAATAATTCAGGTTTGGACAGAGTCATAGTCCCATTTTAAAATCAGGAAATTAAAACTCAGCAGGCTCACGTCTGGCTCACAATCATGTCTAATAAATGGCTGCACTGGGATTTGAGTCCAGAACCATCTGATTCCAAATCCAGTGCTCTTTTGACCAGAAGGGAAAACTGGGCTCAGTGTTATAGTGAGAGTTCCTTTACTTCCAGTGTCCTCACAGCTGTGGAGCTTTCAAACTTCCCCCCACCACCCGGCCCCATTTCATGGCCCTCTCCCACCCCATACTCTCTCCTTCCAACTCTCCTGCTGCCATGCCTCCTTTCCCCTTTCCGTGAAAATGGAGCTAATGTGGGCACTTCAACAGTGCTGAAAACGCCATTTGACATCCTAATGTTGGTTTCAAGTGTTTCCCAAGCACTTAAAACAGCCCAGGGTAGCAAGTAACAACCATAGTTTAGGCTAGAGAAACTGAGGCATTGATAAATCAAGTACCCCAAAGTCACACAGCAGGTTGGAGATGGAGACTCCTATCTCCCTCTTCCTTGCCCATTTAGCATCTCCTGCCTCCTGGTCTAGACACTGGGTGTTAAACTGAGGTTGTGCTTTGTCCCCAGTGGCTCAGTTCCCAAAAGGGTGCCCGTGCCCCTTGGCAAGGGTGAACACCACAGCAATCCAACAAAACTATGGTGAATAATTGTTATTTCTTTGCAAAACATCCATCAGGAGATAAGCCCTGGCATTTATCTAGCAGCAAGTGATCGTTATCTGGTGGCAGTGTTCTTCCCACTGACAGTATCTTCTAAATAAGGGTCAGCCATCCAGCGGTCTGTCTGCTGTTGATTTCTTCCTGTGAAATAAACCACATTCCAACCACGGCAGCGGGGGCACAAGGGCAGGGGAGCGGGAAGAGAGAAGGCGCTCAGGGAAGGTGGTCCTTCCACAGTTGAGCCAAAGAAACTGGCCTGAGCTTTGGTTCAGAGAAATATTTGTTGAACACAGGTTTGGGAGAAGATGGAAATCAATACTAAGGAGAATTCCTATTTCCATTTCGGCAAACCATCATAGATAACATGTAACAGAGCATCCAGTAAGTCACCTGGATGATGAAGTTCTGGGTGTGAAGAAGGTGAAAAGAAAAGGCTCTTGTGGCTTTTGATCTCTGTTGCTTTTCTTCCTGTCATCAAACCAGGATCTAGAATGGGTTTGAGTCACAGAGCTTTGATCGACTTGGTATCAGAAGATTTAGGTTCAAGTCCAGACACCACGGGGACCTTGAATTAGGTCCTGGATCCTGGACCTAAACTTCTGAGCCTTGATTTGCTCATCCATCTAATGAGAATGGGAATGACCCCTTGCTCATCCATCTAATGAGATTTGGAAGAGAGAATAATACATCAGAAATGCTGTGTTGACTATAGGATGCTCCACATGTTAGGTACCTTTGTCTTGTCCATGTCTAGGGAATTTGTTGATGTTGTTGAAGTGGTTTGCCCTTGTAATGTCACCCTGAGTCCTCCTCATTTAGAGACTAGCCTTCTTTCTCTTGTTCTACCTCTTATGATCTTGACTGAAAACTACAGTCCAAACAATGTGTTCATCAGCTACTATAGAGCCCTATCTAGCCAGGGTGTACTAGGCTACAAGGAGTTGGGAGAAATATATGATTTAGTCTGTGTGCCTTCATGGGATTTATAAGGTTCTATTGGACAAATTGAGCCCAATAAGAAGCCAAGGTACAATTATGAATATCTCTGTAGTTGGATCATATTTATTGAGGGCCTGACATGTACTAAACTTTGCCAGGTGCTTCCACATCATCATATTATTTAACACTCCATTCTGAGTACAGAGTGCTCTCATTTTACAGATAAGAAAATGGAAATTTGGAGGAGCCAAGTGATCCACCCAAGAACAACGCAATGGCAAGATAGTGATGAAGGCCATATCTGTTTATTCCCAAGCTCAGAATTCTCTCCCCCACCTCAACTAGAGTAAAATCTGGTGTTCTGACTCATTTCTAAGGAGAAATGAAAATCTCTGGCTCACATTCCAGGCAGTTGAGGCTCTGGGAAGCTCCTGCTTATGGATCCTGCCCCATCTCTGGAGGCCTTGCTACCATATTGTGGTAGGACAAGTATTTTCCTCTTGAGGGATTTGGATATTAAAACCCCAAAGATAAGTACAAATCAAAACCGCAATGAGATACCACTTCACACCCATTAGCACAGTTATTTTTTTTTAAGTGTAAAATAACAAGTGCAGGTGAGAATGTGAAAAGAAATTAGAACTCTTGTTCATTGCTGGTTAGAATATGAAATGGTGCAGCCACTGTGGAAAACAGTCTAGCAGTTTCTCAAGAAGTTAAACATAGAATTACAACATGATTCAGCAACTCCACTTCTGGATATAACCCAAAGCATTAAAAGGGGACTGAGACATACATTTATATACCCATGTTTACAGTAGTATTATTCATAATAGCCAAAAGAAGCAACCCAAGTATCCAACAGTGGATGAATGGATAAACAAAATGTGTATATACTTACAATGGGATATTATTCAGCCTCAAAAAGGAAGGAAATTTGGACACGTGCCATATGTAGATGAACCTTGAGAACATTATGCTAAGTGAAAGCAGCCAGACACAAAAGAATAAATACTGTATGATTCCACTGACTTGAAGTACCTAGAGTCAGTCATCAAATTCATAGAGACAGAAAGTAGAACGGAGGTTCCCCAGAATGAGGGGAGGGGGATATGGGGGTTATTGTTTAACAAGAAGTGAGTTTCTGTTTGGGATGGTGAGAAAGTTCTGGAAATGGATAGTGGTGATGGTTACAGAACATTGTGAATATACTTGCCATTGAACTATACACTTAAATTAGTTAAAATGGTAAATATTATGTTATGTATATTTACTACAATAAAAAAAGCCCTCAGGGAGAAATTCTTCAGTTGAAGAAGAGGTATGTTGTTCACTAGTGAGTCCAGGACGATTATAATGTTTGTTTGGAAATCATTAACTGTTCATCAAGGAAGGGGCAGCCAAAGATACTCAAGTGGTGACAAGAGAAGAGAAACAGCTCTGCAATATCACCAGAAGTCAATAGGAAACAAGAATCTGTGAGACTTTCTTCAGAGCCCACCTAGTGTCCAACACAAACAACCTGCATCAGTATTTAAAGGATCTACGAAATAGCCCAGTGGAATTTGACCACAGGTCCCTTTAAGTCATTCAAAGATGAACATTTATGCCACATGTTTCTTGGGCTTTTAAAAGGCAATGTTCTGTGCTGATGGTCCCCCCGGCTATATAGATAATTGTAAAACAAACTCCATATTCCACTGACACCCTTTCTAATTACATCTCACCTTCATTAGGCTATTAAAGTGATAGATGGTGGCAATTACATTGAATCCCACTGAAAACTCTCTATCTGTGACACGCAGTGACGAGAACATGAGTTATTTACCCAGAAGCCAGGAAGAACTTGGCTGCCTTGGCCATTCTGGGGAAAGAGAAACCCCATGCGACCACCAACAGCATATGGATTCCAGGAACAATGTCAGGAGGCTGGGTAGCAGAGTACACAGTTGGTATTCACTTTTCTACAGACCTCACCAGATGCTTAGATGGAAAATAGAAACTATTATCAGGTGTTATAGAGTGACTTAAAATAATTTGAGTATACTCAGAAGCGAGCCTGCAAAATACTAAATTACTCCCAGCCAATCTGTATAAGGAATAGTTGAAGCGACCAAAAAAGTGAAACCTGGAGTAAGAAGACACAAGAACAGAGAGGGTGGCTATCTCTAGACATTCCAACATGAACTAGACTTGTTACATCCACATGGCCCAATTAGTGCAGATAACAGAACATCCTGCCCTAATAGGTTTAAATAACTAGAACATATACTAGTTGGCATAACTTGGAGGACGAGAGGTAGATGCGCTTTGGGTCTGATTGATTCGAGGGCTCAGTGATATAATCTAGGTCTCAGATTCTTTTCATTTTTCCACTCTGCTATCCACTGTGTCAGCCTTGTCCTTCATTGGTTGCTCTAGCATGCCTGTGATGGCCATTAGTAGCAATATGGGCTACCTGCTCTCTTGTTCACTTCCAGTAAGAAAGCAAGAACTGACCTCCTATAACTCTAAGAAACATGAGGAAAGCTCATAGAAGCTCGCAGCTAATATCCCTGATCACATCTCACTGGCTGGAATTGGGTCACACGTTCATTTCTAAATTAATCGTTGTAGTATGGAAAGACGGGATTATTTTGAGTGGTTAGGTGATTGTGTCCTAACGTGGAGCTGCTGAAGGGAAAAACAAGGACCAATGGTTTTAAGCAGTTGTCTCAGAAGAAAAGTTTCTAGTACTGGGGAGGGGGAGGGGGCAGATACAGCTGCCCATTTCAGTACCAATGACGAACATAGTTCATTAGTCTATCATCTACCACTGAGCCTGGACAGCCCCAGCATCTGCCTTAACTTGGTCGTCCAGGCAGTCACAGTAAATTAGGGAAAGATCTCAAAAACTGTTCTATTGGCTAGGCCAGCCCAAAGATAGCATTGGCAGGCATAGGAGATAGTGAGCTCTTCATCCCTGGTGGTGTTTAAGCACAGGCTCTGTGACCTGTGTGCAAAGATGTTGTCATAGGGATTTGATCACAGGTAAAGTTTGGGGCCCGACTGTCCCTGAGATTCGGTGGCTACAGATGGCCAGGGAAGGAAGCTGGGACATTAGAGCAGGCTTCAGATTAGCAACAGAGGAAGGATTTGAGTGCCTTGTCCTAGCTTTTGTATTTTTCTCCATGGTCCTGAAGCTTCGGATTCCTTACATGGGATATTACCCCAGGCATTGGCAGTTTTTCTCTAGAGCATCCTTCCTGGTCATAAAATATGAATATCTTTGCCTGGGGCTTAATCAGTGTGTGCCAACTGATTCACACACCTGAGAGGTTGGTTGCCTTGTTCCCAGATCACACAGCTAAGTTGTTGGTAGGGCTGAGATGGGACCTTGGGTCTCCCCTCCTCTAGCCCAGAACACTCCTCTGGAGGCACCAGCTGTGGGGCTGAGGGGTCCTCATTTGGTCATACACATGACAAAAGCAGACCCACCCAGATGTGGGCAGGAAGGACCACATGGGGCTCAGCACTTGGAGTGTGGTCTTCATGGCCCATGCTGGCTCCTGCAGGAGGCTGAGTACCAGCAGCCATGAGTGTGGTTGGTCTTCTATTTTGTCTGGGCTTCACGTCCTCCGTTCACCTCCTCACCTATATGTCTTGTAAATAGCAGGTGCTGGTATGGCTAAGAGGCTGTACGGCCAAGATGTGTTGTGGAGGCAATCCCTCCAGCTTCTCCTTCCAGAGCGGATATGCCAGGGGCATCTGAGTAGGGTGGGAGCCCCTTTGGCTGCTTCTTTCCACTGGTTCCTGCAGCCTGTAACCTCACTGCAAGATTAAAATGGCTTAGAGAAGAGACAGAGCAGGGTGTAGAAGTTCTGTGTCTGGACAAAATGTACCTTAATCTCTCTTTTTCCAGACACAGAGCTTCTATATCCCTGCTCTGTCTCTCCTCTAAGCCATTTTCATCTTGCAAAAAAATGTGCCAAAGACCAGCAAAATGTGAAAGGAAAACCTGAAAGGAGTTCTCTGGAAGGAGCTCTTTGTCCCCAGTGGCTTCTCTCAGCACAGTTAGCATACTGAGCCCCTTCTGAATTTGGTAAAGCCCAGTGGAAGGCACTCAGTGCACATTATCTGGGAGTTTCTTGCCGCCAGGGCTGTGACACGCTGGTGTGTTTCAATCAGCTCTGAGGGATGCTGCCAGAAATTCAGTAGAGCCTGTCTTCAGGTTCATAGTCTGTAGCACAGTACCCAACCTTAATAGGCATTAGAAAATAATGAGCTGACAGACTGAATGAATGATTAGACCCATTTTATAGATGAGAAAACCAAGGCATGTGAGTTGATAGGCCAAGGCAACATAGGAGTTTGGGCAGAGCTGGGACTGGAACTAGGCCTTCTGCCTCCTGGTCTGGTTGGGGGCAAGACTAGACAATCTCTAACATCCCTCTGTGCTCTCTAATATTTGGGGACTCCACAAATCCTTCTCTAGACCAGTGCTGTGCAGTAGAACTCTTTCTGCAGTGATAGGAACGCTGTATAGCTGAGTGGATAGGGTAGCCACATGTGGCTATGGACACTTGGAATGTGGCTGGTGTCACTGAGGAGCTGTCTAGTGACTACCACGTGGGAGGGCACAGCTCTAGCGTTTTCCCTTCCCCAAGACCCAGCACCACAATCTGCCAGACATTGATGTGGTGCAAGTTTGCTGTTGGCAGTGGCACTCAGAGAAACTTCCCCACATCCCTTGGCAAAACACAGCAGCCCCTCCCCGCCAGATGCACCAAGTCATTCTTCAGTAGCTAGGCTTCTATCTACAGAAGGGAGATGAAAACACAATTGGGAGAGTTGAAGCAGAAAGGCTATTGATTTTTAATCCTTTTTATCATCCAAGAATTTAAAGGTGTATTCTTCATGTCATTCCATTCTTCACCCGGGAGCAGGGAGAAGCTGACCCGGAAGGCCTGGACAACACCAGTCATGTGAATTAAACACACTTTAAAGGAAACCTCTCTGGGCAACATCGCTCTTCCTCAGGGAAATGTTCGGATCTTTAGTACTATTTTCTGTTGGGTTCTTTCCAGGAGAGGATTTTTTTTTCAAGATAGATTAAACCATGAATCCATTAACCACTGATTTAATTTCTGGGCCCTCATTCTTCTAAATTGTTATCTTGTCACATAATAGAACCATGGCACATGTGAGCTGGAGGATAGTTTAGACAATCTCCAGTCTGTAAAATTAATAAGGATGAAACAGTTACTGCTTATCCAAGCTCGTGCAACTGTTGGACCATGTTCTCTACACCATAATCGTAGTCGTCCCCATGACTCTCTGGGGTATGTAAAATTCTCCCCCATTTTACAGGTAGGTAAATAGCTGACCTAGAATTTAGATCAAGGTCTGGCTGGCTCTGAAACTGGGACTCTTCCTCAGAGTCTGAGCTTTCCAATCATTCTATGGATAAGCATACAGAAACCCAGAGAGCTGTAATCACACAGCAGTCAGGGCCTGACCTCATATCTTTTTGCTCTATTCAGTTCTAGCCTTCGACTTCAGATGTATAACCCCACACTCAACTTGCACATATCACATTTCTCTTTAGCAAACCCCTTTTACCAAAAAAAAAAAAAAAAAAAAAAATGTCGAAATACATTCATTTGCCATTCAAGCCCCTCCACAGTTTGGTACCAACCTCCCCTGCCCCAGCCCCCAGCCCCACTCAGTCAAGGGAGGTGTCTCAGCAAGCCTGGTGTTTACATTCCTTCAACACTTTCAGAATTGAGCTTTTTTTCTTGCCACAATAAAATATATGTGTGTGTGTGTGTGTGTGTGTGTGTGTGTGTGTGTGTGTGTGTGTATACATGAATTACATAACCTGTATACTGACAAAGATGTTTTGGCATTAAACTCAAAACCCAAAGATGTTTATTACAGCAATATGCATTACAGTAAAAAGTGCAAAATAAAAACAATGTACATGGTCAACTACAACAGAAATGTTAAGAATAGAGTAATTCTATTCTGTAGATTAATATGAAGCCACTAAAATGGAAGTAGGAGCCCATGACGAGGGAGCATTTGCCTCCCCACAATGGAAACCGCTGAAGGAGAATAGATCATATCTCCCTGAGGTCTCCTGGGCATATATGACATTGAGCAAAACCAGAAATGGCTGAATAACAACAAGAGAGATAATGTGGGTTAATCAAGCTTCGCATTAATTTAGAAGTTCAAGTTTCCAGCCCTTGCCAGCTCCTCCTTGAAGCAGTCCCTGGGGTTAGCTGGGAGAATAAAACTCACAGTGGACTTGGAGTCAGAAACCATTAGCTGAAGGCCCAGCAGGGTCACTGAGACTTTAGTGTGACCATCTGTAAAACGGGGAGGATTCTATCCACTGCAGGCAACTGTATTGAGCACAAACTGGCAGCGGGTGGCACTCCCACTAGTATTTCCCCCTGCTGGGTCTTTGGTGAAGAAGCAACACCATTCCGTGCTTCCTCCAAGCACAGGGAGGGTGAGGGCAGCTTCACCGTGGCAACCCAGCAGAAGATGGGGCCAACTACCACTCCCTTTGGACTTGCTGGCCCATCAGGCTCTTCTAGAACTTGAATCAAATTGATTTGCGGCAGTCTGTCCACAGGGTGGTAGAAGTGCAGAGGCAGGAAACTGTCATGGCTCCCCTTAGATCCCTGCAGCATTTGTGGATTCTGTTGGACCAGAATATTAGAACAGAGCCTAAGAGCAATGATGGCAATAGCCACACATACCCCGGGGGGCTTTGGCAACCATTCATAGGACTGTTCCTAGACCCTGGTCAATGCACAAGGCAATTATTAACTCCATGGAAGATTACTATCACCAAATGCTCTCACAAGTTGTTGGGTTCAACAGGATGTGTTAGTAGGAAATGTTGGGGAATGATTTCATCTCTGTACTGTTGTGCTTAAACACTTAGCCTGGAACCTTCTCCCCCCCGGCCAAGTAGGTTTGGTGCTGGACCCTTATCTGATTTGCCTTTTCAGCCCCTAATTCAGAATCATGTGAGATAGCTAAGAACAGTGGCTTTTAAATTTTTTAAGCAGCAGAACATTTTTTTCCTCAAATGACATCTCATCTGAAACCTATGTGTTTATTGTATAATTTCTAATTAATAATATTTATTTTGACAGTCAACCAGTGACAATAACAAGGTTGTTTTGATTAACAAATAAGATTAGATCATGAACCAGGTTATGACAGTTGCATTTTTTATATTAGTTTCAGCATCTGATTTATATCTGTAGTTTATTTTGCTTGTATCATATTAATATGCATAATAACTAACACTTCAGCACTGCTGAGTGCTTCAAACATTTTAACTCACTTAAGCCTCAGAACTCTAATAGATAATATTCTCATGCTTGTATGAGGAAGTGGAAGCCCAAAGACCTGGAGAAAGTAGCCCCAAATCACACAGCTGGGGTGTGGCCAGAGCTGGGCCAGGTGTGGCCAGGTTGACTTGCTCCATTGTCCATGATTGGATTAACTATTTTCTTGTGGCTCCCAATTAAAAGCCTAATAGAGTTGACCCTTGAACAATAGGGAGGGGGTTTAGGGCACGGCACACTCGAAAATCCACATATAACTTTTGACTCTCCAAGAAGTTAATTGCTAATAGCTTACTGTTGACTGGAAGCCTTACCAATGTCAGCTATCGATTGACACATATTTTGTATATGTATTATATTCTGGATTCTTACAATAAACTAAGCTAAGAAAAGAAAATATTAAGAAAGTCTGAAGGGGGGCGCCTGGGTGGCTCGGACGGTTGGGCGTCTGACTTCAGCTCAGGCCGTGATCTCACAGCTCATGAGTTCGAGCCCTGCGTCGGGCTCTGTGCTGACAGCTCGGAGCCTGGAGCCTGCTTCGGATTCTGTGTCTCCGTCTCTCTCTCTCCCCTCCTCTGCTCATGCTCTGTCTCTCTGTGTCTCAAAACTAAATAAACATTAAAAAAAATTTAAAGAAAGTCTGAAGGAAAATACTTTTATAGTACTGTCTTATATTGAAAAAAAAAAATCCAGTTATAAGAGGACTCGTGCAGTCCAAATCCATGTTGTTCAAGGGTCAGCTGTACATCTAAATATGTAGTTGCAAATGATAACTTTTAACTGCCTGCCCTTCAAACTCAGGCTATTCTTTCATTAAACTGGGAGGGCAGAAGGGGTTCTATTTGTGCCCTAAACAAATAATAAATCAATAACCTAACCCCAGAAGCACCCCCATTAGGATGCAGGGAACAATTTGAAAATTCCTGACCTAGAGTACCAGGGACATATTGAAGGGACAGTCAGTCTGTCAAAACACACATGCAGGGAACCCTCAGGGGGTAGTAGAGACAAAAGGCGTTCGCTGGCATTTCACCAAATGGAAATCTCTAGTCTCTGGCACTACCAATATTCTCCATTACAAATCTTCCAGCTGGTAAACAGAATGATGCCACTGACATTTAATTGAAATGTCAGCACATTTAGAAAGAGCCCTGATGAAAACTGCCAAGTTAAAGTTATCGCTGATGACTTAAGCTAGATGGAAACAGAAAATCACCACCAATAGCACCCCCCCCCACACACACACACACTCTCATATCAGATGGGGAGAAAGAAGAAAGCTTCAGCTGTCCGAGGAAAATTTATAGATCATTTTTAAATGGAGTTTTATTTTAGCTATGAACAACCATGGGGCAATTGGAAAAACTTGTGAAAGTAATCAGGTCTGAGACAGACCAATGCCCATGTAAATCAATTCAACAAGCATACAAGGATTAAATTGCCTTTGGATAGTAATATCACCTTACATTTATTTGCATAGCTTACAGTTTATAGAGGCCATGGTAGATGGCAAAAATAGCCCTAACTCTGCACTTCGGTTCCCTCCACCCTCACTTTATGCCATTGTACCTTTGCAGCTCCCTCCCACCCGGATGCAAGATTTAACCATGTGATCTGCTTTAGCTAATGGGATGTTAGAAGACGTGACATAAGCAGAGGTTTGAAAAGCACCTGTGGGTTTCTACTCATCCTTCCCTGTGCCATCACCACAAGAACATGCCTGTGGAACAGAGCCAAGGATCCCAACTGTCCCAAGGCCATCCTAGATCAGCAATACCCGACCGACTCTCAGTCATATGAAAGAGAGAGCCCAGTCCCTCTCAGCAGAGCCAGTTAGGTGACCTGTAGCTAACCACAGTCACATGAGGACGCACAGACAGGAGCAGCTAAGCTCAGATCAGCTGGACCCCACAGACTTGGAGCTAAGTCAGTGCTTACCATTGTATGCGACTGTGGTTTTGAGGGTTTGGTTAAGCATCACTCTATCTGATGAAGAGACCTGCCTTGTGTGACCTCCTGTGTCCCCTCCTTGGAATGGCACGTGAAACAGGGTTACCTCACCCACTTTATAAATGAGCATCCTGTGATTCATACAGGTTAAGTGGATTGACTTTATTTCCACAGCTTCTTCTGATCCCTGGTTCTCTGCTCAGGCTCCAGTCCTGCCTCTCTGAAATCCTTAACCAACAGCATTAACCCAGAGGCTGAATCCATTTTTTCTTTGGATCAAAGCGGCAGTTTTTATAGTTTGAAAGCACAGAGGGAGAGCAGATGTTTCAGAAGTCCTTGGGCCCAAAAGGCAGAAGCTGCAGAAACATTTGGCTCTACAGCCATCCCTGCCCCCAATGCTGGGACACCCCCCTCCTTCCCAGGATTCCACTCGGCTTTGAAGAGATACACGATGCAGGACATTGCTATCTCTCTGTGGCTGATTCCATTCAGAGGCAGAGGCATTCTTCAGATGCTTCACAGAGATCCCTGCCAGGTAGGGAAGCCACTGGAGAGTTGTGGAGAAATGATCAAGAATCTTTTTGACCTTGCAACACTCACCTTAAAAATCTATCCTCGCTCCCAATCTCCCCCAACTAACATCCAAACTCATATAAGATCCTTTATAACCTAGACCAAGCTATAATTTGAGCATCACCACTGCCTCCCACTTCTCTCCCCAAACTTCTGTTTCAGAATCAGAAATGCACTGCTCTTTTTGGGCAAGTGACCCAAGACCACACATGTAGGGAGTGGCAGCACTGGGCTTCGAACCCAGGCAGGCTAGCTCCACAGTCCATGATCTACGACTCAGGCAGCATTTTGAACTTTTGCCTCTGCTTATACTTCCCGATCTGTTCTGAATGAGCTTTTCTTTTCTTTTTTTTTTTTTCATTTGCTGAACCTCTATTCTTTCCTATAAGATCACACTCACTTCTTTAAATACTTTAAAAACCTACTCACTTTGTGTGTTCATTCATGCGTGTGTTTTATCTGCCTGAGGTTAGGAAGTGTCTGAAGGCCCTGCTGCTAAAGCTTTATGGCAGCCAGGTTCATGCAGAGCCTCAGAAATCACAGGGAAATAGTAGACTTTGTTCTATTTTTAGTTGCTCCCAGGTTAAGGGTGAAATATGATGGCCCCTAAGACTGTAGGCTTCATATGTTCAGAGGGAAGGATAGGATTCCTCCCTTTTAGGAACAGGTAATTCTATTTTTTTAAATGTTTATTTACTTATTTTTGAGAGGGAGAGAGAGAATCCCAAGCAGGCACCATGCTGAGCTCTGAGCCCAGTGCTGTGCTCCCTCTCACAAACTGTGATATTTCGCTGAAATGAAGAGTTGGACCCTTAACTGACTGAGCCACCCAGGCGCCCCTAGAAACAGGTAATTCCAAATAGACCCATTTACATTATGTGTGTCTTAAACACCTGCTCACCCAGGAGACTTCACAGGAAAGATAAATCCCCGATTCCTCTAGCCTGTAAAGATACCAGTCACACTGATTGGAACTGTCTCTTTTTGCTGGTCTACTCTTACTTGCTGTGTGCTCATCAAAAAGTAGATGGCCAGTTTTGTTTATCTTTGTATTTCCTTTCTATCCTTCATCTTCCTCACCCCCATTATTCCTGGCATATATTACAAGCTCAATGCTTACTTGCAGAAAAGTAAAAACTAAACCATATTAGGCAGTAGACCCCCAGGGGTTCTTCTAAGAAGTAAAACAGGGGCACCTGGGTGGCTCAATCAGTTAAGCATCCAACTTCACAGGTACACAAGTTTGAGCTCCACATCAGGCTCTGTGCTGACAGCTCAGAGCCTGGAGCCTGCTTCAGATGTCTCTGAAATCTGCCCCTACCTTTCTCTGTCCCTCCCCTGCTCGTACTCTGTCTCTTTCTCTCTTTCTCAAAAATAACTTAAAAATAAAACATAAAAAGAATTAAGTAAAGCACCTCCTCAGAGCCTTTGGTAAGTTCTCCTAAAAAGCTGGGTATGCAGGAGAAATAGCATGTGCTCTGGAGTCAGAAGCTCCTAGCAATATCACTTAATTTCAATGATCCTTAATTTCGTAGTCTGCAAAATGAAGATAGTATATGGTACCATCTTAATGCTATCATTGGAAAAGAAAAGAAAAGCTCATTTTTCCAGAACCCATGGCACATTGGGGATGAGAGCAGGGTGGAGAGTGGCAGGCATATGTATTTTGAAAATCTCTTCCCAAAGGATTCTGATATACTAACCCACCCACAATGTGAGAATCGCTAGTCTAGGTCTAAAAAGAGAGTTGGGTTGAGATGGAGTTCTGGGAGAACTTGGAAGTTCATATGGTGGTAAAAGGAGTGGAGTTGACTCCCAGAAGAAGGATGAAGACAGAAAACATGCAGAGGTAAAGGAAGGCCACAGCTGGATGTCCTTGTTATCCATATAGAGGAGGAATAAATCTAGGAAAAGGCCATGAAGATATCATTGCAGATGTCTCATTGAGCCGGTCTGTTTTTGGGGATTCCATGATCTGAATTCATGGAGAATGTCAAAGGATATAAGAGGACACTCAGGACAATGATTGGGGCAAGCCTGCGGGTATAGTAAAACTGTGAAGATGGTTTCATTTGGTCCTGGCCTTGTGGGAAGGAGAGAATCCAAGATGGAGGGATAGGTGTTGACAGTGGAACAGAAAACCATCAGGCCTGTCACCCCGTCTACAGGAGTAGAGGCAAGCAGGGACTCTGGCATCCAAAAGAAAGCCCCAGAAAGGATGTCCCGGTGGAACTTCTGAGAGGTGCTCGATTCCCTGGGCTGTGGCGTTGATTTAGCTAGGGTCTTAATCATGCCTTTCCTGGAGGAGCCTGCCAACTGGTCTCTGTACCACCCATTTTTGCTTCCTGTTAAGTATCTTCCCAACCACTGTCACCAGAGTGATCTTTTTCCCTTGCTCTGTTTTTACAGGTATATTAAAAGTACAATCAGGGCACCTGGGTGGCTCAGGCAGTTAAGTGTCCTACTCTTGATTTCGGCTCAGGTCATGATCTCGCAGTTCGTGAGTTTGAGGCCCGCATCCGGCTGTGAGCTGAAAGCACAGAACCTGCTTGGGATTCTCTCTCTTTCCCTTTCTCTCTGCCCCCTCCCCTGCTCGTGTGTGCATGCGCTCTCCCTCAAAATAAATAAACTTAAAAAAAAGTATAATCATATATAGATTTATGTATTCAATATATGAATATATACATATACTATTCTTTGTAATTATTTTATTGAAAGGGGATTGATTATATTATACACACCCTTCTGTATCTTTTCTCATCCAATAAAATCCAGGGAATTCCCTCTAAGTCTGCTGGTGGTTCTCCAATTTATACTTTTTGGTGATTACATAATATTCCACAATATAATGTGCCACAACCTATTCAATTTGGGGCCACTATAAACATCAATAGCCAATTCAGCAAATATATATATTTATATATATATTTATATTTATATTCTTATATATATTTAATATATATTAATTTATTAATATATTCATATTTATTTATATTTATATATTATTTTAATATATTTATTATATATTATATATATTATGTATGTATTTTTTATATTCTATACATATTTATATCTATATCTCTATGTCTATGCCCTTAGAAAATATTATTTTTATTTACTAGGATAGATTAACAAAAGTACGATTGCTAGGTCAATATATGTACTTTGAATTTTAATAATTGTTGTTTGCTAGCTTCCAAAATAACTCTATCACTATCCCAACCAGCAATATATGAGAACCCTCTGTTCCCCACATCCCTGCCAGCAATAGATATGATAGTTCTTTTTAATTTTTGCCAGTCTGATGGGTGCAAAAAGATACCTCATTGTTATTATAATTTAGACTTCTGTGACTATCAGTGAATTGAGTATATTTGGTGCCATTTGCATATGCCCTTCTATGAATTGTAATTTTGCTACAATTTCTTCTCTTTATTGTGACTTAGTTTTTTTGTCAACTTAGAATTTCTCTCTGCAGAGTAGAGGAATTCACCCCATATCTACCATCTGAATTGCAAACATTTCTGAACATTGCATGTCTTATTACTTTGTTTTTGTCAAAATGCATAACCTAGATTTTTTGTTGAGTTATCATTTGTGTACCATATACATTTTAAGGGCATAATTCACTGGTTTTAACGTATTCACAAGGTTGTGCGCCCCTCACCACTACCTAATCCTAATTAATACCTAATTCATCACCCTGAAGAAACCCTGCATCCATTAGCAGCCACTCCTCATTTCCCTTTCCCCCCAGACCCTGACAGTCCTAAATCTGCTTGCTCTCTCTGTGGATTTGCGTATTCTTCATATTTTATATAAATGGGATCCTACAATATGTGGCCTTTTGCGTCTGCTTCATTTACTTAGCATAATGTTTCCAGGGTCCATTCACACAGCACGTGTCAAAAGTTCATTTCTTTTCTACGTCTCAACATTCCATTGTATTTTACTTACTCATTCATCAATTGATGGACATTTAGGTTACTTCCACCTGTGAGCTATTGTGAATAGCGCTGCCGTGAACATCAGATACGAGTTTTTGCACAAACGTGTGTTTTTCACTTCTCCTAGGTCTATACTTAGGTGTGTAACTGCTGGGTCATATGCTAACGCTATATTTGACTTCTGAGAAACTGCCACGCTAGTTGTTTTTCGAAAGAAGCTGCATCATTTTGCATTCCCACCAGTAATGTATGAGGGTTCTAATTCCCACACTATCCTAATTTTTTGAAAGTTTGTAAAGGGATTAGTGCTAATCCTTCTCTACAACTTTGATAGAACTCACCAGTGAAGCTACTTGGTCCTGGGCTTGCCTTTGTAGGAAGGGTTTTTTGTTGTTGTTACTAATTCACTGTTTGCTTGTTATAGGTATCTTCAAATTTTTAATTTCTTCTTGAGTCAGCATGAATTTTTCTAGAAATATGTCCATTTTATTTGGATCATTCAGTTTTTCAGCCTATAATTGTTCACAGAATTACCTTATTTTAATTCCATTAAAAATTTTTTTTAATGCTTATTTATTTTTGAGAGAGAGAGAGAAAGAGCACAAGTCGGAGAGGGGCAGAGAGAGAGACACAGAATCTGAAGCAGACTCCAGGCTCTGAGCTGTCAGCACAGAGCCCGATGCAGGGCTCAAACTCGTGAACCACGAGATCATGACGTGAGCCAAAGTTGGACTCTTAACCAACTGAGCCACCCAGGCGCCCCCACAGAATTACTTTATAACCCTGTTGATTATAAGGTCGATAGTAATGCTCCCTTTTGTATTCCTAATTTTAATAATTTGAGTCTTCTTTTTTTTAATTAATCTGGTTAAAGATTAATCAATTTTGTTGATTTTTTCAAAGAACCAACTTTAACTTTATTTATTTATTATTTATTTATTGTTTTCCTATTTTCTATTTCATTTATTTCCATTCTAATCTTTATTACTTCCTTCCTTTCTTCACCTTGCATTTCATTTACTCTTATTTTTCTAGTTTCTTAATTAAAGTCGAAGGTTAGGTTTTTGTTTTGAAATCTTTCTTCTTTTTTAATATAGTGCTTTACAGTTACAAATTTTCCTTTAAACACTGTGTTTACGGTAGCCCATACGTTTTAGAAAATAATGTATTCATTTTCATTTTTCTCAAACTGCTTCTAATTTCTAATTTTCCTTATGACCTCTCCCTTGACTTATTAGTTATTTAGGGATGTTGTGTAATTCCCACTATTTGTGAATTTCTCAAATCGGCTCCTGTTTTTGATTTCTAATCCTATTCCATTGTGGATGGAGAACATGCCTTGTTGATTTCAATCCTTCTAAACTTATTGAGGCTTGTCTTACAGTATAACATATGGCCTGTCCTGGAGGATATTTCAAGTGCATTCAAGAATGTCTATTCTGCTTTTGTTGGGTGGAATGTTCTATAGATGCCTGTTAGATCTAATTGGCTCATGGTGTTGCTGTCTACATAGAAGTCTTCTGTTTCCTTACTCCTCTTCTGTCTAGTTGTTCTATCCATTTTTAAAAGTGATATTGGGGGGCCTGGGAACCCAACTTGGGCTCAGGTCATGATCTCATGGTTTGTGAGTTCAAGCCCCATGTCAGGCTCTGTGCTGACAGCTCAGAGCCTGGAGCCTGCTTCGGATTCTGTGTCTCCCTCTCTCTCTGCCCCTCCCCCACTCATGCTCTGTCTCTCCCTGTCTCTCAAAACTGAATAAACGTTAAAAAAAAATTTTAAGTGAGATATTGAGGGCTCAACTATTATTGTTATCTACTTTCCCTTCAATTTGTCATGGATTTTGCTTCATGTATTTGGGTCTGTTGTTAGGTGCATATGTGTTTATATTTGTCCTAATAACAATTTTTGTCTTGAAGTCTAATTTTTGGTATTACTATAGCCATTACAGCTCTTTTGATTACTGTTTGCATGCTATACTTTTCCATCCTTATACTTTCAACCCATGTATATCTCTGAATCTAAATTATGTCTCTTAGAGGCAGCATATAGTGGTGTTTTTTTTGGTCTATTCTGCCAATCTCTGCCTTTTGATTGGAGTTTAATAATTTACATTTAATATTTAATTTATTTGCATTAATTACTAATAAAGTATTATTTATTTTTGCCACTCTGCTATTTTTTTTGTACATGTCTTTTTTGTTACTCTGTTCCTTCGTTTCTATGTCCTTTTGTATTAAATAAATATCTCCTTGCATACCTTCATTTCTTTGTCACTTCTTTCACTATATATTTTGTAGTTATTTTCAGAGTAGTTACCCTGGTGGCTGCCAGGCTATTGGGTTCCACTGTGACAGTGGGCTGCTGGTTTTCATGAGAGCTGCATGGGGTAAGGGAGATGAGAATATGACAAGTTAAATGTTTGCTGTTCTTACTAAATTTTAGCCATTTTTCTTATATAGATGCCCACTGAATTTCTGTATGCCTCTGGTTAATTTTCAGAGTTCTGAAAAAGTTGATTCTGAACATTTACTAGTGTTATTATTGCCTTTATCGAGGAGAGAATTTTAGAGGGTCTTACTCTATACCATTTTCACTGATATTTCTTTTTTTTTTTTTCAATGTTTATTTATTTTTGGGACAGAGAGAGACAGAGCATAAACGGGGGAGGGGCAGAGAGAGAGGGAGACACAGAATCGGAAACAGGCTCCAGGCTCTGAGCCATCAGCCCAGAGCCCGACGCGGGGCTCGAACTCACGGACCGCGAGATCGTGACCTGGCTGAAGTCGGACGCTTAACCGACTGCGCCACCCAGGCGCCCCACTGATATTTCTATTGTAGCCTTTTTTTCATGTAAAGTTACTTTTAATTTGTATTTTCGTATAATGACTTACTTTAATTTGTATATAATCAAATATGTCTATGCTGTACTTTCTTAATTCAGGGTGTTCACTTGCATTAGTAGAGTCTCTTCAACCTTACATTGTAGTCCCCTAGGTTAATATTTATAGATATAGATAAATACCATATATATTATATATGTGTGTGTGTATACATATATATATATATATATATTTGTGCATATACACACATGTACATACACATATATTGAATTTGTTGATATAATAATATATAATGATATAGTGGGTTGTTTTGATAGATTTTTTTTTAATGTTCATTTTTTTTTGAGAAAGCACAAGCAGAGGAAGGGCCAGGGGCGGGGGGGTGGGGGGGCAGAGGTGGGACAAAGGATCTGAAGCGGGCCCTGCACTGACGGCAGTGAGCCTGATGCAGGGCTCGAACTCATGAACCATGAGATAATAACCTGAGTTGAAGTTGGATGCTCAACTGACTGAGCCATCCAGGCACCCTGATAGATTATTTAATATTAAGCCACCCTTACTATAAAATATGCTTAATCATAATAAATTATTCTTTAGATCACTGCCAAATTTTATTTGCTATTTCATTTAGAATCTGCACCTAAATTGGCACAAAAACAGACACATAGACCAATGGAATAGAATAGAAACCCCAGAACTAGACCCACAAACGTATGGCCAACTCATCTTTGACAAAGCAGGAAAGAACATCCAATGGAAAAAAGACAGTCTCTTTAACAAATGGTGCTGGGAGAACTGGACAGCAACATGCAGAAGGTTGAAACTAGACCACTTTCTCACACCATTCACAAAAATAAACTCAAAATGGATCAAGGACCTGAATGTGAGACAGGAAACCATCAAAACCCTAGAGGAGAAAGCAGGAAAAGACCTCTCTGACCTCAGCCGTAGCAATCTCTTACTCGACACATCCCCAAAGGCAAGGGAATTAAAAGCAAAAGTGAATTACTGGGACCTTATGAAGATAAAAAGCTTCTGCACAGCAAAGGAAACAACCAACAAAACTAAAATGCAACCAACGGAATGGGAAAAGATATTTGCAAATGACATATCGGACAAAGGGCTAGTATCCAAAATCTATAAAGAGCTCACCAAACTCCACACCCGAAAAGCAAATAACCCAGTGAAGAAATGGGCAGAAAACATGAATAGACACTTCTCTAAAGAAGACATCCGGATGGCCAACAGGCACATGAAAAGATGTTCAGCGTCGCTCCTTATCAGGGAAATACAAATCAAAACCACACTCAGATATCACCTCACGCCAGTCAGAGTGGCCAAAATGAACAAATCAGGAGACTATAGATGCTGGAGAGGATGTGGAGAAACGGGAACACTCTTGCACTGTTGGTGGGAATGCAAATTGGTGCAGCCGCTCTGGAAAGCAGTGTGGAGGTTTCTCAGAAAATTAAAAATAGACCTACCCTATGACCCAGCAATAGCTCTGCTAGGAATTTATCCAAGGGACACAGGAGTACTGATGCATAGGGGCACTTGTACCCCAATGTTCATAGCAGCACTCTCAACAATAGCCAAATTATGGAAAGAGCCTAAATGTCCATCAACTGATGAATGGATAAAGAAATTGTGGTTTATATACACTATGGAATACTACGTGGCAATGAGAAAAAATGAAATATGGCCTTTTGTAGCAACGTGGATGGAACTGGAGAGTGTGATGCTAAGTGAAATAAGCCATACAGAGAAAGACAGATACCATATGGTTTCACTCTTATGTGGATCCTGAGAAACTTGACAGGAACCCATGGGGGAGGGGAAGGAAAAAAAAAAAAAAAGAGGTTAGAGTGGGAGAGAGCCAAAGCATAAGAGACTGTTGAGAACTGAGAGCAAACTGAGGGTTGATGGGGGGTGGGAGGGAGGAGAGGGTGGGTGATGGGTATTGAGGAGGGCACCTTTTGGGATGAGCACTGGGTGTTGTATGGAAACCAATTTGACAATAAATTTCATATATAAATAAAAAAAAATAGAATCTGCACCTAATTAAGGTATTAGGAATTTTGCACCTAATAAGGTATTAAGAATTAAGTGATATTGGGATATGGTTTTCCTTCTTTGTTGTCTTTGTCAAGCTTCTTTCTAGCATCTGGAGTAGTTAAGTAAGAATTTACCTATTCTTATGTTATATAAAATCCAAGCTTATAGGCCAGGTGACTTTTTTCAATGAAAACACACTAATCAGGGGCACCTGGGCGACTCAGTTGGTTACATGTCTGGCTCTTGGTTTCAGCTCAGGTCATGGTTCCAGGGTTGGAGGATTGAGTCCTGTGTCAGGCTCTGCATTGAATAAGGAGCCTGTTTGAAATTCTCTCTCTCTCTCCTTTTGCCTCTCTTCCTAGCCCTCTCTTCCTCTCTCTCTGTCTAAAAAGCAAAACAAACAAACAAAACCCTCACTAATCAGTTCATCTATTTCTTCTCTAATAGTTGATTAAGTCAAGGTTTCCATCTCCTTTTAAATCAATTTTAATATGATATGTTTCCATGGAATTAATACATTTACTCTAAGTTTTAAATTTTGTGGTGCCTGGGTGGCTCAGGTTGAGCATCTGACTCTTGTTTAGCTCAGGTCATGATCCTAGGGTCGTCAGATCAAGCCCCACATTGGTCTTTACACTGAATGTGGAGCCTGCTTAAGATTCTCTCTCTCTCTCTCTCTCTCTCTCTCTCTCTCTCTCCCTCTGCCCCTCTCCCTGACTTGTGCTGTCTCTAAAATTAAATTTTTAAAAATTTTTAAAAAATTAAGCTTTAAATTTTGTTAGTATACAATCCAAGCATGTAATGGGTAATGGCAGCACAGGTCTCCTTTTTTTACTTTTAATCTTTTCTATTTTTATACTCTCTTCTCCCTTAGCAAGCTTGCAAGAAGTATATCTGTTTTATTGGTTTTCTCAAAAAATCAGATTTTGGATTTCTTTATTCTTTCTATTTTTAAAACTTCCAGTTTGGTGATTTCAAAGAGGAAATTAAACAAGAAATTACTTACTACCTACATACCGATGAAAAATGGAACACTCTATACAAAAACAATGCAATACAAGACACTATACAAGCAGAACTTAATTATTGAAGGACACTGAAAAAGAAAATGAAACCAAGTACTCATCTTAAGCTAGAAGAACCATGAAATAAACCAATCAGAAGAAAAAAAGAATAAAGATAAAAGTTAAAATCAAAGAGATCTTTCAAAATACCAAGTCTTCCTTGCTTATATCTTCTATCTCTACCTACAGGGTGAAGACCAATTTCTTTTTTTTTTTTTTATTTTTTTTTTCAACCTTTATTTATTTTTGGGACAGAGACAGAGCATGAACAGGGGAGGGGCAGAGAGAGAGAGGGAGACACAGAATCGGAAACATGAAGACCAATTTCTTAGACTAGAGCATGGCACCTAAAGTCATTTATGATTTGTTCCCTATTTGCCATTTACCCCATCAGTTGGCACTCCCCAACACACTTCATGCTCCAACAATACCAAATTGCTTGTAGTTCCCAAAATACATTACATTCTCTTTCTTGCCTTCATTTTATTACATGTACGATTCTGTGTCTGGAATGAATGTTCCACCTTCTTCCACCTGAAAAAATCTTTAGTCTTTCAAACCCAGTTTTATGGCACCCCTGTGGAAAGTTTTTTTGACTTCTCCACCAGATGGAACAAATTTTTCTTCCTCCAAGCTACATCACCTTTATACCCATATCCCTATTTCTTCCCTCAATTCTAGGACATCATTCTCCCTGAGCATTCATTCTGAATTTCTTAACTTGTCTCCTTCTGCATGATTTTCATCAGTGTGGCTTAGTCTTCTTCATTCTTTTTATGATTGGACTCATGCATTCTCATGGCTTCAATTTATATACCTGGGGTGACAATTCTCCAACCACTGGCCCCAGCCTGGACTCATCTTAGAGATCGAAGCTAACACTGCTAACTATGAACTTACTCGCGGTCCCATAGGCACCTCATATCCAACTGCATGATTTTCCTTCTGTATTCTCTGTCTTTGAGAATGGTGTAAATAGTTCTCAAGTCACTCAGTCTGTAAATGGTACATCTTTGCCTCTTTCTCGTTCACTGCTCATGTCATCAGATCTTGTTTGTGCCTCTGAAATGCCTTTCAAATCTGTCTCCTTGTCTTCATTACCACAGCTATGGCCCTGCGTCCATTCTCATCATCTTTTTCTTAGACTACAGTAATAACATTCTAATTGCTTTCTCAGCAGCCAGCCTCTTTCACGCTAATGTATTCTTTACTTGGTTTTAGTTCTTGTTTTAGTTCTAAAACATAAATCTGGTAATGTTTCTCCACTAAAAAAAGTCTTTGTTCGTTCCCTACTACCCCAAAGGACAAAGTGCAATCTCTTAAGGACCACACTTAAGACCCTGTACAATCTTTTACGTTTGTATCTTATCAAGTTTATGCCCAGTTTTTCCTCACTATGCACCCCACACTTCAGGCACACAGGATTGTCCATTTCTTAAGACCATTTTATTCACTGATATTTTTGGCTGTTTAATACCTGTGCACTTGTCTGCAAGCTCCATGAAATCAGAGAGTCTGTCTTATTTACTGTTTTATCCTCAGTGCCCCCAAACCATTTCAGGCAGGTTGCAAGTGAATGAATGCACTTCCACACTTCTTCACCTTTGTTGTTTCCTTTACCTGCCCTTTCCCACATCTTCTCAGTGGTGAGTGTCTGTCTCTTCCCTATCTTCAAGGCCTAGCTCAAATATCAACTTCTCCATCAAGGCTGACCTAAACACATCCTTCCCCAATTCAAAATGAGTGACTTTCCTTGTCTGGGCTCCTAAAACATTTTCTCCAAAATGCCAGTTTAGCATTTACCTCTTGTACTATAATTATTTAAGTATGTGTCTCCTGTTTCACTAGACCTGAACTCTTAGCAGGGAGGGGAATGAGTCTCATTCATGGGCAGTTTCAAGTACCGAACTTCATACTGAATAAAGTACTCAATCAGAATAAATGTTTGAGCTGAAAGAAGGTGGACTGAGACTTCTGCCTTTGGATGACATAAAGTCTCATTCCCAATTCGGACAGGAATCCTCCTCTGCAGAGTACCTCTTCGGACTGTCTCTCTTGTTCACCTACGATTCTCTTTCGCTGAAGCATCAAACCACAGTGTCAGAACTGGAAGGGGAAACTGAGGCCCCATCATTGAAGTGACCTGTCCAAGTCCACATAGTAAGGGTAAGAGCCAAGGCCAGGACCAGATCTGCTTTCTTTCAGGCTAGTATCTTTCTTTGCATCGCTTCCACTTTGCATCACTTCCAACCAGTTGCTTTCCTAATGGGGGACAAGGCAAAAATGTCAGGGAATGAGAGGAAATTCACAGGCCAAGTGTAAGTAATGACATGAAGTATGTCTGTGTGTGTATGAAGTTTCTTGTCTCCTTTCTTTTTTATTTATTTTTTTAATGTGTATTTATTTTTGAGAGACAGAGAGAGATAGCACATGAGCGGGTGAGGGGCTGTGAGATAGAGAGGGAGACACAGAACTTGAAGCAGGCTCCAGGCTCTGACCTCTCAGCACAGAGCCCAACGCAGGGCTCAAACCCACAAACCATGAGATCATGACCTGAGCTGAAGTCGAGCACTTAACCGACTAGGCCACCCAGGCACCCCATTTCTTGTCTACTTTCTAATCTACCCACAGCCCTCTGTGTATTTTCATTAGACTCCTAGAAGGGAGCAGAGAAGTCCCTGATTTTGACAGGAGCTGTGACGAAAGAAGTCATCACTCCTGACCCTTCCCAAATCACTCACCTTCTAGAAGATGCCCAAAGCTCATTGGCTGAGACATGCTGCATCACACCAAGGTCAGAGGTGAGCCCTGGACAAGAAATCCAACAGCCTTGTAATGTCACTGTCGCCAGGAACCTAGATCCTTATTCAGCATGGAAGATGACAAACCTATGTCCAATCTCACTCCATCACCCTGGCAATCTCACTCCTTCACCCTGCTGTCACCCTGGCAGACAGCAAAATGGCAGCCTCTGACTTCTGTCCTGCTCTGGCCCCCTATGGCCCAGACAGAGAGCAAAGAATAGCTCAAAGGGGTGTCAAGTACCAGCATCCTCCAATATCAAATTAAAAAAAAAAAAACCTACATTACCCTCAATAGACATGGTTTTATTGTAATTGCTTGGAATTTGAATAGCACGCCATAACCATCCCCATAAATTGGACTTCTTTAGATTTATTAAGCTATTTATTGAATGGTGGGTAATAAACACTCAGGATTAACAGCTCTGCAACTGCTCTGAGCCAGTTACATACAGAGTTGCTAAACTCCCATAAAATAATTATGAATCAGTTACCATGCTGACAAACCATAATTGTCAAAAGTTCAATGCAGACTCAGGGCCTTATTTAAAAGTTTGTTCTTGTTTGCAGCTTTGAATCTCATCTTCCGGTCTCCTGATATTCTCTTTCATTTCTCTTTCCCTACATTCTTCCTGTTCCCTCTGTCTTCTCCTCTCCCACAGCCCTTCCTTTATTTCATTTGAATATATGAAGATAGTGTGGTTTCAAGGAAGGAGCAGAGATGTGGGGTCCGAGATACCTGAACTCAGGACAAGGGTCTGCCACCTGCTAGCTCTGGGACCCTGGGCAAGTCCCTTCTCTTGGCTCTACCTCTTTAGACGTAAATAGGGAGGCATAAGTAGAGCATCCAGGACACAGGTGGCTTTTTGGCTTCCTTCCCTTCTCTTTCTACTCCAGCTCGGTCTATGCCAGGCATGACTGCTATGCTGGCTCTCCCACAGTTCACTCCTCTCTCCCCCATGCCTCCTCCAACCTAACAGCTCAGCAGGACTGTCAGGACCTTCCACAGTTTGGCCCACTGCCTTCCAACTTGTTAACTTCATCACTTTAGCTGAGACCCTAGTATTACCTGGATTTTAATTCAAATCCTGTAAAAGTAATTTTTTAAATTGTGGTAAAACATATATAACATAAAATATGCCATTTTAATCATTTTGTAAGTGTACAGTTCAGTGACATTAAGTACATTCACATGGTTGTGCAACTGCCAACACTATCCTTTCCAGAACTCTTCATCTTGCAAAACTGAAACTCTGTACCCATCAAACATTGATTGCTCCCTCCTCCCAGCCCCTGGTCACATCCATTCTACTTTCTGTCTCTATGAATTTGACTACTCCAAGTACCTCCTATCAGTAGAATCGTACAGTATCTGCCCTTTTGTGTCTGGCATATTTCACTTACCATAATGTCCTCAAGGCTTCTTCACATAACTGTGTGTCAGAATTCCCTTCCTTTGTAAGGATGAAGAGAATTTCATTGTATGTATATACCACATTTTTACTCATTCATGCATTGATAGACACTTAGGTTGCTTCCATTTGTTGACTATTGTGAATAAGGCTGCTATAAACATGGGTGTAGAAATATCTGTTTGAGTCCCTGCTTTTAATTCTTTTGGGAATAAACCCAGAATGGAATTACTGGATCATATGGATTATATTTAATTTTCTGAGAAACTGCCATACTGTTTTCCATAGTGGCCAAAAATATTTTCTAAAAATATCCTTTCATTAATTTTAAGGGTAATATACATATTTTGTGAACACTTTGGAAAGTACAGAAATGACTGTAGAAGAAAATAAAAGTTACCCATAATATCACTGGTCAGAGATAAGCAGTATTTACATTTTGAAATAATTCTGTCTAATCCTTGTTCTCTATAACTTTCCCCTTATGGGCTTAGCCTGATTTTATTTGTGTTTCTCAAACAGAATTATTTAGATAGTGCTATCTATGTGATTATGATTTTTTTCTTTTCTTTTGCTTCACATTATACTGTGAGCATTTCCCGGTGTTGTTAAATGGGGTGTGTGTGTGTGTGTGTGTGTGTGTGTGTGTGTAAATGGCTATATGGTATTCCATTGTATAAATGTTCCATTATTTATAGAGCATAGCTAAATTAGATCAATAAAAGCATCTATTAAAATTTATTCTTATATAAAATTTTTAGCTTTATTAAGTTATAATTGACATATAAGGTTGTGAAAGTTTAAGATTTACAATGTTTTGATATGATACACTTATATATTGTGAAACGATTAACACTAAAGTAGCATTAGTTAACACTTCCATCAGCTCCCATAATTATAGTTTCATTTTGTGGTGAGACTATTTAAGATCTTCTCTCTTAGCAACATTCAAGTATATAATACAGTATTGTTAACTATGATCACCATTGTGTATATTAGATCCCCAAAACTTATTGGACTTTATAATTGACAGTTTGTTACTCTTTTTTTTTTTTAACAAGAAAATAGCATTTTATTGAAAAATACAGTGTATACTATAATCATGTGTTTATACTCAGGTCACTCATTTGGATGATATTAAAATTTTATGGTTGAGCTGTTCTCTGAAAGATCTGGTACCTTGAAAGCACTCATTTAGTCAAGGTTTTTCATACCCTGACATATTTTACATTCTTTTTTTTCTTTTTTTTTTAGTTTTATTTTCTATTTTTTTAATTTACATCCAAATTAGTTACCATATAGTGGAACAAAGATTTCAGGAGTAGATTCCTTAAGGCCCCTTACCCATTTAGCCCATCCCCCCTCCCACAACCCCTTTTGTTGTCCATATTTATGAGTCTCTTCTGTTTTGTCCCCCTCCCTGTTTTTATATTATTTTTGTTTCCCTTCCCTTATGTTCATCTGTTTTGTGTCCTAAAGTCCTCATATGAGTGAAGTCATATGATTTTTGTCTTTCTCTGACTAATTTCACTTAGCATAATACCCTCCAGTTTCATGCACATAGTTGCAAATGGCAAGATTTCCTTCTTTTTGATTGCCGAGTAATACTCCATTGTATATATATACCACATCTTCTTTATCCATTCATCCATCGATAGACATTTTGGCTCTTTCCATACTTTGGCTATTGTTGATAGTGCTGCTATAAACATGGGGGTGCATGTGTCCCTTCAAAACAGCACCCCTGTATCCCCTGGATAACTGCCTAATAATGCAGTTGCTGGGTCGTAGGGTAGTTCTATTTTTAGTTTTTTGAGGAACCTCCATACTGTTTTCCAGAGTGGCTGCACCAGTTTGCATTCCCACCAGCAGTGCAAAAGAGATCCTCTTTCTCAGAATCCTCACCAACATCTCTTGTTGCCTGAGTTGTTAATGTTAGCCATTCTGACAGGTGTGAGGTGGTATCTCATTGTGGTTTTGATTTGTATTTCCCTGATGATGAGTGATGGTGAGCATTTTTTCCTGTGTCGGTTGGCCAACTGGATGTCTTCCTTGGAGAAGTGTCTATTCATGTCTTTTGCCCATTTCTTCACTGGATTCTTTGTTTTTTGGGTGTTAAGTTTGATAAGTTCTTTACAAATTTTGGATACTAACCCTTTATCTGATATGCCATTTGCAAATATCTTCTCCCATTCTGTCGGTTGCCTTTTAGTTTTGCTGATTGTTTCCTTCACTGTGCAGAAGCTTTTTATTTTGATGAGGTTCCAGTAGTTCATTTTTGCTTTTGTGTCCCTTGCCTCCAGAGACGTGTTGAGTAAGAAGTTGCTGCAGCCAAGATCAAAGAGGTTTTTGCCTGCTTTCTCCTCAATGATTTGATGGCTTCCTGTCTTATTTTGAGGTCTTTCATCCATTTTGAGTTTATCTTTGTGTATGGTGTAAGAAAGTGGTCCAAGTTCATTGTTCTGTATGTCGCTGTCCAGTTTTCCCAGCACCACTTGCTGAAGAGACTGTCTTAATTCCATTGGATATTCTTTCCTGCTTTGTCAAAGATTAGTTGCCCATACGTTTGTGGGTCCATTTCTGGGTTCTCTATTCTGTTCCATTGATCTGAGTGTCTGTTCTTGTGCCAGTACCATACTGTTTTGATGATGACAGCTTTGTAGTATAGCTTGAAGTCTGGGATTGTGATGCCTCCTGCTTTGGTTTTCTTTTTCAAGATTGCTTTGGCTATTCAGGGTCTCTTCTGGTTCCATACAAATTTTAGGATTGTTCTAGCTCTGTGAAGAATGCTGGTGTTACTCTGATAGAGATTGCATTGAATATGTAGATTGCTTCGGGTAGTATTGGCATTTTAACAATATTTGTTCTTTGTAACCAGGAACATGGAATCCTTTTCCATTTTTTTGTGTCTTCTTCAATTTCCTTCATAAGCTTTCTATAGTTTTCAGTCTATAGATTTTTCACCTCTTTGGTTAGATTTATTCCTAGATATTTTATGGTTTTTGGTGCAATTGTAAATGGGATCGATTCCTTGGTTTTTCTTTCTGTCGCTTCATTGTTGGTGTATAGGAATGCAACTGATTTCTGTGCATTGATTTTATATCTGGCAACTTTGCTGAATTCATGAATCAATTCTAGCAGGTTTTTTTGGTGGAATCTTTTGGGTTTTCCATATAGAGTATCATGTCATCTGTGAAGAGTGAAAGTTTGACCTCCTCCTGGCCAATTTGGATGCCTTTTATTTCTTTGTGTTGTCTGACTGAAGAGGCTAAGACTTCCAAAACTATGTTGAATAACAGTAGCGACCCTGGACATCCCTGTCTTGTTCCTGACCTTAGGGGGGAAGCTCTCAGTTTCTCCCCATCAAGGATGATATTAGCGTTGGGTCGTTCATATATGGCTTTTATGATCTCGAGGTATGCTCCTTTTATCCCTACTTTCTTGAGGGTTTTTAATCAGGAAAAGATGCTGTATTTTGTCAAATGCTTTCTCTGCATCTATTGGGAGGATCATATAGTTCTTGTCCTTTCTTTTATTGATGTGATGAATCACATTAATTGTTTTGTGGATATTGAACCAGCCCTGCATCTCAGGTATAAATCCTGCTTGGTTGTGGTGAATAATTTTTTTTAATGTATTGTTGGATCTGGTTGGCTAATATCTTGTTGAGGGTTTTTGCATCCATGTTCATTAGGGAAAATGGTCTATAGTTCTTTTCAGTGGGGTCTTTGTCTGGTTTTGGAATCAAGGTAATGCTGGCTTCATAGAAAGAGTTTGGAAATTTTCCTTCAATTTCTATTTTTTGGAACAGCTTCAAGAGAATAAGTGTTAACTCTTCCTTAAATGTTTGGTAGAATTCCCCTGGAAAGCCATCTGGCCCTGGACTCTTGTTTTTTGGCAAATTTTTGATTACTAATTCGATTTCCTTACTAGTTATGGGTCTGTTCAAATTTTCTATTTCTTCCTGTTTTAGTTTTGGTTGTGTATATGTTTCTAGGAATTTGTCCATTTCTTCCAGATTACCCATTTTATTGGCATAAAATTTCTCATAATATTCTCTTATTATCATTTTTATTTCTGTTGTGTTGGCTGTGATCTCTCCTCTTTCATTCCTGATTTTATTTATTTGGGTACTTTCCTTTTTCTTTTTGATAAAACTGGCTAGTGGTTTATCAATTTTGTTAATTCTTTCAAAGAACCAGCTTCTGGTTTCATTGATCTGTTCTACTGTTTTTTTTGTTGTTGTTGTTTCGATACCATTAATTTCTGCTCTAAGACAGTTTGTACTCTTTGACCAACATTTCCCCATTTCTTCCAGCCTCCAACCCTTGGGAACCACCATTATACTCTCTGTTTCTATGAGTTCAGCTTTTTTAGATTCCACATACAAATGAATCCATATATTTGTCTTTCTTTGACTTATTTCATTTACTTCAATGGCCTCAAGTTCCATCCATTTTTGTCACAAATGGCAAGATTTCCTTCTTTCCCTTGATGTAATAATATTCCATTATATATATATATATCACATCATCTTTATCCATTTATCCATTAATAAGAATTTGGGATGTTTCCATATCTTGGGTGTTGTGAATAATGCTACAATGAACACAGGAATGCAAATCACTCTTCAATATCCTGATTTCATTTCCTTTGGATCTATATGCAGAAGTGGGACCTCTGAATCTTAAGGTAGTTCTGTTTTTAATTTTTTGAGGAATCTCCACAGTTTTCCTTAGTGGATGAACTAATTTTCGTTCCCACCAATGGGGTACATTTCTCCACAACCTCACCAACACCTATCTCTTGTGTTTTTGATGATAGTTATTATAACAGGTATGAGAGGATATCTCATTGTGGTTTGAGTTTTCTTTCCCTGTTGATAGTGATGTTGAGCATCTTTTTATGTACCTGTTAGATGTCTTCTTTGAAAAAATGTCTATTCAGTTCTTCTGCCCCCTTTTAAATTGGATTGTTTTTTTTTCCCTTTTTTTGCTTTTGTGTTGTAGGAGTTCTTTATGTATTTTGGATTTTAACCCTTATCAGACATATGATTTGCAAATATTTTTTCCTGGTCAGTAGTATGCCTTTTTATTTCATTGCTTCTTTTGCTTCATAGAAGCTTTTAGTTTGATATAGTTCCATTTATTAATTTTTGCTTTTGTTCTCTGCAATTTTGGTGTCATAGTCACATCCAAAAAATCATTGCTAAGTCCATTGTCAAGGATCTTTCCCCCTATGTTTTCTGCTAGGAGTTTTTAGTATCAGGTCTCATGTTTAAGTCTTTAATTCCATTTCATGTTAGTTTTCGTGAATGGTGTTACCAATTTCATTCTGCATGTAGTCATTCAATTCTCCTAATACCATTTATTAAAGAGACGAGCCTTTTCCCCATTAAATATTCTTGGCTCCCTTGTCAAATGTCAGTTAATGATATTTGCATGGGTTTATTTCTGGGCTCTGGGCTCTATTGGTCAATGTGTCTAATTTTATAGCAGTATTGTACTGATTTGATTTCTATAGCTTTGTAGTTTGGTTTGAAACCAGGAAGTGTGGTGTCTCCTGCTTTGTTATTCTTTCTTAGGATTTCTTTGGGTATTAGGTGTCTTTGTGGTGCCCTACAAATTTTAGGATTCTTTTTTCTATTTGTATGGAAAATGCCACTGGAATTTTGGCAGGGATTGCATTGAATCTATAGCTTTGGATAGTATGAACAACTTTAACAATATTAACTCTTCCAAACCATAAATATAGGATATCTTTCCATTTATTTGTTTCTTCCTTAATTTCTTTCATCATTCTTTTTTTTTTTTAATTTTTTTTCAACATTTTTATTTATTTGTGGGACAGAGAGAGACAGAGCATGAACGGGGGAGGGGCAGAGAGAGAGGGAGACACAGAATCGGAAACAGGCTCCAGGCTCTGAGCCATCAGCCCAGAGCCTGACGCGGGGCTCGAACCCACGGACTGCGAGATCGTGACCTGGATGAAGTCGGACGCTTAACCGACTGCGCCACCCAGGCGCCCCTCTTTCATCATTCTTTATAGTTTTCAGTACACATATCTCACCTGCATTTTGCACCTTATTGCATTTTGATGCTACTGTATGTGAATAACATTGGAGTTTTTTATTTATTTTGGGGGGCAATTTGTTGTTAGTGTATAAAAATTCAACTGATTTCTATATATTGATTTTGTGCCCTGTACCTTTACTAAATTAATTTATTCTAGCATTTTTCAGGGGCAGTCTTTATGATTTTCTATTTAAGATCATATTATCTGTGAACAAAGATAATTTTATATCCTTTCTAATTGGATTTATTTTATTTATTATTATATATATATATACATATATACATATATATATATATATGTTTTTTTTTTTTTTGCCTGACTGCTTTGCCTAGGATTTTAGTGCTATTTTGAATAGGAATAGTGAGAATGGGCACCCTTGTCTTATTCCTGATCTTAGATGAAAAGCTTTCAACATTTCATCATAGAGTATGGTGTTAGCTGCAGGGTTATCATGTATAACCTTTATTGTTTTGAGATATGTTCCTTTTATACTCAATTTGTGGGGAGTTTTTAACATTAAAGAATATAGTTGTCAAATGCTTTTTCTGCATCTATGGAGATTTCCATATGATTTTTTATCATTTATTCTATCAATGTGGTGTATCACATTTATTGATTTTATATATGTTGAACCATCCTTGTATCTCAGAGATAAATTCTACTTTATCATAATATCTGACCCTTTTAATGTGCTGTGGAATTCAGTTTGCTAATATTTTGTTGAGAATTGTTGCATTATATTCATCAGGGATATTTGTAGTGTTTGTTTGTTTGTTTGTGTTTGTTTTTGTTTTTGTTGTTTTTGTAGTGTCCTTACCTGGCTTTGGTACCAGGGTGATGCTGGCCTTGTGAAATTAGTTTGAAGTATTTGTTCCCCTTCAATTTTTTTGAAGAATTAGAGGATTGGCATTAATTCTTCTTTAAATGTTTGGTAGAAATCACCAGTGAAATAATCTGGTCCTTGGCTTTTCTTTGTTGAGAAGTTTTTTATTACTGTTTAGCTGTCCTTGACTATTATTGGTCTGTACAGATTTTCTATTTCTTCCTGATTCACTCTTGGTAGGTTGTATGCTTCTAGGAATGTATCAATTTCTTCTAGGTTATCCAATTTATGGATATATCATTGCTCATAGTAATCTCTCATGATCCTTTGTATTTTTGTGTTGTCAGTTATAATGTCTCTTCTTTCATTTTTTATTTTATTTGAGCTTCTAAGAATGAATACATTTCTTCTAGGTTATCCAATATATGGATATATAATTGTTCATATTAATCTCTTATGATCCTTTGGATTTTTTGTGGTATCAGTTACAATATCTGTTCTTTCATTTTTTAATTTTCTTTATTTGAGCCTTCTCTTTTATTCATAGTCTAGTTAAAGTTGGGTCAATTTTGTTTATATTTAAAAAAAACAACTCTTGGTTTGGTTGATCTTTTCTATTTTTTTTCTGGCTCGCTCTTTCTTTCTTTCTTTCTTTCTTTCTTTCTTTCTTTCTTTCTTTCTT
>NW_024412419.1:25246303-25333866 GCF_014898765.1 Herpailurus yagouaroundi | reverse complement strand
CTTTCTTTCTTTCTTTCTTTCTTTCTTTCTTTCTTTCTTTCTTTCTTCCCCACTCTGGTCTTTATGATTTTCTTCCTCCTGCTAACTTTGAGCTTAGTTTGTTCTTGTTATAGTTCTTTGAGGTGTAAAGTCAGGTTGTTTATTTTATGTTATATCATGTTGATGAATTGGCCCCTTTATCGTTATAGAATGACTTTATCTCCTGTTACCATTTTCGGCTTAATGTCTATTTTGTCTGATAAAAGTATAGCTAGCTACCCTCACTCTTTTGATTTCCATTTGAATGGAATATCTCTTTCCATCCCCTCACTTTGAACCTATATGTGTCCTTAAAGCTAAAGTGAATCTCTTGTAGCAGCATATAATTTGATCTTTTTGTTTTTTAATTTATTCAGCCTTTTCATTGGGTAATTTAATCCATTTACATTTAAAGTAATTATTGATTAGTCAGGATTTATTTTGCCATCTTATTAATTATTTTCTAGCTTTTTGTAGTTCTTTTCTTCTTTTCTTTCTCTCTTGCTGCCTTCCTTTATGAGTTGATTTTTTCATAGTGTAATACTTTGATTCTCTTCTCTTAACCTTTTGTGAATATTGTATGGGTTTTCTTTTCATAGTTACCATGAGGCTTGTATAAAATATCTTATAGATACAGCAGTCTATTTTATACTGATAACAATGTGATAACAATCACATATAAAAACACTACATTTTTGGTGTCACAACTTATCTCTTTCTATGCTGTGTATCCACTAACAAATTATTATAGCTATAGATATTTTTTATTATGCTCGTCCTTTAACTTTTATGCTAGAGTTAAGTGATTGATACAGCACTGTATTATAGTATTAGGGTATTTTGAATTTGACCATTTACTTACCTTTATCAGTGTATTGTATATTTTCATAAGTTTTCATGTTACTGATTAGTGTTCTTTCATTTCAGCTTGAAGAACTCCTTTCAGCATTTCTTATGGCAGATTTAGTGGTGATGAATGAATTCCATCTTTTTTTTTTTTTTTTTTTTTTTTTGTCTTGGAAAGTCTTTACCTGTCCTTCATTTCTAAGGATAACTTTGATGGAATTTTTTGGTTGGCAGGATTTTTTCCTTCAGCACTTTGAATATATTATCCCACACTTTCCTACCCTGTATGGTTCCTACTGAGACATCCACTAATAACCCTATGGGGGTTACCTCGTAAGTTACAAGCTTTTTTTTTTTTTTTTCTCTTGCTGTTTTTAAGATTCTCTGCTTTTGATTTTTGACAGTTTTATTTTAGAGTGGCTTGGAGAGAATCCCTTTAATTTTATTTTGTTTGGTGACCTATGAGCTTTGTAAACTTGGATATCCAAGTCTTGCCCCGGATTTGGGAAGTTCTCAGCCATCGTTTCTTTAAATAAGCTTTCTGCCTCCTCTTCTCTCTCTTCTTTTTTTGGAACTCCAATAATTTGCAAATTGGTTCATCTGAAGTTGTCCTACTGATCATGTCGGCTTACTTTACTCTTTTTCATTCTTTTTCCTTTGTCCCTCTTGGACTGGATAATTTCAAAGTTCTGTCTTCTATCTCACAGATTCCTTTTTATGCTTGACCCATTCTTCTGTTGGTGCTCTCTATTGCACTTTCACATCATTCATTGTATTCTTTAGCTCCAGAATTTCTGTTTGGTCCTCTTCTGTGATTTCTATCTCTTTGTTAACTTCTCATTCTCATTTGTTTATTGTTTTCCCAACATTATTGAATTGTCTTTCTATGTTTTCTTGTAGATCATTGAGTTTCCTTAAAATAGCTCTTTTGGATTCTTTACCAGATAAATCACAGATCTCCATGTCTTTGGGCTTGATTACTGGAATATTATTTTGATCCTTTGGTGGTATCATGTATCCTTGAGTTTTCGTGTTCCTTAAAATTTTGCATTGCTGCCTTCATATTTGAAGTAGACTTCATTTCCTCCAGTCTTTACTAACAGCATTCTCCAATGTGTCCAAACTCTTTTGCTTTCTTTCTTTCTTTCTTTCTTTCTTTCTTTCTTTCTTTCTTGCTTTCTTTCCTTCTCCTTCCTTCCTTCCTTCCTTCCTTCCTTCCTTCCTTCCTTCCTTCCTTTTTTTCTCCAATAGTGTCTCAGAGCTTCTACTCTGGAAACCTGGACTTCCACAAAGACTGTCTTGTCAGTGGGTGATTGTCTACAACAGTTTTCCAAATTTTCACAGATTTTCAGACTACAGCTAAGAGGGACTGGAGCCAATTCATGGGCCACTGCAGGTACCACAACCAGGACCAAGATCTGTATGCATATTTCCTAGTGTACAGGTAGGCAAGGCTTCTCCCAATTTTCTTGGTGTATGGTACTGGATCCCATATCTTCCACAAGGGCACCTTTGTCCCTGGATAGGTGCTGAATTATTTTTTTTGGCAGGGGGAACAAAAATGAGGGACATCTTATTCTACCATGATGCCTTATAACCCCTTTCAATTAGTGTTCTCCAAAACAAAGTTCTCTTTAGCAGACTCTCCATTTAAAGGATTATACACATATGGACTAACCCAAACACCTGGAATCATCACAAAGAAGATAATCTAACAGTGAAAAAGAGATTGCCTGCATGTTAACCAGTGCTGTTTCTTACTATCTGCATATTTGTTTCCCAAGGACCCAACTAGCTTAAAAAAATACATTTTTAATGTTTATTTATTTTTGACAGAGAGAGAGAAAGACAGAGAGTGAGCAAGAGAAGAACAGAGAAAGAGGGAGACAGAATCTGAGGCAGGCTCCAGGCTCTGAGCTATCAGCACAGAGCCTGATTCTGGGCTTGAACTCATGAACCTGAGATCATGACCTGAGCTGAAGTCAGTCGCTTAACCAACTGACCACCCAGGTGCCCCTAAATAATACATTTTTAAAATAAGTTGCAAAAATGGACCAGTGCACATTGGGAAATCTGCAAGTTTCCAACCTGTGCCCAAATTAAGTCTAGCAAAATCTTACCAAATCTTATTGAAAAAATAAAATGAGATAAAACCAAATACAATAAAATAAAAAATAAATGATTAAAAACTAAAAATCATAGTTTGTCTCAAAAAATTATGTAAGTAGATCACAGCTCTCTGAGTTATCATGCTTAGGTTGACTTCCTCACTCCTTTTGTTTTAACAGAAAAATCCTTGCTATGAAAACTTCTAGAAGCTTCATTCTCACATAAAATTCTGAAAATGAGAGAAATTACTTTCATCCCACAGTCCACAGCCAATTTTATCCCAGTATCAACCAGGAAAAAGCATACCTTTAAATTACACAAATCCCTGAAGGTTCAAGATCAAACTGTTTGAAGGTCCTGCTGTGATCAATCTGGTTAATTGAGGTGGGATCTTTTACCTAAATGGTTAACCAGACTCAAAAACAAATACATATTTCCTGTTGACATAAGTATTTTTTAGAAATAAGATGCATCTGTTTTTATGATCTTGTTTGCATAGGAAGAATAGTTTTGTGAAGGATTTTCACTTTTGATAGTGAATTTCTTAAGAAAGGGCGTTTTCTTTATAATTCTTTGAATGGACTTGTAGCTTGGAAAATGAAACCCTGTATTTATTAACTAGAGAAGAAGGAAGGGGAGGACAGGGTGGAGAAAGAAAGTTCCAGTTTACAGTATTTGATGACATATCGCAGAGGTAAAATGCCCCTAGAAGGGAAAGGTCGGCAGAGGTCATGAACTCCTGTGAGGTGAGAGGTGGAACAAGCTTCTGGATCTAGGAGTCCAGGGTTTCTTAGATCTATTTCCTTCAGATCTCTCTGTGGCACTTCAGGGACTTCACCTCTAGGGTGGGGTACAAGGAGTGAAACTTATTTGGAAGCCCAAACACATAAAAATAAATTCAACAATTCCATGAGAGCAGCTTGTGTGTGTGTGTGTGTGTGTGTGTGTGTGTGTGTGTATGTTAACATATACATGTCATAAAATTGACAACTCTGTGTACTCATACAAGTGAAACCATATGGTATTTGTTATTTCATGACTGGCTTATTTCATTTAGCATAAAGTCTAAAGGTTTATCTGTGTTGTAGCAAGTGTCAGAATTGTCTTTCTTTTTAAGACCAAATACTAAAAAAAAAAAAAAAAAAAATAAAATTCTCTGTTGAGCAATAGGCTTTTACAAAATTCAATATCTCTTCATGATAAACATTCTCAGAAAAAAGACTAAATACTATTATGTTGTGTATATGTACCACATTTTAAAAATCTAGGGGTGCCTGGGTGGCTCAGTCCGTTAAGCATCTGACTTCTGACTTCGGCTCAGGTCATGATATAAAGGTTTGTGGGTTCGAGCCCTGTGACGGCCTCTGTGCTGACGACTCAGAGACTGGAGCCTGCCTCGTATTCTGTGTCTCCCTCTCTCTCTGCCCCTCCCTTGCTTGCATGCTCTCGCTCTCTCTCACTCTCAAAAATAAACATTAAAATTAAAAAAATAAAATCCATTTATTCATCACTGGACATTTGGGTTACTTCCTTCTTTGGCTATTGTGAATAATGTTGCCGTGAACAAATATCTGTTTGTGTCCCTGGTTTCAATTCTTTTGGATATATACCCAGAAGCAGAATTCCTGGGTCATATGATAATTCTGTATCTAATTTTTTGAGCAGCTGCTTTCTTTAGTGTTTTCTGGACTGTTTTCTATAGTGGCCACACTATTTTACGTTCCCACCAGCAGTGTACAAGGCTTCTGTTTTCCCAAGTCCTTGTCAATATGTGGTATTTTCTTTTTTTTATGTATAATAGCTACTCGTGTGAGTATGAAGTGGTATCATTGTGGTTTTGATTTGCATTTCCCTGATGACTAATAATGTTGATTATCTTTTCTTGTGCTTATTAGCCATTAATATATCGTCTTTGGAGAAATATCTGTTCAAGTCTTTTGCTTACTTTTAAACAGAACAACGCATTTTTTTTAATTATTAATTTTTATTTATTTGGCCTTCCAATTAAAATTTGAAGAAACAGTTCCACTGATTTTTTTTTTAAGAAAAATTATATTCAGAATGACTAATCTATTCCATCTTCCCATTTCCAGGCCAGGGCTCTTCAGGTGGGTTCAGAGTTGTGCTTTGCCTTACACACAGAAGTGTGCCTTACACACTTCTATGAAGTCCATCTCTTCAAATAAAGGTCATATTCCGAGGTACTGGGGGATAGGATTCCAACATACCCTATTCCAGGTCAGATAATTCAACTCACAACACATTCCAACAGTCTACCCTTGCAGAATGTTGGTCTTGATTCAGATAGGGGTCACTCCAGGTTCATTATTAACATCTCTGGGGCTCAACTTCTCCCCTGTAAATCAAAGGGGCAAGACAAGGTGATCTTAAGACTGTCTTCCAGCTCTAAAATCTCTCTTCCCCTTCATCAGCACCTACCCATTTGATGTCCGTTCCCCACGTGTCTGGCTCTCTGCTAAGGATTCTCTCAATGGGTTAAATATTTGAAAAACACTTGAAACCAGTGAAAATATCTGTCCCCAAAGGTCCCAAGGCTCACAGTGTTGCCAGTTGAGCTGGGGAGACCCTGGGCCCTGAAGCCTCAACCCAGCCTGTCCCAAATGTGTCAGGCTCTTGGTCTCATTATGGGAAAGAATTAAAAAATAGACATAGCACAGCAGGTGAGAAATATAAGCAGGAAAGTTTATTAAAGCAGAAGTACACTCTTGAGATGTGAGAGTGGGAGAGAGAGAGAGAGAGAGAGAGAGAGAGTGAGAGCTTCATGCACTGGCGGGGTTCGAGTTCCTATCAGATTTCTCTACAAGTATTGTCAGTTGTTGGGGCACCTGGATGGCTCATATGGTTAAGCCTCTGACTCTTGGTTTCAGTTCAGGTGATGATCTCACCATTTGTGAGTTCGAGCCCCACATTGGGGCTCCATACTGACAGTGTGGACCCTGCTTGGGATTCTCTCTTCCTCTATCTCTCTGCCCCTCCCCTGCTCTCTCTCTCTGTCTCTCTCTAAAAAAAAAAAAAATACTGCCGGTTGTTAACAAGAGGATCAAATATTCATGACTTGGGGTGGGATGTCTTGGAAGTAGAGTTTCATGCTTTTTCTTCCTTATTTGTTTAGGGGTTACCTGCTACGTCACCCACCATCTTGGGCGTGTCTGGTTTGATCTGGCTTCTTGTGGTTTTGTTTTCGAGTACTTCCAGGACCGGCCTCTTCCCCGACAGCTGGCCCTGTCTTCCTCTTTGCTGGCCTCCAGGTATCCTGTTAGAACCTAACGAACTGCCTTCTCTAACACCAGGAACTGGACTATGTTTTGAGACAGATGGGACTTACCAGGGCCCATCCAAGCCCCGTCCTCACTACCTTGGGACTCTGCATGCCCCTTAGTGCTACTTACAGCTTCCCATCTCCTCACACATCTGGTATACCAGCCTTCTTACTCTTCTGCCTCAGCCCTGGTACCTGACCAACAGTGGCCCTCCCTCTGTCTCTCTGGGAGAGCTGCTCATGTAGAACAACAAATGTTGTCCCTGGTGACAAAATTATCCAGTGAGGGCCAGGAAACACACCCACACAGGCAGCCAGCAGCTGACAACAAGTCTCCCCCCAAACATGCAGCAGCCAAGCTCCCAAGTGCTTATTAGCACAAGTGTCTGCTTTGCTAATATCTCCTCACACAGACATTTTGAGCCCTGGGGAAGTGAGACAGACACCCAGGTTTGCACACCCCTCCTCCCACCCCACAGGCCCATCATCATCTGTGAGAGAAGCTGGTGGGAAACACTGGCATGTGCCTTTCCACTGGTGGGAGCACATTTTCTATTTTCTTTTTCCTTTTCTTTCTCCACCCCCTGCTCCTCATGGAAAAAAATTAAACTATAGAAACATGTAAAGAAGGCATGAATATAATCAGCCACAGTCTTACCATGCAGAGGCAGTTATCGTGACATCTTGACATTTTTGCTTCCAGAATTTTCCTGAACCATTGTAAAACATAGTGGAAATCATATTGAATATATTATTTTGAGTCTCATTTTTTTTTATAGTCTCACAGCCTTTTGCTAAGGTTGGTTATTAGTCAACTTCATAATGAATATCATTTAGGGGACTGGCAACCCCACTGATGAAGCAGAAATCCAATTTGAGTCAGTTCTTTGTCCTCACTGGTGGTTGTCTTTCACCTTGACTTTGAGATTTCTTCAGATCCAGGGGGGAGTCTTGTTTACTATTACAACACTCCACTCAGATTCCAAGCCCTCCTGCCAGGCCACCAATTAAAGACAAACTGGACAAGGCATTTGTTGGTACTCCAGTGAGAAGAGTGAGGATCTGAGAAGTGAGCAAGTCTGGGACCAAACATGGTGCAACTGTCTCCCCAGGGATAGCACCGGGGTTCTCTCAGCATCTCAGCTACCAAGACACGCAGCATGAATTGGAGACAAGTCTTTTCCTAAGTGTCCTGTAGAGAGAGACAGCTCAGGTGGGCAAAACCCAGCTCACACAAACTCCACTGCCCCAGATACTGCACACCCACTGCATTTAATGCTCAGCAACTCTGCAAGGTACTTATGGATCAACCCCATTGCAAAGACAAATTAATGGAGGCCTAGAGATTTTAATGTCTTACCTAAAATAAGTAAGGGTCCAAGCTGGGATTCTGATCCAAATCCAGAGATTTTTATATCACACTCAAGTGGCCTCTCAAGGCCATGGAGAAGCCTCTCTTCCTCAAGCAAAGTAGTAAGATATTCATTTCTACTGAAAATTTCTCTCAAAAAATAAAGACCTTGAGTATGGTTGGTACAGTGGGTGAAGTGGTATGACAGGTAGATCCTGGTTCGGGGCTGAGACATTCAGTCCCACATGTCACTCCCTTACCTGCTGCATGTTGACAGCTGGTGGCTCTCAGTCAAGTAGGGAGACTCCAGGTATTGCCCTGAATTGTCCTTGACTGAAGAGTCACCCATTCCAAGGTCACATTGCCTCCCCAAAGGCAGCCTACATCCAGTTACTGGTCCATATAGGGGATATAAAAGGCTTGCCTTCATGCTTCAAAGTGCAACAATTCTTTTTTTTTTTTTTCTTTTCAGATTTCTATTTAAATTCCAGTTAAGTAACATACAGTGCAATATCGTTTTCAGGAGTATAATTCAGTGATTCATCACTTACAACACCCAGAGCTCATCACAACAAATGCCCTCCTTAATACCCATTACCCATCTAGCCCATCTCCCCACCTCCCTCCATCAATCCTCAGTTTGTTCTCTAAGAGTTTCTTATTGTTGGTTTCCCTCTCCCCTCCATATGTTCATCTGTTTTGTTTCTTAATTCCACATATGAGTGAAATCATATGGTATTTGTCTTTCTCTGACTTATTTCACTTAGCATGATACATTCTAGCTCCATCCACGTCGTGGCAAATGGCAAGATTTCATTATTTTTGGTGACTAATATTCGTGTGTATGTGTGTGTGTGTGTGTGTGTGTGTGTGTGTGTGTGTGTGTATACCCCACATCTTCTTTATCCATTCATCAGTCAGTGGACATTTGGGCTCTTTCCATAATTTGGCTATTGTTGATAGTGCTGCTATAATCATCAGGGTTCATATATCCTTTCTAATCTGTATTTTTGTGTCCTTTGGGTAAATACCTAGTAATGCAATTGGTGGATCATGGGCAGTTCTTTTTTTTTTTTTTTTTAATGTTCATTTATTTTAGAGAGAGGGCATGAGAGAGGTAGGGGCAGAGAGAGGGAGAGAGAGAGAATTCCATGCAGGGCCCTCACAACTTTTGAGAGCATGACCTGAGCCAAAATCAAGGGTCAGATGCTTAACTGACTGAGCCATCCAGGTGACCCTCTATTTTTTTTTAATGTTTATTTATTTTTTTGAGGGAGAGAGTAGGGCAGGGAGAGGGGAGAGGCAGAGAGAGGATCTAAAGAAGGCTCTGTGCTGACAGCAGAAAGCCCGATGCAGGGCTCAAACCCACAAACCTTGAGATCATGACCTGAGCAAAAGTCAGATGCTTAAATGACTGAGCCACCTAGGCGCATCAAAGATAGTTCTATTTTTCACTTTTTGAGGAACCTTCATCCTATTCTCCAGAGTGGCTGCATCGGTTTGCATTTCCACCCACAGTGCAAGAGGGTTCCTCTTTCTCCACATTCTTGCCAAAACCTGTTGTTCCTGTGTTGTTCTTCTTAGCCATTCTGACCAGTGTGAGGTGGTATCTCATTGTGGTTTTGATTTCTATTTCCCTGGTGATGAGTGATGTTGAGCATCTTTTCATGTGTCTGTTAGCCATCTGGATGTCTTCTTTGGAAAAACGTCTATTCATGTAAAGTGGAATCCTTCTTAAGGTCCATCCAGAGTCTAGACCACCATGGGGTGTTCTGTGACCTTTGTTGCAACAACCTCTGCCCTTCTGCCCAGTGCCTCCCTCTTCCCAGTATTTCTTTCTTCATTGCCTCACAGGCACTGACCCCAATAGCATTCCCCAGTAAACCTTCTGCACATAAATCTCCTTCTCAGAATCTGTTTCTCAGGGAACTTGCCTTAAGACCTGAGACCATTAATCATTTGCATGGTATGAATGAAGGAGATACAGAAATATACATTTTCCTTCCAGGACTCCTGAAGACTAGCATCCTCCCCTAGTACCACACTGAGAGAAGAGGGTCTTCTCTGCAGAGAGGCCTGGGGTTGGGGGGATCTAGCGCTCTGAGAAATAGCAGGCTGGATGGGGTGGAAGAGTTGGGGCCTTTCAGTAGTCAGAGGGGGTAGTTCATGCACTGAGCAATTGGAAATGCCCTTACCCGTGAGGGAGAAGGAGAGAAGGACCCAAGGAGCTAAGAGCAAGACTAAACCCATGGTTTTCAATCCAGGCTGCACTTTAGAATCATTCAAGGATCTTTTAAAATATATGACTGCCAGGAGCACCCTCACTCAACCCCAGGTGTCTGACTTGACTGATTTGGGGGAGAATAATTAAAAAAAAATCTTTGCAGGTGATGCTAACGCATAGTCAGGATTGAGAATCATTTGGCTAACAGTGGTGGGTAGGCAGGGCCGTCTAACAACTGCCCCTAAAATCTGCTCTACAAGTTTACTGTGACCAGAAGGCCCTGACTTACCACTGAAGATCCCTTCTAGGGCCCCTGGCGTGCTCACAGGAGGCAGCCCTACCTCCTGACCCTGTGAAGGCCCAATGACCCTCTGACAGCACTAGTGTCCTGGCAGGGTCCATGTGTGCATGTGAGGAGGGGGTGGCCTTTTCTTTTTTTTTCTTTTTTTTTTTCAACGTTTATTTATTTTTGGGACAGAGAGAGACCGAGCATGAACGGGGGAGGGGCAGAGAGAGAGGGAGACACAGAATCAGAAACAGGCTCCAGGCTCTGAGCCATCAGCCCAGAGCCCGATGCGGGGCTCGAACTCACGGACCGCGAGATCGTGACCTGGCTGAAGTCGGACGCTTAACCGACTGCGCCACCCAGGCGCCCCGGGGGTGGCCTTTTCTAAGCAGTAGACCAGCGGCCACCAGGGTCACCACAGGGATTGATCCTCAACGCAGTCTCCTGGGATGCCGGTTAACCTGCGGATTCTTGGGCCCCACAGAAAACTCTACATTTTGTAACAACACCCTCCCCCAGTGAATTCTGTGTGTCTAAGTTTGAGAACCACCATTGAGAGCTCACTGCCTGAGAGAGTTTCTCTCATGCATGAGTTCACTGGCGTGAAAATTTTGCCTCCTCTAAAGGAAAGGAACCCTTTCCAGCACACACTAGAGTAGGAGTCAGTTCAGGGTCCCCGATGAGCAGATCAGCTTGCCAACAAGGATCCGAGGATGAGCAGGAGAATCCTCTTCAGCAGATTCTTTCTAGAATCTGCTAGAAACTTTTTTTCCTTTCATCAGCTATGGTAAACATCGCTTGTGAGTTGTCCCCAATATTCTTTTTTTTTTTTTTTTTTTTTGCATTGTGCAGTTGAACTGACAGCTTTGCATAATAAAAGGTTAATATGATGAGCAAACAAGAAATGAATAAAGCTTGATTGTTCAGACTTAGAATTTGCAACGGAGCACTCTGTATTCATCTTTAGCTCAGCCCATTGTCCAACGATTGTCCTCTCGAGATACAAATATGGCTCTAGGATGGATAAAAATAGATATTAATAGGTTTGTAGGCAACCTCACAGTAGCATCTTCTTATCAAGGAGGCACAACTATTTCTTTGACCTCCCTTGTTGGCTTTCTGTAATCATCACTGGCATATCTGAGCTTGGCTACAGTCTGATCTTTATGAAGCATCTCTGAATTCCTCGTACACAGTAACACTTGGCAGTTTTAACTTCCTCATTTCATTACCTTGTAATGGTGCCAGGATCCATATTAATGAAATTATTTTGATTATCTTTCATAGATGGTGTGTCAGTGGACAGTTAACAGCCCTGTAAAGGATCTCACGAGGATCCTCGGCTACTTCAGGCCCCAAGGTGTCCCCTTTCTTTCTTCTCTAAGGCTCCTGCCTATTTTCCTCTTTCCTTCTGGGGATTCATTTATCTGCCCTGTTACAGTATTTTTGTCACATTCAAGACTGGCTTAGATGGAGACAAGTCTCTTCTGGACATCCTCTTCTATTGGTACCCCCCAAATGACCTTAGACATCCTTTTCAATTAGTTTTCTTGTTATTATGTTGGAGGACAGATGGAGAAGCCCAGAAATCCATAGGAGGAAGCTGCACTTGTTTAACCTGACTCTGCGGATCATTTTCTTAGAGGGTCCCAAGGGTCTCTCCCATTGGGTGGGTCTGAGGTCCTCTTTTCAAGGCAACTGACTGAAAACTAAGTGGTCCCACTACAGCCCAATGTGAATTTGGTGATTCAGATCTGATGGATTCCTAGTCCCTGCAAGAACCTGCTTGTTGGTCCTTTATTCTGGGCACGCCCCCTGCTCCTCCCCAACATTTGCTCACCCCAGAGACTGGTCACCAACTTCCTTGGCAAGTGTGACATTTCCCCACCTGTGTACCAAATGCCCTTCCTCTGTCTTTAGGCCATTCTGCACTAACTTTGTGCACTTATTATTTTACTTGTCCCTACTCCACCCCATTTTCTTCCCTTCAGGAGAAAGGATAGGTTTTCCACAAGGCCCCGGCTTAGCTAAAGAATGAAAGTAGGCAATACAACTTACTCCAACCCTCCCTAACCCACCCCCATGTGTTGGCTCACCTAAGCCTTCTTGCCTCAAATTCCTGAGAACTTGTTTCCTGGAGATGCAGTCAAAGAAGGAAGTAGCAAAGGCAGTCCTATCTCCCGTCTCCTCACCCATGTATAGTCCCAGAACAGTCCTGGTCTGTGCATCCTCCTCAAGCTGCAACGACAGTGCCCACCTTAGACTTTCACGGACCTGGGTGCTCACCAAAGGAGCTCACCCTGAGGGATGCTGGAACACTGAAGGAGGCATAGCAATCACCCAATAACCCTGTCCTGATGTGCACACACGTCTCCCAGAGTGTTGTCTTCCTGCTCCTTCAGCACAATGGGACCTGGGCCTCTCCAGGCCCTCTCCAGCACAGCCACCACATCAGAAGGCAGGGAAGGGGTTCATTTTCTTTTTCAGCGCACCCATTACTAAGGTTTCCACATCAGTAGCAGAGCTCATTTCTCCTTGGCCAAATGCTTCTGTCTTTCTCAATTCAGCAACATGTGGCAACACCAGAAACAAATGTGTCGTGCCAGTCTCTGTTGGTTTCTCCAGGCAATACTTAACCATGTGTTGACTGACTTGTTATTGAAACAGAGCTTTAAGAAACAAGTGAAAATGAGTTCCTTTTCCCTCGCTGGTCTCTGGATGTTCCCTTTGTCAGCATCAGGCTGTCCTTTTCTGATCTGGGCTATCATCTGGTCCTTCCTCTACATGCCTCTGGTTTCCACCTGAGAAGTCCCCACTCTCTTCCAAACTAGCTCTCCTAAACTTCCACCAGCAGAGAACTATGTCCGCTTTTACTAAATCATGGCCCCCATTTAATGAGCAGTTACTGTGTACCAGACTTAGCATGAAGCAATTTACCTGTCTTTGCTTTTTTCATCCTCAATGATGTCTGCTGAGTTAGATTCTATTATCTAGGCCATTTTGGAGTTGAGGAAGCAGGCTTAGAGTTAAGTACGTTCTCTAAAATTCCATAATCAGTAAGTGGTAGGGCAAGGACACTGTGATTTGAAAACTTGTGGGCTTATAATGCTTCTCTTGAAGATAATGCTGGATTTTTCACCTATTTCTCTGAGCCTAAGAATATGACTGGGGCAGTTCATAATCCATCCAGAACACAGTCCGTTGCACAGCAAACTCAAGCTAGGTGAGCCTCCGGCCACTTCATACTTTTTGGCACTAACACACATCAACTCACTTTGTTGACTTGATTTTTTCTACCCACAGAGGAATGTAAAGATAATGAAATCTGTCAGATGATCTTTTAACTATGTGGCAAACACTCTGAATGCCTGTTTGGCTTGCCACAACAGTCCCCTGGCATATTTTTCAGGGGCATTTGATTTAATCCCCTAAATCAATGCTGTATTTGTTTTCTTATTAAAAAAAAAAAAAACAACAGGATGGAACTTATCAAAATGAACAGGATGGTAGACAGTTTATCTTGGGGATATCCTGGAGGATTGTGATGGGTAAAGGTACAAAGGGGGCTCTGGGGTCCTGGTAATGCCCTTTCTCTTCACCTGGGTGCTAATAACATGGGTTTCATGTCATGAAACATTCATCAAGCTGTCCTCTGGGATTTGTACTCTCTCACCACTCTGATGCCTACCTGGACCACCTCTACCACTCTCTTCTCTTGGTGGGGTCCTCTTCCATCTGTCCCTCCATAGGGGGCCTCCCGTGACTCCTCGATGGAGATGAGGTTTCCCTGCTTTAGGTTCTCATAGATGTGCACACCCCCCTACCCCTCTGGTCACAAGTAAAATCCTCCAATTCATTTTGTGGCTACTGGTTTCATGTGTGTCTCTCTCACTAGACTCTAAGCAGCCAGGGCTTGCCATGTGCACTGGCTTTGCTGCTGTGTCTCCTGGACCTTGCATGGTGCCTGGAATGATGGTGGGGAGGGAAGTAGCCAGAGACCTAGAATAGAGAGGTAGAGGGAAGAAAGAGAGAAGGGGAAGCAGCAGCAGAGGAGGGAGCCAGGAAGAACCGTGTGTCCCAGGAGCTGGTATCTTGAGGTGTCTCTAGACATTGGCCAGAGGGAGCACTCCGAAGTGTCTACGTGAATGAATGAGGATTCTCCAGAGAAACAAGTCATTCCAAGGGAGAGTAGACTCTCCATGGGCAAGACTAGTTCAAGGACTATGTAGCCTGGGTTCACAAAGCATGGAAGGAGACCCTGAGCCCAGTTTGTCTCAGATTTTCTCCTGGCTCAGAGGAGGTTGCAAAAAAGAGCAATTGCTCTGCCAGTTCTGTAGGACACTGAGAGCTGGAGGTGTCAGCCACAGGGGTGTGGGCAGCAGCCTCAGGGATGGCCAGGACACCATGACACTGGCAGAGGAAGAGCGGGTGACTACAGCCCTGGGCTGATGGCTGCATTTCTTACGTCCAGTGGGCACTGGAGGCATAGCCCCGGTGGCCCAGGCATGAGCAGCTACAGCAGGGTCTGTGCACTCGGCAGTGATGGTGGAGGCATGGTTGGGCCTTGTGACACAGTGACCATCTCACGTCCTGTAGGCCATTCTGACTCCGTGCAAGAGGAGCTGGGGCCTACTTGGGGACCAAAGAACTGCATCTCAGAGCTGATGCCAACTGTCTTTCGTGGAAAGGATTTGAGGGGCATGACACACTTCCTTCTGCCCTGGAGGAAGACCAGCTAGAAAATTATGACTCAGGGTCACCCAGTTTAAATCCCCTGGATTTCTCTGAAACACACAAATCCCCGAGGGTTGGCTTCTAAAGAGCACATGTGAATGAGGAGAGAGAACACCAAAGAGCCAACAAAGCCCCAAAAGAAAACGGTCCCTTGGATTTGATACAAGTGTTCTTTCCAGAGCCCCACTCGCCCGTTCTCACAGCACAACTATCACCCACAGCTCTTGTCTCCTGGTACCGAGAACTCTCCTTTGGGAAACAGTTCCCCTTGTAACTCAATACTCCCAAAGAATGCCTCTGGGGCAACAGTGCCTGGTCTGAGGGGGTGGGGGACAACTATTTGATGAAATGGGAGAAGACGAAATCATCATCAGTAAGCAGGAAAACTCCAAGTTATTTTTCTTTAGGCTCTGTCTCAAGATATGCTTATGTGAGAAGGGCCTTCTAAAGCATTTTCACACCATATTTTTGGAAACTATGGCTTTCAAATGTTTTTGATTGCATACCCTATTAGTAAAATCATGTTGCTCACACACACACAGATTGAGGTCTATTTATTCATTAATTATATTCATAAAATAGTGTGTTTATTACAGACTGTATTTATAGTGAAAGTTCTAGCAGAGTGTGTTCCCTGGGGTTCAGGTGTCCCTGTAAATAAATATGAAGGAAGCTAAGCAAGGGTCATAACCCTCACTTCACAGATTAGTCAACCAAGCTTCAGAAGGGAAAGGACTTGCCCAAGTCAGATAGCTAAGAATTGTGGAGTTTCCAGTCACCGGAGGGACCCCTCCACATCTACCTGGCTACTTCCCAGGGGCCACGGACTCAGCCACACTTTCCAGTGCTCTAATCTTCCTTCCGGGTTCTAAATCCCTCTGTTGCCTGCCATGACAGTTTGGGGATGCATCCAGTCACATCGGTTCCTGGTGATTTCCACATTTTTTCTTGCTTTCCCTACTTTACCATTCTCACCTACAACACAGGGTGAGCTGGGCTCTCGGGGTTCTGGAGTCAGGAAGCACCTTGACCCTTTCTCCCCAATCCATTAAGCAGTGATGATGCAGAGACCTTGCCCACGCCCAAGCGTTATTGTGTGCTGAGACCTATCTGGGGAAAGAAGATGGTCTCGCCAACAGAAAGCCCAGGTGATGTGATTTACTCTGAGTGGGCCCTCTGGATGTACAACACCTGGCAACCACACATCCTGTGTGAGAATGAGGCGCAAGAAGGGCTGCTTCCTGGAGCTTCTTAGCACTTCCTCTGTGCTTCAAGGGGGTTTCTGTAGAAACACCCATTTGATTCCCGTAGTGAAACAAGGAAACTGAAATATCTGGAAACAATGAGAGAAACACAATCCAGCAGCCAAGAAATTGTACCTTCAGCTGGGGGCTCCAGGAAGTGAGCCAGGATTGGGAGGAGACAGTCAGCTTGGGCCAAGAAGTGTCTGGAAGACTTTGCAGTTAAACTCACTGTCCTCCCTCCAGGAGGCCCTGAGGCTTGGTCCAGGAGACATTGTTTAACTAAGGTGGGGCACTACCTGGTGAGCGCATATAAGGAAGAGCCTGAGGGAAGAACCCGGAACTCTGGGACGCTGCCACAGGGCTGACTCACCTGCCACCCTCCTCTGCCACTCTCCATCCCACAAAGCTGCTGCTGCTGAGCCAGTCCTGACCTGGAATACTGCTGACATCAGATGCGCTCATCTAGGAAACAGGTAGGTAGGGTGTGATTGGTGACCTCCCGGGGCTTTGGACCAAGGTGGTGGTCCAAACCTGAGTGAGCATATGAATTTCCCCAGAGAGCATCTTAATTTTCAGATGCTGAGCCTCCCACCAGAGCAAATGGTCCAAGGTTAAGCTTTAAGGAAAACTGGGGCAAGGGATGAGTTGACTCCCTAAGAGAAGATCATCTCAGCTTTGCATATTTCCTACAATGACAGGATCTTTTGCTTAATGTTGACATTAAGGGATACTCTGATGGGAGGAATCCCATTACCTTTTCCACCCATGTTCAACTTCTGACACGTAGGACATGTTTAATATTTGCAGAAGGAAGGAATGGGGCCCAGACCTTGCCTTTTGTTTTCAAATGCTCTAGCTTAATAATTACAAGAACAAAGTTGAAAAATCTGGGTTAACCACAAGACTGATCACTTCAGAGATTCAGGTGGTTCCTTCTACCCCAACAGCTGCTTCACAGTCCCTGCCTGTGCCTCTGTGGCTGCTAAGGTTGGGTCATCTTTGAGATGTGATTCTCTTCTTAGGGAGACTGAGTTCTAGCTGTTATGCTTGAACCCAAGCTAACCAGAGTAAACACAGACATTCTCCCTCTGGAGTTCTAGTTGGGTTATGACCTGCCAACTGCCCTGTTTGTCCTGGGAAAGAAACAGAATTTGGCTGACCCCCAGGTGGCATCATCTGGATAGTCATTGAGCACATTCTCTCGCATTGCCCCACCTGTATCCAGCTGGACTTAAACCGTGTTTTTGTGCGTGACACCTGTGGGAGGACTCAATACTTAGCACATTGGGTGATGGGAACATAATCTACAAACATAATCTGTTTGTGTCTCACTGATCCCTCCTTCCGAGGAGAGTCCTGATTCAGATTTGCATATAAAAGGCTCTGACTGGGGACAAAACAGGGAAACTCATTAAGCTGAGTAAGCCTGCACTTTCAAAACCCAGAGCCTGGTTGGAAGCACTGCTTGGGGCCCAGGCCACCCTGAGTTGAGTCTTGCTTCTGTCTTCATCCCCGAATTCTCAGGGGACTACTTCACTACCATGCACTGCTGTTTGCTTTGCAGGAACCGTTTGGAATAAAAAATTCTGTAATATCACGGGAGGCCACATCTGCTGGCCAGCAAAGCTAGTTCTCCCAATAAACAACCAGGAAAGCTTGGCCAAACCCTATTTCCTTATTTTAATAACTAAGATAGTTAACAAGGTGATCCCTAAGGGGCCTGGCAGGCCCTCCTGAACTGTGATGCTCCCCGCCAAAAGGCAGCTGAAGATCCTCTCCTCCTGCTCAGAGACCATCTATTTAGCTAATAAACAAATGCCGGTCTTTAAGAGCCGGTGGAGGGGTGAGGAAGTGAAGGCTGATCCCACTGCCTCCCCCCTGCTGGGTATGGCAGATGCAAAAAGTGTCTTGTCCTGAGGTAGTGACCCAAGATGGGCTCCCTCGGAGTCCCTGGACTCTGGGGTTAACATCCTCGCGCTGCCAATACAGCCACAAGGGACCTTTAAAACTGAGACTGGCCAGGACCTTTGGTTAATTTTATGCTGAAATGATGGTCCCTCGGGCAGTACTCTGCCTCTGATCACTGGCTGGATCAGCTCTGCTGTGCCCGCCTCCCATACCTATAGATCAGGCCTGACCAGGACCTCACACAGCTCAGAGAAGGAGCCAGACTCCATCACGGCCCGTGGACCACAGCCCCTAGGGTTGTGTCTCCATCGGAAGTGACCACACATCTGCCTCTAGGAGATGCGGCCAGTGACCCACATTTGGATCAGTGCTGGAGGTAGTAGAAGTGACTGCCAGCCGCTGAGCTATGTCATTATGCCCCATCTCCAAGATCCCCAACCTCCTTTCAGGTACTAAAGTTGCCTGGGGGAGAAATTCAGAGGCATTCAGGGTGGGCTGGCTTCTAGGACGCTGGACTGCCAGCCACAGCCCACCACTGCCCACCAAGGGCGCATTCCTTCAATTCCCAGCCTGTTCTGATCCAGTGCCCTGTCTCCCTCTGACACTGTCCGCAAACCCTCCTTTCTTCCTGTGACCATGTCACTTTCTCCAGATGAGCACAGGCCTCCCCATGGCTCCCTTGGGGCCTTGCCTGTTGTGGCACGCGGCCGCCAGGCCTAGGCAGCAGGAGGGAGGCTGAGCCTTCCTGAGGCAGTATCTGCTACCCGCCCACCCCCCACCTCCACCCTGCTCAGGCATCGACCGCCCAACCCAAGCTGAGGCTCTGCAGGCACAGTCCCTCTCCCACCTGCCTTTCCCCTCCCTTCAGGGCCTCGAAGGCCTGCCTCGACCCTCTGCTCCTCTTCCTCCTTGTCTCCCCTTCCTACCCCAAAACCCCTCCAATGCTCTGGCCGCCTTCTTGCAATTTTTAAGGGCAGGGTGAGAAAGAATAAAGGAAGGTGTATGGGAACTCCCTGCGACCTGCCTTTCTCAGCTTCACTCACTTTTGCACACACATTTATACACACGCACGCTCTAAGTTCATTTTCTTTTGTGGTGCTCTTTGACATACTTATTCAGGAGCTCTTTTTGAAAAACTTTTTTTTAATGTTTATTTATTGAGAGAGAGAGAGAGAAAGAGAATCCCAAACAGGCTCTGGGCTGTCAGTGCTGAGTCCCGCATCGGGCTCGATTTCACGAACAATGAGATCATGACCTGAGCCAAAATCGGGTTGGGTGCTTAACGACTAAGCCACTCAGGTGCCCTTCAAAAGACTTTTCCTCTCCCACTGGTCCATGCCCTGTCCCCAACCCCACAAGTGTGACCCCATCCACCTGGGCGGAACCCTGGTTTCAGAAAAGTCTCAGAGCAAGCAGCTTGGGACACACCATTGTCATACGTCCTGGAGCTGATTGGAAAAGGGAGTCTCTCCCTTAGGGTGCTTGGCTGCTGGTGCTACTGACCCTATCTCCCCACCCCTGCCACCCCCCCACCACCACAGTGGGGAGCGGCCACTGGTGGAGCCAGCAGTAGGCTCCCAGTCCAGAGCTCTGGCCCATTGCTCCTGTGGCCTCCATGGGCCTGAGATGCCCAGGAATGCCAGATGTGCACTGGGACATCTGAGGTCCAGCTGCTGGCATCCCTGTGCGGTGGCCAGAGGCAGTGCCCCGGAACTTGCTCTATGGGCCTGTTGTCGCAGGAGGGGACTTCAGAGCACTCCCTTGGGAGTCTCCATTACTGCATCTGTTTTATTTGCATCTGAGGAGGAAAAAACAGGCAGGATGCGTGGGCTCCATTTCAGCGACCCAGGATGCTGGGCTGGCGTGAGAAGGACTTTAAGTAGTAGGTTCTGTCCTTCCTTGCACTCCCCTTCTCCCTCAGGATCTCCACCCCCACCCACCTGCTGTCTCTGTCTTTCTGTATCCCTGCCCCCCTCTCCTCTCACTTTGTCTCCTTCCCATCCATTTCCTCCTCTTTGTCCTCCCCTGCTGAAGGGGATAGGCCAAGAGGAAATCATTTAAGAATACATTGATTATCTAAATGTAGAACCAGGGGCGCCTGGGTGGCGCAGTCGGTTAAGCGTTTGACTTCAGCCAGGTCATGATCTCGCGGTCCATGAGTTCGAGCCCCGCGTCAGGCTCTGGGCTGATGGCTCGGAGCCTGGAGCCTGTTTCCGATTCTGTGTCTCCCTCTCTCTCTGCCCCTCCCCCGTTCATGCTCTGTCTCTCTCTGTCCCAAAAATAAAAATAAACGTTGAAAAAAAAATTAAAAAAAAAATAAAATAAAATAAATAAACGTAGAACCAATTTCCGAAGAAACTTAAAAAAAGAGAAAAGGCCCTAACCCCAGTGTGCGCAGTCCTTGGCACACCCTCTCTGGTTCATGCCTCTGGGAGGTAAGCCCTGTGGGGGCTGGGCTCCCTGGGTGGGGGGATGGGTCAGAAATAGCTCCTCATGGTTTCTGAGAGCCAGCAAGGAAACAGGGACTTCAGTCCTACAACCATCAGCACATGAATTCTGCTGGTAACTGTGCTCAGCTTGGAAGAGAAGCCTGAACATTAGATGAGAACACAGCAGGCTGATGCCTGGATTTCAGGCTTGTGAGATTCTGAGCACAGAACCCACGCACATAATTCCAGGCTTCTGAACCTACAGGATTGTGAGATAACAAATGCGTGTGATTTCAAACCACTGTGTTTGTAATCTGTTGAAGAACGAATTCAGATGCTTTAAAAAAGGGGGGGGGGCCTGGGTGGCTCAGTCGGTTAAGTGGCCAACTTCAGCTCAGGTCACGATCTCACTGTCTGTGAGTTTGAGCCCCGCGTCGGGCTTTGTGCTGACAGCCCAGAGCCTGGAGCCTGTTTCAGATTCTGTGTCTCCCTCTCTCTGACCCTCCCCTGTTCATGCTCTGTCTCTCCCTGTCTCAAAAATAAATAAAATGTTAAAAAAAAAAAAGAAATTGCACCTCTTGAAGACCCAGATTATAATTTGATACATGACAGTCCCCAGTGTCCTAACACCCCCTAATTTGCTTAAGAAGGAGCTGGAATTAGCTAAGTAGAAAGTATCTTCTCTTTATGGGTGGAAAAAAAAATCCACACCCAGAAATCCCAAGATCATACCAAATATGACATCGTGTTTCTGGGGCACATATAGAACCCAGAAGGAATGCTCTGCCTTGTCCTCAGAATATATGGCCAGTCTGCTAGGGAATTTTCTAGGCTTGTTTTGTGATTAAATGACACGTATCAGAGAACTTGGGGGATGGGAAGGAGTATCTTTTTATGCAAAGGCAAGTTTCTTTTTTTTATGTTCACACATGACAAACCCAATTTAACTGAAAGGGATAATATATTCAGTGGGTTCCGATTTCATTGTCTGCCCACCAATATCATTTAGGGAACCCACGTTTTCTGTTCCAGAAACACACAACATAACAGTTGAAAAGCACCTAAAAGGAAGTCCAGCCTTTTGAGTGTTCCAAAGGCAAGAGGAGGGGACAGCTTGCCCACGGCTCACAGCCTCAGCAGAGCGGCACAGACTCCCTTCTGCCTGGCCAGCAGTCGTTTTGTTACCCCACAGAAGCTCCTGGTGGTGGTGGGGGGGGGGGGGGGGGGGGGGCCCCCCCCCCGGGACCCAGCAGCTGAGGTCTCTGAGCCGGTGAGACCCTGGGTGTCAGAAGAGGCTGGGTCTGCATGTTGAGGGCACCAGGGAGCAAAGAGGATGGGGCTACACCTCTATGGACCACAGAGCTGTTTTGGTGCTGTGTCTCTCCCCCTCTTCCTCGCCAGACTGTGCTCTCCTTGGCAGTTGGTCAGCCCTGATGCTGAACCCAGAGTTCCTGGAAGGCAACGGAGAGTTCGAGCACTTTCTTCTCTGGTAACTGTTCCAGGTCTGGGAGCTTTCTAAATCTACAACCATGCTAGAGCCTTCTTGCATTTCTCTGGCTCCTGTGGCCCTTCGTGGGTAATGACCTCAGACCCCTCTCAGCCCTAATGAAACAGAAAAGATGCCCCTTGGTTGGGACAGTGACATACTCTGCTTGCGGGCCCGGTTGCCAGCCTTGAAGCTGGCAGCTGGATAGGAATCTCCTCCCAATGCGGGCCAGACTTCTCTTCCTTGGTCTTAAGCCTCAGTTTCTCCTGCATAGGGAGCCCACATAGTCTTCTTTCGAGGCCTGCCTTTCCAGGGGCCACACACCCCACTCCCAGCTTTCAGGCCACAAAGGCAAGGAAACTCAGATGATTCTGAAGTCAGGGAGTGACCCGGCAGAAGCACTGGCGTGGGTGTTAAGTATCTTTTTAAAACCTATAATTTATGTTCGCTTTCACCTTCACACTACCTCCTACTAGGTCTCCTTGAGAAATAGTCCTGGGCCTTCCCTACTCCCAGCTGATTTGTATATGCACAAAATTTTCCTTTTCTCTCTACCCCTCCCCTCCCCCTCCTTCTCTTCCCCTCGGTTTCTCCCTGCCTCTTCTCTCCCTCTCCTTCTCCCCCTTCTCTCTCCCCCTTCGTCTTGCATAGTCTATCTACCTCTCCCTCCTTTCACCGTGCTCTCTCTCCAAAGCCCTGAAGTGTGGCTAGGTGTCATAGAGCTGAAAGTGGTTTGCACGGGGCTTTTTTCCGCCAGAGAGCAGTTAAGTGCCTTATTTTCTCCACTCGGGTGGCTAAATTATTCTCAATGTGTTAAACAGTGTAATTAAACACATACACACGCGAGTGCACAGGGCCCCTTCCCCCACCCTTCTTGCTCCTTGTCAGCAGAGAGAGTGTCAGCCCCAGCCTTCAAGCTCTGTTAGTTTTAATTTGAGTTGTGGAATTAGTAATGGGTTTTGCTGGAACACTGTTGTGGGAAATAGATCGCTCCTCGTGCAGGGTTTGGGCACCATTTCAAACGAGTATTTGTTAAGGGGAAAACCATCCCTTGTCGTGTTCCGCTACATTACATCAGATTTATTTCCATTGTTCTGAAAAACACCAGCCAGGAGAGAGCTGTGTGCATCACTCCCGGGCAGGGAACAATTGAACTCGGGGCTTCCCGTTTCTTAGCTGATCGAAAACAAAACGCACACGGAATCACCCAATCACCCTTTGTTGCTGGGACATGCTAAGCTCCTCCTGGAGGCAAGCCCTGCACCTGTCACTGTAAAGCCTGCAGAGCTGCTGGCGGAAAGTGACTGGATGATTTGGTGGCAAAACTTGGATGTTGAGGAAAAGCAGTTGAGAGAACCCCTGCAGGTCAAAGTTCTTGAAAGGATCTGTCCAATGCAAGGATTCTTCTGCACCACCACCACCACCACCCGCCCCCCCACTATCGCCACTGGAGAGCGCACATGGTCATCCATGCCATTAGCAGATCTTTTCTTCGTCACTGTTCACCAAGGCAGCCACTAGCAAGTGTAGATCTTTAAATTTAGATGTAAGTTAATTAAAATAAAATAAAATTTAAAATTCAGTTCCTTAGTGGCACTTGCTGTATTTCAAGTGCTCATTAGCCACATGTGCTAGGCTATTGGACACCACTCTGGGGACCCGGAGAAAACTACTGTTGGGCGTCAGGAGGCAACTGGCTAATGCCTGGCCTGCCCATCGCCTGTTACAGGGCTCAGGTTCATGGATAGGGTAGTGGGCACCTGAGGAGATCCTGACAGCATGATCATCAGGAGACCTACCACACAGCTCTTACTTCCCACACAGAGCCCTTAATAAGAATGATGGTATTTGGGGCATCTGGGTGGCTCAGTCAGTTGAGTGTCCAACTTCGGCTCAGGGCATGATCTCACAGTTTGTGAGTTCCAGCCCTACATCGGGCTCTGTGCTGACAGCTCAGAGCCTGGGGTCTGCTTCAGATTCTGTGTCTTCCTCTCTTTCTGCCCCTCCCCTGCTCGCACTCTCTCTCTCTCAAAAATAAACATTAAAAAAAAAATTTTTTTTTAAAGAATGTTGGTATTTAATACCTACCTTATGCTCTGAGGCTGGTTTTATTACCACCACCTCCAGCCCATTTTATTTGTAAGTAAAGGAGGCTCAGATAGTAAGAACATTGATCAAGATCACTCAGTCACTAAGTGATATCTGAAGTCAAACTAAAGTTTCAAGTTTCAAGCTGATCCCACATGCTCTTGACCACCATCTCATGGGTCTTTTTTTTTTTTTTTTTTTAATTTTTAAAAGGTCAAGGCAAAACCCAGTTTTCTGAATAGGAACATAACCCTGGTGAGGTCGAACAAACAGCAACAGGGAGCTTGATTTTTGTGGGACCAGGGGTGGCTGAATCTGTGTTCTCTCAGATCAGGATTATTCTGGAGGGCTGGGAACAGAACTTCTGGGCCGGGTCTGATAGTCCCTGTAAGTCCCTCAGTCTTTCTCCCAGTGAACACATCTAGATCTCCCACTTCCCAGGAAGTGATCTCTAGGTTCCTTGTGTGTTTAGGTGATGGCATTCTTGTGCCATTAGAAAAAAAAATCCCTGTCTTTTCCAAACAGGTATAACTGCACTGGGAAACCCTGCCTGCAAGCAAAGGGCTCTGTTCTGGCCAGGTGCCCTGTGCTAGCTACCCTAACACCCTGCTTTGGCTACCATTATGGGTACACCATTGCTGTGCTGCTTGAAATGTAACCCCCACCCCCGGAACTGAACACAGTGGACTGGATGTCCACCACGGGTCAAGAGCAACTTTGTACAGGACCAGAAGCTCCCATGGTGTCTACAGCAGTGCCTTCCTGCTGTGGCAGCAGCTCAGGGTGGGCACGTCTTTCACCACATTGCCTCATTCACAATAGGAAGCCAAGTAAGCCATACAAAATCTTTTCAAAATGAAACTGAGCCAAGGCAAATCCCACTCACTATTTACTTGCACAGTTAACTTTTAAATGAGAAGACAGATTTGCAGTTTCCCTGGGCAACTTCCATGTTCTCAGCTTGGAGGTCCTTCAGAACTTTAAATCTGCCATCTGCTTGGATAATTGTTCTTCCTTTATATCATTAAAATGATGGAAAAGTTGAAAAGTATCTTCATTTTCATGCCAACATCTTCATCCAGGATTAAGATACAAATGTTAAACAGGACAGGACAAGGGACAGAGTTCTGTGATTATCACAGTACAATGATTTTGAGATAATCCAGAATTATTCATCCATAATTTCTGGCTCAAATTGTGACTTCTGCATACTCTCCTGTGCTATACTACACTGTATTTCTGGACCATACAATACTACAGGATACAACCAACCCAGTCTTGCAGTCGAGTTTGTTTTTGCCACCTTATGTAAATACAGGGAAGAAAGAGAAATTTTATCAAATACTTTTTAAAAAATCAAGGTGTGTTCTCTCTATATCTCAACTCACATGATCACACATATGTGGCATTCTTCTATTCCTCTAAAGAAGGAACTTTATTTTTGGAAGGGAAAAAAGAAAAAGAGGGAAAGTTATGTAATTGGTTTTGATAAGGTGATCTTTGCTTCTAGAAACCTGAGCATCATTTCCTAAGTAGTCAAAGTGTTTCTTTGCAAGTCCATTTCAGAATGTTGCTGTGAATATTGTATTTTTTAAACATATTATTATAGAATTATACAAAAAAATTTAGGGGTGCCTGGGTGGCTCAGTCGGCTGAGCATCTGACTTTAGCTCAGGTCGTGATCTCCCAGTTCATGCATTCGGGCCCCACTTCGGGCTCTGTGCTGACAGCTCAGAACCTGGAGCCTGCTTCGTATTCTGTGTCTCCCTCTCTCTGCCTCTCCCTTGCTCGTGCTCTGTCTCTCTGTCTCTGTTTCTCTCTCAATAAAATATTTAAAAAAATTTTTTTTAATTTAAATCCATGCTTTAAGGGAATGAATGTGTTAATTGCAAACAAACTTCCTGTTTTATGTTTTTTAACATTTATTACTGAGAGAGAAACAGTGTATGAGCATGGGAGGGGCAGAGAGAGGGGGAGACACGGAGTGTGAAGCAGGCTGCAGGCTCTGAGCTGTCAGCACAGAGCCCAACGCAGGACTCTAATTCACAAACCCTGAGATCATGACCTGAAGCGAAGTCAGTTGCTCAACCAACTGAGCCACCCAAGCACCCCTAAACTTCCTGTTTTAAAAGAGAGACTCTCTCCCAAAGTTTCTTATATTAAGTTCCCATAAGTATTAACATTTGGCTCAATTTATAAAAATTAAATTTCTAAGCAAATAGTCGTAACACATTTATATTTGTATAAAGTGAAGAGTATCTGTGTTCATCAAAAGACACAGTAAAGGAAGTAAAAAGATAAGCCACCAACTGGGAGAAGATATTTGCAACACATGTGACCAAGAAAAGATGACTATCCAAAGTAAATAAATAATTCCTACAAATCACGAAGAAAAAGACAACGCAGTCGACAAATGGGCATAAGATATGAATATTCATTTCACATAAGAGGGAATGTGAATGAAGAATAAACATATTGAAAGATGCTCAGTCTCACCAGTAAGCAGGGAAACAGAAATTAAGACTGCAAGGAGTTGGCATTTTACTCCCATCAGATGGGTACAAATAAGACATTTGCCAAAAACGAGTGCTAGTGAGGAGACTGAGTGATGGGAACTCTTTTACATTGCTGGTGAGATTATAAATTGGTACAACCTTGGAAAATAATGTGGTATATTCAGTGAGGTTGAATATATGCACAGACAAACCCATAAATTCCACTCAGTGGTCCTACCGTGTCACATACGAACCAATAGCGTGCGAACGTTTTCGTTGTTTGATCTCCCTATGGACACATAGGATGGTCAGCATTTGAAATTTTAGCCTTTCTAATGAGTGTGTGGTGTCTATCTCGTTGTAGTAATAATTTGCATATCCTTGATGACTTAAGATGTAAAGCATTTTTTTCATGTCGGTAATTGCCTATTTTTGTTTTTTGGGAAAATGTTTGGATTTTTGACCATTTTTAAAGGGTTCTTTTCCTCTTACTGATTTAAAAGAGTTCTTTGTATATTCTGGGTTATGAGTCATTTGCCTGATACGTATGTCACACATATTTTTTCTTAGCCTGTGGTTTGCATTTTTGTTTTCTTAATGGTGTCTTTCACGCTTTGGAAAAAGTCTAACTGATGCATTTTTTTTTTCCTTGTAAGGCTCATCTTTTCGTGGTCTGTCACTGACATATTTTCCAACCCTTAAGTTTGCAAACATTTTTCCTGTGTCTTCCTCTATGCAAGTAGTCTGTTTTCTTCTAATGCAATTTGAAATTTTTTTTTGTTTATTCATTTTGAGAGAGAGAGCATGAGCGTGCGTGCGTGCGCGCGCGCACACACACACACACACACACACACACACACACACACACACATGCTGGGGAGGGGCACAGAGAAGGAGACAGAATCCCAAGCAGGCTCCGCACCTGCAGAGCAGAGCCCAAGGCCAGGTTCGAAATCATGAATAGTGAGATCATGACCTGAGCAGAGATCAAGAGTCAAGCACTTAACTGACTGCGCCACCCAGGCACCCCAAAAGTGTTATAATTTTAAGTTTTATCTTTATGTTTGTGATTACTTTGATTCCCATATGGATATCCAATTGATCCAGCATCATTTTTTTTAAAGGTGTTTCTATGTCCATTTAATCTTTGGAAACTTTGGAAAATTGGAAACTTTGTCAATAAAATAATTGACAATTTATGTTGTGGTCTGTTTCTGGATTCTCCACTCTGCACCATTGGTCTATCTAATTGTCTATCTTTTTGCCAGCTGAAGGTGGGTTGGCTAACTTTTAAAAAAAAATATTTCTTTTAAAAAAATTCTTTGGTTATTCTAGGTCCTTTGAATTTAAGTGTAAATTTTAGAGTAAGCTTATCCATTTCTTTAATAAAAAAGCATTCTACAATTTCAGTTGGGATTGTATTGAATCTGTAGATACATTTGGAGAGAATTGCCATCTTGGCAATACTGAGGCTTCCAATTAATGAACCTAATACATCTCCCCATTTATTTAGGTCTTCTTTAATTTTTCTTAGCAATGATTTATAGTTTTTGATGCAGACAGCTTGGATGTCTTTAGTTAGATATTTTTCCAAGTATTTTTAATAGAATGCTATTGTTTTCCTATTGCCTACTGCTAGAATATAATAACTAATTTTTTTATATTAACCTTGTATCTTGCTAAATTCAATCATTAATTCTGTTAGTTATTTTGTAGATTTCCTAGAATTTTCTACAATCAAAATATCAAATAAGGACCATTTTTCCTCCTGATTTTTTTTTTTTCCTTTTCTTAATGAGCTGGCTAGGACCTCCAATACAGTGTTAAGTAAAAATGATTATTATGAATGCTAAAAAAAAAAAAAAAGTGGTGTCAGGGGCACCTGGGTGGCTCAGTTGGTTGGGCTTCTGGCTTTGGCTCAGGTCATGATCTCATGGTTAGGGGGTTCGAGCCTCGCTTCGGGATCTGTGCTAGCAGTGAGGAGCCTGCTCAGGATTTTCTCTTTCTCTCCTTCTCTTTCTCGTTACCCCTCCCCTGCTTGCACTTTCTCTCTCAAAATAAACAAATAAACTTTAAAATTTTTAAAAGAAAGAAAGAAAAAACATGACAATGGCATTCTTGCCTTAACTATGATCATAATTGGGAAAAATACTCTTCTGTCACTATGATTTTAGCTGTAGATTTTTATAGATGCCCTTCATTAATCTGAGAATGTTTTTACTTTTCCTAGGTAACTCTCCTTTGAGAGTTTTTGTCATAAATATATGTTGAATTTTGTAAAATAATTTTAATTATTGGTTTTCTTTTTAGCTTTTTAAAATGGTTAATTACAATGATTTTTTTTTTAGCATGAAACCAACCTTACATTCCTGAAATAAATCTCGCTCAGCCTTGATGTACTATTCTTTCTCTTTTCTTTTTTACATTGTTGGATTTGATTTGATGAAATTTTGTGAAGGATCTTTGCCGTCTCTGTTCATGAGGGATAGTGATCCATAATTTTTTTGGGGGGTGTGGATTCTTTGGCGAGGCTTTGTTATTAGTCTCCTGTTGACCTGATAAAGTAAGTTCAGCAGTGTTTCCCATCTCTAATTTCTGAAGAACTTTGTGCAAGATGGGTGCTATTTTGACCTGGAAAGTGTAAGAGAATTTACCAGTGAAACCATCTGGGTCTGGGAATTTCTCTGGGGGAAGCTTTTGTTAACAAATTCAATTTCTTGGTTAGATATAGGGTTATTCAAATTTTGTTTCTTCTTGGGTCAACTCTGATACCTTGTAATTTTCAAGAAATTCATCCATTTCACATCACAGCAAATTTTTTCACATTAGTTTCTTCGTAGTAGTAGCCTCTTATGAACTCTTTAATATTTATTGGATTTATGATGATAAACCCTTTATCAATGATGATATTGGTGACTTGTCTTCCCACTCTTTTGTCCTCAACTTGTTTGATTCTGGATTTATTTATTTTGTTGGTCTTCTCAAAGGAAAAGTTTCACTTTGCTAATTTTCTCTACTGTTTTTCTCTTTTATGAATTTGTGCTCTTGTCTGTATTATTTACTTCCTTCTACGTCTGTGGGTTTTCTTATTGCCATCATGATATCATCTTGGACTCACAAATTATTTAGAAGTGTGTTTAATTCCAGGTATTTGGGGGTTTCCTAACTATCTTATTGGTACTAACTTAAAATTTTAATTGTGTCATGGTTAGAGAATATTCTGTGTAATTCACTCCTTGGAATACATGGTTTTATGGCCCCATTGTATTTTCTGTTTTGGTGAATACATTTCATATATTTGAAAAGAATGTATACTCTGCATTTTTAGATGTAGTACAGTGTATGTGCCAATAAAATCAAAGCGATTAACAGTGTCATCCATATCTTTTATGTTTTCACGGATTTTTAAAATTTTTGTTTAGTTGCCCTATTAGTTGCTAAACTATGAGTGCTAAATTCTACTATCATTGTGGAATTATTTATTTCTCACTTTAATTCTGTTAAGTTTTGGTTCATGTATTTTCTGGTTGTATTATTAGGTGCCTACACATTAATGATTTTATTTCTTCCTGATCAATTTTTGCCAATATTAAATGCCCCACTTCATCCCTGGCAATACCGTTTACTATGAAGTCTGTTTGGTAAATCTATTAATATGCACCTCAGCCTTCTTATGCTTACTGTTTTTATGGCATAATTCTTTTCATCCATTTACTATCAAATTATCTGGTCTTTTTATTTAAAGTGTGTCTCACAGGCAGCATATAACTGAGTTTTGCTTTTTTAATCTCCTTTGTGAATCTCTGCCTTTTAACTAAAGTTAACATGTAATTATTGATATACTTGGATTTATGTCTCTTTTTTGTATGTTTATCCACTGTTCCCTCTTTATTGATTTTTTTTGATTACTTGAATATGCATGTTTTAGTATCACATTTTATCTTATCTATTGTCTTTTGGGGGGGGTGCTATATCTCTTTTTATTATTTTCTTAGTGGTTATATAGGGATTATAATACACTTACTCAATCTTCATGATTCTATTGCACCACTTCATGTAAAATAGAACACTTGCAGCCATGTGGCTAGCTTTACTTCCCTTCTACTGTTCCTTATGTTACAGTCATATGAATGATATCCAAATACTTTGAAGCATCTCCAGACAATGTTTTCATTTTTGCTTTAAACACATATATATATTTTAAAGAATAAGAGGAAAAAAAAACAGTCTTGCATATTTACTCATATATTTACCATATGCCATTCTTGAAAATTCAGTTTTCCCTGTTATTATTGCCTATTAAATTGAAGAACTTCCTTCATCATTCCTTCTGGAGCATTGTCTTTGGATGGTTAATTCCCTTAGTTTTTGTTCATCTGAAATCTGTTTATTTCACTATGATTCCTGATATGTATTTTCACTGGACACAGAATTCTGTGCTAACATCTCTTTCTTTCAGCAACTTTAAAGTTATTCCACTGTTTTCCATCCTCCATGGCTTCTTGTGACAAATCTGGAGTCCTTTGCATCATTATTCCCTTCAATCTCATGTGTCATGTTTCTCTAGCTCTTTCAAACATTTTTTATCTTTGGTTTCTAACAGCTTGATTATGATGTGTCTAGTCCTGGTTTTCTTGACCTTTCAAGCTTCTTGGATTCAAAAGTTTGTCTCCAAACTGGGGAAGAGTTTGACCATTTCTACAAAAAACTTTTTCTGCTCTACTATCTTGATTCTCTCCTCCCGGGCCTCCAATTACACATAAGTTACAGCTTTTGGTATTGTATCACATGTCCATCTGAGGCTCTGTTCTTATTCTTTTGTGTCCTATTATAATTTTCTGGAGAACATGGATTTAAAAAAGAAAGCAGGAATCAACCCAATTAAATTCAGACTATGCATCCAAGACCACCTTCTATGAGGTGCTAAGTGCTTAGAAAACTTTCTCAGCATCTTGTGGCTAATAAGGGGCAGAATGAGGACTTGAGTTGGAATCTTCTGAAGTCATTTAACTTTGGGGCTTCTTTCTTTTTTCTGAAGTCATTTAACTTTTTGCATCTTTCCTATGTATTAATAGGAATTTTCCAACAAAAGGACTTGCAGGGTGCCTGGTGGCTCAGTTGGTTAAGCATCCAACTTCGGTTTAGGTCATGATCTCGCAGTTTGTGAGTTCAAGTCCTGCGTCGGGCTCTGTGCTGACAGCTCAAAGCCTGGAGCCTGCTTCGGATTCTGTGTCTCCCTCTCTCTCTGCCCCTCCCCCACTTGTGCTTTGTCTCTCTCTGTCTCTCAAAAATGAATAAATGTAAAAACTTTTTTTTTAAAAAGACTTGCTGGTTATGTATGTATAAAATCCTGAAGGCAAGCTTAAATAAGTGTTTTTGTCATTGTTGTTTTTTATTGAACAGTTCTTTGAAGAAGCTTTTGTGAATCTCCATGAGGACTACTGGACTTGAAATATTTTCCAAACCATATGACCTCCGAATCTGTTCTCTGTGGAGGCTTCTGCTCCACCAAACACACTTAAAAATAGCTAATATGTGGCATTCATTCCACCAACACTTACAAGAATTTTATAGAATACCCACTATGTGCCAGACCTGGCACTAGGTGCTGGCAGACCAAAGATACTATCATCTAAGACATTTTTGCCATTCAGGAGCCCTTATTGTCTTTCCACGAAATTGAATAATGTTTATACACTCGGTGCTGTTGGGTCATTTTCACTCGTGTTTACCGGCATCCTTCACCTATTCTCTGATATGCCCCCTTTCCTCTTTGCTTGCACACTGCCTAAAATGTGCTCCCAGGGGCAGAGAGTTGTTAAGACAGCTTGGGGTTAGTCACAGCTATGGACTGAATTGTGTTCCCCCCAAATTCATATATTGAAGCCCTAGCCCCCACTGTGACTATTTCTAGAGATAGAACCTTTAAGGAGATGATTAAGGTTAAGTGAAGTCATAAGCAGAAGGCCCTACTCCAATAGGACTGTGGCCTTATAAGACAAGAGGGAGAGCGCACGCTCTCTCTCTGTCATGTGAGGACGCATCAAAAAGGTGGTTGTCTATAAGGCAGAAAGAGAGTCCTCACCAGAACCTGACTGTGTTGGCATCGTGGTCTTAGACTTTCAACCTCCACAATTGTGAGGAAATAAATGTCTATTGCCTCAGCTCCCACTCTGCAGGATTTTGTTGCGTGCTCGACAGACTAACACAGTAACCCAATTCAGCAGAAGACACAACAGGGACTGAGTGAAACTTACTTCATAGACACTGAGGGGAGCAGACCAGGTTTTATAGCCACCAACTGCATCTCTTGCCTGCTTCTCACTCTAGTTCTGAACTTAATCCATTAGTTCACCATCTCTCTCATTAAGAACCTTATATAAACTCTCTTTGCCATTTTCCCACCTCCTGTGCCATTTTTCTTGCTAGACTCAAGAGATAAACCAGAGGTAAGACAAAGTTTTATCCTGCCTAGCAGGTAGAACTTCTATCCCTCCCTCTCTCTTTTTTTTTTAATTAAGCCAGCTGAGTCTTCTGCCTTTATTTACCTTTCACAGTGAAGCAAGATGGAAAAATACAAGAAATAAGCCAAAAAATCCCTCCCTAAAATGACAGGTAGAGAGAGAGTTGGTTGGCTTTTTCTGCTGCACACAAAAGTGAAATGTCAAGTTCTGTAGACCCTTCCTGCTTGAGAAAATGAGAGCAGGCTGTTCCCTGGAAAAGCCATAAGCAACCCAGGGGGTAACACAGTGAACCTGATAGGTCTGAGGTCTGTGCATGGAGGAGGGAGCCTCTCTCTCCTGCCTGCCTGCTTTCTCTTTTTCCCATCAAAGTTCTCTTTTCTCCCAGAGCAGCGGACCACCTCCTCCACCAGCAGACAGCCAGGCCTGCCGCCTGTCCCCCAGAGTCTTTCTTTTCCTTCTTGGGCTCTCAGTGGGTGCAGAGAAGTAGCAAAGCTAAGCACTTGTGTGTAATGCCTCACCCCTACAAGCTCCTCTGAGATTAGATGTCATTAATAAGAGCAAGTTCTCATCTCTGAAGGTGTGGGGCTCTCTGCACAGTACTTTCATAATCAAAATTATCATCATAATCATGCTAATAACCACTATTTATTGACCACTTTCTGTTTACCAGCCACAGTGCTAAGTACTTGACAAGCCCAGATTCATCTGAGTCTTAAAACAATTCTGTAACAGGCACATTATTGTCATTATTTCACAAATGAGGAAAGTGAGGCTTACACAGGGATCCCTAAAGTCAACCAGTCCACCATGCAATAGTGAGCGGTGGGGGCCCTACAGATGGCCTGGGAACTGATCCCTAAACATAAGGCCTTGGCAAGACTCTGATGGAGAGGTCAAGCCAAATTCTTCCAACTCACTTTTACATGCAATTAAAGGCTGTCCCATAATTGTGTTAATAAGAGCAACCATTTGGGTTTCCTAAACTAAAATCAGCTCAATACTGGAGTTTATCATACACTCTCATTGAATATTTTACTGAGAGGTACGTGGCTTGGCAATGGTGTCTTGGTTCCACTGTCACTGAGCATGTGCAGAACTGAAAGACCCATAATTTTCACAACTCTCCATTATCAGGTGTCATTGCCTTTGTCCTGAATTGGCAATCAATCTCTATTACTGTTTTCTTGTTCTTGAATGATACCTTACTGTTATTTCAGCTTTTTATATAATCTGTGGTTGCTCTCCTCTTAAACCTATAGTGAGTGGTGAGGTATATAGATGTATTTTCACCTGTTATTTTCCAAGAACTTGATTGGAGAAATGTATGTAACATATTGGGCTAAGCCAAATAAAACATTTTTACCTTAGGTGAAACCATACGAAATGGACTATATTTAACAACTTTTTAAAAGTTTATTTATTTTGAGTCAGAGAGAGTATGTGTGCATGCATGAGAGCAGGGGGAGGGTCAGAGAGGGAGAGACAGAATCCCAAGCAAGCACCACACTGTCAGCACACAGCCCGATGTGGGGCTGGGGCTTGAATTCATGAACTCACAAACCTTGAGATCATGACCTGAGCTGAGATCAAGTGTTGGACACTTAACCAACTGAACCACCCAGGACCCCTGAACAATTTTGACCTAAAAAAATGCAAGTTTCCTATTGTCCAACCTAGTAGTTCAAACATAAATTATTTTTACCTCATTTGCTAGACATTTGTATGCATAATTCCCTCTGCATATGCATGTACAGTGACACGTTATAGATGATATTCTGCCTCTGAATTTGTATTACCTAAATAATTTACAACATATTATTATTATATGTTAACTATAAGAACATTGCTAAGTTATTTTGAGTTTGTGTGGGGTTTTTTTTTTTGTATGATCCAAGATCTTGAATATAAGCTCATATTCTTCATGAATTGTTCATTTATTTCCCTCTTTAGTTCTTTATCATCACTTGATTCCTTTTCTGCTGTTAAGGAGGAATGGATAGGTCCATAGGTCTTGTGGTCTTGGGTCTTCTGTGTCCTGCTCAAAGAAGTTTGAAAAGCACTACGTCAGTGGCTAAGGAGACTTTTCAAGTCCCACAGCCAGTAAGTGTGTATTCAGAATTCAGATGCAACTCCGCTTCCCTCACAGATGGAGGATGTGATACACATTTTGGTCATTGGCATCAGTCACACCCCTATGGCTTCCTGAATAAGAAATGCTAGATTTCCTTGACATATCCTTAAGGAAATTGGGAGGTCAACATTTATTGTGTGCCTATGTATGCCAGCCACTCTGCTTGGTATGTTAGTTTGAACCTCATTTGATACCACAGCAAACCCTATGAGGTTGGTATCATTTATCTGTACAGATGGAGAAAGAGGTTTGCAGGCTTGAATACTAACTCCAAATTCTGGAACTGGTAGGTAGGTGATGAAAGCAGAAAGCAAACTTTAAAGCCCATTTGATTGTTCACCACTTTGCCTTTTCTTTTTCTCACTACACATCCCCTTCCCCTAACCCCGTATTTGATTCATCATGAAATCCTATTGGTTCTACCTATAGAATGACTCTGGGTCTGTTTCTCCATCATTTTCACTACTAATGCTCTAACATTGTCCCTCCCATGAACACGTGCACAGCCTCCTAACCTCCTCCTTGCCACAGTCCTTATCTATCCCCTCCATGTGGCCTTTAACTCACTCCACAATCCTTTACACAGATCTGATTGTGACCTACCTACCTTTTCAGTGTCCCTGCAGTGCTTGCAGAGGGCATAAAACATGTCACAATCCAGCTTTCCAACCTACTTTCCTGGCCCTCTCTGCCAACATTCCCTATCCCCAGCTCCTACCCCCACTGACCCTTCCAGACTGCCCACCCCTCCATTCTCTCTAACACCCATGACTTTTCCAATTCAACTCCTGGGCCTCTGTGCACTTGATACTCTAAATTATATAGATAATAACTTGTATATATATATGTGTGTGTGTGTGTGTGTGTGTATGTGTGTGTATATATACGTGCGTGTGTGTATGTGTGTGTATATATACGTGCGTGTGTGTGTGTATATATGTGTGTGTGTATATATATATATATATATATATATATATATATATATATATATATAACCAGTTCTCCATCTGGCACATTCTGCTTCCTTCAAGGCCCTGCTCAAATGCCACTGTCTGTGGGAGAGTCATCCTAGACTTTTCCTGGGAGCTCATGGCCCCTCCTCTTTATATCCACGGGATTTTGTACACATTTTTAATTAGACACTTTCTGTTGAATGATAGCTAGCTGTTTAAATGTCTTATCTGTCTTTCCTACTTGATAATGAGCCCCTAAGGGATAAAGATCATGTCGTATTTATCTTTGGATTGCCAGCATGCAGAAAAGTGCCTGGCACCAGGTCAGCACTCAATAAATGTTCATTAATGTACAAACACCCCCCATAGTCTCTCATGCACATAAGAGCATACTGAGTAGTTCTTCGGTAGAGCGGATTGAAAATTGGACTGGGAAGAGGATGCTTGGATTCTAGTCTGGGATCACCCACCAACTAGATGTGTCACTGGGGACAGAACATTTCAGGGTCTCAGTCCCCTTGCTTGTAAAGTAGTGGGAGGACATCTGAGTGCCTTTCCAAGGCTTACATCTAATGATGCAAAGGACTTGACAGCTTATTCCTAAAAATATCTCTCTTTCTTACCAGAAGGAAAAGGCCTTAGGCATCTTCTAAGGAGAGTCATGGCACACAACCAGGAGACTCTAGCCAAGACCCCTGTCATCAAATTCAAGGGCCAAGACTTCAACTTCTTGCGGGATCATTGCCTAAGCAGAGGTCTGCTGTTTGAGGATGAGACCTTCCCCGCGGAGACTTCCTCCATAGGTCTGCAGCTGCTCCAGGGAAAAAACCTCTCCAGACTGATGTGGAGACGGCCAAAGGTGAGTGAGCCCCCCAGAAACACACCCAGCTCCTGGGCCCTCTCAACTGCCTGTCATGGTACCTCCTACTGAAAGAAGGATGGGCACGTGACTTGGTTTTCAAAGGTGGCCCAAACCAAATAGGAAGGAGAATGAAATTTATCTGGTCCCTTAGCTATAGTGTTGTATCGTCAGTAGGATGTAAGGACCCTGTACCAGCAACCAGGACCCCTGGGTTCTAACCCAGTTCTCACACTGAGCACATCACTAGATTGCATGCTTCAGTGTTCTCATCTGAGAAATGGGAAACCATGGGTATGAAGATTGTGGTAGTTGGTCTCTAGGGTCTCTTCCATCTCCACAATTGAGCCCATCTGTCAGTCTTCATCACTCTTTATTCTCTTCAGTTACCACTGTCTTTATTTTTTTCTTTTCCCCTGTTAGAATTTAGTCAAAGGGAAGATATCCTGTCAGTCACTGATAAAATAGGATGAATTTATTTATTTATTTATTTTTTTAATTTTTTTTTTCAACGTTTATTTATTTTTGGGACAGAGAGAGACAGAGCACGAATGGGGGAGGGGCAGAGAGAGAGGGAGACACAGAATCGGAAACAGGCTCCAGGCTCTGAGCCATCAGCCCAGAGCCCGACGCGGGGCTCGAACTCACGGACCGCGAGATCGTGACCTGGCTGAAGTCGGACGCTTAACCGACTGCGCCACCCAGGCGCCTAAAATAGGATGAATTTAAATAATTGCCTCACCCCTCTCATTTGTATATGTATTGTCAGTCTTGTAAAGGCTTGATCATTTATAAAAGAATTTTAGACATCAAATTAGGAAGATCTTTCAGGGAAACATTCAAATCCCTATGCCAGTAGTTGGTCACTAACTCAACCTTGTGGCGAGATGAGCCCTGTTGGTTTTTCTAAACTATATTCATTCCCAAGAAATATTTCTCAGCCCACTGACCATTCTCATAATCTCATTAGGGAAAAAGATCCAGGTAAGGACCACTCTAAGGATCCTGAGGCCAATCCTCCTGTTCTTCCAAAAGCAACCAGCAGAACCTAGAACAAGAGAAAATAAGATAATGTCTAGTAAGCTAATGATTATGATATCAGCAAGTGTTACCAAGCACTGATTAAGTGCCAAACACTCTCCTGAGTACTTTCAATAAAGCCAGTTTAGTCTATACAAAAAGGATATTTTCTGATAACATAAAATAAGACATTAAACTCTGGAGGTACCGACTCTTGCTCTGATGTCAAGGGGGCAGATTTGTAGTTTTGGAGAGGGAAGTGTGAGCAGGGTGCAGGTGGGGCTCAGGATCAGATGGTGGTGCTTCAGGCTTCTAGGATCCATCTCACCAGCCAGAGGCAGTAAGTCCCCAGAAATTATCCTCTTCTGGCCTTCCCCTCCGAAGGGGAGCAGAACAGAGAACTCTATTTAAAGTTTGGAAGGGTTATATATTTTTTCCCCTTGTTATTTTTAGAAGCTGAGATTCTTTTAGAAATGTTCTTTTTTTTCTTTTTTACAAGGTGCTGAGCAATAGATACAAGACCATATTTATAGTGTTGGAGAATTTATAACATTTCTATTTAGGAAGGGTTCAGAGTTTCTTACTATCTGATTTCAGCAACATCTCAAATTTTATCTTTTGGGGGCAAGGAGAAACTGAGGCAAACAGAAGTGAGATGACTTCCACAGAATCCTTCCAGGAACCTGAAATAGAGGAAGATACGTCCTACTCCCACTCTTCTCCTCAGCCAAAAGCTGAGACAAATGTCTTTGTGTCCCTCATCACAGTGTCCACATTTGTATAGTGTTTTCCTGAGTTTTCCATGTGTCCTGTTCTACTTTGTCTCCTTTGTTCTTTCCCAGTTGTATAGAGAAGAAAACAGATTCAGACAGGGGATGTGACTTGCACAAGGTGACAGTCCAGCCTCCATATGCTGCACTTTCCTTCACATGGGATTGTGTGCCCGACAGGACTCTGTTAGGATTTGAATGAACGAGTGAGTGAATGGATGAAAGAATGACTTTATCCACAGGCCCCTGACATGGGTTTCAAGCTCCATATGTGCAGCTGAGATTCCGTAGGTTGACTGGTTTAACAGGTAGAACGGTAGACAAGAAAGCCACTGAATTCACCCCTTCCACATGGTGACATCCTCAAGTGCCACAGCTTATAGTTGTGCCTGAGAAGAGCCTTGGACGAGGAGCCATGGCCAGTGTAGTTCAATCCTAGTTGGAATGGCCAACACTTACATAGTGCTGACCATATGGTAGGTCCAACTTTAGGTCCTTTGACTCATTGAATCCTCACAGTAATGTTATAAGGAGGTACTATTATTAACCCCACTTTACAGAGGAGAAATAGAAAGAGTTAAGTAACATGCCCAAAATGGTAGAGCTGGAATTTGAACCCTAGAGTCTATCTCCAAGACCTGTACTCCTATCACACTATATTGTCTCCATAAGGCCTCATTGTAAGCTCATGTTGTGTTCTGATTTCCTATTTGCTACAAATAATATTTTGTGCACCAATAGACTCCTAGTTCATCTAGATAACCAGGAATCAATCTCTGTGTTGTGTCCTGCTTTCCATTTTTTAGGAGAAAAAGAATGAGGTAAGAATGAAATGTTGTACCTGTACGTCACATGATTATTTTAAGGAATAAATGAAGACAATATTTAGAGTCTAGCACATTGCAAACACTTACTAAACACTAGCTATTGTTGCTATAATTAATTTGGGAGGGATGGCATAGGGTAGCAGCCTCAAGGGCTGTCCTTTTGGATCCATGGGTTTTCACAGTCCAGCCAGCATCAGCCCTCAGCTAATTTCAGCAAACACATTTAGAGAGAAATGTAGGTCAGATGAAACCATTTGAGGTCCTAGGGGGAGGCTGACAGGGAGTGTGGAGAGAATTTCTTCTCCCGTTCCGCTGCCTGTCACCACTTTCAGAAGGTTGCTTCCCACTCTAGAGCTTGCCCAGTCACTGTCCAGAGGTATAGCTGGCACTCCTTAAATTAAGTTCACCTGTATAATGGCTGAGGTGGCACCAAGTCTCCTGAGGCCATCTCCATATTCAAGGCTTGGAAGGACAATGGGGAAGCTCCATATTCTAAGCAAGTGCTAAACCATCATGGATATCATTCTACCTTGAATACTCACCTGGGCTTGGTAGATTCACTAAGAGTGACTAAGAGTTGGCATACAACTAAACTCAGCTTTCTATGCCTGGCACAGAAAGGTTGTTTAATGTCCCATAATGTCTTCTCTCTCCCTCTCTCCCTCCTCTCCCTCTCTCCCCCTGTCCCCCCCTCCCCCGTTCCTCTCTCTCCTTCCCTCCTTCCTTCTTGTTCTCCCTCTAACAATCAACCTAATCCATTTTGCTGCTGGAACTTTGAAGTAGAAGCTCCTTCATATCTTGCTTCATTCAGCTTCTCTTTGTTTAAGAAATTTCCACCCCACTTCTCACATCCTCCCCCCCACCCTAGTGGCAGTCAGTCAGGTTCTGCAACAGCCTGTGACCCTGCACTGACCAAATGACACTGAGGAGACCCAACTCCTCATGAGCCTCTGCACTGCCTACAACCCCCACCCCATGTCAGCAAGAGACCATGCTGAGAATTAGACTTGTATATGGTGTATCTATTTGATATTTCCTGAATGAAAGTTGGTGCTAGAGTGCTTCCTTTTAGAATTTTAATTCCATGAATAATGCTAAATCCCATTTATCAAGTATGTACATGCAATAAGTATGAATCTAAGCACTTTACATATGACATTTCATTTAATTACCATAATAGCCCTGTGAGTAGATCATATTATTATCTTTGTTCAGTAGATGAGCATTGTCCAGGAGAACTTTCCATGAAGATAGAAAGGTTCTTTTGGTACCGTCCAGTACAACAGCCATTAGTAATAAGTGGCTATTGGTACTTCCAATGTGGCCAATGCAACTGAGGGATCAAAATTTTAATCTTATTTATTTATTTATTTTTTAAGTTTTTGAAAGTTTATTTATTTATTTTGAGAGAGAGAGAGAGAGAGAGAGAGCATCAGTGAGCAGGGGAAGGGAAGAGAGAGAGGGAGAGAGAGAATCCCAAGCAGGCTCCGTGCTGTGAACACAGAGCACGACGCGGGGCTCGAACCCACGAACCACAAGATCATGACCCAAGCTGAAACCAAGAGTTGGACACTTAACCAACTGAGCCACCCAGGGACCCCTTAATCTCATTTAAAGTAGCCACATATGATTTGTGGCTACCATATTGGACAGCACAGAAATATAGATACAATTCTTCACAGCAGGGTCACCAATGTGTATCAGATTGAGAGATGGCAATTTCATCTTGGACCCCATACTTTGGGAGAATAATTTTGCTTCTCAACTGAAGAATGGCTGTGGGCCTGAAACATGCTGTCTGATGGGTGCTCAGAGCTCAGGACCCAGCCCCATTGTGGATCCTGGCCTGTGGCCATCCCAAAATGAAGTATCACCTACCCAGGTAACAACTTTGATCTTTTAAGTGGAGTGGAGTTTCTGAAAGGATTGTTCACTAGAAATGATTTACCTTAGGTCCCAAATGAGTTCTTCAGAAAAGGAAAGTGTTAACAAAGTAGACACAGAAGTGTAGGTTATGAAGGCAACAGGTAACAGAAGGTGACAAGGTAAACCTGCCAGCAAACAAATGTCATCGAGCCAAAGAACTTTGATGCCAATAAAACAAAGCTCTCTAGCAAAAATAGTAAAGGGAGTGACTCTGTCACCTGGCCCAGGCTGACCTCTGCCCACCCTCTGAATGATATATTTAGCCTGTGTCTGAATGCCAACATGCTGACCCTGATGTTCCCTCATCTAACAGCAGCCTTCAAAATGATTGCAGAAATCACTCCAAAACATAGCAAGTGATGTTGCATTGGAAGACACCCCTCCAGAAGCGATTGCAGGAGAATGCCTGGTTTGGTACCACTTCACAGAGGGTATTTGTTAAGATTCCAGGGGTTCTTGCATAATATGTGCTTCTGGCATCCATAAGATAACATAGATTGTCCCAAAATTTGCCTCGAGAAAGGACTTCACAGTGCAGAAGTTGGGAAGATTACTTAGTATGACTATTGCTGATGGCTTCTGTATTAGGGTTCTCCAAAAAAACAGAAACAATAGGGTGTGTGTGTGTGTGTGTGTGTGTGTGTGTGTGTGTGTGTGTGGTGTGTGTGTATGTGTATCTATTATATATCTATATATCCTATAGAATATTACCCATATCAATCAGGCAGAGAAAGAGCAAATTCTCCCTCTACCTTTTGTTTTATTCAGGTCCTCAGTGGATTGGATGGTGCTTATTCACACAGGGATCAGAAATCTGCTTTATTGAACTCAATTCAAATAAATGTTAATCTCATCTGGAAACACAGACATACTTAGAACTAATGTTTAGCTAAATATCTGGGGACCCCTTGGCACAGTCAAGTTATAAAATTAACCATCACACCTTTCTTCTGTACTGTTTCAGACCCTCCAGAGGGCCCCTCTCGCAGAATCAGAGAACACGGACATCAAGAAGCCCCTATCTACATGCGTGGTCTGGGGGCGGGGGAGAGATCTGAGCACTATGGAGCCACATTGCCTGGTTCACAGCCCTCTCCCTGCAGATCTGTAATCAAATTGCTCAGCTTCCCTGAACCTGCCCCCTTTCCCTGGCAGGGCTTCAGAATCTTCTGGACTGTGTAAATGCTGAACACTACCTCCAGTTAACCTACTAAATCCAGGCTGTGAGAGGCAGTAGCCAGCAGCCTCCAGGGCAGCGAAGGTCTCAGGTGACTCTGAGTCACACTCAGGGTGTAGACTACTACTTGCCAGTCTTGTCACACTTCACTGTCCTGGTGTGCCCATCCCACCTGGTGACGCCTGCAGACATTGCCATCTTCCCAGTCATCTTTTTTCTTTTTAAGTTTTAATTTAAATTCCAGTTAGTTGGCACAGCATAATATTAGCTTCAGGTGTACAATTTAGTGATTGAACACTTCCCTACAACACCCGGCGCTCATCACAAGTGCATGCCTTAATCCTCTGTTTCTTGGTTTGCCTCTCTTTTTTTCCCTATGATCATTTGTTTTGCTTTTTAAATTCCACATATGAGTGAAATCATATGGTATTTTCTTTCTCTGACTTATTTTGCTTAGCATAATATACTCTAGCTTCGTTGATGTCATTGCAAATGGCAAGGTTTCATTCTTTTTTATTGCCGAGTAATATTCCAGTGTGTGTGTGTGTGTGTGTGTGTGTGTGTGTGTGTGTGTGTATCACATCTTCTTTATCCATTCATCTTTACCTATTCTCTCAGCAAATCAGCCCAGCAGGCTAAAATGCTTCTGGGTGTAATTTCCATCTCTGCACTTTTTAGATCATCGAGCACCTCTCTAAAGCCCAGGGTGGGGAAGGAATAGGCAGCTCAGAGGATAGGAGATATAGATGCTGGTCTTGTGCCCAACATTGATGAAGACAATTCCAGTGTTTGCCAGTAAACTTTATGTTGAATATTGATTTGCAATAATTGCCATTTAATTTTCATAGCATGAAAATAGTTTTCTGTTCCTAGTTAACTACAATTTTTTTATTTTAATTTTTAACATTTTGGTAAATCAGAGAAAGTTGTGCATTTATTAAATGCCTGTGTGGCATTCATTAGAAGGATATAAATTGTTTTTCCTTTGGTGCATGTAAATGCTATTTTATATTATTATATATCCTGATACAAAATCAGCGTCCTTCATTTCTAGGGCAAACCCTGCTTGATTATAGTGGGTTAGTCTTAATAATTTCTTGTTCATTCATTTGCCATGTGTTTTATTTTGGTATATTTCATAAGTGAAATCAGTCTATAATGTGTGTATGTTCTTGTGCTTTCACGGTCCCAGGCTATGCTGGCTTCTTAAAATAAATGGTGGCAGGATTTTTCTTCCTTCCCTTCCTTCCCTTTCTTTCTTTTCGCTGAAACTGTAAGTGATACAAGAATGGTCTATTCCCTGAAAGTGTGAGAGACGTCCACAGGAAATCCTGTGTACTTGAAAGCCTTCACAGAGCTGTCAGGGAGATATTCTTTGATCATTTGAAAATACTATTGCAAAGTTATCTTTTAAAGTTTACTGACTAACTTGAATCATTTTTGGCCATGCTAATTTTAGTCAGATAATCATCACTATTTTTAAATTGATTAGTATAGAATTTTACATCATGTTTTTATATTGCTAAAATCTCATTTTTATTTCTAATTTTAGTTGGGTTTCCCTACCATATTTGTTAAAGGTTGGGTCTATGTAAACCTTCTTCCCCAAATGGAGCGAGTTACTTGCTTTATTGGTCTTGCTGTTTTTCTATTTTAGAATTCACTAATTGTCTTTTATCATTTTTTTCTGCCTCTATTTGAGGCTTTTTTTGTCTTTCTAACATCTATGAGTTGATTGTTGAATTCATGTTTTTTTTTCTATCATGTTTAATAATGAATGCATTTGAGGCTCTGGGTTTGTCTGTGAGTATGGCCTTTTGAATTTTGCAAATATTACAGAAGGGAATCAATATTTATTGAACATGTACCTTGTCCAATGTCCCAAGGATCCACATCCTTCCTCATCTGTTAGGTGGAAAAACTCCTGCTTAGCAAGGCTAGTGGAAGACGATGGGTGAATAAAGCCCCTGGACCTCAGCAAGGTAGTCAGTGCCTCAATGGCTTTGCCACCGGAGTCTCCCTTTCACACATGAGGAAACTGAGGCTCAGATAAGGAAGTGGTTCAAGGTCACCCAGGGAGAAGGCAGGGCAGGGTTCCACCCTGGGTCTGTCTCCATGACTTTCAGCACGCCCACCCCCCTTCTGCAGTCACACTGCAGAGAAAACCAGAGCAAACAGCAGAGGAGAGCTGGGGCTTCGGGCAGGTCAGGAAAGTTGAGCAAAGCTATCTTTGTTCCCCATCCAAGCCCACTGGCCTCCTGTCTCTTTAATTCCTGTGAGTGGAAGATCTTAAGCATCTGCTCAGTGACAGCAAATGCTAGTGAGATCTTTACCTCCTTTCCACAGTAGAAGGGCTGGGGACAGCTGGGTGAAGTGCCTGGAGTTGTCCTGGAACCGGGACACTCACTCCCTCCATGGCCCTGCAAAGAGTTCTGTGCTGCTGGCTTGTGTTGGGGGATGTCCCTGCATCCCCCCAGATACGGGTACTTAGCTGCCCAGCTTGCAGCCCAGATGTGGGGAAAGGGCAGGCCAGCTTGGTGCCTCTACCCAGGGAGGGTCTGAGCCTGAGTGCACCTCTCCTGGTGAATGTGAGACGGCCAGTTATTTGTAGAGAAGGTAGTGGGAACAGGTTTAGTGAGGCAATTACCCCTCCCACACAAACCGGGCTGAGGTGTTTGCAGACCTGCACACCTTTGTTTGCCTCTTGGCATCTCCACCAGGAAACTGGCAGTTTCTGAAGGGCCGACAGGTCTCTCAAAGCACAGGACTCTGTACATTCATGGCTGTTGAGCAAATAAATCCACTTCCACTTTGCAGGCCTGTTCTCTGGGGGGACTTATTCGTCAATGTGAAAAGAAATAATACAGGAATAATGACCGAAGTATGCAAATGCAGTAGAAATCTGGGGACAGTTGCACAGAGAGGGTGCTGAGGGTAATCCTGCAGACTTCCAGTAGGGAAAACCTGGGGGCTCCCTGGGGCTCCTTGACCCATGGGAGCCCCTTCCGGAACTCTCACAATCCTTGTGTCTGCTGGGAGTTCCCCAAATTCTCCCTAGATATTGCAGCACTACAGAATCCTCTCGCAAACCCCTTTCTGTGGCTGCCACGCGCTCTGTGTGTTAGAGGTTGGGGCACGACTGGGCTCCAAGTAACAGTACCCAAGACAAGGGACATGGGGTCTTCTAGAATCAGTTTGTGAGTTAGCCCAGGAGTGGACAAAGGTTGGAGTAACACATCTTGCATCCGGTAGAGCGTGTGGCTGGACTCGAACCTGGAGCCCAGAATGCCCTACTGCTGAGAGAGGACATGTCACAATGAATGCTTTATTATGTTTATAAAAGGGTCCTCTAACAAATGTATCTTTTTGTTTGTTTGTTTATAACCTGTTACTACAACACAGCTAGTTGGGACTAGGATGGCTGACTATTTGATGTAAGGATCCTGAGCCTTTATTTATGTTTATCTTTTCCTGCATTTTGCTTGTACATTTATTGCCTGTCTTGTCAGTTATGTATATGCCCCTTTGACATCTGCCTTCCTGATAGCAATCAAACCTGAAGAATGAGGGGAACTTTTCTAACTCGGATTTTAAGCACCTGTTTAAGAATTAACCTCTACCCCTCAAAGACAAAGTGAGTGATGTCTTGGGTACCACTTGGGGACACAGAGGAATGAAAGATGCTCATGGCTTTTCTCCCTCTTGCCTAAGGATATATTAGAGGGTAAATCAGAACCTCACTTCATCCTGGAAGGTGCAAGCAGATTTGACATCCAACAAGGAGAGGCCGGTAAGGACTCAACGTCTTTCCTCCTGGCCCTGGATCAGGGCAGACAGCCTGAAGTCAGCCTCCAGGTAGGGAGGGACAGAAGGAGGTGCCCACCCAGACCCACAGATTTCTACCCCAGCTTCTGAGGAGGCAAGGTCGGCACCCTTGGTGCTGTGTGGATGGACTGTTCACACTGGCAACAAGATTTCCTGTAACTTCAGCTCTGGGCAGCTCTGGCAAGATGTGAATCAGAGGCAGGTTGTCCCAACAACCCTGCTGAGGCCTGGCTAGGGCTCACTTTTAGTTTTTTTTTAAGTTTATTTATTTATTTTGAGAGAGTGCACATGTAAGCAGGAGAGGGGCAGACAGCGGGAGACAGAGAATCCCAGGCAGGCTCCTGCACTGTCCATGCAGAGCTTGAGGTGGGGCTCGAACCCATGAACCCTGAGATCATGACTTGAGCTGAAATCAAGAGTCAGTCACTTAACCGAGTAAGCTACCCAGGCACTCCTGGATGGGGCTCTCTTCACTTCCCTCACCATCACCATCCCCCCCATCCCTTTTTACCTTCCTCAGAGCCACCCCAACTCCCATCACCCCTACCCCACATCATCACCAGCTCCTTCTCTGTCTAGCTTGGAACTGGCCCCAGTGAACCCTTCCCCAGTTCTCCTCTCTCAGGCAGAAAAGGAATGTATTATTCAGAAGAAGGTGTATGGATTCTGGTGACAAAGACCCACGAAATGTGTGGAGTGGGGCTTCCAGATGTGTTCAGTAGACCTCTCATGGCTTCCATCCCCTCACAGGAGATTGCTGGTTCCTGGCAGCACTGGGCTCCTTGACACAAAACCCACAGCACCTGCAGAAGATCCTGATGGACCAAAGCTTTTCATGCCACTATGCAGGGATCTTCCGTTTCCGGGTATGTGCACCACTGGGACACTTCTCACCTAGGTTCTCTGTGAGCACAGGCAGGCGAGTATCTTGAATATTCTCATGGTCTGCTAGCCTACAATGGAAGGCTCACCCGTGTGTTAGTTACTTTGCGTACCTCTAAGAAAGGATTTGAGCTCAAGGTCTGGCAGCACATGGGAGAGCTGGGAGTTAAAACGTTTTCATGTAAACAAATAAAAAGAAATAGCAGAAACACTTAGCAAAAAAAAAAAAAGTCATTAATCAAGAACCCTGCACATCATAGAGCTTTTGTCTGTGTTGATTCCTGTGCTGTATCTTGCTATTTTGATTACAGTAGCTGTAGAGTAAGTTGCAACATCTGGCAGAGTAAGTTTTCCTTCCTTATTCGTTGTTCTTTCCTCAAAAATATCTTGGTAATTCCTGCGCTTTTATTCTTTGATGAGAATTTTAAAATCATTGTGTCTAATTAAAAAGAAAAGGCACTCTGTGATGCAGAGTGGAGTAGCATTAAATGTATGTATTTATTTGGAAACATTATACTTTTATTATTTTAATTATTCCTTTCCAGAAACATGGTATATCTTTCTATTCATTCAGAACTAGTTTTATGCCCTTCAATAAAATGTTACAGCTATGCTTCCACATTGGTGTCACACCCTTCTTGTTAAACGTATTCTCAAATATTTTACAATTTTGCAGCCAATGTGAATGAGATTTCCCCCTCATTTCATTTTTTTTAATGTTTATTCATTTTTGAGAGAGACAGAGACAGAGTGTGAACAGGGGAGGGACAGAGAGAGAGACACAGAATCTGAAGCAGGCTCCAGGCTCTGAGCTGTCAGAACAGAGCCCAATGTGGGGCTCGAACTCCTGAACCGTGAGATCATGACCTAAGCCAGTCAGCCCACTCAATAGATTAAGCCACCCAGGCACCCCCCTCATTTCTATCTAGATGTTGCTGGTAAGAGGAAAGCCACTCCTTACTAAATACTAAATTGTATCTAGCCACCTTACCAAATTCCTTAATTAGTTCCAATTTTTTTTTTCTTTAGTAGAGTCTGGATTTTTTAGTTAATGAATATTCTCTGCAAATAAAGATAATTTTGTCACTACTTTTATTATTTATAGAACTTACTTTGCCCTTTGTCCTTGTCCCATTAGTTAGAAGTTTGCAATTTTGAATAAGAGTGACAAGAATAAAGTCCTGCCTTTTCCTGGTTTTAGTGATGTTTTCTCCTGGTGTGCCATTGTTTTAATGCACTGTGGGATTCAATTTGCTAAAAATGTTATTAGAATTTTTGCATCTATATCACATGTAGAATTGGTTTTTAGTTGTTGTTTTTACCATGTTTGAGTTATGTTGGCTTTTTAAAATGAACCCACTGAGCTTTGCATATCTTAATCTGAAATAATTTGAACAATGGTTGTTAATCATGGATTATCTGATCTTTGAAAGTAAAATAGACAATAGTTAAAAGATCTGGAACCACTTCCTTTTTCAACATGATTTCTTTTACTCTTCCAATGTGTTCAACAGCTATTAAAATGTTTGTGTCTCTTATTTCTTCTGGGGTTAATCTTGAAATTTTTTTTTGCCAGGAAAACCAACTATTACTTCTCTCAGACCAAATTTATTGCCCAAAATTTGCTTATGTGATTGTCTGAAAATTCACTTAATTTCTTCTAATCTATGGTTAAATCCACTTTATCAATCCCTGTGCTATGTTTTTGTTTTTCCTTTTCTTCATAATATAGGTTTTCTTAACCAAAGCAATCTGTTTATTGGTTTTTGAACAAATCAACCTTTGATTTTCATTATTCTGTTTTTCTTTTGGAGTTTTGTTTTCTATATAACTAATTTCAATTTATTTTTATTAAGTACTGTTTACTTTCTGTTAATTTTATTGTTTTTTGTATGTTTTCTGAAACTGTACACTTTTCTGTCTTTTTTGTTTAATAATGAAAACTTTTAAAACCATAAATTTTTATATGAGATATTATCTATTTATAGGTTTTGATATAAAATGTCTTTTATTAACTTTAATGCAATGTACTTTTAGTTTTGATTAAGCTTTGGTTACAGTTTATATTCTATTTATTAAACTATGATCAGAGAATATTCATAAAATCTCTACATTTGGGGAAATTATTAAAATTTTATTCATGGCCAAATCTACAACAATTTTTGCAAATGCTTCATGGACATATGAGAAGAATATCCAGTGATCAGAGGTTTTACATATGGAGTCAAGATTTCTGATTTGCAGATTGTTGTGTCTGCAGTTAACTTTTTTTTATCTTGACTTAACTTTTGTCTGCTTGATTTGTCAAATTCTAAAAGAGGTGAATTGAATTTCTTCCCCAAAGTTACACCTTGGAGTGTCCTTCTTATGTTTTCAGATGTTTTAGCTTTAACCTTTTCCTGTTTTATTCTATGGTGCCCAAAGTTTTATGTTCTTGCTATCTGCTTGTTGGAATAAAGCTCACACAATATCACTCTTTATTGTGTTTAATGTGTTGGGCTTTGAATTCTTCTCTATCTGATGCTCATATTGCTAATTCAGCTTCCTGTTATTTACATTTTTCTGTTCTCTTTGTTCATCTGTTCCTTATCAATTTCACTTCCATATTTCTATAAATATACTTTTATAAAAGTATATTTTAAACTCCTTGCTCACCATTGTTTCTTTCACCCTTCATTTCCCCTTATCTTATTTCCCCTTGTTCTAATTTCATCCTCATTAGGTAGTAGTTCCTTGAATAATTTCCTCTGATCACATGAGTATTTTCACTTGCCCTTGCTTAAGAATGATATGTCAGTTGGGTTTGAGATTCTTGGATCACATTCCCTTTCCTCAAGAGTCTGTAAACATTATTTCTTTGTCTTACAGCTTCCAATGTTGCAGAAGAAAAATCCAATGTCAATCTATGCTTTTGGCTTTGTATGCAACATGTTCTTTCAAGTTTATAAGAGGTACTTTCTCTCTCTCCTTGGTGTTCAGAAATTTCTCTGAAGTATGCCCAGATGTGTGCCTTTTTGAAACTAATCTTGGCTGGAATTCATTGAACCCTTTCATTCTGAAGACTTTACTCCTTTTTCTGCTCAGCTAAATTTCCCTTCATTTTTTTCTGGGTGTCCTCCTTTACTTTGTATTCTCTTCCTAAAGTCCAACTAATTGCATACTAGGTCTTCTAACAAGTTCCCAGGTGAAGCTCATCCTGGTGGTCCAAGGATCTGACTAAGGAGTGAGCTAGAAGATGCAAGGTTTACTGTCTGAGCTCACCTTAGACTGCCAGTGTTGGTAGTAACAGGTAGTTAGGAGAAACTGAGGCACAAGCAGGACACTCTTTGCCCTTCTGAATGGTGAGAAAGTTCCACAATTCTCCAGAAACAGCTGAGGTATTGATTTCTGTGCCTCTCTTCTTATCACTCTGAACTTGGCACTGCTTTCTGGAAAGAGCCCAGTGCCCAGGCAACATGGCTACTTTGCTCAAAATATTTCTGTCTTCCCTCTGACACCTGGGTGTTGGCAAAATGGCACCAGCATGCTTCTCGGAGGGTCCAGACACTATTCAGATGCCAGCCCTCCTCAAGTAGAGGTGAACCAGGAAATGCAGATTGGTGACCTCATTCTTGACCATTTGCATCCTTTCTGGGAACAATGATCTTATCTGGTGTTCCCTTTGTATAAGGAGAGCAAGTTTGGTCAGCATTACTCATGTGGGAATATTGGGGTGAAGGTGAATTCTAAGGGAGAACCAACCAGAGGAGCTCATTCAAGCCAGGACTCATTCCAGTCTACACTGCACCAGGCACTATCCAAGGTCCTGAAAGAAGCTATTGAAAAATAGTTACTACTTTCAAAACTGATCTTACTTTCACAATATCATCAGATCCCAATCACAGCCCTATGAGGAAGTTCATACTTTACCACCACTTGACAGATAAGGAAACTGATACCCAGAGAATTCAGTGTCTTACCCAACGTCTATTGCTCAGGTAACTAAAGGTAAAACCAGTATTCAAGCACAGTTCCACTAACTGGCCACTGTCTACTACATTTGCTATCCAGTTAAACCCCAAATCCAGATCAGGCTCTTTTTCCAGTACCCCACTTCTAGCTTTCCTTGGTGTGCCAAACATATTTCATGACCTTCCTCCTAGTAACACCCCTGTTGGCTTTTAACCTCACCTGTCTACACATTTTACTGCAGTAGGGACACAAATCCACAGCTGTGCCGGAACCAGCTTCAGTGCACTGAGTTCATTAATGACCGTGAAAACATCTTCTTTGCTTTGTCTCCACTGACATCTCTGTCTCAGTCTCCTCTACTGTGAAGTACATCCTTAGCTGGATGAAACAGCCCAACATCTGGGACACCCAGATGTGGAAAAAGCCATGTGGATGGCTTCCCGTCACTGCCAAGCAGATGATAGATCACATCCACCCAGCTTTACTCTGAGCCCACCTGTCATAGGCTTGCCTTCATCAAGACTCAAGCCTGAAGCTGGAAGCTCTGCTGCTTATCCAGCACAGGGGAGACCAGCCAAGAAACTCCAAAAGGCTGGCTTTGTTATGAATTTTCCTCATTTGGTCATGTCCCCGGGTGAACCATTAAGAGTTGAACACTGAAGATTAAAGCAGTCTGTTTTGGAGAGAAACATCTGGTTCATTTGTGCTCTTAGCAGTAGCAGTGCTAGCCAGTTTGATTTCTGCTACTCTGATGGCAGGACATCTTCACATGAGCTGAGGAAGGCCAGAGCGAGGCTCTCACTGCTCAGTCCTCCAGAGCAATCTTCATCATTTGGCCTCTGGGCCTTTGCCCACACTGTCCTTGCCATCTGGGATGCCTTTCCTACCTCCTTGCCACCTGCTTAAGTCCTGCTGCCTCCCTCAAGCCTTTAGCCCCTGGTAGGCTCTCCTGTCCCCCGTTACAATACTCTGTATCTACCATTCTCCTTGTTATTCAGCAACTGTTCCCTGTGTTGCCCTTTTATGCCCAAGATATACTTGGAGAGTCTCCTGTGTGTCTGAAGCTCATAAAGGACCCGCCAAAGTGAGGCCAGAGTTAGTAGCAAAGTCAAACAAAAACCCAAGTCTCTTTCCTCTCAGCATGTATTTTCTTTGACTCACTTGGCCTGTGACTCATCCATCCAGTGAAGTCGACATGCCAGGCCCCTGTCCACTGACCTCGGCTGGGATTTTGTTCTGGATAGAGTTTGTTGTTATACTGGGGAGGTTGTGTGGTGACAGTGGTTATTGTTTGGCATGGGTCAGGGGTCCTGGAGCTCCCTTCTGCCGCACCTCTACTAAGGCATATATTCATCTCTCTTCTAGTTTTGGCAGTGTGGCCAGTGGGTTGAAGTGGTGGTTGATGATCGCCTGCCTATCCTCAACAGGGAATATCTCTTTGTGCATCCTCGCAACAACAACCAAGAGTTTTGGCCCTGCCTGCTGGAGAAAGCTTATGCCAAGTAAGGATGGCCCACCCCTCAGCACAGGGCCTCGATGCTGGCCTTACCTGCCCAGCTGCTTGTCCTGATGGATGCTCCACAGCAGCTGGCCCCAGGACTTTTGGCAGCTCTGCTGAATGCACATGATTCCCTGGGAGCATCAGAGCCTTTGCCACCTAGCTGGGCATGCTTCATAAACAATCACTGTACATAAGGCTCTGTTGGAGCCACGGGAGGAACCCAGAGGCACATAACAAGGAGTGGGCAGGGCAAGGCTGGACAGAGATATGTACTAACAACACTATTATTTCAAGGGCTGGGATAAGAGCCCAAATAAAATATAATATCAGGTCAAAGTCTGATCAGAGGACAGAGAAAGAAAACAATCTTGACTTTCTGACTCATAGAGTCAGGCTTAGACTTTATAGAGGACATGGCATTGAGTGAGGCCTTGAAGGATGGGTAGAATTTCAGCAAGGAGAAAGGGGATATGTTGGAAGTTATTCCCAACTATTGGAAGGATTTAAGCAAAGACCAAGGGGCAGGACAGTTCAAAATGAGGTGGGGCAGTTGGGGGCCTGGAATGGCCACTATGAGATTGTATCTGTGTGGGAGGACAGGGCAGGAATTGCTGTTTATTATATGGTCCAAGAACCATGATTCAAAGACTACCTTCTAGTGTTAACAAGCTCAATGACTTATAAACACCCCAATTCATACATTTTATTTAGCCTCTTTGAGTTGCATCTATTCAGACAATGTTTATTAGGCATTTAACCATAGGCCAGGCACTGTGCTTGGAACTAGGATAAAGACTCTGAGACTGGCTTCAATAGGTGTGAGCAAAACTGTATGTTGTGTGGAAGATGTCACTGTCATAGAGACCTACACAGGTGAGGGACACATCAGAGCTAGAAATCAATGCTAGGGGACAAAAGGACCATCACTTTCAGGAGCAAATGAATTACTGGAGTGTCATAGAATCAGTCCCCAAAGATCACCATGACCCACCACGTTTTACAGATTGGGAAGCCAAAATTCCAAATAGTGATGTGATGGTAGTCACTAGATGGAATCTGCTGGGGTTTTCAGTTATTTGACCCAGGCACATCAGTTAGGAAGACTGAAGACCCTGCTGAGTTCAGTCCTATGCCATGAGGATGCCAACAACCCCACAGACCACCCCAGTCTCTACCCTTCTGGAGGTTACAATTTGAACAGCCATGCATCTCAAGAGGTTTTTTTTTTTTTTTTTTTTTTTGGTTTTTTTTTTTTTGGGTTTTTTTTTTTTGCATTCTTTTTGTCAAGCCTACTTGTGAAAAACTAAAGCTGTTGCTCATTTCCAGTGTCAAGAAGAGCTGTTCATTAGCATTTGAGAATGAATCCGAGATAACAGCCAAGGTTGTTGAACCAATCCATATGTTTGGGGAGGTTAATTTGCTTCTAAGTGACTTACGCAAACACTGCCATTTCTTTCCACTGTGGATTCAGCCCTCCCCACTTCAGGGCTTTGCTTTTCCCTTATGTGAAAAGGGGAGCATGCCAGTTCACTTGGAGAATTAGAAACCTTGTGGAATGAAATGATGACTTTGACCCCATTTTGTTAACAGTCAACCTAAAGCAATCATTCAGCTTGAAAAGAAAATGGGAAAGTGGACCCAGAATCCACATTCTACTGCCTAAAGAAATCTAGTGAGGATAAAATGTTTCAAACTAGTAAGCTGTTTAAAAGCTTTCCCCTCCAACCAAAGAAGGAAATCATAGAATGCAGGAGTGAGCACAATAGAATTTGAGCTATCCGAGCTGGAGGGGACCTCTGTCATTCTCGAGCCCTACCTCCTTCTTTGAAAGATGAGGAAACTGAGGCTCAGAACACTGAAATGAGCAGCCCAAGGTCAAGTGTTCCCCTTGTCGTGTGCTTTTCCATCATCCCTTGAGGCTGTCAGTTCTATAGGAAAAAGATTTGTCTCTTTGCTTCTTTGGGACTCAGTGTCTGGCACACAATTACCACAGCACAAACATGGAGAACGCATTCGTCCAGATGGAGATGACCCTCCTTCCCTCCCCCGCCAAGAATGTAGGCCAGTGAACACATGCATTCTAAACTTTCAACTCTCCTTGCAACTGGGGAGTCTGGAAACGAATCGGTTGAGTCAGATCTATGTTGGCAAGGTTTTGTCCCCAGAAGTCATAAAATAGGAGATTGCGGGACAAGATCTGATAGGCTGCATATCATCCTGTATGGAATCTTGGCAATTAAGAGTCACAGCATCTCAGCATCCTTTCTGGTTCTGATTTAGATGTCTAAATTCATCCTTCTTTCCTAGCATTGCTGGGCAATGCTAGACATTTCCCCCAAATGAAGCTGAAGCACAGAGATGAGAACAAGACGCTCTCAGAATTCCTGGGCTCAGGTGACAAGGTGTAATGACAGGTGTGGTGAACACAGTTCTATCTTTCTTCCCTTTCTGTTTCCTGTCAGCAAAGGGGGCTAAGAATAGTTGCCATGTTTCTGAAGCATCAGCAGTCTTCGTGAGCTCATGTTTGTGAAGCAGAGAGATAACTCCTTGTCAAAATACCCAGCTTCTGCTGAGACAGGCTTTGTGGACATTGTGGAGAGACAATGAGAGAGGGGCGGCTGGCCTCCCCATGCATTGAGTATCTCTGTGGCAACTGTAGGTTGTTGTAAGCATAAGGTATCAGAGGAGGCCCATAGACACCAAAGCAGTGGGCCAATGTATCAGGACAGGGCCTGGGCTGCTTTTCTGGAATGGCTCTGATGCAGCCCTGTTTAAAGCCAGAGAGGGCTCTTGAGGGCACCTAGATGGGGCTGTTTCAGTGTGGGAGGCCACACTGGTGGGTTCTAGAATGGGCTCCAGAACCCCAATCTTTGTGAACTTCCAGTACCTTCATCAAAGCCCCTCCTAATCTAGGACCCAGGGCCAGAATACATGTGGGGAATCAAGAGTCAGGCATTCAGCCCCAACTAGGCATCACCCTTTGATATTGGTCATTGAATTTGACTTTGAATTGAATAAGGTCATTGAATAAGACTTTGAATTTGACTAAGTAAATACCCCAGAGATAAGAGTCTAGGGAGATAGGAAGATAAGATTAAGAACCAGTTTTAACAAGTTGAGATCAATCTGTCACATGGAAGTTTCTGTAGAAGGGCCCTTCTGTGTATCCAGAGCTTTCTTTTATAAAAAGACTCTTTTAAGCCCTCCGTGGCATTTGTGCCTGGGACGTTGTCCTGTTTCGACTGGCTACTTGACATGTATTTGCTGAAGCGAACTTATGTGAATTCTGAGTGACGCCCAGTGGCAGAGGTGGAGATATAGTGAGATAAGAGGGTCTGGAGGACCCCACAAGCCTACCCAGTCAACCTTACTGTTTCCAAGTGAAGGACCAGGAAGGGAAGGCTGAAGGCCCCCTGGAGGGGCAGCAGGGAAGATCTCAGACCCAGACCCCTTCCCTGATTCACAGGACAAGAAAGAAAGCCATGGTCAGAGATTCCCCACATTGCCACCAGCTTGTGAGGGTCTTGGCCTTGGCTTATCCCTCCAGGGACAGAAGAGAAGGTCTCTGGTGAGAAGGCTGAGTGACAGGGGCAATGGTGAGGAAGTCTCCCACTGGGCAGCTCTGAGACCAGAAGGCAGGGTCTTCTCCCCACTCCCTGCCTGGCCTCTGCTCCATGTCCTTTGTGGGTTTGCATTGCCTGTATTTTAGGGTTCCCTGGGAGCCTTTTCGGTTGACCCCATTGACAGGAACTTGAGTTCTCAAAACAATTCTGCCCTTGTCTGGCCTGCTTCAGTGGTCCATCTAGCCTCTCTTCCAGGAGCACCATCGCTGGCTCCCTTCCACCATGCTTTTTTGGCTCGGGGATTCTTCCTCCCTGGAATGCCCATCCCACTGTCCTTACCTGGATAAACTCAGGGGTGTGCTCCTCCCAGAGCTCTCCCTGGGCCCTCAGGCATTTCTTCTCTGTTCCAAGATGATCCACTCACTCTCATAGCAAACGGAACCCCAAGGGCAGAAAGTAGACATTCTAAGGAAAATGTCCCCATGGCAGAGGGCTGTTGCAAAGAAGTAACAGTTGTGGAGGTAGAAGCAGAGCGAGGGTGGCCTTGCTGAGCAAGGGTGGCCTTGCTGTGCCTGATAGTGATGTAACAAGCATGCACTCTGCAAGCCAGATACTTTCTGCATATCATCCATGCAAGAACTGGCAGAAGGGGCACAGCAGCCCATCGAGGCAGGGACTGTTACATGCCCACTCCCCAACTGAGCAAGGGGAGCCTTAGAAAGTCTCAGCTTCCTGCCCAGGATTGAGAGCTCATGAGAGGGGAAGCCAGGAGTTGAACCCGAGTGGTTTGGCTCTTGAATTTGGAATCTGTCGGCCTCTCTAGTGAGTGACTGGGGCTACTCAGGTTTGGGGGATAATGGGGAGGAAGTGAAATGAGGTGATAACCCTGGGCAGGGGCAGAAACCCCACACAAGAGTGGGAAGAAGTGCTTTACAGAACATGTACAAGGGTTCCAGGTGGCTTGCTTTGAAGTCATGTTGTGTAGGACTTGTCCTCACCTGTGTTACCTTCAGTCAAGTTGACTAACATCCCTGATGATCCTGGGATGAGTGGGTTAGTCCTGAGAGTAGGAATTCTGGACCATGCTTCACACTACATGAGAACAGAGGCTGCATGTGGCCACAGCAGGCATCAGGGTCATTGGCTGAGCTCTTGGAGGGCAGGGACAGGGGGTTGCCCATCTTTGAACAGCCTGTGCCTAGCACAGTATCCCTCACATGAGTACTTACCACTATCATTAAACTGAACAGGAAACAGTGGACATTCATCACCAGAATATCCAGTGTTTATTGAGGGCTTGCCACGTGCCAGGTTAAATAACTTGTCCAAGGTTAAGCGGTTAAATATAAGGAGAGGTTGGGATTCAGCCCCTGACCTGTGGCTCCAGCACCTGCACTTCTGACCTCTGCACAATACTGCTGTTTGTGAGGCCGCCCAGCCCCAGCTGAGCAGGGGAAGGACAGTGGCGCTTTGCTGGAAACGCCATCGTAGTGAATGGAAGGCAGGTGGCCCTAGTGCAGGTGCAGATCAGGCATTCCTTCTCTGGGCAATATGCGGATGTCAGGTGGGCAACCTCCCTGCCTGGCACATCTCATCAAAGTCGCCACAGGGGCGGTTGTGACTTTCCCCCTCCCAGGTTTCGTGGGTCCTATCTCAACCTGCACTACGGCTTTCTTCCTGATGCCCTGGTGGACCTCACAGGAGGGGTGGTCACCAGCATCGACCTGCACTCCTTTCCTTCTGACCTGGTGATGATGCTGAAGACAGCAGCCAAGGCAGGCTCCCTGGTGACCTGCGGCACCCCGGCCTCGGTGAGTAGACTCCCGACACTGGGTGGAGCCCTTCCTCGCCCAGGAATGTCCAGCCACCAACCCATTCAGGTAGTCCGGGGCATGGCCAAGCAGACGTCACAGAGCATGGAGACCATCCTTCACTGAGGCCGCCTGATTGAATCCTCACAGCAGCCCTCCCTCTGGGAGAGGGGTTGCAGAATTCACTTACAGAAGAGGAAAATGGGCTCAGAGAAGCCAAGTAAAACACTCACCATCACACAGCCAGCAAGTGGCTGATCAGGGTTCAGATGCTGCTGCCTGACTCCAAAGCCTTTACCTAGTACTTTCATGTGAGCAGTGGGGTCTGGAGTGACTGGGCCACTCTTTGATTCTCACCGGCTCCAAAGACAGCATCCCAAGGTCAGTGTGTCCCATTTTGAAAAGCTTGGGTGATCCTCCAAATTATTTCGGAGTCTATTCTGAGACAGCCAGCCCCCTATCCGTGAGGATGTTTCCTTCACCCTGTAAACACGTGAGCTTTGAGTCACACACCCCCAATCTGAAATGCCACCTGAAAACTAATATGCATTTTGCACCCCAGTTAGTTACTCATGGCACGGGGGTGGTGGGTATTCCCGACTCCCCCAGAATGCCCCACCGACGTGTTTTGTGCTGTGTGTCGTTGGTGACCAGTGACTGGAGGAGCACACAGTCCAGGTCAGCCTCGGGACTCAGTGGGGTTCTGTCAGTAATGGGGCAGTCCCCTGAGATACGAAATGCTTGGGGCCTCAACCACCCAGCAGCCTTCAAACTCTGCCTCTCTAGAAAAGAGTTCTAAGAACATATGCCATTCCAGTGTGAGTCAGTGGGATGCTTTTCATCCCACCACAGCTTAGCTGCTGATTGAATTGTGCTTTTCTATTTTTCTGAAGAGCCTGTGAATGCTTAATGCTTGGTCTGCTTTCGTCCTTTAAAGCCAACAGGTGAGGCCAGGAGAATGGAAGACGGCCTGGTGAGTCAGCATGCCTACACAGTGACCGGAGCCGAGCGGGTAAGGCTTCCGGGGGTTGAGCCCTGTTTTCTTGCTCCTCTAAGCAGGGGTTAGCATCACATGCCTTCAGCAAGCTCAATGTGGACGGCCTCGAATATTCCTTCTATTCATCCAGAAACTCTGGTGCCCAGCATCTTTATCCCCAGATGCCTACTAGCGATCTTGCCATTCTTGACCTGATCTCAGGCAGGCTGAGTGTCTAGCTAGACTGTGGGATTAGCCCCAAAAGAAAACAGAATGAGCCACCCGATTGCCTGGGGCAAGTTTTGCTCTGAAAGGGTTTTATTTGTTATGTGTCGACTAAACTGCTACCACAAAGACACTCCAAAATACAGGGGCTCAAACAAGGTTCATTTCTCTCTGAGGTAAGCGGGCAAACCCAGAGCTGACAGGTGGCTCTGTCATCTGCAACATGGGGCCTCTACCCGTGAGCCCAGGGCAGCTGCTCCAAGTCCCTCCTCTCCCAGCCAGGGAAGAGACCAGGGGACAGTTATACATCCATAGAGAAGCACGCATCACAGAACACACACACACACACACACACACACACACACACACACACCATTTCCTCTCAGATCCCATTAGTCTGAAATCAACCAAGTGCCACACTGAGGCCCAAGGGAGTCTGGGAAACATACTCTCTAGCTAGGCCACCATATGCCCAGCTAGACTTTATTCCCATGGAAAAGGGGGAGGCAGAGGAGGAGGACAGTTCTTCCCATTGAAGCAGAAACTGACTTTAGGTGGACGAAAGTATATGTGATTACTGTGTGCAGTATCATTTGGTCTGGAAAACACTGCTAAAGTCCAGCCTCCTCCATCCATAATTGAGAAGCTGAGGCCTGCGAGGGGAAGGTCAGGGTTAACACAGCTACTTGAAATGGCTGGGCCTAGACACCATGTCTCCTCAGTTCCTCTGTGCTTATCACACAGCTGTGTGATTTCCCACACACAGTGATTTCCCACACACGTTCCCCAGTCTTCTCTATTTCCCGCAACTCATGGGGTCTGATGATGTCCTCTGGGCCCTGAGAGACAGTGTTCCAAGCTCCAGGGTACATTTTTCACAGGTATTTATGAGCCATAAAACGTATGGTGTCGGGTTCTATTTCTGGCATGCTTTCTTACATTTGCCTTCCTTCTCCCTGTATCCGTCCACCTCCTGTCCAGGGACCTAAGGTCAGTTGATTCATCGTTTTGTGTTTTGGCAAGTGTTCCACAAAACAAAGATAGTATCTTCTGCCTTACGCTCTTCTCCTTAAGGAGATCCATCACAAAATGCTTCTTCTGCACAGCACCTGGGAGACAGTAGGTACCTAATAAATGCTCATTGGATTAATGGATGAGTACACTTGCATGACTGAATGAATGCATCTGTCTTTGGCCTGTGAAGATGATGTCACTGAACCTCCGCCTCCATCATAGAATGTATACAAGGAGCTCAAAATACATTTCTTCCCACAAACAAAGATGAGGTTGTCCTGATTAACCCTGGCCAGAAGAGATCCTAGACGCAGCAGCCCCAGACTCTCCTCCCCTGAATTCTCCCAAGGCCGTCTCAGAATTCTCAGTGGGGACGTCCAGTACCATCGTCACTCCACGCCATCCAGACACTCTGCTTCCCACGACTCCCTGTCCCAGGTGTGGAAAGTCTAGGCTACGGGTAGCAAATCGGTTTTCTCGTGTGCCAACCTGGATCCATTGGCAGTGCTGCTTGGATTATGTGTGAACAAGACTGTGGCACTGCTTCCAGATTTAGTGGAAAAGCTGTGATTGAAGAATGATATCGGTGCTGGGCATGGAATGAAGGAGCAATGGTACCTGCGTACTGTCTCTGCCACTCCTGGAAAAGGCCATTTATACATGGAGACAGTCTTTGTTTCTCCTCTGAACACGGGGGAGAAGGGACTTGTGAATTAAGAGGTCCAGATGGCCGTGGAATGTGTGTCCCCGCAGAGCTGGGCATGGGATAAAAGTGACTGCCAGGTTATAGAGTGACCATGTGAATACCTAGGGCTAAGCCCATACAGGTGAATATGGGAATCAGGGTTTGGGCTCCTGATGGTTCTGTTCATAGCCTGAATGTTGGCTCTCCCACAGCACACACTAGGAGTTGTTCTTATAACACAGTGAGTGGTCTAAACAGGACACCTCCCCTTTAGTGTTGGCCATCAAACTGTTTGTCCTGGATGGTCCATCCCTCCTGCCCCTCCCACCCCTCCTGCACTCAGGGTCTGCTAACACCTCCTAGCATGTGCTGTAAGGAGTCCATCCTGGTGAGATCCTCTGTGAGAGCAGTTTTCCAAACACCCTTGGGAAATACTGCTCATTATATCCCCTTCTTGGAGATTCACAGTGGATATTAGCATGTTAAAGGCTCTAAGAAGGCCAGTACTGACAATACAGGGACAGCTTGGTCTTAATCTACCATTAATCATGAAACCACTTCTCAGAAGAACTATTAACAGCTTGCAGAACTAGCATTTAATAGAATACACATGAGGCAATATTATCCTACACTAGATAACGCGGGTCACCTCTCACCCAGGGATACCCTTTCTGAGGGAACTGACCAGGGCCAGGGGTATAGTAAGTAGCCAGGAGAGTGAAACAAGTGCTCATTCTCAGAGGTAGTCGTGACCTTGGCCTTGAGTGTGACTCCCGAGCCTCCCTGCCAAGGCCCAGGAACTTGACTTGGTTAAAGATTTCTCCTCCAGAAAGAGGAGGTGACAACTGACCACGAGTGCTAAGATTAAACCAACCCATAAATGCAGTGTGTTTTTTAATCTGCTCATCCTCCTCCGGGCGGGACACAGGAAGATAAATGAGATTGGCATATTTTATTATGCACCTAGCTCTGCGCTGCCTCCCCTGGGCAAGGGGGTGAGTGTTTATCTGCATGCCTCATTTAGCCCTGCTTACGGCTCCTTCCACTCACTGGCCGTTCATCTCCCCTGTGCCCAACTGAGCCCCGACTATGTTAGGCACTGAGGGTGGCTCATTAAGCTTTCTGGGCCACCGGGCAACCATTTTTCATGCCCTTGCTCCATCAGGCACTGCCAGTTAATAAATCGACTGTGTGTGCAAAGCCTGGAGTGCCTAGGGGTGGGACAGAGAGGGGTGGGAAACCCGAGCATGTGCCAGGAGCCTCTCCTCTCCCATGTGGCATTAAAAGCCAAAGCACCTTCCCCTACGGCGCCAGCCAGATAGAAGTGGATGGAAAAGAACCTTCTCCAAGCCAAGTTCTTTGGCCCTTGTCTCACTGCGTTGCTCCTTCATGGCACTGCCCTGTGATGACATGGGCCATGGCCAGGTGACCCAGGGGTGAGATGAGAGGTCAGGGTTGTGGCCCCACCAGAGAGTGAGCTGGCCCTGGATTGCTGAAGCCGTTATCTGTTCCCATCTCCAAATCAGGAGCCTGGGCTTAGGAGACTGACAGTGGCTGGAGTGAGAATTCTTCTGCCACTTACTCTGTGGCCTGGGGAAAGTTGCTTAACCTCTCTGGTGTTCCGTTTCTTCCTGTGCAAGACGAGGGTTCTATAAACATCCACCGTGGGGGGTGGGGGTGAGGGGTGAAGGATGTAATGCTCTCAGCCGGCACCTGGCTCCCAGCCCGGCTTCACACGCGGCTTTCTTTTCCATACGGTGACCCTGCACTCTGGCTTTGTCCGCCGCCTCTGACCTGGAACCACTGAGCAAGTGAGGCCCTTCTCTCACCCCTGCAGGCCTTGGCCTCCACAGACGACCTTAGCACAGATCAGTGTCATGCCTACAACAGCACCATGCTTTAATTCCCCCCACCAGGCCAAAGGCTTCTGGATCTGGGAATGTAGGTTCAAAGGGTTGCGACTGTTCCGTTGTAACTTGTCAACGATCCTGCCCTCTGGCCTCCGTGGCCCGAAGAAGCACGTGTGCTGGCCTCCGTATCTGGGAGCTGGTGACCATGAGGTGCCTGGGGAAGGAAGAGAAGTTCAGCCCATCGAGGTGCCGGCAGAGGCCGGGTGATGGGGGCCTGGGGCAGTGCCAGGGTGCAGGTTGAGAAGAGCTATGAGGGGCTCTCCTGCCCCCCAGGCCATCCCGTTCCTGCTCTGTCTGCCGCCTCCACATTGTCGCTCAGGACCACACCATGGAGACCCCGGCACAGCTGCCTGTGGGCCGCAGGCAGAGAAACAGCCCTGTCTGTCGAATGGAGAGACCGGTGGGGACGGGACTTGCAGGAGCCTGGGGACCCATCAGGTTGTCCCCTCTGTAGCACCACATGCTGTTGATCTGCTCTGACGTCTCAGCCCACATTCCAGGAGGCACCGATACGGGATGATGAAGCTGTGCCCACCCTTTGAGGTGCTGAGCAGAGAGAGGGGCCGTTTCCTCCTCCCTCATTCCCACCTCACGCAGGCAGCAGAGACACATTGATTTTTTTTTTCCTTTCAATTTTTTTTTTTTTCTGGCTGCAGCCAAATGAGGTCAGAAGTTAAATTAGTCCTTGGAGGTAAAAAGCAGCTGCATTCATATCCCCTCTTTCTGCTGACTTTTGCTGGAGAGCCCTGAGAGTTTCTTTTTCTGTTCTTTGCAGATTCAGTACCGGGGGAGCTGGGAGGATCTTATCCGCCTGTGGAACCCCTGGGGCAACACGGAATGGAGAGGGTGCTGGGCAGACGGGTATGGCTTCTGAAACCCTGTCTCTACCCTTCCTGAAGACCTGGGATGCAGAGAACACCCCGCCCCCAGAGGGTGGCCTCTGTCTTCCCTGTTGTGGATCTCACTGCAGGCCTGTCCGGTTCACACCGGTGTGCGGCTGTGGGCCCAACTCATATTCCCATGATGCCATTCACCAGGCATCTATTAGACACCGAGTGTGTGCTCTCTGCACTAAGTGCACTGTGTACTGTGGGATATGTACAGATGACAAGACCCAGTATCTATCCCCCAGAAGGTTACAGTCCAGCGCCGTGAACCCACATACCCAGAATGAGGGTTTGTTTGTTTGTTTGTTTGTTTGTTTGAGGGTTGGGGAGGGAGTAGGAAAGAAGCCTCAAAAAAATGAGAGAGAGAGAGAGAGAGAGAGAGATGATGGAGAGAGATGGAGAGGCAGAGAGAGATGGAGAGGAGGAGCCTCATCCCATAAAGGGATCCCATGCGATTCTGATCCTGATGACACCATGAGGAAAAGACTTCATTTTGGGGGGCAGTTGGGGAGCTGAACCAAAGATCTGGCCACCTGGGTTGTCCATCCTCCCTACTGATCTGGACTCCCACTTGATGTCTGGACTCAATCTTGCTCATAGAAGTGAATGGAGGTAAGTGTCAGATGCCCGTTGGCTGTGTTGCAGGCAGCTACTCTCTTGACCTGGCTGGCCAGTGGGGACTAGCTCTGTGGCCAGTGGTTCCCTGGAGCAAGGCTAGCATTTATCAGCTGCCAAGAAGACTGATCCCTGGTCCTCACCCCCTTGCCGATTAAGAATGAGATGGCCAGTGATAGGTCACTCAGTGACAGGTTACCTGCTCCCCCGGCAGCCAGCAAGGGGCGAGGGGAGGGGAGGTGGTGGGAAAGAGAGGAAGACTTGAAGGGAAATGCAAAGCATTCAGACAAACAGGTGAACAGGACCCAATGAGCAGTAAAAACCAATACAGTGAGAAGTGCATTCTGGAAGGCAAACACAGAGTTGGCCATTGTCCCTGTCCTGCTTATTGACTGCCCAGAACCTGGCATGACGCCACAGGCTGGTCTGTGGCAAGGACCACTCTGATCCTCTTTGAGCCCCAACAGCTGGCGTGTGCCAGCTCACGTGGGCACTTGGCAAACATAAGATCAATGTCCATTGGGGTGGGGGGGCAGGCGGAAGGGGGGGAATAAGCAACATGGATTCATAGAAGGAACCTGGTGGGTCTCAGATGCCCCCTGGAGAACAGGGCTGCTGAATCCCCTCAGCAGAAGGGGGATGAACTTGCAACAGCAGGAACCACTGGAGAGCGTTGTGTTTTTACTCTCTGTTCCCCTTTCTCCTTTTATCTTGCCTTTATTCATTCCTCTTTCCCTGGGGTAGCCTCCTTCCTCCCCCAGGGTAAATCTTAACCTCTGGCCTTTGCCAGTTCTTCTCAGTCATTTCCCCAAGTTGCCAATATGGCCCAGGGGTGTTGTGACTGGCAGAATCCCTGATTCCAGGTTGGCTGTTGGGGTTGGAGTGAAGGAAGGGCACACGTCAATGACACATGTGCCTTGCATAGGAGAAGAGGCAACAGATTTAACTGAGTTGATAATTTGCCCACATCCCCTATGCTAAATATCTCATGAGCAGTGAAGGCAGCAAGGGGCACCAGAGATTAGGGAAGAGAAGCTTCCCTTGGGTTGGTATGTTCAGAGCAAGCTTCACAGAGTCGAACTTGAACTCAAGCAGAAAATAAAAAAAGCATGACTCACCTGGGAAGAGGTCACCAGGAAGTTGGGGGGAAGTATAGACCTTGTGCTGAGCTGGGATCACTTACAGTGTGTTCTTTGGGGCGAGCAAACTGGCCTGCAGCAGCAGAACCTGGAAAAGAAATGCTGGGGGCTGGGGCCAGAGAGCCCAATGTCACCTCATCAATTTGGATTTACACCCTACGGGCGTAGGATTTGTGAAGGCCCTTCGACAGGGGAGTCGTGTACAGAGCAGGGAACGGGAGCACACCTGGCCACACTAACTCTGAAGGATCACACACCGGCTGCGTTTAGGCTCACCATCTCCCACCAGAAACGGGGCCAAGTCTCCATGCAGGTGGTCGATTTCCCCCCTACTTTTTAAGGAGTGAAAATGGATAGATGGAGCCGGATGGTCCAATCTCCGCCATAATTGAAATTTCAGACGCACACACTTAAAGGCAAACTTGCGTGAATCGATAGCATATTGATTTACACTACATTTATTTTTCCTTACACACTGCAGAAAATGAAATTATCACTTAATTATAAAATTGCCATTTTACAATAACACATCTGACTGGCTCGGCCTGAAAGCCCGAAGTCTGAGTGGTGGTCCCTGCCTTGCTTTTCCAGCACAGAGCTGACCCAGGCCCTCGGTACAAGCCACTCCTAGAGATAAATTCATTGCATGTTTGTGCCTCTGGGGCCTGTTGCTTATGCGCATGTCTCTGCCACTAGGAGGGGGCTGAGGGAGCGACAGCTGCTCCCTTCTGCCTGTGAGGGCCTCCTCCTTCACAGACCCTAGGACTAGCTTCTGGAAAACATGATCCCGATGAACTGGACAACTATATAAATTAAGCAAGCAGAGAACTGCTGCATGCCTGTTTGCCAAGGCCTGTGCCAGCCCCTGTGATCAGGTAATGGTGAGAGATGCTCATTGAGCTCCTGGAACTCGGAGTCTAGTGAGGGACAGCAAGAAATCCACAAGCACTAGAAGCATAGGGCACTAAGTCCTGAGACAGGAATGGTACAGGGTGCCGTGTGTGTCCCAAGGAGGGACACTGACTCTGGAGGTGAAGTGGGGACACCACAGGGGAACAGTCAAGGTTTCCCAGCAGAGGTACCTTTTAGGAGGAAAGAGGAATAACATTGTGTTAAAGGACTGAAAGGAGGAAGAGTCTCCTGGGTAGAGGGAGCCTCATGGCAAAGGCCAGGGTGGGGGCAGGACAGGTATTACTAAGGAGATGAGGACAATTGTGATCGAAGGGTAGAATTCAAGTGTGGGGTGTGTGGGGAAGTAGGGAGCCGCTCAGGTAGGGCTGGAGAGGTAGGCAGAGGCCAAGGTTCTGATGTGGGAGTTTTAACTTCATCCTGAGAAGAAAAGGTATTTTAAGCAGGGAGATGGCAGACTCTGATTTCTCTTCTAGAAAGATTCTTTTTGATGGCAGAATGGAGAGGGAGATGGGAAGTCCAAGAAGGAGATGAGGCTTCCTGAACTAGGAGGGCAGCAGGAAGGAGGGAAGTAAGTGGATTTCAGAGGTGGAATCCTACATCATTGCTATCTGGTGATTGTTTGGATGTCAGGGGGGCACGAGGGAGTGGCTTCTTGAGTTTTCACTTGAGCAATGGGAGGAGACAGAGGACTGGTGCGGTTTGGGGTAAGTTGGTTTCCAGACCACTCTGGGCTCTGGTGGAGATGTGGCATGGCCCCTAGCATGTATCCATCTAACGCTCAGGAAAGAGGATCATGCTGGGGACAATTTGGGAGCCACCAGCCTACAGAGAATGACCAAATCCTGTCACTAGGTAGAATGACCCCCTCCACCTACACTCCCAGAATGAATGAGGGACAGGGCTTCTGCTGGGGCATGTTTTGCCGAGGTGAAACGCTTTGGGAGATCTCACCCTGTGGTCTGTCTCTGTGTGCCCAGGTCACCAGAATGGCAGGAAACCCACCACCAATGGAGAAGACTGCTGTATGAGAATAAGGACGATGGCGAGTTTTGGTATTTCTTTTTAAAGTTACATTTTAAAACTTTAACTATTGCCCACACCCTCAATCCCTCCCCCTTTCCCTACACTTTTGTGAGACTAGAGATTAGCTTTGTAGAGATCTATGTAGAAGGAGACCGTTTTTTTCCACCAAGACATGAAAGGTTTGGATGGGAAATTATTTGTGTGCTTTCTCTTTGCGTGAAAGGTATTTCAGTCTGAAATATCAGAACTTCCAAGAAATGTGAATGGCAAAAGGGAATACTGACACCAAACCTTTGAAATCAACAGTTTCCTGAAAACCAGGATGCCTGGTTATCATGCCTGGTTATCATGCCTGTATCTTCTACGCCACCCCATTAGGACCTACAGTCTCACCCTGGGGTTCCAGAGTCTTCCAAAAGAGCAATTCAGTATTAATCTCCCAGCCCTGACTCTAGAGTTCTGAGTGAGACATCCGTATCTTCGCCCAGCAGCTATGCAGGACTAGAGTTTTAAAAACCCATTCTCTGCCATGTGGTCACATCTTAAAGGATAATACAGACATTTTCCTGAGAGGTTTGTGGTTTACTTAATAACATATTTAAATAAAATTTAGCATGTGTGAAGAGGAGACTGGGTCTAAGTTATTAAGAAGCAGAGAGACAAATGTCAATTAGAAAGGAAAAATATTTCCAATATCTCCACTGTAATCACAGTACAAGATGGGGTTTTAGGTATTGAGCCCATTTTATTCTGATTCAGCAATGAATTTGGCAAAGGAACCAAGGGAAAGGCGTTTCTGAACAGTGTATAGGACCCAGAGCGGAGAGAGACAAGAGCCATCCTTCTGGCCATGAGAGAGACATGCAGAACCCAGAAATTTTATTCTGTCCTATTCTCTCAACCCCTGGAGGGAACAGAAAGGTACTTGATAGTGAATGAGCCAGAATGAGGCCCTTGTCTTGGGGTAGGACAGTGGTAAGTCCATGGAGACTAGAATTGACAAAGGTACAGTGGGGAGATGGGAACCCCCACCCTAGGGACAAAACCAGTGAAATGATGTGTATCTGTTTATAACAGGATGTCATGTCAAGATTTCCAAGACAACTTTTCCTGCCTATACGTATGTAACCAATTTCCAGTCAGTCTAAACCATGGAAACATGCCTCCTGAAAGATGGTCCCAAATGATGTTTAAGAACCATGCAGTTCCAGGAAACACCACAGGTAGTGATGACATTGGTAATGATTCTGCCAGATGGAAGCTTCCAGCCCTAGCCCAGTCGTGGCTTCAAGTCTCAGTGGCTTTTGATTCTGGACCATCAGCCTGAACTTAAAAGGAGAGGAATCTGTCAGCCTAAAGGGACAGCTGTGTTTCTCCAAGGGAAACAGTTGCTGGGTGGGCTGGGTGGGAGAATCTCAAGTGTGCCTCCCCTGCCCTGTCATGCTCTCCCACTGTCCTACTGACTTCCACCCACCTCCCAGAAAGACAGGCTGACCGCTCTTCAGTGGTGGGGAGCTGTGGAAACAACACTGGACAAAAGTCGGGGCCTGGGTTAAACCATCACTTTGCCCCATCCAGACATAAGGGAGAATATTCCTGTCCCATGCTGGTTGGTACATCCTGTAACAGCATACTGAGATCTCAGAGGTGGGCACCTCTGAACCTGTCTTTGGGCTCCCCTGAGGTAAATCTTAAGTGTGACCTTGGGAGGGTCACATATTCTCGCTGCACCTCCTGCTTCCCATTTGTGACACAGATGAGTGAAATAGCTCCCTATGAACGTGAACCTGAGCGTGCTTACACATCGTCCATAGGAGAAGCTACACAAACAAGTTTGCGTATGTGTGAGTGTGAATGTGGGTGTGTTTGCACCTAGACATGAGCATTCCCTTTCCCCAGCACCTGCCTGTTGAGAATGGTTTGCTTGAATGACCCCAGGGTGCCCCTGTTTTCAACCTCAAGGATCTTCACACTTCTGGTGGTCATGGATGGACTCTAAGAAACTCCTGAGTCATACTTGGGTAGCAAATTTACTGATTCACCTTCCAGAGCCACATCTGTCTGACTGTGGGGCCAAAGTCCCCTTCCCTAGATATAGTGCATATCAATGAACTAACCAAAATGGTACCTTGGGGCTGTTCTTAGTGATTCTTTGCAAGGGAAAGAGAGAAGGGAGCCAGTGCGTGAGCACCTGCCCTGCACTGCTAAGTACACTTGAATGCATTATGTAGTCTAGCCCTCACAGGAAGCCTCTGTGTCTCCGCATTCCCCTCTCAGAGCTTCCCAGTTGTGACCCGAACCTGCGGATGTGTATTGATTTCAGCTCTATCTTGACTTATCTTCATTCTTTCATGTATCTGAATCTAACAGTCCTCACCTTCCTTCTGTCTCCTGCCCTGGCTCCGAGGAGCATGCTTGGGTAGTGGAGTGCTATGAATTACCATCTCTCTGCCTGTTTTCTTCTGTCTGCCCTGGTGCTTGGGGATTGACATCATTTCCAGGCTCTGATGGTTATCGCCAGTGTGTAAGCTCATACATACCTGAGGATTCTGAAATTCCACTTATGATTAAAAATAGCCCTCAACTTTAAGAAACATTTTCACCCAGTGGGGAATATTCTTCCCCTTCTTGTTTTTAAGAGGAAGAGACAGAGTCTCACAAAACAAAGAAGCTTGTGCTATAAGTAGTAGTCGTGGGGCCTGGGGCCTGCCCCTTAGTCTCCAAATCCAGAGTGTCCAATACAACCCACCAGAGCTTTCTGAACCAACATGGCCCCATCTGGGAGTCATAGGAGCTGAACTGAGCTCCAGTGACTGCTCTTTCTCATGCAGAAGAACTTCTGAGGGACACGCAGTTCGTCTTCTCTGTGCCAGAGAGTATGGAAGACAACAATGTCGTCATGTCCTTCAACATCATGCCGCAAAATTTAAAGGCAAAAGATGAGAAATTTCCACTCACCTTCAAGGTATTCAAGGTAAGGCAGCCTGGTTCAGGGCTTGCCCTTTCGGACATTTGTGTATTCCTTGTGCAGAGAGAGAAGCTGACTAGGCTGGGCGATTTCACTGAACTACCTCAGACATAAAACCCAAAGGGCTATAGAGTTCACCTGGTTCAACTCTAAATTTACAGGAAAACCTGAGAGGAGATCAGGCTTGACCAAGTTCACAGAGGGACACACCTCCTAACCGTGTCACTTGTCAGCATTTCCTGGTATGCTGCAAGCCCAAATGTTTGTTATCCAAAAAGTAGTCTGGTCCAAGACCAGCTGTTTAACAATGCAGATTCCTGGGACCATCCAACACCTTCTGAATCTGAACTTCTATAGCTGGAGTCTGAACGTCTGCATTGTAACGAGCTCCCTGGGTGCTGCTTACGTGCATGAAAGTTTGAGAATCATTGGCTAAACTTTGGGAGGAGTTTAAAGGAAAAAATAAATCCTGGATGTAAAACCAGGAGGTATGTTTTTCTCTTGTATTTAGACCAAAATCCAGTCTTGGTGGTTGGCTTGCAAATATATGCTTGGCCATTCATCCACAGCCAGGTTTTTCTCTCTACCTGGCCTCCCCTCCTCACACCCATGGCCCTCCCAACCAGCTTTGCAGCTCCTGAGGGGTCATCCTTCCACCCACCAGCCTGCACCCATCCCACTGGGAGGAGCTAATCGGAGAATTCTTTTTTTTGTTTGTTTTTTTGAGACTACTTAAAAGTGTTACTAAAGAAAATCTGATACCTCTGCTCCCACCTCCTTTACCAAATCATTTTAATTTTTAATGTTTATTTATTTTTGAGAAGGAGAGCACAAGCAGGGGAGGGGCAGAGAGAGGGAGACACAGAATCCGAAGCAGATTCCAGATTCTGAGCTGTCAGCGCACACCCTGAGGTAGGGCCCAAATGCACAAACTGTGAGATCATGACCTGAGCCGAAGTCGGTCGCTTAACGGACTGAACCACCCGGGGAACCCCACCAAATTAACGCATCCCAAAGATAAAGTGTATGGTTCTTAAATCATATGCTCCACACCCTCTATGGACTGACTTGGATAACTATGGTACCGCACCCATCAAATGCTAGGATCCCTTGTCCTTATAGTGGAGCTGAAGGAACTGAGGCCCAGCAAGGTGAAGTGATATGGTCAGAGTTAATGGCAGAGCTGGGGATTGGGCACCAGATGTCCTCCAAGCCTCTGTGGCTGGGGCTCTGATTATAGCATCCCTAGGAATAATCTTCATTCCTGTTCACTGAGACTAAGGCAACAGTCAGAACCATGGGTCAACTCATGTATGACAGGCAGGGCTCCTGGGTACTCTGCTCATGCTGGAGCAGTCCTGAGTCCTGGCTGTAGTTCACTCCAATGAGAAGACTTCACGGTGGTAATGTACTTCAGCGTGTTCACACTTATCGCTTCAAACACTACTTCTATAGATATGAAAGCCAAAGCTGAAAGAGCAAGAGTGACCTTCCCAAGGTCCAGCTAGAAGGGAAGGTACTTGATACCAGAGCTCCTGGTCCCCGGTCTGGGTCTCTCAACAAGGTGGAGGCACTTGCTTTCCTGGTGATGCTCCCAGCTCGAAGGAAAACAATGATTCTGGCTCTAGAAGGAGGAGAGCCCTTTGGGTTCTGTTCTGAGCCCATTTCTGCTTCCCAGTTGCATGAAATCAATGGAAAAGAAATTGTTGGGGTTTGGCACAGTACTTCTGAGGTGCCTGAAACCTGTTGAGGCTGGAAAAGAACATCTAAGGATGCAATAGTGGACAATTGTCATCTTTCTCACCACCAGACACCTGAACGCTCTCTTCCACTTGGTAGAAGGCAGGGCCTAATTCCCCACTGCGGCAACCAAAGAGACCAAATAATCTCTCTCCCCAGCCCCTGGCTGCAAATGGGGTAGGTGTGTGAGCCAGACTTGTCCAATTAGATGTTCCTCTCATGCCTGCCCACCCCCCCTTTTGGTCACTCTGGGTTTGGACTCTTGAGGAAGTCATTAAAAGTGGTAGAACCAGCTGAGGGATTATGTACAGCAAATCCTGGGGCCTGGCAGCAGCAGTGTAGGCAGATCCTGGGCTGGTGTCCAGCTGCATAGCCGTCTCCCCTCTTTCCCACCCACTTTCTCAGCTGCATCCTCTAGACTTCCCATAAATGGCTTTCTGCTCACCCCACGCTGATTGGTATCTCTTGCTTCCAGCCAAGAATCCCAAATGATTCAGGTGCCTTCTGAGAGGATTCTCATCCTCAGAGTACCCCCAACTCTTATTTCTGGGAAGAACAAAGGAAAGGGGCTGGGAAGGAATGGAGGCATCTGGTCTACTCAGCCAGGATTTAATAGTTTAATAGTTCAGGGCACCAAACAGGACTGCACCCCTCTTCTGATGAGAGAAAGAAGCCCACAGAGGGAAAGAGGGCTGCCCCAGTGCACAACTGGGGATGCTGTTCACATTGCCACCTGTGAGTCTGGTGCCCCAAAGCTGGGCATCATAGCAGCCTTGTGTTAACCAGTTTGCCCAAAGTCTTTACAGTTCAGGAGCCCTGGAAAGATCATAATCCTATCTGTTTTTAAACACTGCTGAGCCCATTTATCTACTGAGATAAATATCTACTGAGATTAAATACAGAGATGCATTTCTCAGCTGTACACTTTGCTAAAAAGGAACTCAAACCTGAGGTCTCTTCAGGCTCCCAGGAGGTCCCAGTGGATCTTGCAGGATCCTGATTGAGCTGAACACCAGAGAACCATCTAGTCTTTGGCAGCTCAAGAGACACTTGGGTTCCTTTCACAGTTTGGCTGAGAAACAGGCTGTGTGCATGCCAGCAAGTAGACCTCCAGAAGTCTGCAGGGCTCTGATGGTGTTTGCGGGCAGTGCTGCTTGCACGACTAATGTATACGGCCCTCCCACCCTGGCATGGTCCCATGACTCCCAACTCCTACGGAAGCACTGCTTTGCCTTGCATCAGAACAAACATGGGTGGTATACAAACAGAAGACAGGACAGAGAAAAAGGACAAGGGTGGACAAGTCATTTCATCTTCACCCCAAAGCTGCTCTCCCAGGCTGGGAGCTTCCAGCTCATTCTTGGGCTCCAGAAAAGCCTGCCTGGGAAAATCAGGTGGTCTGTACACATGGTTGTGTGTGTTGGGGTGGGTGGTGTTAGGCAGGATTAGCAGAGGAAAAGAACTGAAACCCACACCAACTGCAGAAGACACTGCCGGGTGGTGGGTGTTAATCACCAAGGAAGCAAAGAAGCTTGCTTTATTCCCTTCTCTGCCACTTAGACTGCTGGAACTATTTCCACATCCATAAAACAGGGTCTCAGTATCTGCTTTCAGGGTCACCGTGACAATCCAACACATTACACGGAAGCATCTTGCAGATGGCAGAGTGGCTTAAAAATAGGGCTGTGTCCTCAGTGCAATATTCAGTTCAAGATTAAAACTAGGTATTTCCCAATTCAGATGCACACAGACATTCCTTACGAACACCGGGGGCCTAGAACAAATTCCCACCATATCTTTCAGTGGTATGATGAAATAAAAGAAGTTTCTTCACGTTGGAACACCTGATGTTGAGAAACTGACATCTGATCTAGGTTCTGTCTTACCTCCAACCCTGTTAACATCTCTCTCTTCCCTTCTCTTTTATCATCATTGCTGTGAAGAGTAACCACACCTGGCTGAGCTGAGTTTCCTTCCCCCTTGACCCCCCTACAACCTACAGTGGGTCAGGTTTTCTTTCACATCTCTGCACAGGGGATGAGTAATGGTCCCATCCCCTGGGGGGTGCAGGGAACAGGCTGGCTGCCCAGGAAGAAGGAATGCAGGGTCCGGAGCTGGGCTGTTGGGATCTGCTTGACCCTGAGTTTTGGTTTAAGTCCCTGAACCTGCCTTTCTTTCTCTTCCCCACAGGTCGACCCTCAGGTACGGTTCAGCCCCTTCTCCTGCTTCTGTTGCTGTGCATCGGTAAAGCATTACGCCTCTTCCAACACCATAACTTTGGCACATCTCTTGCTGTTTCGTGGCTGCAAATTTATTCTTGTTATGTCCTGTGACGGATGCAAGCTTAGAATCTCTGAACAGGGCAACAGTGCAGGACGTGTGTTTGCTGTCCTGTTCTGGGGGTTGGACCCCTTGAGTTGCTCTCTGGTTTGACATCTAAGAGGATCTGGAACCACAAAACTATCCTCAAGCATTTGGCCTCCAATAGATAACACTGATGGAGCCCTTTCTTTCCCACTTAAGAAGCAGAGCTAGTGGCATCTTAGAGGGACTTTAGCCTCATGTTCTTCGTCACCCCTAGATCCACCACAAACAGGATACACACTCTGCAAATGCACCTTCAGGGCATATCTAGCTTATCTTACAACCAAATTTGCTCCCTCTCCTAAGCAGGCCCCGCATTGGTGCAGGATGAGTGAAGAGTAAGGATGGAGAAGGACAGATGGAGTTACAGGCACTCAGACTCCTTAAATGGATGTGGGCTCTGTGGGGCTGTTGCTGCCAGGGCATGTGTGGGACCAAGGATGGCAGGGAGGATGAAGTCACAGCCAACAGGTAGTCCCTGTAGCATGCTGGTGGGTCCAGGGAAGCTCCTCTGGGCCTTTCAGGGGTGCCCCAATAGGTAGAGAGAGGTCAGGACAGGGCATCTTCAAGCAGGGGATACTCAGAAGCCCAGGCAGAAAGCAGGCAGCAAGGAGGCCCCTGATACCAGTGGCCTAGCCACAGAGTTGAATTTAGGATCTGATTTTGGTTTTGGGCACCCTGGTCATGGAAGCGGAGCTTCTTGAAGGGTTTCAAAGGGAGGCACTCGGGTACAAGGAACAGATCAGTGTTTTAATTCCCAGAGCTGGAGAAAGGAGTGGGGACTCGGCCCAGGAAAAGGTACAAGACCCATCCCTGGAACTACAGGGTCAGGTCTTTGTGCAACTAGGCCTGTGTTAATTCGATGCTGGTCCTCTGAGCACTAGACCACCATGCCACCTACTCATGCTTCTTGTTGCCACTGAGCGAGTCTGCTCTGAAAGATAGGGAGCCTGGAAAAGGCTGCAAGAGCCCAGTGGAGGGAGGTGAGCAGGGAAGCAGGGAAATTCTGGACTGCAAGAGGTACACACACTTCTGTGCACACTCATGGATGTGCGCACACACACACACACATATGCACACACACACCCAGAGCCACAGGGCAGTGCTGACTTTTTGGAGTAGAATGGTTCTCATCATTGCTTTTGCCACAAGGGTTCAAGCAAATGAGGTTCCAAACCTACTGGGATCACTGTTAGTATCAGCAAAGTCATTGTGAAGGTTCCACCCAGCCCTTTCTGCCCACCCAGGACAGTGACCTATCTCCCGTCTCATCTCCTAGCTCAGCCCTGTCTCCACCCCCTGAAAAGAAACTCTCCCTTTCTCCCTGTTTTTCCCCAAGGCAGAGCTCACAAATAATCATTTCACGCTGCATAACCATTTTAGATGGAACCCCCATGCTCGACTGTATTGGGGAAAATTTATTTAGTAAGGGGTTTTTATTATGTAATATGTATGTGACATCTGGTAATGGGAACTGCATTATATTTATTGTCTTATCTCTAAGAAAATATTGAAATAAAAGGAAAATGATCAGGACCTATTATTCTCCAATGAGAAGAAATTCCAGGGCTCTGCTGGGAAGATGAAATGGAGGGAATAAAGGAGTCCAACTCTGCTGTGCTATATACAGTCCAAAGCATCCTGGGGAAGGTTCAGGAGGGAAGGGGCTTCTGGGGGTCCAAAAGTCATTCAGTGTTGGAACAACTTCACTAGTTTCCATGAAAGTCTTTATATATGAGCAGAGACATAAACCCCAAAACCCAGGCTACTGTGGGATTTAATGAGGTGAAACCATGTGCCGTACTTTTTTTTTACACTCGTTGTGGTGTCAGTGTTTCTATTAAATGACGGTCTGAACTCTGTGGCATTTTGAAAGTCCAGGTAAGCACTGTCACCCTTTTTGGAGCCTGTAATGCTGTTTTGGTGAATGATGTGGGGTCTGGAAGGTGGCGGGCTCTCCTGGGGGCTGGGCGCATGCACACAAGGGGCTTTCTGATCATCTTCATGTTTCCTCCAGTTCCAGCCCTTCTGGAAGAGGTTGCCACCCACCTTCTTTTCTCAATTCAGAAACGCTGTCAAGGGCATAGTTTCTAAAACCAAGTGCAACCTCACAAAGTACTTCAGTCTGAGCCCTGGGACCTATGTGGTGGTCATCGCCACATACAGAGAAGTTGAGTTTTTGCTCCGGATCTTCCTGAAAATGCCAGATGGTGACAGGTACAGGAACTCTGGGTTTCAAACTGTTTTATTTCACTTAAATTTATAAGAACACATTGTGTCATCCTGTGCAGCATGTACTGCATCAGGGGACATGGGGGGCTCATTTGCAAGAAGCCCACCACAAAGGGTGGCAAGAGAATCTCTACCAATAAGTAGACTATTGAGCAGGATGTGGCCATTGCTCAGTGGGAGTGCAGAGTCACATGGGAAGACAGAGTAAGGGGACCCACATCTGGCAAGAGGGATTGAGGAAGGCTTCTTAGAGAAAATGGCATTTGAGCTATCCCTTGATGGAAAACATAATCTAATGTTTAAAGGAAAAGGTAGTGCAGGTTGAAGAAAACAGCATGACCAGAATCAGGGAAGTGGGTGAGCGTAGAGCCTATTGAAATAGAAGTGATGTCAGCCATATGCACAGGAAGGTGGTACATGGCATGGCTGGCAGTTGTCTGAAATGTGACCAGAAGGTGGGGTACATCAGGGAGACAGTGAAATATGGGCCTGAAAGACAGAGCCCAATCATGGAGAGTCTTCATTGCTAACTCAGTGGTCAAGACTGGGATCAGCAAATACATATCCCTGCTGGTCATCTTACCCCCTGTTGGACCTGAGGCAGACATTGCTCTCATCATGGCCATCTTTACAATTAAGCTTGGATGAGGCCTCGGTCCCATATGCCAGATAGCCACTGTGCCACCAGAGTTGGAACATAAGACAAAGCTTATCTGCCATCTTGGCAATGGGGGTCACTGTGCATGTGTACTTGGTTGTGAAAAGGAACCATTTGCTAAATAATTTGAAGACCAGACGATGTCCAATCAAAAGACTAGGTACGTGGTTATGATGTTTATCTGTCTGCTGACTGTCATGGCTGCCCACTTCACGACCTGCTGTGCTGAAGTCTCTCCACTCAGATCCTTGGTATAAATGTCCAGTGCCACCTAAGGTGTCCTCCATATTCAAGCCTCCTTTAAATCGTGAGTTTTTCATCCTTTGTCACACTGTTTCCCTGGTTTTCTAGGAACCCGAGCAGCAATTTCAGCCTTACAACACTAAGGGTAGGTATGTGGAAAGGTTTGATTGGCAAGCTTCCTTGACCACATCCCATGCCCAAGAACTTCTGTCTCCTTTCTTACCTTAAAGCACTGACCAGTGAGAAGAGACACCATCATCATGGGCCAATGATGGCTCAAAGGGGCAGAGCAGAGGGGAAAGACCAAGCCTCCAGTGTCAGGCTGGAACCAATCCTCTTCCACAAACTCCAGTGTTCCATTCCCCTACAAATTTTATTCGATTGCTAGATGAAGCCTCTGTCTCAGATCCAGGTGTGGGGAGTGGTTCTTGTGCCTTCACTGTCCAAGACAGGTAGTCTCCTTCCACAGAAATTTGATGTTGACTATTTTCCCTTTGATCCAGGCAAGTCTTCTGGAAAATGGCTCCCAAGGAAGCATCTTCCACAAATACGCTCACCAGGTACAGTCCTTAGCATGGGATGAGTGATGGTGGGACTAGAGGAAAGGAAACTTATCCCAGGCCCTTATCAGGATACAGAGAAGAAAAGTGATGTAGTTGGTCATTTTATCAGTCTCTCTCCCTGGATATCTCCAGAACTAATAGGGCTACCAAACCAGAACTAGGAGACATCTGGGAGGGGTGTACAGCTTGGTAAGGATGGGGCTAATTATGGGGTGAGGTTAAATCTTTAAACAAGTAATTGGCGGGGCGCCTGGGTGGCGCAGTCGGTTAAGCGTACGACTTCAGCCAGGTCACGATCTCGCGGTCCGTGAGTTCGAGCCCCGCGTCGGGCTCTGGGCTGATGGCTTGGAGCCTGGAGCCTGTTTCAAATTCTGTGTCTCCCTCTCTCTCTGCCCCTCCCCCGTTCATGCTCTGTCTCTCTCTGTCCCAAAAATAAATAAATGTTGAAAAAAAAAATTAAACAAGTAATTGGCAATACCCCCTGAAATCTTTCTTTTTCCTGATCTTCACCCCCTCCAGTTTGACATTATTCCTCACAGGAGCTAGCCAGCTTCATTGAAGGCACCAATGATATTTTTCCTGCCAAGCCACCTAGGTGCACAGAGGTTTTTCTTAATGGTTTAATAAACCATTATAAAGAACTCCTTGACTTGCCAGGATAAAAACATCTGCCAAGGGCTCTGCACAATGGGCCTTTTGCCATTAATAGTCATGTTGGTTTGGGAAGTGCAAAGTGATGGATAGATATGATCATGTGTCCCATGTCGGCCTTGGGCCAGGCAGAGGCCAAGGACAGGAAGGATGCCAGGCATTCAGTGGGCTAATGGGGTAACTAGGAGGCTGCTGAGAGGGAAATTATTCAGGCAGCCTGGGCCCAGAGGGAAAAACAAGGAGAAATGAAGAATGTGGCTGTCATGAGGGGAAAGTGTTACGAGGAGCCGCTCAATATGGAACTCCTTAAAATCAATATGAGCCCAGGATTCAGGTCCACATCTGGCTGATTTAGAAGGCACTTCACTTGATGCAGGACAAAGTCTTCCCAGATGATAATCCCCAGTCTGTGAGCTCCCAGAGGAAGGGATGGCACCATATGCATTCTTTGTCCCCAATACCTATCACTGTCCCTGGCACAGAGAAAGTGCTCTGTCAATCTACATTGAATTAAGACAGATTAGCTTCTCCAGAGCAGATGTCCAAACTAAGGTTATTGCCCCAAGGCAACAAACAGGACCTAATTAGGAGACCTGAGACCAAGCTTCTTTCAGGGGCAGATGGCAAAATCCTCAACATGGTTCATGCACCTGCACATCTGAAATAAAAAATATAATTTGTCATATGACAAATGGTACAGGTTCCCTAATCAGGGTTTTTCCAAATAACAACCAAATGTCTCCTCACAGAGGATAACTGGTAGCCCATATGGGGCCTTTGTAGGAATTAAAGTAAAAGACACACACAGCTTTGTGCCAAGGTGTATAGCTCGGAAGTGAAACAGACTGGACTGCAGCCCCTTTTCATCTCTTGGCTGGGCACCCTTGAACAGGGCTAGCCTGGCATCATTCTGCACAGCCTATAAGCAATTCTCAGAGGCTGTAGCCTCAAATGAAAGTTGAAAGCAAGATGTTTGTCCGTGCACTCCCCGAGTCCTCTCTCCTGATCTCTATCTGTTTAGTTTCAAGCGAACACAGTGACTTCCTACCACTGCTACCACTACCATGATCTACCTTCATCAGCCATGATAGTGGTGATGGTACTGTAACCCAAGTCTGCCTGCCAGAAAGTAAGGAACTCTCAGCCTCTGAGTTAGGTCATGTCCATCTATCCACCATTTATTCAATTGGCAAACATATACAAAATACCTAGGACATTCTAAGCACCACACAAAGTTTTGGCATCAGCTCCTCAGGAATCCTACATCGAAGTGGTGGAGGAAAATGTGCAATTGTTTTGGAATTTGCTTAAGGCAGCCTTCATCTCTATTCCTCATCTCCTCAAACATTTTGGTGGTTCTTGGGTGCAGGGTCCAAATCACAAGCTGTCCTAGGATAGAGGGACGTGCAGTAGGAAGGAGACATCGTCCATGTCCCAAAGCTACTTACATTCTAGTTGATAACTTACATTCCATGTAACGGTAAGTGTTCCTTACCAAATGGTCTGCAAGTTGCCTGCCATGATTCTTTTGAGGAAAGAACTCTGTTGCTAGTGGGCACACAATGCTGACTTTGCTGACATAACCCAGTCAATGAGATGTTGGAGGGATGACTGAGAGCCAGTTTCAAACACTGTTAGGGTGTTTTTCTTGGGGGCATTATGAGGGATTCTCCCATGAGGACAGGCTGTGGGACTGCTTTTGCTTTCAGTTGAGTGGTGAGGCCATCCCTGGGGACAGCATGCCTGTCATCTACGGGGTGCTGGTTCTCAGAAGAACCCAATGAGACACTTTCCTCCACCTGACCCATTACCACTCTGCAAAGCCACCAGCTGAGGGACCTCACTCCGGCTCCCTCTCCCATGTAAAGCTTTCCCAGGGTGCTGATGTGATGTGACATCACCCCCTCAGCTTTTACCAGCCTACGCGTAAGAAATGGCCATGCACAGCACGGCTCTGCTTCTCTATAGAATCATCATGGAAGACACTGCCCATAAAGCTGCTCAATGTCCCTAGGAGAAAATCGAATGCAGTTAACAACTTCAGAAGTTCCGGCTGGGAAAAGTTTCTCTCCCCTCAGCCTCCGCTGCTTCCCGTTTTTAATCCAAGGAAAACCATGTCTTCCTTTTTGCTTCAGTAGTTAGGAAAACTAATGCTAAGTAATGTGCTCAATTAGAGCGGCTTGTCTTAGCCTAGATTTCTGGCACTTTCATCTCTTCTTACCACACACACACACACACACACACACACACACACACTCACATTCACACTTATGCTCACACACTCGGTAGTCATATTTTCTCTCTATCCCTTCCTGGAGGCAGATGGGAAAACACCTTCAGGGCTGAGTTGATTCATTCAACAATACTCCTCCTGAGGGGCTCCTAAGTGCCAGGTAAGGCAGAAAGGAAGGAACCACTGCTGTCCGGCCCCATAATAAATGAAGAGATAAATGCAAGGTGACCCACACATGGTACCCAACGTTAGGAGTGATGAGCACTACAGATGTTCACGGGAGGGGTATCACCATGGCCTGGAGCGATCGAGAAAGGCTTCATGGCAGAGGTAGGTGGGCACTGGGTGGGAAGCAAGGGCTTAGAAATCTGAGTGCTTTTCCAGAACAAGGCAGGTAATGCCCCTCAGCTCCTGAGCATGGATGGGACTCCTGTATTCCTCTCTTGTTTGGATCAGGGGCTGGACATTGATGCAACCCAGCTTCAGAGCCTTCTCAACCAAGAGCTCCTGAGAGGTAAGGTCAGACCCACAGGATTGCTGGCCCCAACCTCATGCCCCCTGCTGAGCCAGTCTGGTGTCACTCCCCACCCCCGACGTTTCCATCCTTCCTGTTCTCTGCCCTCCAGGAACTCCAGGGGACACCTTCTCTTTGGATGAGTGCCAGAGCATCGTGGCCCTGATGGATGTATCCTTTGCAGCCCCCCACACCCTGGCTCCTCTTGCAACTTTAAGAGCCCATCTGCTCTGCGGGCTTCCCCAGGGGTCTAATTCGGATGTTAGGAACATTTTTACTTTCAGTGTTTTCTCTTCTTTGGTTCTAAGGGCTCACCAGAGAGTCTGGGCTTCTGTGGATTCTATACCAATGCACTGACTCTCCAAAACAAGCATAGCAACCATGACAGTAGTTACCATCTATCAAGTGTCTATGGCACACCAAGAACAGTACTGGTATATGGACTTTTCCTTGTGGTTCTTGCAAAAAGCCCCCATGATATAAGAAGTAAAGAGAAGGAATTCAAAGAGGCTAAGTAATTTGTTAAGTAATCACACAGCCAGTCAGAATTTGTGCCTGTGTTTGAAGAGTTTTCAGCCTCCGGAATCCGTGTCCTAACATCATTCTACACTGCCTCCCTGTAACACCAAGGGGGCTATTTTCCTTCCGCCCTTCCCCTTGCCACTGGTCAAGTCTTCATTAAGTTCCTTATTCACCAAGTCCCCATTAAGTGAAGATAGCAACCCCTGAAACTTGGAGAAAATGCCTTGATCTACACAGCAGCCATACCCCTTGATTGCTACCAGACTGCAGCTGAAGCTGTGGAAGCTGGGGCTAGAGCACTCCAGAGACGTGCCCGGGTTCCAGGGACACCAGTGGCCAGACTGGGAATTAAACCCAGGTCTCCTGACTCCTGTCCTGACTTCTCCCTCCGATGAGCTATTTCTCCCCTGCTGCCCCATCCAGGCAGGAGAGACTAGCCCCCCATGGGCATGCCCCCCAGCTGCTGCTCTGAGGCTCATCCCTCTGTGTACACGGCCTCCCTGGAGTGAGGCCGACCCCCACTTCTTCACTGTTAACAAGGCCCGATTGGGAATGGGAGGCCGGCCATTGTCGAACAAGAGGGCCTCTTGATGAAGTCATAAATCAGGCCCTGTCTCTGCTGGCTGTGGTTTGGAATCACTGGGAGACACTGCCCAAACCCTCACTGATTAATGAAAGTGGCCCACGGCACCCCACAGCCTGGGGCCAGTGGTCCTGGGGGAGGTTGGGTCTGCCAAACCCCTGCAAAACAGACAGGTCTGTTCTGCCCTTCCTCCCACCACGCCCCGCTCCCCTGCAGCAACTCAGAGTTGGATTCTTTTCCTCACATTAGCTCTCATTAAACCCATCTTATGGGGTGACCGGGCCTGGCTCTAATGCCATTTGTGTCTATGCGCACTTGCCTTTCGTGCTGCTGCAGGCGTTGCAATGACCCCTCATGCTCCTTCCCACTCCCCCCTGCCAGGGGCCCCACCCCTCCCAGTACAGGCTGTGTTCAGGGCTTTCTCTTCCCCTGGATGCAAGTGATATTGACCTCCTTTCCTCAGGGCTTCTTTCTCCCTCTGATTGTCCATTTTCCTTTGTAAATTAAAGCTAAGCCAGGTCCCTTTCAGACACAGTGGGAGCCGGCTACTGTGGGGCCATGTCCAGGTGACACTGGACTGGTTGATGGATAGAACGGCTCCCGGCTCTGTCGGCAGGGTCTCTGCTCCCTGCATGCTGCATGGTTAACTCTTAACTCCCCACCAGCTCAAAGCGAATGGGAGGCTTGAGCAAGAGGAGTTTTCAAGGCTGTGGAGCCGTCTCGTCCAGTGCCAGGTACCGGCAATGTTCTCTTTTTGTCCAGTTTAACAAATATCTGGTGCTGGGTGCCTGACCCCCACAGGGTTGAGGAGCATGAAAGAGGAGGAACTCACCAGGCCTGCCCTCAAGAAGGGTCACATTTCAGGTAGACATACACGCACTACTAGAAGGCAATGCTCGAGCAAGTGGCAGGGTGACGAATGTTCTAGGAGGTTGGAGAAGAGAAGGGTCACCGTGGACTATAGTAAAGCCACCAGCTCACTTTGCCCTCCTCAGTCCTCCCCGGGCCCCTGAGACACTCCCCCGGTGCACTAGTTCATCTCATTCCCCTCCCATCCACGTGCCAGATATGACAACATCACAGATGTGGCCTGTGGCCTCACCGTTGTTCTCAGGATGAGGTCTGAACTCATCAGAGCTGTATGCAAGCCCCTTTAGCTGAGACCCTACTTTGGGTTCCAGGAGAAGCCCTTGTACTCATCCCACTCGCTCTTTTCAGACCCCAGGTGTGTGACGTAGAGCCTGGCCAGTATCTACCACACTGATTGTCCAGCCGCAAGAGTCGCTTCCCCTGAGGCCTTGCCTGCCTCCTCCAGGCCCGGGTGCTTCCCCCTCAGCTCCTAACACCCGAATCTACAATAATACGATGAAGCGTTCTCATGTGGCTATACCAGGATGTGTCGCCTAATCCCTGGCTTGGAGTCATTTGGCTTTTCTGAGGACACTGGAATGGCTGATGTGTCCCCCCATTAGATCATAGGGCAGGGGCCCCTTCATAGTCATCGGCTTCCTCCAATGCCTTTCTTAGTGTCTAGTACACAGCAGGCGCTCAAAACTGCTGAACCAGTGACTGAACTCATGACCAAATGAGCAAGCGAATCCCATTTGAGAGTTGCTCTATATTCACCAAAAGTCAAAGAAGGCCCGAAAATGTTCTCGGGCTGCTATTTCACAGCGATTGTTGCCCCAGTCGGCCTTGGTCACTCGCACACAGGCTGGGGGTATTTTGCCTCAGAACAGCTCCTGTGGGCGGCTGAGCACAGGTCCCAGACCAGGAGCCCAAGTTCAGTCGCGTGGCGCTTGCGTGTTTACTCCCTGGAAGTCACCTGCCCAGGTGCCTGTTTCCTCACCTGGGAAGTGCGATGCTGATCGGGGCTCCGGGGAGAGTTAGGGAGAGGCAGCAAAGTCCCGGGTGCATGGAGAGCTGCCCTGCACAGAGATGAAGGCTTAGAGTCACTACCTCCTTCAGCTGCGCTAGGACCCAAGTTACAGTCCTCGCCTGCCCGCCACACAGTGCTCACTGCTGTGCAAGGCGCTCTCCTAAGTGCTCCGTACAGATTTGTTCACTGACCCTGAGCTACAGTCCCCATGAGGCAGGTGATGTAATTCGCACGGTGCTGCGGGGGGGGGGGGGGGGGGGCTGAAACTGAGGCCTGGAAAGATTAACTTGCCCAAGGTTACACAGCTGGTAAATAGTCAAGCCAGGATTTAAACCCAGTGGTTCAGTTGCCAAATCTTCACCACCACCCTATGCAAAGTCTTTAGTGAACTCTGCACCTCCGGAGTGTAGCAAGCTGCCACGTGTCAGGAGCCCAGTCTAGGACGTGAGGAAGGAAAGACAGGAGGTCAGAAGAGAGGAAGGCGCAGGCCTGGGAGAGGAACCCATGGCCCTGCAGCTGGTGGCCAGCGTGATCGGCTTCACCGGGTGGAGCCCATTCCTGCCTCTCCCCCCATCCTCGGCTGAGCTGCCTCTGAGCTGGATCCACTCAAGGTTTATGCCTCCAGGGATGCAAAAGGGATTTCTGAGAACTCTCTCTGCCCAGGACATCCTCTTTAAGGTGGGCAAGGGCACTGACATGGACTTCTTGCTTCTTTTCCCAAATCAGAATGTTTTCCAGAACATCCAGAAACGTTCCGGAGTTTTCCTGAGTGTGGATTTGTGGAAGGCTATAAAGGATGCAGGTAAAGCAGGGGCCCCTTGGGGGTGTCATGATTGGGGTAGCAGTGATGGTGGGTGTGTGTGCATGTGTGTGTGGGTGGAGGGAAGGAGAGAGAGAGAGAGAGAGAGAGAGAGAGGCGTGCACACCCTTAGCCTGCTTGTAGGCAAGACCAGTGCTGACAGTCAGGAGAAAACAGAGCAGCAGGTTCTCTGTCCTGGTTTACACCGGCATCTGTGGGCCTCCAGGCTCAGGACTCAGTCTCCATCCTCCCCAACTTGAGTTCCCATGTGCCAGTCAACTTTCCCAACTGCCTTGTATCCCAGAACAACTCTTACTGTAGGAAAATAACCCCGCGTGATTGATACCCTACCAAAACTCAAGGTTGCCTTAGAGACACTTCCATGTCAACATCTGGCTGTCAGGGTTAAACACCCATGAGCAGGTGGATGTACTGTCCTCACAGAAGGTTTGGAGCAAAATGAAATCAAACAAACCTGTCTGCTTCAAGAGTGCAAGCGCTTTGAGCCCTCGGATGATGATAAGCATACCGTAGGTGCCTAAGAGCTTCAGAGTTCAGGGAGAACCTGCACTCACGTCATCACATTTAATTGTCCCAACTACTTTGTGATCAGGAGTCATTATCTGCCTTGTACCGGTGGAGGAAATGGATCACAAAAAGGTTAAGTCCAGAAACTGCCACCTTCCTTGGGAAAACGTAAGATCAGATTCCCCCAGGTAAATGCCAGGGAAAGAGGGACTCTGTGGTTCTTCCTCTGGTGACTCCCAGCCTGGAGAGCCGGAGGAAGCATCTTTATGCCTTAGCATCTGTCCTTCTCTTAATTCTTCATAGTATACAGCAGCGGTTCTCAAACCTGGAACTCTTTGGAAGCTTGTTAAAGCACGGATTGATGAGCCTTATCCCTCACCCAAAGTTTCTGATTCAGGAGAGCTTGGGTGGGGCTGAAGAATTTGTCTTTCTGGAAGGTTCCTAGGTGAGGCTGATGCTCTTGATCTGGGGGCTATGCTTCGAGAACCCTCGAATAGCTACAGAAAAATGAAATCCCATAGGAGACCACACTAATGACTCCAGAATAATAAAAGGGAGAAAGATAGAGAATAGTTGGAATCTAATTAAAAATCTTCAAGGACCAAGCGGATAACTGAAAAGGGCACTGGAGCTAACCATAAGAAAAGAGGGTGATTTTGAATGTGGCAAGTTGGAGAGTACATATCCTATCTAAAGGCATTCAAATTCACATTTTATTAATTCTGCTAGAGAAACCAAATGTCTCTGGTGCATGGGACCCACAGGCCACAAGGCTCATCCCCTTGATGGATGGTTTGGCTTGCGAGGTTCTGCTGGCCCACCAAAGCTTGCAGGCGTGGCCATTTGCTAGTCTGCTCTTGTCTTCTAGGTGGTTGGTGCCTCCTGGAGCTCATAACCAGACATGCAGGACAGCAAGGCACCTCTACCTTGCCCGCCTATGGCCACCTTCTGACTGTGGTCTCCCCTCTGAGGACCAGCCTCTTTCCTGGTCATCCAACTTAGGACTAAACCTCTCACTTCCAGGAACCACATTTGCTCACACTAGCAGCACCCACCTGTAAGACCCACACACAGTCATGGAGTTGGGGAACAAGGTTGTTTTATAAAGTCACCAACAGAGAGAGGCCTGACAGAGGCAGGGCTGGGAGCAAACTCTGGGTGTCCTGGAAGCTCCCATTTCACATGGGAATTAGCAGATGATTGTCCCCAGCACAGTCAGTGTCTTGAGTATCTTGAGTTGGTAACTGGCCAAACTCCAGAACAATGTCATTGGGGCCCGGCAACCAACAAGAAGGAAGTAACCATAGAACCATAAAAATACAAAGTGGAATGGGGCCCCTGGGTGGCTCAGTCGGTTGAGTGTATGACTTTGGCTCAGGTCATGATCTCATGGTTCATGAGTTCAAGCCCAACGTTGGGCTCTGTGCTGACAACTTGGAGCCTAGAACCTGCTTCAAATACTGTGTCTCCCTCTCTCTCTCTGCTTCTCCCCACTCATGCTTTGTCTCTCACTCTCAAAAATAAATAAACATTTTTTTTTTT